>NC_052637.1:28925579-29525579 GCF_016161935.1 Mauremys reevesii
TAAATACCAAGCTTCCTCTGCCATGTCTCATCATGCACCCCTGCATAAAGTGATGGCCAAATATGGCCACCAGTGTGAGAATGGGCAGGTTGCACTGCACACCTACACGGCACGGCCCATATGGCAACACAGGGTGCCAGGCAGCCAGGGATCAGGCCCACCGGCCGGCATGTGTGGGTCAACCTGGTCTGATGTTATGCAGCATGCTGGTCTATTGTGGTGGACTGTCTAGCACAGTGCAACGCAATGCACCACGCTGTAACACAAGCTAAGGCTGTGTCTACAGTAGCATGTCTGTCACTCAGGAGTGTGAAAAAACACCCCTCTGAACGACATACGTTCCACCGACAGACACGCCAGTGTGGCCAGCACGACATAGCTCTCGCTGCTCCTTGGAGGTGGTTTAATTATGTCGCTGGGCACGCTCTCTCTCTCCCGTCGGCACAGCGCGGCTACACGAGCGAGCTGCATCGGTACAGCTGTGCCACTGTACGCTTGCTAGTGTAGACATGGCCTTACTCAGCGCACCGGGGCAGCCCAGGATGAGTGAACTCCAGTCAGAAAAACCTCATCAGGTCTGTCTCCACACAGGGTTGACTGGGCTGAGGTAATATGGTGAGACAATCCGCGGCAGCAGCTCTCAACGGCACTGTAGTAATATGACTGATGATTCTATCAGCCAGTACTACAATGCAATATGATACCCCAAGATACACCACAGTACTGCACCCCAGGGCCAGATAAGCCCCAGTAGTGGGTTTTTTTAAAGACCTGGTTAGCCAAACAGCTGTCAGGGATGGACGAGGTCCTGCCTCAGTCTAATGAGGGTGGGGTGGAATGGACCAGAAACTAGAGGACCTCATGCGTTCCCATCCAGACCTAAATGTCCATGATTCTATGGTACTACAGTGCAGCACCATGCAATGCAACACAGCACTGTGCAATGCAAGCAACTCTTTGGCAGTGTCCAGAGTGAATTTTTTAGGTTCCGTTCAGAGGCTCCTCCCTCATATGCCCAGGGAATTAACAGCCTGTAACTATTCCCTGCACCGGTCAGGTCCTAGTGCAGATTTCTGTAGGCTCCCCTGCTGCAGGAGCCCAGTGACTCCTACTGATGTCAAGAGCAGTTTCTGGGGGAGGGGGCTGAAGGACCCTGGATGTTTGTCTCTTGTGGGAATTGACTTGAATCACTCACTAGCAGAGATACAAGAGTCCAGAGCCATCTTTTCTCCCAAAAGCACACGCTCTCCCAGGGCACTGTATAATGCTACTCTACTGTGTCAGGAGGAAGGGCCACCAGCACTGAAAATCTCCATCAACCCAGCCTGCTAGGGCCCTTTTGGGATTTGTAACACTGAAGAGGCCAAATGAGTTTGCCTTATTCCCTGGGTTTTAAAGCTGGGATTTTAGAAGCCCCTAGTTTGGAAACCTGGTTCCCATGCGATCTAACGGGAAGTGAGCGTGTGAAAAATATCACAGCCCGAGTGTCTTCCCTAAAGAGGAAATTCAGCCAAGTCGTCACAATGATGCCAACTCTCAAAGAACAAAAGGAAATCATCCAAAATGAGAACATAAGGCCAGAGCCCCAGCTGGTGTCACCGGGCCCAGCCCCACTGACATCACAGGGCCAGAGCCCCCAGCTGGTGTCACCGGGCCCAGCCCCACTGACATCACAGGGCCAGAGCCCCCAGCTGGTGTCACCGGGCCCAGCCCCACCGACAACACAGGGCCAGAGCCCCCAGCTGGTGTCACCGGGCCCAGCCCCACCGACAACACAGGGCCAGCCCCAAACCTCCTCCCCCCGCTGGCAATCCCTGGAGTGGTCAGCGGAGCATGTTGTCCATATGCGCATAGATCTGTAGCTATGCATCTACCACTCTGAAGTCTCACATACTGGGCAAAATTGATCTCTGGAATAAGTCCACTGGGGATGAATTTGGCCCACTGAGTTAATACCCTCCTGAAAATGCCCCTATGGGGTATGAAGGGCAGGTAACAAAGGGAGTTGGGGCAGGTGACGTGAGCTATTTTTGCACCTGAGATGCACAACAGGTGGAAATCCCATCGTGGAAACTCCCATCCTCTGCTGCAGAACCACCCAGGGCCTGGACTGCTAAGTTCTGAGAGAGGACGGATGGCCTGGTGGTTAGGGCTCTAGCCTGGGGCATGAGAGACCTACGTTCAATGCCCTGCTCTGCCACAGACTTCCTGTGTGACGTTGGGCAAGTCACTCAGCCTCCCTGTGCCTCAGTTCTCCATCAGTGCTGTTAATAGAGAGGAACAGCCTTGCACTCCCCCACAAAGGTGCTCTGAGGATAAATACCCCAGAGGTTGGGATGCGCTCAGATAACATGGCAAGAGAGGCCTTAGACAGATAAGCTCCCTCTGTGTCCTGGCCCTGAGACATCCCATTGCACTGTGGCTGCCAGAGACAGCTGCTTTCTGCTGTCGGAGGTATCACTGCACTTGGGAAGACAAGAGTCCATTGTAGGCAGCAGATTTGGAGAAGGCCCTTGGTTGGTTCCCAGGGGGGCGCTAGGTCAGTGCTGAAAGCTCCATGCTGCCATGCACTAAAACCTGGCTAGGAAAGTGAAGACCCCCACTGCTCTGCCATGCCTAGTGGGCAGCCCTGGCTTTGCGCCTGCCCCTTGGCATGGGTGCCGTGCACAGCCTTCTACTCCCTGTTGGCAGCATGTTTTACAGCCATGGGGAAGGAGCTGCATTCCTCTCTGTCAGGCTTTTAAATAGCACCCTGCTTTCTCTTGCTTGCCAACTGTTAGCATTCGTCCCAGGCCACGGCTGCCAACCCACAGGGAATCGGGTGGGAGGGAGAGGCATGTGCCCAAAGCTACAGGTCTAATTTGTGGAATGAAAGAGAGAGAGAGAGAGAGAGAGAGAGAGAGAGAGAGAGTGTGTGTGTGTGTGTGTGTGTGTGTGTGTGTGAGAGAGAGAGAGAGAGAGAGAGACCTTGGGGCAGCATGGAATAGGTGGGGCTGGGAAAACCCTACAGACTCTAGCTTACGCCCATGGATGACCCCTGTGTGGGTGGCTGGGTGGCCTTCCTCCCTGCTAACAGGCCCGTGCTGCCACTGGCTTTAGCTTCTGTGCCCTACCTGCCTTGCTGCGAGGCCTGGTGGGCAGGGCCCATGCACCCCCTCTCTCCCACTCCCTTCTCCAGTACTTGGGCGGGGCAGGGAATAGGGTATTCAAGAGGTGCAGCTCCCCCTTCTGCAGCCCTTGGGTGGGGGGTGGCCCCATCCTGCTCCCCTCTGCACCATGCCATGGAGAGGAGCATCAGGACATGTCTGCAGGGTGGGGGATTGGGTAGGGGGGGGATGGGGTGAAACCAGCCAGCCAGCACACATGGTTCCAGCCATGCTGCACTCCCCACCCCTGGGTGGTGCTGAGCCAGTATTCCCAGCCCCTCTTGGGCCAGGAGCAAAGCACCTCATGGGGGTCAAGGGCAACTACCCTTGGAAGCAGTGAGCGGGGCAGATGGGCTCCATAAAAGAGCCCTGTCATGTCCTGCTGAGTCCTTGCTGTGACCTGGGACCAGAGCAGGGATCCCCCAGTGGATCTATCGCTCTGCAGTGCAGGTCAGCCAAGACGCTGCTGATGGAGACATCCCCTGAGCCTCTAGGGCACAGACCATCTCTTCCCTGGTGTCTCTGCCTGAGGGGCGGCCCTGGGGCTGTGTGTTGAGCTTATTTGAGGGTCAAAGGGCCCACATCTGTTGGTTACAGTAATTCCCCATTGTGCCCAGTAGCATCTGGGATGGGAATGTTTGGAGGGATTCTCTGGGCAAAAGCCAACAAAAGACAGGAAATTCAGCATTAAGGCCCCCAGCTGCCCATTTGTTCTTAACCTCCCATGGCTCTATGAGCTTTTCACATGGGTGTGAGCCAAGCACAAGCACACCAGGGATGCAGGAGCCTCAAGCAGATGCCCACATATCTCCTGGACACCATGCATCCCTGGAACATCTGTGCTTCAGAACAACATCACCACAGCCCACTACTGCCCAGCAGGTCCTGGATAATTCAGCAGGGAAAGGGTTAATGGATGTTTCTTACCCAAATGTCCCGGAGACACGAACCACCTAGGAAGCAAAAAAAGCCCCCAACCACCTCTATTGAACTAACAAGGCTGGGACGTTCGGTCTAAGGGGTGAGGTGCCCAAACCCCACTGAAATTCAATGGAAATTAGACACCCAGGAGAGAGGAAGGATGGTCCAGTGGTGAGGGGTTCCAGTTCTGGGTTCCAGTTCCTGCTCTGCCACAGACTTGGTGTGCGATGTTGGGCAAGACACCTAGACTCTCTGGGCCTGAGTGCCCTACCTGCCCAGTGGATTTCCCTCTCTCACATGGGTGTAGAGGACGAATGGATTGGGAGATGCACAGATGCTACGGTAATGGGTGCTATTAGCAGCCTCTCAGACAGAAATTCCATAGGCTCCAGCCTCCTCACAAAGAGCTACCTCCATTGAGGTCCATTGCCTTGCCTCAGGCCTTGTGCACGGGAAGTGTGAGTTGTGTCTAACAATGCACTGGGGGTGTTTTGAAGTGAACAACATTCTCTGTGACAGCCATACTACAAAACACCTTCGGATCATGGGCATCCTGTTTTCTGCGGGCTCTGACGCTGGCTGAACAGTCAGAGAGAGAAAACATTCCTCTTGAAACATTAACCCTTTTGCTTTCAGTACTCACGGGGCATTAGTACAGCTGGTGCACTCAGTATATGAGAGATTAACTAAGCTTCCCAACCCCTCAGCATGGTAGGGAAATAGCTTCATTTGATAGATAGGGAAACTAAGGCAGAAATGTTAAATGACTTTGCCAAGAAATCAGTATAAGACCCAGGACTAGCTTAGGACTTCCCAGCCCCAGGTCTACACTGCCGGACCAGCCCTCTTCTTTAGGTGTGGAGGGTGTTTTGTCTAGACTGGAGGTCAGATGGAAGATTAGAAGCCAGGGGTCAGGACTCCTGGGTTCTATTCTCATTCTGCCACTGACTCACCAGGTTTACTGCTCCAAGCCTTTTTCTCCATCTATAACATGGGACAATAAAAATATACCTACCACTCAGGAGGGGTTTTTCATTAATGCCGTTATGGTATTTTGAGATCTTCAGATGAAAGTCACTGTTGAAATGCAAAGTATTATTATTGCTCTTATGTTTTTAATGCAGCCCGTGAGCTGTCCAGCACTGTCCTGAGCATCTCAGATCCCACATATTGGGTCTTGTTCCCCTTTATGTCCACTGTCACCATAATAGTGTCACTTGGGACTAATGATCTTCATGCTCAATGTGTTCCTGAATCCATAATGTCTGGTCACTTCGGCAAAAAAACACCCTAGAAAGTTGGAGAACCAACCCAAACACAGCCTTGATGTTTCATCCAGCCAAAAGGCCAGCAATCAGTTCAGGTCCTTGGAACACATGAGAGCTCTTATCAGCAATCAGCGTTTTACATGTGCTGATGACTGGCAGATCTCTGTGACCCATCATCATCTCCATTATTATTCATATTGCAGTAGCACCGAAAGCCCTAGCTGAGATGGAATGGAGCCCTGAAATCCACTCCCTACCAACTAGCCTTCAGTTCTGGCTGGCGTTTTGCAGGCTGCTCCTTCCCATAAACGCATGCCCCTTTTCTGGTGGGTGAGCTGGCAAGGGGCTGTTAGACACATCTCCTATCTGTGCTCCTCATGTTTGCTATTGAGGGGCCTTGCGTAAGCCTCTCGAGACATCTGCTATCGAATCTGTCAGTATGCTGCAGCATTGCCTTCATGAGCACCATATGCTCTGCTTTCTACAGCAAGGTTGACAGAACACAAGCTTCGTCGCTCCAGACTTTGATCTGGAGGGAGATTTCCTTAAGCCAAATTTTCTGCAGTTGGCTGAATGCACCTCTGGCCTCTGCTGAACAAACTGGGTCTATACACAGTCCTCTGTGTGATCTATGAAGATCGCCTTCCCCCAGCGTGATGGTCCTTCACAGTGCAGAGTGTGAATTCAGAGCTTTCCAGCAGCAATTTGCTACCAACAGCCACAAGATGCAAAATGTTCTTGTTTTTCTCTCTGTAGCAATGTCACTGGCTGTGTTTCCAATAAAAAGTCATGGACAAAAATGAGACTCTCTATTTTTTATCTTGATTTCTTCTTGCTGGGTTTATTTTTATGTGGCAACTTCAGTATTAAGAGACTAGAGCTCAACATTTTACACTTATTCAGCTCCTAGATAAACATCACTTAATTTCTGGACACTGGCTGAATGCATCCTAGCCCAAAAGAAGTAGTAATCCAGAGGAAAACAGCGAGTATCATTTTTACCCAAGGCTCTGTCATTTCCTAGATCTAAGTCCTAATAAAGTTCACACGATTACTTGGAATAGTCTGCATAAACCAAGCACTGTTAACAAACAGGGAGCTGCCAGATTGACAAGCTGATGAGAGCAGGTAGGGCTCAAGGAATGAATCTCCCATTTGCAGACACGTGAAAACAGGGGGTTCCAAACTGCTTCAAGGTACATTGTAATTGTTTAAAAATGTAACAGTCTCCAATATTCAATTAACACAAACTTATTTTCAAAGAATATCAGGATTTACTGCGCAACAACTGGGAATCGCCCTCTTCCTGTGCATTCAAGTGGGAGCTAGATTCTCTGACTCCTGCTCCATTTTTCCAGCCTGGAGCGCCTACTGGGAAGTATCAGTAAAATGATACTATTCACTGAGAACTGATCACAGTTATGGGGATCATGAAAGGCAGTCAGGGATTGCTAGAAACTCTATCGAAAATGTACTTCTTATACGACAGGCCTGATTCTCCTGTCACACCTGCTTTATACTGATGTAACTCCATTGGCATTCTGATTTATTCTTGCATAACGGAAAGGAGAATCAGACCATATTCCTAGCTAGAAAATATATAATTAACTATGCAAGATATTCCTTAATCCCTGTAATTTTCCTTCACAATTCAGAGATGCATTCTGCCTTCAATGGTTTGCTGCTTTCTCGTTGCTCTGTATGAATTCTCTCTCATGAGTTCAAAAACTTCAGCAAACTCAAGCTCTACATAACTTCATCCTCACCCATTACAATTTTACATTCAAACAACAAACACCTTTGTCCAAACCATGGGACCAACCATGGATGCTAGGATGGCTCCCCGACATGCCAACTTCTTCATAGGCCTCCCTGAAGAAGAATTTCTGGACAAATGTACAACAAAACCAATTATATACCTGAGATACATTGATGATATTTTCATCCTCTGGACAGATGACTTCAACTCCCTCATAGATTTCCACCAAAACTTCAACAACCACCACTCATTCATTTAACTCTCTCTGGAAAACTCCTACACCAGCATCAACTTCCTGGACACCATAATCAGCTTCACCAAAGGAACCCTACAGACAACGATATTCCTGGATCCAGTAACCACCCTAAACACACCAAGAAATCTGTTATCTACAGCCAGGCACTCAGATACTACAGAATATGCTCCAAGGAGAAAGTGCGGGATATACACCTTAGTGCACTCAAAACTGCCTTCACCAAACAAGGACACTCCACCAGAGGAGTACATCACATCATGGAACGGGCCACCCAAATACCCCAAGAGAACCTGCTTCAATACAGAAATAAAGCCCCATCTGACCTCAGCCCACTACTTGTCACCTACCACCACACCTACCACACTGAACCCATATGGAGTATTATCAAACAACTACAGCCCATACTCAATGGGGACCCCATCCTGAAAGAAATCTTTCCTGAACCCCCTCTTCTGGCCTTCAAACAATCCCCCAATCTTATTATCAGAAGCAATCTCCCCACAGACCAGGACACACCAATTCAAAGCGGCACCAGACTCTGCCAGAACAGATGCAAAACTTGAAGACATCTGCACTGTTACAATGATCAACACCCCCTTCAGCATACCTTGCAAGATCCCTCATCCCCGGGTCCTATACCTGCCTCTCACAACATGGGGTGTACCTTTCCCAGTGCACTAAAAGCCCCAATAACAACTATGTAGGTGAAATGAGACAATCACAACACTTTCAAATGAACTCACTGAGGAAAATGATAAAAGACAAATGTCACATGTGGGTGACACTTTTCACAAAGCGATCTCTATATCTGCCCTGTTATGCCTCTTCCTCAAAGGAAACCTGCACAACTCTTTCAAAAGATCAGCCTGGGCATAGGCACTGACTTCCCCTCTAGCTCAACCCCCCCTTCACCTCAGGCCCTGCCCTCCTCCACCCCTTCCCCCAAGCTGCAGCCCTGCCTCTTCCCACCCCTGCTCTGACCCCACCTCACCCCATCCCTTCCTCCAAGCCCCCCGCCCCTGTCCTGCCTCTTCCCCATCTCCTTCCCCCAGCCTGCCCCATCCCCGGCCCTTCTCCTCCCTCCCAGAGCTTCCTACAAGCCCTGTGAAACAGCAGTTCCTGTTCCTGGGGGGAGGGGGAGGAGTTGGTCAACAGGGCTGGGCAGTTGAGAGGAGCTGGGGGGTAGGGGGAGCTTGGTTGCCAGTGGGTGCTTAGCACCTGCTAATTTTTCTCTGTGGGTGCTGGAGCACCCATGGAGCTGGCACCTATACGCCTGGGAGCTTAAATCCATAACTTTGCTTGACACTAAAAATCGTGGTCTTAAAAAACACTGGATTTATGGTTTATTACAACAATCTGTAATCCACTAACTCCTCTTTTTGTTCTATGACTACAGTGGTGTTAATGGACCACTTCACCTCAAATGGCCCCTTAGAATATATGCTAACTACTTATGCTAGACAATCTGTTCAATCTTGTATTTCTCTGTGATGCTCTTAGGGCTTGTCAACACTTACAACCCTGCACCGGTGCAGCTGTAGCGCTTAGTGAAGACGCTACCTGTGCCAATGGGAGAACTTCTCCTGTCGGTGTAGGTACTCCACCTCCTTGAGAGGCGGTAGCTATGTCTGCAGGAGAAGCCCCTGAGCGACATAGTGCTGTCTACACTGGGGTTAGGCTGGTCTAACTATGTCGCTCAGGGGTATGGATTTTCTGCACTCCTTCTTCTTAGCATATGTGCAACATGCCTCAGCTGGCACGTCACCAGGATTCATTGCCGAATTTGGTCTCCTTCTCCGGCCCAGCTACTGATGGGGAGTGTGACGTGAATGCTGACCGACATACGTCTGCAGTGTAGACCAGGGCTTAGTACCTTTCCCAGACCGGAAGAAGAGCTCCCTGTAGCTCCAAAGCTTCTCTCTCTCACCAACAGAAGTTGGTCCAAGGAAAGAGCTTATGTGACCCGAGTGGCATAAGTTTTGCTGACGTAAGTGGTAGTGCAGACATGGCCTTAATGTACACAAGGCAACTACGCAGAGGCAGCCAAGCTGTGTCTGAGGTCGTGTCCCTTGTTTATAGGGGGGGGGGGGGTTTACAGGTCCGTATTTGTGGAACAGGTGTGTCTGCCTCGGTATGTGACACTGGGCGCCTCCCTGGCCTTGCGGGCCAGATTCTGAGCTCACTCACCGCAGCGCCCACGTCCCAGGATTGGCTGGCAGAGCTGCGGGCCGCGGAGTTACTCTGGGTGCCCGAGAGACGCGGCTGGCCCTGGGCCTGTGCGCGCTGGCGGAGGGGCCGGTTCCAGTGGCTGCTGGATTTGCGGCAGAGTTGTAAGAAGCAGCCGCGGGGAGGGGGGAAATGGCATCTCCCTCCCGGAGGAACCACTGAACGCCTGGCTCCCAATTCAAAGCGCTTTCGTCGCTCAGCGAGATCCCCCCGCCCGGCCGCCCCGCGCTGTGCCTCCTCCCCCGCCGGAGGGACCCCGAGAGCGGCAGGGCAGGAGGGGCCGGGGCGGGGCCGAAGCGAGCGGCCGGGCGGGACGCGCACCGGGAGAAGGAGCCGCCCGGGAGCCGGGCGCGTTCGGGTGCCTGGCTCGCTCCCCGCCCGCTGGCGGCTGGAGTTTGCGCTCCGGCGCTGGGGGCTCGGCTCTGCGGCGCGACGCCCCGGGATGGGGGCTCCGCGCTGGGCGCGGCTCTGCCTCCTGCTTGTGGCGGCGGTAACGCTCTGGGTGCTCCTGTGTGGGCACGACCGAGACACGCAGGCTTCCCCGGAGCCCAGGTAAGGGGGCGGCGGCGGCGGCGGGGGGGTTGGCGCTAACAGCGGACGGGAAGAGACAGTTCCTGAGAACTTGTGGCTACAACAGTGTCCTGCGGTAGGCAGCAGCGCAACACATGCTCTGCGGCGGGGCCGGAGCAGGACTTGCACGCAGAGCGAAGGACGGACAGACAGACAGACATATAGTGAAGGACAGACAGGCACAGAGCAAAGAACAGACAGACACACAGAGCAAAGAACACACCCATGGAGCGAAGGACAGACAGACAGACATATAGTGAAAGACAGACAGGCAGAGAGCGAAGGACGGACAGACAGACACACAGAGCAAAGAACACACCCATGGAGCGAAGGACGGACAGACAGACACACAGAGCAAAGAACACACCCATGGAGCGAAGGACGGACAGACAGACAGACATAGTGAAGGACAGACAGGCACAGAGCGAAGAATGGACAGATAGACACACAGAGCAAAGAACACACACATGGAGCGAAGGACAGACAGACATATAGTGAAAGACAGACAGGCAGAGAGCGAAGGACGGACAGACAGACACACAGAGCAAAGAACACACCCATGGAGCGAAGGACGGACAGACAGACAGACAGACATAGTGAAGGACAGACAGGCACAGAGCGAAGAATGGACAGATAGACACACAGAGCAAAGAACACGCACACAGAGCAAAGAACACACCCATGGAGTAAAGGGAGGACAGACAGATACACAGAGCAAAGAACAGACAGACAGACACACAGAGCAAAGAACACACCCATGGAGCGAAGGGAGGACAGACAGATACATATAGTGAAGGACAGACACACAGAGCAAAGAACAGACAGACAGACACAGCGAAGGACAGACAGACAGCAAAGGACACACACACACACGGAGCGAAGGACGGACAGATAGACACATATAGTGAAGGACAGACAGACACACACGGAGAGAAAGACAGACACATACACAGAGCCAAGGACACACATACGGAGCAAAGGATGGAGAGACAGACACACACAGAGCAAAGGACAGACACTGAGACAACAGAGTGGAAAACACCACCCTGGAGCGTGAGGAAGGCAGCAAAGCGCAGGAGAGAAGAGGGGCATTTTTAATCTGGGCCTCAAGGGGCTGGTAGTAAAAGAAGACAGGGAATGTTAAGTGCGTAGGGATAAGCCAGGCTTCTGGCTGCCCTTAGCTTTCTGTCAAGCCTTGGGATGTTTTGGCCAAGGGCCGTGTAACGTGCTACGCAGAGGTCTCTCGCTGGGCCCAATCCTGCAAGGTGCGGAGAGCCCTCCATTTACATTGGTTTACATGATTGAGTGCCCCCGTGCTAGAGCTCCAGCTGGTGTAAATCAGCATAGCTCTAGTGACCTAGACGAGAGCTACACGGATTTACTTACCCCAGCAGCAAATCTGGACCCTGGACTTCAATGGGCCGAGGCTGATTGATCCCAGCTGGAGATGCAGCCCTCTGAATTCAATAGAGCAGTGCTGATGTACACCCGCTGGAGGTCTGGCCCCCGGCACTTTGAACGTACCTATGGCATCTTGTGATCACTGACCTGGAGAGATTCCCAGCATTTGCAAAACTTCATGGACACCATTTCCTAATCTCCTGGGATCAGCCCTGCTCAGCTGCCAGGCCCTGAAAGGACCCCAGGAGGGTTCCATCCACTGCCAACCCAGATGGTGAAAATGTTGAAGTAGCTTGCAATGTAGCAGACATGCATGTGGGAGGCGAGTTTCACTGCAGGGCATTTTGCTTCCAGGGGCATAATCCATCCTGCTTTGCTGGGAGGATCACGTAGCTTGTGCCATATTTGCACTTGCATTTACCTCTAGGAGCATTGCTCACCTCTGTGTCACGCAGCCTTGGGTCAAGTAAGCGGATGTAACAAGCAACTCAGGGTGATGGTTTTTACTGTATCAGCCAGCAACTGAGTCAGCGACTGGTACTGGCACTGGCATCTCACTGTGCTATATGTAAATACAGTGGGAATCACCCAGCTGTGGGGATTGGGGATTCATTTGGATATTGCTGTGGATCTCAGACATGATCCACACCCTCCCTCCCTTCTAGCCACTGTCTAGCAAAGCTCTGCTAAATTCTCCCTGTCCCTAATATGCATTTCTAATCCTGTGATTCCTTCTCCTGCTGGGAAGTGGCTCAACTGGAAACCTCAGTCTTTACCTCTGTCGTTCTCTGCAGCCCTGTTTTAAAGGTCAAGCAGCAGTGGACAAGTTGTAGGGCAGCCACACTTCTGCACCCCTATGTCTGCACTGAACAACAACATCTAGTGATAATCAGGAGAGAAGAAGGAGAAGACTTGGCTCTCAGACAGAGCTTTTCATCCTACAGAGTGCTGTAGAAAGTGTTATTGTCAGCATTGTATGGATGGGGAAACAGAGGCATAGCGAGGTGAAGTGATTTGCCCAAGGTCCCATACAGCAGGACAGTGTCAGAGTAGGGAACAGAAATCAAGACCCCTGACCCCCCGGTTCAGTGCCATAGCCACTGGACAACGTTGCTTCCTGGGGCCGGCGGGGATGCTAAAAATGAGGAATATATTCGTAAAATCAAAATCCTAATCCCAAAACCAGGTTAAAAGTGCCAACCTGGATCATTAACCCCCCTACATTCTAAACAAAACAGCAACACCTGCCACCCCACATTAAATCAAAACCCCTAACTCTAAACCCAAACTATACAATCAGAGACTTGGAACCAAATTCCTTATCTCTATGACTCCACTGAACTGTAATTACTTCCCTTGAATCATAAACCTAAGCCAGTCTGTATCAGAATTGATAACCTCAAGGCCATTTCTATAACTCAATGGCTGGGTTGTGTTTGTTTAGTCTGTATAGCCAAGCGCCAGGCTAGGGTGACCAGACAGCAAATGTGAAAAATCGGGACAGGGCATGGGGGGTAATAGGTTCCTATATAAGAAAAAGACCCAAAAATCGGGACTGTCCCTATAAAATTGGGACATCTGGTCACCCTACGCCAGGCCCACAGAACACAATCCCAATTTAAAGCAAGCATGCTGTTCCTGCACTACCTACAAGATTGGGAGATGAGCAGCTGCCTTGCTTCGTTTTATAGGTAGCTGAATTTCACTGGTGACTTATATTTAGTGTGTATTTTGGAACCCTTCCAGATAAGAGGTGCTACATACATGCAAAGCTGTTGCTGTGTACATGCCCACTTCCACTCCGTGAGTCTGATTCTCCAGTGCTTTTGCACAGTCAATCACACTTGTGCAAAGCAGATGTAAAATGCCACACAATCCAAATATGATGACCATTTTGTGCAGAGGGAAGTGGTTGTAGGATGGCTGCCATCTCAGCTGACCCAGGATGCTCCAGAGCTACGAGCATGAGCTGCTACTTCTTGGCTACTTGTTACAGCTGCAGTCCTCTGGCTCAACACGGAGGAGGACCTGTAACACACACTCACTCACCAGTGGGTGACAGTTGCACAGGGTGCAAAGCAGTACGGAATCTCAAATGCCAAAAGCTTTAGTCCATGGAACATAAAGGCCTGGCTCCTATTTTTCTTTCCAAATGACGCACTTAGAAACATTCGGTGTTGGAATGATTAGCGTTGTCGTTCATTATTAGCACACAGGAAAAGATTGTTGACATTTCCATAGTCCCGTCTGCCCTTGCCCGCTAGTGTGATCCTGTGAGAGACGGCCAGCTGTGGGAGTTCCACATCTCGCAGCAGGTGCTCAGCGCTTTGCAGAGCAAGGCCTTTTTCTGGAAGACCCTGCTTGGGCTCCCTCTCCTGTAGATTTGCTTAGCCCCTGAGTGTGTGCTTAAGACAGCAGAGTTCCACTGCGTGCTCGCAAGTGAGTTATCTACAGGGAATCCGGTGGGGAAATGAGCCATTGGAAAAAACATTTTTTTTAGATTCCACAGCTATTAAGACAACCCACCTGCATGCTTTGTGGACACTGAAAGGTCCCAGGAAGGGCTGCCAGCAGACACAAGGTCGGAGTGGTTCGTTGGTGCATCACGTGGTGACGTCATGACCTTTTGACATGATGCCCTGAGCCTTCACCAGCTCTCTACCCTGACTGGGAATCTGGGGTGGCTGCAGCACCAGGCAGGCCTTGCAATGCCCTGATGTTACTGCTTTGTGTCATAGCCTCGCTCTAGGATCATTTAGCTCAGCAGAAACTTGCAGGGAAGTGAGCTGCCAGCAGAGGCGTGCCTGCATGTGAGGGGCAGGCAGGCACCCTGGCAGTATAGGGCCTGAGGAGATCCTGGAACGCCTCAGGGCTTGACAACCTTTGAGCAAACTACATTGGGCATGTGGCTGAGATTTTCAAACTCGCAGGGAGTTAGGCCCGCAAATCCCACTGGAATTCAATGACAGTCAAGTAACTAATTTCCTAGGCAGCCTCACTGCCCCTGCCAAGCCTGCTTTTCTTATTGGGGGTGGCATTTTAACAAAATACCCCCACTACGCCACCAGTAAATACCTCGAATTTACACACAGCAGTTTAAAAAGTGGCTCAGAACCACCCATCTTTCCAGGAATGCACCAGGGGCCTGATCCAAAGCCCACTGAAGACAGTGGAAAGGCTCCCATTGACTTCAGTAGCCTTCGGCTTAGGCCCTGAGTAAGTAACCCTTCCAGCTGCTCCTGCAGCGAAGTGGGTGCGGTTCCTCACCTGAGGGAGGGGGCACAGTCTGTTCTAAGAATCAGGTCTTAGGTGGCATGTGGGGGGCTCTGTTGCTCCAGCTAGGGATGAAGGACTCAGGTTCAGGATTGACCCACAGCTTTTGGAACAGTAGCAACCCCAAGAAGGGGATGGGATGACTCCTTCCTAAACCGCCACTTAGGGGTGTTTTAACGCAGATGTTTTAACACTGCAGCCCCTACCTCTTGCTGATCTGTCTTCCACTGTCCCTGCTGCAGGAATGCTGGGCATTAGGGGAGGGTTCAGTGGAAGGCAGAACAGATGGGAACAACCTTCCTCTGTCTGGGTGGACATCCCTTGCAAAGCTGTGCCCTGGCCTCTTGGGATGCAGCAGAGCACTGAGAAAGGGGCAAACAATCAGGTCAGAGAAGTCACTCACAAGTCAGCTTGAAGCTGGAGCGACTCCTGTCTGCAAAGCCCTTTGACAGTCATGACAACCTATGGAAGGGCCAGCCTGCTGGGGAGTAGTCGGGGGAGGAGAGAGAAAGCCCATTAAAGGAAAAATAACTTTCTGGAGGAAGTGGGCCCAAGTTAATATTGGGCCACAGCTCCTTGTGGCAGAGGAGCTGCAGGCCAGGTGTAAATTCCCTTACACTCCTCTGCACCAGCCCTGGGTGCTGGAGTGTCGTGGGGCATGAACAGGTATGACTGATTGCATTTTGCAGTAGAGTCCCAGTCAGATGTACTTAAGCCTTATTTTAGCAGGAGTGGTCTGTACAGGATTTAAAGCTCTTTAAAACTCCACATACTGTAAGGTCCCTGGAATGCAATGTCTGGGGAGGGGAGGGGACAATCTTTCTTTTTAGTCAGGACCTTTCTTGGAGAAAGAACAAAATATTCTGTGCCACTTAATTGTTTCACGGACAGATTCAGATCTTATCATCTCTGCAAACAAAGTATCTGAGAAAGAATGGTGGGGAGTCTCAGATAAACTACATTCCTTTTCCCAAGCTCCCGGACAATATCTGATCACAGTTTGGCAGGGGTGCAGTAGACACACTATTTCTAAGCATGGGTGACTTGACTACCTGTGTCTGAAGGATCATTCAAAGACTGGGAGGGGACAGATCTCAGGAATGGCCGCAGTTCAAAGAAGCATCTCTGTAACTTTAATGGGACTTAAATACATGCTTAAATGTAAATATAACCTCCAGTGGACTGGCTGACAATACAGAACCTGAGCGAAGCCTTGCTGTTGGGCCTGACCTCTCTGCTGTCTCAGGGCATTGCCCCAGGAGCAGGTCAGGGGTGAGAACTTCAAAGCAGAGCAGAGTAGCTCTGGCTACCATTCCTGTGCTCCTGTAACACAGACAGGGATGACTGACAGGGATTATCAGCCACTTACTAGAGAGCATGGGGAATTTTTTAAAAATTATGTTGGGTATTGGATACAGCTGTGGATCACCCCCAGCATGCACTGTGAATTTCTCCGTTTTGCCCTTGGAGTCACAGTGGCGAGCTGGGCTCCCTCCAGAACCCATAGATGGTGCTCCTTCGATTGGCTGGCGATGGGTGCTGCAGCAGTTGGGGGCCTGATGTACTTAATTAAAATACAACCAAGACCCATCCTGTGGATTGCTGCTGCACATCCCATTCAACAAACAAAAAATGTATTGCTGCCAGCACAAGACTTCCAAGCTCATTCCACCAATGAGCTCTGCGTTGATGGGTCCGTAGTGCTTGCAATTTGAGGAATGGTACCAGCGAGCAGCCTGCTGTGTAAGGACAGCAGTTGCTACCCAGCTGCCTTGCACTTTAGCCTGTGAGCACCCTTTGCAATGGACACCTCCCTATGAACAAAATATTCTGGTCTAATTTGGCTTCCCAGACAATTTGGGCAAGGCAGATTTATTTAGATTGACTCACACACCCACACATGGGGAGCTGAGACTAGAATGCCTCCTCTAGCTCCAAAAGCTTTCTGCCTCTTCATGGCGAGCTCCCATACTGCTACCAGTAGCAGGTCTCTTATCCTCTCTGTACTCCAGCCACTAGGGGGCGGCATCAGCCAAAAGCTCTGCATGAGCAAGGCCTTTCAGTTCATGCTTAACTTTATGTGGCATTGATTGAGGCATGGGCTTGAAGTGGATAGAGCCACTTTACCCCTGCTACGTGTTGTGACAGTTTCTGACCAGGATAACTAGTTTTTGAGTCTTCAGACCTGCTCCCATGTGTCCTGAGGGACCCTGCCCATCCATGCTTGCCAGTAGCAGCTGCCATCTTGATGCGGTCACCAGCAGGTGACATCTTGGAGCTGACGGCATCCCCCACATCGGGTTGCTGGCTAGGCAGCGGTGTCTTTGGCACCTGTTTCTCATCTGGTCCACATCACTGAATCGGAAGGAGTCCAGCACCATGAGTGTCAGTCCTGGTGCATGCTGCACAAAAGGTGCCAGGGTATATCTGCCCTTCGAGTTGGGGGCTGTTCTTAGTTCGAGGACATGTACCCGCTCTAGCTCCAATCAAGCCATTATGCTAAAAATAGAGCGTAGCCACCGCTGCACTAGCAGCAAGAGTGGCTATCTGCTCCGTGTGTGTATCCAGGCTCTCGGACAGGTACTCAGATAGAGTTACGCAGGTTGGCTAGCCCTACCTGCCGGGGCTGTGCTCTATCTTTAGCTTGGTCAGTGCTAGTACCAGTATCTCCTTGAGCTGAAAATTACACTCCCAGCTTGAAGTGCGGACGTAGGTGCAGTGTCTACACCTGGCCTGAAGCGGAGGCCTTGCCCGAGAGCCTGAGTACATCAGGAAAGGCCAAGCAGAGGAGTCAGGGCTGAGCTGTCTCTCAGAGGGGGTGAGGCTTGAGGAAGAAGATGGCAGGGTCTCAGAGTGGGTTTACTTCAGTTTTTGCCTGAAGGTGGCAAACTTTCTCTCAGGAATCTCCTTCTGTACGAGGGTGAACGTGCGCTGGGTCGGCCAAAAATATCCCGAGCCTGTAGTGGGTCTGGAATGGGCAGACCAAAACCCTGTAATGTCATAAACTAATCAAATTTCACCACTGGGCAATGAGAGACCCAGAGCTCCTCAGAGGCCACTGCTAGAGCACCCCTAGGTAGGGCCTCATTTCAATCTCTCCCCCACTGTTGCCTCCCCTGTAGCTTATCAGAAGTCTTGTTTTTTCCCTTCCTCCCACCATGTACCAGCCTGTTTGCATAGCCACTTCCATTCTCTCCAATCTCTGTTCAGCAATCTAAAGTCCTTCAGTATGTGTAATTATGCACGTAGGGAGTTAGACAGAGCTAGTATGTGGGACAAGAAATCTTTATGAAAAGGAGTTACTGTACATGTACAAGGGCTACCTTCCAAATCCAAACCTCCACCCTGCGTCATTTTCTCTTCCCTAAACACCCAAAGCAGTAGATTGTTCTCTACTGCCCACTTTGCAACCCTCCTTCTGCCAGCTATGGACATCTTCCACCTCCCTGAAAGCATCCCAATCATTTCATTGCTGCTTCAGGTCTGTAGAAGTGCTGAGTACTTCAGCTAAAAGGGGGCTGCTGTCTTCAACCCTGGCCAGGCGTACTGGGAAAAAGGCACCTCGCCATTACTGTATTGTTAGGGGGTCAAAAACGCCGGCTGAGCTGCCAGGTATGAAGCGAAACACAGCTCCACCATTAGTTTATTCAGATGACAGTAGTGTCTGCAGGCCTCGCTGTGCAAATACGCAGTTAGGCACTATCCCTGCCCTGAAGAGTTCACAGTGTAATTAGACAATGCAGGGGGAGAGGGAGAAAGAGAAAATAAGTTGCCCAAGGTCAAACGGCAGGTTAGCAGCAGAGCTGGAACTAGAACTCACGCCTCCTGCCTGCCAAGTCAGAGCCATTCAGGCCAGCTGTACCAGCCCAATCAGCAATTCCAAAGCCAGAAGGGACTATTGTGATCATATAGTCTGACCTTCTGTATAGCACAGGCCAGAGAACTTCCCCAAATTCCTAGAGCACAACCATCTATCACGAGCCCATTGGAACATCAGTGAAAAGCAGCAGCTCAGAAGGTGGCATTGGGGGAGCCAGGGGGAAGCAGCTAAACTGGTAAAAAGAAAAGAATTAGCCATGCTGCTAGCAGCTGGCTGAGACCAGGTTCACTGAGATTCAGCCCAGAAAGAGACACAAACTGCAGACTAAGCAGATTTCTTTGAAGGGGGAGATGGGGAAAAGGACTCTGTTGGCAATGCTAGTAAGATCTATGTTTGTGCTGCTCAGTAATTAGCATCTTTGCTTCCTCACCAACTGGAGCATTAGTTAAAGGAAAACAGGCACTTGCTTTGATCAGCAGTTAAATCAGAATGTTTTCCCAGCGTGAAATAGCGCCTAGATATCACAGGAGATAGACAGCCTGTATTGTATATTAGAAAATAAAGAGGGATTTCACTCAGAGGAGGAGGCCACTGTGAAAGTGACATTCTTCACGACACTACAGGCAGCCCTATCATACAGTGTTTAAGGAGGACCCCCCAGCAGAGCAAAAGGAGGGGGTCACATATCCTTGCTCCCCAGTGGTTTCAGCTGTGCATTTAGCCCTGTTTGGCGCATAAAAAACCACCCCAGGTCTCACGTTAAGTAGGCAGAGGGCACTGGGGAATGGTGTACATCCTGGGAACCTGGTGGAGCTACCTGGAAATCCAATCCTGGAGCAAGCTCTGGCATTTTTGTTACAGAAACCTGGGAAGAAGGACCAAGAGGCAGGCTCCATTATCCGCCTGCCTCTACCTGTCCCAGGCTCCTCAGACAATGTCTCTAACAACATGCTTCTTGTCTCCTCCACAGTAAGGCATTTTAATTCAGGCACCTGATGATACGCATCCCCTCCCCAGCTGGCCCCCTTCATCCAGAACAGAGACTGCCACAGGAGTCGCTTTGAAGTGAACCTTCTGTTTGCTGATGAATAGGAACCTTTTTTCCCCTTTCTGAGGGGTCCAGCTGGCAGGCTGGGATGCAGAGCTGCTGTAAACTTATCTCTCCTGCCTCTGACAGTACAAGTATGCAGGTGGCCTGCAGTCTCTGGAAGGCATGCTCTCATCTACCAGATCCGTCTCTCTCTTGCACACAACACATACAAGCCGAGCACCTGGTACTGTAAACCCTCCGATTTCCTACGGAGAGCTTTCAGGATCGGGGCAGTTTTCCATGGAAGTCAAAGCAGTTGCTCAGAGCAGTCTGGGCATGACCCCAACTCTATTGCACAGTCTTGATCAGCTTTGAGGCTTAGTATGTTTTGAAGGCGATCCTGATATACTGATAGCTGTCATCACGGACAGAGTGGTAGAGATGGGGTGGTTGGGAGGGCATGTGCCCTTTACTCCCCCTATCAAAGGTCTGTGGATCTTTCTTGGTGGCAGCTGTCGATCGAGACCCTGCAGGACCCATGCAATCAATCTAGCTGGAGCCTGCAGAACAGCAGCCTAGATTCAGCCTTTGGAATTCATTCTCACAGGGGGTCAGTGAGTCATCTACTTAAGCTCCATTTCAAAAGGGTCTGGGAGGCTTGGTGAGTAGATATGCAAACTGAGTGCCCTGATACAGATGGTTAACTGTTATGCGTCCAGGGTAGGAATCCTCCCACACAGCACAGCATTCCCCAGTTGCCCAAGTGTGTTTTTTATCTCCATTGGAAACATGAGGGATTGGCCAGTGGCGGGAACTGGCTGCTGGCTTCCGTGGGCTCATGTGCAGACACGTCATAGCTAATCCTGAGTTGTTCTGATCACTCCCAAGAGAGGCTTAGGGAAGAAAAAGATACTGGAGAGGCTGAGAAGTTCAATTTGGAGGGTGTCCAGACTGAGGCCTAGTTTCAGCCCATTATAGTTGTAGGAGCCAGCCACGGATTTCAATGTTGGATCTGACTGAACTCCCACTTTTGAGTGTGTTTCTAGCCAGGGATTTGGCCTGGGCCTTTCTTTCGTTTTCTTTATTTAAAAAACAAAACAAAACAAAACAACCCAACAGGAACATGAGTCTTTTTCAAATTGCAAAGGAGTAAAGAAAATAATCCAGTAGGTTGGGAACTATTCTAGCACTAGAAAAGGTTCAGAAAAGGGCAACTAAAATGATTAGGGGTTTAGAGAGGGTCCCATACGAGGAAAGATTAAAGAGGCTAGGACTCTTCAGCTTGGAAAAGAGAAGACTAAGGGGGGACATGATAGAGGTATATAAAATCATGAGTGATGTTGAGAAAGTGGATAAGGAAAAGTTGTTTACTTATTCCCATAATACAAGAACTAGGGGTCACCAAATGAAATTAATAGGCAGCAGGTTTAAAACAAATAAAAGGAAGTTCTTCTTCACGCAGCGCACAGTCAACTTGTGGAACTCCTTACCTGAGGAGGTTGTGAAGGCTAGGACTATAACAATGTTTAAAAGAGGACTGGATAAATTCATGGTGGCTAAGTCCATAAATGGCTATTAGCCAGAATGGGTAAGAATGGTGTCCCTAGCCTCTGTTCGTCAGAGGATGGAGATGGATGGCAGGAGAGAGATCACTTGATCATTGCCTGTTAGATTCACTCCCTCTGGGGCACCTGGCATTGGCCACCGTCGGTAGACGGATACTGGGCTAGATGGACCTTTGGTCTGACCCGGTACGGCCTTTCTTATGTTCTTAACTGATGACTACAAGAGACTATTGTTTGCAGAGGAATTCTCCTTGCTCAGAGAGGGCAGCCCCAATGAGCAGGCGACAACTGGCTTCCTGCCATAAACTGATCTGCTGACGGGTGACCTCTGACCTCAAGGGGAACAGCAGGTAGTTTAAAGAAAGGAACCCCAAAGCTGCCCCCCCCCCACTCCCCAGTGACCTCCCATTCTGCTCTGGGACATGTTACCATGGTGTCTTTGGGAGCCATGTCAAGTCAGAGGGCTGGTACGGAGGGCCAGAACTACCCAAGCTTGGATCTCCTGGTGCCATGCCAGGAAGCTTATGTTTCTGGAAGGGGGTGGGATTCCTTTCGGCAAATGTGAATAAACCCAATTTCCCCCGGGTGGTTCTCCTGGACCGAAAGTGACTGCCGTGAGCGGTGTGGTTCCAAAGAGACTGGATATCCAACCTGTAGGTGGAGCCACTCCCACCTGTTGCTGCTGCCCCTTCTCAGAGGGGCAGAGTCAGGGAGATGATCCCTCACCACTTGCCTCACCTTTCAGGCCTGAAGACAGAATGAAGGGAGGGCCTAGGAAAGTCAGACTTCCAGGTCACTGCACCCAGCAGCTGGCATGGAGCTTCCATTTCACTGCCACACATCTCTCCAGAGCATGGGGCAGGTTTGGATCTGCATTTACTGTTGACTTTGGACACTGCTGTTTGAACCCCAGAGCGATGGCATCTCAACCCACCTGGCAGTGAGCCCATTGCCCTTTGTGCCTGCACAGAATAACAGAGACTCCCGGTGGGCTAAATCCTGACCGGGCGAGAGCACCCTCCACTTCCGCGGGTTCAATAGGAGCCATGAGTCCTCAGCACCTCCCTGGGTTTAGCATGACGACTTCAGTGGAAGGGGCCCAGCCTCTCACAGGATCAGGGTCCCAGGTCATAAGCAACTTGGTGCAGAGACCACAAACAAGCCTCACTAACTGGCGTCTTTACCGTTCTGTCATCTAGAATCTAGACCTGCCCAGAGGAAGGTTAATGCCATGATGCTAAAAACACAGGAGACCTGTCTACACTACAGCTGCACTGGTGGTAATTACGGATCTTAAATGTGCCAGGAGGATTCCGGGGGCCCGGGGCACTTCGGCGGCAGGTCCCGGAACGGAAGGGCCCCCCACCGCCGAAGTGCCCCGAAGACCCGCGGCGGGCCCCGCCGCCGAAGTGCAGCCCGGTCTTCGGTGGTAATTCTGCGGCGGGGGGGGGGAGGCGCCGCGGGTCTTCGGGGCACTTCGGCGGCGGGTCCCGGAACGGAAGGGCCCCCCGCCGCCAAATTACCGCCGAAGACCGAGCTGAACTTCGGCGGCGGGTCCCGCTCCGTCTTCAGCAGTAATTCGCCAGCGGGGGGTCCTTCCGCCCGGGAGCGGAAGGACCCCCTGCCGGCGAAGACCGGGAGCAGAAGAAGCTCCTGCGCCCGGCCCTGCAAGAGTTTTCTGGGCCCCCCGGAGCGAGCGAAGGACCCTGCTCCAGGGGCCCTGAAAAACTCTGGTGGGGGCCCCTGTGGGGCTCGGGGCCTGGGGCAAATTGCCCCTCTTGCCCCCCCCCCTCTGGGCAGCCCTGAAATGTGCCAGTGTAGATGCAGCCGGGGATGAAGGGCCAGAGCAAAGCTGTATGTCTGAGCCCCATTCAGGTCAGTTACTGTGCCTTTGAGGGTCAGTGAAAGGCCAGGAGGCCTGTTTCTCTCACTGCACCAGGCAGAGCATATTGAGGGAACACCAGGTGCTTCTCTGCTGGTTAGCACCGGCTAAGGCTGGATTAACCCCCCCACCCTGGTCTGGTCTGTGCCCTTTGGGGGTTGGGTTGTCTCTCATTCCCTGCATCACTGCCTTGATCGACAACAGTTAATGTTTAAACAGGAACATTTTTTGCTGAGTGATAAATACCAGTCACGAAGCTGGCTCGCTGCATTCCAGCCTAAAACGCCTCCCCATTCCTCAGCCTCTGACTCCAAACACCATGCCCTCCTCTTCCTGACCCACCTCCTTCAGACTCACCCCCAGCAGACACAGCCATGGGCAAAGGCAGGACACTGTCCCAGCCCACTTGCCTCTGTTCTCAGCTACAAAAAGACAGAAAAACCTAGACTTGTTCTCTGCAATTGTGGCCTCTCTTTTTAAGATTGTGAAGGGTGCCAGCCATGAAAGTTGAGGTTTCTTGTTTGCCCACAGGACAGTTACAGCATGGGCAGCAGCAGTACAAGCGTCCCCACACCAACCTGCCAGTGCTCCTGGGTGAGGGGACCCCGCTAGGGGGAGGAGGGGAGTTCAGTTTCCATTGGCCTTTCCATTGACTGCTTGGCCTCTCTTCTGAGAATGCCCACTTGGGCTAATTGCATGGGTAGTTTCTCAGATGTGGACACGTGCCCCCTAGGATCTCATCTGAGACCCACCTACCATTTCATGTGGGCTGTGAAATAGCCATCAGATGCCAGTGACTGCAGCTGGTTAGAAATTGCCCAGTAGAGCAGTTTTATCAGAATATGCTGATTGAACAAAGATCAAAATGTTTCCTGGGAATGTACCAATTTGGTCTAATGTTTCCTGGGAAGTTTATCAAAGTGTGTTTTGTTTGTACTGTTTTGAGACTTCGATATCATATTAAAAGAAGCATTTTGATAAGATCAGAGTGAAATATTTTCAGAATATTTCATTTTGCAAAAAGTTCAGCGAGAAACATTTTTGTCCCAGATGGGGACAAAACCAAGTTTTGGAATCTTGGGAGTTTCCCCTATGATGGAAATTCCAAATTTTAACCAGCTCTACTTACGACTGACTCTCGACCAACTTGTGCTAGATTTTGACAAAAAAAAAAACCTAGAGGTGAATGGCTCCTTAGGAACCTGCAGGATGGTCCAGTATCCCCACTTTTTCCAATAAAACAATGAAATCAGACCCCTTCAGTTTCACAGATTGCCCCAACTTCCATCATTGGTCTCATCAACTTGGTATTAGCTAATGTTGGTGAAGTGCTGGAGACATGAAAGGTGCTAAGAGCTCGGCTAATGGTGTAAAATACTATACACCTTTCATGCTCTTCTGGCATGCCTGAAGTTCTTCACTTGGGTGTATTGTACAGTGCTATAGGATAGATTGGTTCCCTGCATGTCTGATGTTAGAAGATATACATGTCACAATGGGCAAAACTGTTGAGGGCCCAGCACTGAAGAGGGAAAACCCCTGGTTTGATGTAGCACCCAAGTCACCTCTCCAAGCCAGTGTCCCCTGAACTCTCCATAGGGGCCCCCAGCTTTTGCACGTCTACTGCCCCTCTACCTGAGACAGACACTGCTGGGTTCGAGGCCCAAACCTTTTGGCCCATCCAGGCCACGTTCAGATGTATCAAATCTCAGGTTGTCTCATGAATACAGTTGATGCACAACCGGTCTATGCTGCTGGTGGTACTCCTGTGCTCACATGTTCTCACTTGAAGAGGTCAGGGGAGGCCTGATAGACACGGGAGGTGATGGCTTGGCTGTACCTTCCCCACTGAGGCTCTCTGCGTGGTCTCTGTTCTAGCCTGCTGCAGCAAGAGTCACTGCCGTTGGTGCCTGGAGGGATGTCCCGAAATGCCGGGAGCCATGGCCTGAGCAGAGAAAGCAGCATGGACAGGTGAGTGGTGCTGGGGTAAGGAGGAAATTAGTTGCCATCTCTCATGTTTTTCCCCTGCTGATTGTTCTCGCTGAGGGGGAGGGGTGTTACTGTGGCCTCCTAGACAGGGGATGGTTCCAGCAGCATCAGCTCGCTGGGTTTTGTTATTTTCCTTCCCATATGAAGGTTATGCAAGGGGAAGGCACTGGGCTGACAGCCCTGCACAGCAAAGCCCTCTAGGTATCCCCAGGTCACGCAACAACAGGACCAGCTTTTACCTTGTCCTGCCAATGCCCCTCGACCCAGCCCCCGGAAGGCCCATCTGTAGGAGAGGATGGAAGTTTAGTCCCCTGCCTCTGCGCTGAGACTGCCAGGCAGGGGCTCGCTTACTCCCAACGGCTTTCTCGTGATTGGACGGGAAGGAGGCCAGCACCTCAGCTCACAAGGGACCCCAGGCACCTGCCAGATGGTGCCAGCCTTCAGTGCTGTCTGGACCGGAACTGGCCACCGCGTGGTTTATTTATTTCCATTAATCTAACTCCTTGGTTAGAGGGGAAGGGCCCCTCTTCTCCCAGGATGTGCTGCCCATCTCACCCCCCCTTTTCCC
This sequence comes from Mauremys reevesii, assembly GCF_016161935.1. NCBI lineage: Eukaryota > Metazoa > Chordata > Testudines > Geoemydidae > Mauremys > Mauremys reevesii. The sequence goes on from NC_052637.1 coordinate 28,951,254, forward strand.
CCCAGGGTGCATTAACCTCCAGGAGAGAGCCCGCACCAGGCCTGTATGTGCCCCATAGAGTTTACAGTCTAAATGGACAGGGGCTGTCACCCCCATTTTACAGCGGGAGCCGGGGCAGAGAGCAATCAAGGGACTTGCCCCCAGTGACATGCTCACTATCCTCCCCTCGTGCCAGGACACCGTGTGGCAGGGGTTCTTTACCATCCTGCCCCTTGTTGCTGGGCAGCTTCCATGGCTCAGCCCTCCAGCCAGGTCCCCTTTCCATTTCCAGCCCCTTCCGGGGGTAAGAGAAAAGTCCAAACAAAACAAATCCAGAGTCTCCTGGCCATGATGCCCAGCCTTCAGTCCCCATCTGGGACTCCTAGTGCTGAGGCTTGTACCTCCCTCTCTTGTTGGGCGACGGGAACCCAGCCCACCTGCTCCTCTGGGTTCCAGCCCAGGGACCACCTGCGTGGGGCAGCTAAACGCAGCTCCTTATAATCCCTCACTGCTACTCTTGCCTTTGCCTTGTTTGTCAGCCTCTCTCACATGGCTGCAGGCTTCACTGCCCCGCTCTGTCTGTAGTTCAGGTTCCTCACGTGGCTTCTTCCCAGCCAGCTGCTGAGAGGCTCCCTGAAGTGCACTCCCTGGCAGCTCCGTTATGCCTCAGACATTTAATGACTTTGTTGCTCATTAGCTCTCCCCTTAGCTCTCCTCCTAGAGCTAGGTTCTCGTTCAGGCCAGCTGCAGGTCCTCAGCCGGCTTCTCCTCCAGTTGTCCCTTTCCCCCCTCATCTGCCCTTTCACCTTTATGTGGGAGGTGGGGAATGGCTCCAGCTAATGCCTCATCATCCCTTGCTCTGCGGGAGGAGGCAGAATATATGCTGGTCCCCTTCCCCAAGCTCATCCCAATTGGCTGGGAGGGAGAGAAGCCTTGTCTCACCCACTCTGCAAGGCTCCTAGTCCCAGGCCCTTAAAGAAACAATAACAAGTTTGCCCCCCAGACACTACTTATTCCTGGGACTGCTTCCTCTCTACTAGTGTCTCCCATTTTCCTAGGTCCCTGCATACATCTGCCCGGTGCCCAAAAGCTTAAAGGGCCATGCCTTGGGACAGAGGTGGACTGCCCCCTCAGGCCTACTACCCTTAAGGGGACAGACTGACCCCATAAGAGTGCCTTAACCTAGTGCTTAATTTGTGCCTGGGCTTGCCACACCAGTTATGAAAATAAAAGAAAAAATTGCTGAGCCCCAGCACCTCTTTCATTACAAATTAAGCACTGCCTTAACTGCAGGACCAATCTTCTTCCTTATTGACTGCAAATGGAGTCACGAGGGCTCAGCACCTCTGAATCGCTGGGCATCTCAAACTGGGCTCTCAAAACCCAAGGCGCTCAACATGAGTGCACAGATTTGAACGCTTAGAGCAAAGTGACTAGCTCAAGGTCACACACTGACCCAGTATCGGAATTGGGACTAAACCCCGGGTCTCCTGACTCCCAGCCCCCCAGGCACTAATCATTAGCCCATCAGGAATCCCACTAAGAGGGATAGGAAGAGCTACAGCAGAAGCTGTTAGATCATCTTATGATTTCCCAGCACATGAAAGAGAAATGCACACAAGTGAAACTCAGCGCAAAGAATATTTAGCTCTTTTTTTTTTTCCTCCCCAGAGGGAAGCCATCTAAATATTCTTCTGAGCCTGGCAAGGCTAAACCCACCAAGGAACAGGTAATGAGCATATGCTTAGCGCTGTCATTCTCATCACTTTGTCCTTGTTTTTCCAAAGTTTTTAGTCAGTTTGGGCTCTGGGAAAAGAACCTGCTGAGGAAGGGGAAATGTTCTCTGAAAATAAGGTCTGTTTATTTGAAAGGTGTTTGACACCCCCCCCCCCATGGCACTTCTCCTAAGAGACTGAGTGATCCTAGATTTGCAGGAATGATAGGCAATTCTGTAAAGGTTGGAGGTTTGGTTCAGAGAAGCAGACAGAGTTTCAGCCACTCATTAGCTCTCCCCGGACCTCCTGGGCCTGTCAAACTGGATTGAGACTCTCAAGGGACAGACATTTGCTTTTGGATGCCAGTGACTTTTCTCCTGGCATGTTTGTGCCTGAGCACCCAGTTCTGGGTGGAACCCAAGGAGCGAGAACATGAAAGATACTAATGGAAAAGCAAACCAAACTCTTCCGAACCTCAGAAGAGCTGAACTATTGTTGTGAAGGTGGGGGGAACCTCTTCTTTAATCCAAAGAGCTATACCAGTGATAGCCTGTGTGGTGGCACTGGACTAGTGCGGGAGTTGAATGTGAACTGTATTATGTTTTGCCCAGGATGTGACTGGCAAGGGGCTGGCCTTCTCTGCACCTTCCCAGTGAAAATAAATAAGCAAGAAGTCATAGCTGGTGGGTGGTAGAGGAGGAGCGTTAAGCAGCATGTGTGGGAGTGCTAAGCCCAGGTCTGTACTGTCCACACCAGCCAAACTATGGTAGAACAGTGAGGGAACATCAATGTTCTACCAAGGCAGGAACTTGCTTCTGTGCCATTTGAAGTCAGTGGGAGTCGGATCCGGTCCACAGTGCCTAGTTCTGCAGCTCTTGCTCGCCATCGGGCCCACTGTCCAACCCGTCTCCACGGGCTTGCCAAGCTGTGGCAGAACCCCATTTAGAACTCCGCTTTTGTATGGCTTTCACACTGGCTTGCCTGGCCAGTGTAGATGGGGTCTGTCTAGTGCTCAGCTCCCCCACCTATATTCATGCTTTCCATGGACATGCTTAGTCTGGCTGTGACTTCAAGCTTTAAGACCAGCCAAGGAAAGTACATTTGAGCTGTGATGAGGATCATTAATAAGGTATTGGAAGCCCCTTAACACAGAATAAGTCTGTAGAGGAGACAATACTGCGACTGTTTATTGAGCACTCTTCATCTCTAAGTGATTTGTGAGCTTTGATTAACTGATTCTACCAACACCCCTTGTGAATTGGGTATCACCATGCTCCTTTTTCAGATGGGGAAACTGAGGCAGAGAGCGGGGAAGTGGCTTGCCGGTGGTCACACAGCAGGTCAACGGCAGAGCCATGGACAGGATCTAGGGGTTCCCAGTTCACAGTCCTGTGCTCAGACCAATATGTATAGAAGCTCCTTGAGGCAGGGTCCAGCCTTTTGTTCTGTGTTTGTACAGCACCTAGCGCAATGGGATCCTCCTGGTCCATGATTAGGGCTCGTACAGGCTCCCGCAATCCAAAAAAAAATAGTAATAATAATGAATGATTCCAGCTGCTGCTGGGGTTAGCAGAAGTCCATAGGTGGGTGAATCCCTTTCACGCCTCCCTGGCATCTGGTAAGGAAGGGAGGTGTTAAGGAGAAGTGTGGGATGATTGCAAGACCGAAATGTGGTTCCTTCTTCTTTCAGGCCAGCTCGTGTCCCCAGTCACTGATGTCAATAGTGAAGGCGGACCCCAGGTTCGGGAAGCTCTTTAGATTCCATGTCCCAGTGCTGATGTGGGCACGACACTTCACCAAGGAGACGCGGGACAGGCTGAAGGAGCGCAGCGTCCCGTATGGCTGGCAGGGCTTGTCCGACACAGGTAATGGGAGTGATGGTGCACTCCAGACCCCTTTGTGACATGCCAGAAGCCCCATTCCTGGCCCCAGGAATAGTCTACCCAATAGCCATCTAATGGGGACAACATTTCCTTGCGGCCCACCGAGGCTGGGACTGGTACCTCCATTGTGTTGGGTGCATTATAAATACAGTAGGTTGGATAAAAGAACAAAAGGAAAGTGACGTAGAGATGGAAGATTTTGGATCCCATCACCAATTCTCTTAGCCGTCCGGGCCCTGCTTTCCATTTATAATTCCTAACTCTGATATAGCACTTTTCATTGGTAGATCTCAAAGCCCTTCAGATAAGAGGTCTGTATCATTATCCCCATATACCAGTAGGGAAACTGAGGCATGGAGTGGTGAAGTGACTTACCTAAGGGGATCCAGCAGCTCCGTGGCAGAGCTGGGAATAGAACAAAGGTCTCAGCCTAGGGCTTGAACCACTAGGCCACACTGCCTGTCTCACACAGGGGTTTGAGCTGTAAGAGGAATAGGTTCCCAGGGTTCAGCTCTAGCTGTGTCAGCCTAACCCTACATCCCAGCGTTGCCCCTCCAAGCTTCCTAGCAGACGCCCATATCACAGAAGCCTCCAAACTAATGAGCTGTGACTGGCAGAGAGGCCAAGGAGTGAACGGGCCATGGAGCATGAGCTCCCTGCTCACCTCGAGGAGTGGCCCTTGCTGAGGAGACACATGGGCAGGACAGTGACAGGGAAGCTGCCCGTGCTGCAGCTCTTGGGAGGACTGCTCCTCCAGCACTGAGACAGGCACCTTCCACCAGCACTCGCTTCCTGTTTTGTGTGGGGCGGCTATGTAGGATGGGAGAAGGGGGTGGGGCAGCTGGGGTAGGTGAGTGGGATGGGAGGGGGGGAGAAGGGCAGCTGGGGTGGGGAGCGGGATGTGGGTGGGATTGGGGGAGCGGGATGGGGGGAGGGGAGCAGAGTTGGGGGAGCAGGATAGGAGTGAGGCGGGGCAGCAGATTTACAAACCAAGTGATTACACTAAGATTTCCCCTGCTCCCAGCTTCTCTGTAGAGCAGCCATCTCATCCTGTGCCTGAGGGGAGGCGGAGGAGGGTGGGCAAACCGCCTCTGAGGGTCAAGGGTGATCTCTGACAAGAGGCTCACGCCAGGTTGGAAATGCTGGCGGTTGCTCTACAAACTTCTTTGCCATAGACAGAGAGATTAGCTGGAGGGACACGTATGGGCATGGCTGGGTAGAGATCATCCTACAGCTCAGGCCTTGATTAAAACGCCTGCTGTGTAACCAGGGAATTAAATACCTTTTAACTAAAGCCCTTCCTCCCCGGGGAGTCAGAGCCCGCGGGGTGGGAGGGGACGGTCTGGAAATGCTGCAATCAACATCTTGTGACATTTTCCTGAATAAAAGGTCCCAGTGTCTGCGCAACTATTAACTCAAACCGCAAGGCTCTCAAACAACCCGCTCCATTGTGGCTGGCGACTGGCTGCTGGGAATTGTTTCCCTTCCTACCCGACACCCACCAGCAACATGACTCCCTAATGGTGAGGTGACGACAGAGGCATTTGGGGGCTGCGTGGGCAGCACCAGCTGCAGAGAGTCATGCCTGAAAGGGCCAGGGCAGGGTTGCTTCTGTCTCAGCACACCTAGTAGGGCGAGGAGAGCAGAGAGCTCCATAGGCCCCTACCACAAAGAGCCGTTCCTTTCTGACTCAGATGGTAGCCTTTACACTGCCCCCGAGCCAGCCAGACACACCCGGGGAGGGGCGGGGAGCCGGCGGAAGTCAAGGTTGCTGGGCCCAGTTTAGATGTTGTTGTAGCTACCTGCGCCTCTGCTCATGCAGTACGTGGCAGGTGCTGACTAGCCTCTTCTTGCCTTGATCTGCAGCCATTGCTTCCACCTTGCATCTGCTCAATGACTCTGCCAACAGCTGGCTGTTCGACAAAACCAGGTTCCCTGAAGGCTGCGTCCGCTGCGCCGTGGTTGGGAACGGAGGGATTCTCAATGGATCCCGGCAAGGCAAGGAGATAGATGCCCATGACTTTGTTTTCAGGTATGGAGAGCTTGGCAGCCCATGTAGTCTGAGGGGACCAGGGGCACTTACCCATGACAGGGACTGGGTCAGCGGGGTCGTTGTGCTCCTTAACTAGCAGAGGATCCTGCTTAAAGATCTTGTGTATTAATAGTGGTCGGGGTCTAATGTGTTCCCAGGGCATTCTCAGTAGGACAGCTCCGGCTGTACATTTCATGCCCTCTTGCAGCCATGGCTATTACTGCTGCCCATTGTGGGCAGTGCTGCTTGATAGCTTGTCATGTGGCCCAGATGCTCCAGCAGAAGAGGCAGGATTACACAACATTAACAGAGACCATATGGTAAATCCCTATCCCACCGTTCCCCTTTCAGGCTGGTTTGGCCTTTCCTGGATGCCCCAGTGTAAGGCACGTTCCAGTCACCTTGTACCAGCACAGCCTCATCCTGTGGGATTACCTGCCCCCAGGGTAGGAGTTGTGCAATTAGGAGGAAGGTGTAACCGCTGTCAGTGCTTCCAAGACTGCGCCTGCACTTCGGCCAAAGGGAAGGCATCTGTGCAGTGCTCTGCACACCAGTGAGGGAGAGGAAATGTAGGCCAAGGACGCTAGACCAAATCCCTGGTGCTGTAGAGGGGCTGAGAGATATGTACTGTCCAAGTGAGAGAGACCTCACTTGGTAGCATCCCATCTGAGTGACGCTCCCGTCCCTCCTCATACAATAAGTGCAAGGTACCCAGCATGGCTACCTCAGAAGGATGAGGGATGAGTCACCCCTGCTGGGAACTGAACCAGGACTCTAGGCAGCAAAAAAGGTAGAGCCGGCCCTGCGCGTGGCCCTCTGTGCCATCCCCATGTAATAAGGTGTGTGGGACTTTAGGTAACAACTCTACAGCCATAGACTGGCACACAATCCCAATTAGCAGCAGCATTGATAGGGGGAGAATTGTGCTTAGTGCTCTGTGGTGAAAGACTGGTCCTTAATCAGAGCCTTGGTCTTCTCCCTTCTCCACCCACAGGCTAAATGGGGCTGTGATCAAAGGCTTTGAAGACGACGTCGGTACCAAGACATCGTTCTATGGTTTCACGGTGAACACAATGAAGAATTCCCTGATTGCCTACGGAGAGTACGGCTTCACCCAGATACCCCAGTCTAAGGTAAGCCATCCGGCCTGGGGGTTGTGCAAATATTTGGTTGGACCTGGAGAGTCATCCAGGCCGTGGCAACACCCAGTGCGGGTTGGAGCTTTGCTGACTATCTTGGCCTTGCTGGCCATTGACTCACACCACCTTGGAACCTGCGTAAAGGGCAGGAGGCCCTGAGACCATCAATCCGTGACTCTTCCTGTGAGGTCACCCTGGTTCCTTTCAGCTCCACCAGAAACCTCCTTCATGTTTGAGAAGCGTTGGGTGTCCATGGCTCCCCATGCTCAATCTTACTGCCAAAGAGCATGTGTACGTTTAGTTGCCCTTTGTTAGTGAATGAGGCTCTTACATCTAAGTGGGGCTAAGGGTGTGGCAGGATGTCGTGCTGTAGCGCCTGCTACACCAAAGCATTATGTATTTTGTCATCCCCCCCACCCCCTGCTGCAGGACCTGCGGTATATTTTCATCCCCTCGGACATACGCGATTACGTCATGCTGAAGTCAGCCATACTGGGCAGCCGTGTCCAAGAGGGTTATGACAAAGGTGATGAGTAAGTAACGCTTCCGACTTTTCTGCCCACCCTGAGCTGTCTCGGGCATAATGCTACTGGGCAATGGATGTTCTCCAACTGCAGGGTGGATACAGCATAGACAGTGTTAGTGCATACTGCCTTCTGCAAAGGTGTCTCCGCCCTCTCTAAGGTACTTATGTGGCCTACAGTCTACGTGTATTCATCCTCACAACACCTCTTTGAGAGAAGGGCCATTACACAGATTGAAGTACAGAGACTTAAGTGACTGGACTATGGTCTCCCAGGAAGGCTGCCCCCTTCCATTAATGACAATAATTTTTCATAAGCACCCTTCATTTGTAAGCAAAGTTAGAGGGGAGCAGGATCAAAACAAGGCTTACATTGTACAGCTGGCTGCAACTTTAACTCCATAATAAAAAATGAAAGCCCTTCAGTGTCTCTCTGAGTTTCTGCCTCAGAGGAAGTGTTAACTCTGTGCTCCAGGAGTTGTATTTTTATTCCATTGTTTAATATTTTCTCTCAGTCTGATACCTCTGCTGCTGACAACTGGCACCACTGGTCCGTCTAAAAATTCAGATTCTTTTCAGGTCGTAATATAAACAGAGCTGTCTAAATACTGACTTGAAATGAAACTATTCCTTTTGATCACAGCCCACGGACGTATTTTGGACCAGAGGCATCTGCAAAAAAGTTCAAGCTGCTGCACTCAGATTTCATACATTATCTAACAGTGAGGTAAGGAAAATGAGGCACTGCCTCTGGGGAAAACACTGTCTCAAAACACTCCAGCTCATTCAGCAAATAGCTCTGGAACTGCCCCAGTTCTGTTCACTGCAGCCTGCCCCGCAATCAAACCCCTCCATCTCAATCCCACCTGCTCACTGCAGTCTTCCCCCCTCACTGAAATGTAGTCCAGTCCCACTCAGTGCATTACATCCCAGCCACTGGAGTCCAACCCACTGTGATCCATCTTGGATTTACACCCAGATGCTCCCATTCATTGCAAGCCAATCCAGTTTCTTGCAGGCCACCGTGCTGGTGAGCGAGCGTATTCTCTCAGGGCCATCACGCCCCTTTGGGAGATGCGCATCGAACATTCAGGCTTATTACTTTTCAAATCCCCTTTCAGCTGTTATAATCCCTCTTTGTTTACAGATTTCTGAGATCTGAAATAATAAATACTCAATATGGGTATCTCTACATGCCCAGTACCGGTGCCCTCATGCTACTGACAGCTCTACATACCTGTGACCAGGTAAGAGCCTTCAGGGCTACCTTTCTTCAGTGCCTAGTAATCTGCTGGCCAACATGATTAAAGGCTGATGGAATTAGTGTGGGGTGGAGTTAAAGCATGTCCCTGGCTTGGTTCTTAACGATCCTGTTATAGGACCCAGAGATATTTGGGTAGAGCTCACATGAGCCCCAACCTGGTATGAATCATTTCACTGATGATGCCTGCTCCAGTGTGCCACATGGATTCCAGGACGTACCATTTAGGATACAGCACTGAGGATGTACCAGGTACATGGGGCGGCACCAGTGGGGCACTGTGCCCCACACGGCTAATCCAGCAATGTCTGACTGACCGGGTAACACCTTATCCGAAGCCTGGGGTCTGGTCTGCCTAGGACAGGCTGGGCACCAATCCCACCTCCTGTCTGTTCTGTTACCCTTTCCCCTGTCTGCAGGTCAGTGCCTATGGATTTATCACGGACAATTACCGAAAGTTTTCAGACCACTACTACGAGCGGAAGAAGAAGCCTCTTGTGTTCTATGCCAACCATGACATGCTGCTGGAGGCGGAGCTGTGGAAGAGCCTGCACAGGGCAGGCATCATGAAGCTGTATCAGCGGTGAGGCTGGGTGGCATGTCCCTTGGACTCCTGCTGTAACAAGTCATCCTTCTCCTCTTCCCCAAGGGCTCCCTTCTCCCTGGCAAGGGCCATCCAGAATTCATGGGCAACAGTGGCAAACTGAGAGCTCACCCAAAGCCAGCCTTACAAGCTGGAGCAGATGGAGATTGCATGAATTGCAAGGCTGCCTTCTGCGAGCCAGGGGTGCTGCCTGGAGGATTCTGCTCAGATGTTGCTGAGATGGCAAAGCAAGTGTGGAGAGGTCTGCCTCCAGGGAGCCTGCTGATTGGCTCAAGACAACAGACCCTGCCTTTGTCCCAGAAATGCCCTGGTTCCTCCCATCAAATACTGACACCTGCAGGGAGCAACTTCTGACACTGGGAAATGAAAAGGGAATTTCAGAAGCAATAAGCCCGAATGTTTGATGCGCATCTCCCAAAGGGGCACGATGGCCCTGAGAGAAGATGCTTGCTCACCAGCACGTTCCAGTTTCCCATCGCCTTCCTTTGAGTATTACATGCTGAGCACAGAGCTTGGATGTGGAAAATACCCAGCCTGCCGTTCCCACCTTTCCATCACACACAAGGGTCTGCCATAACCCTGAAGAGCCTAATTTGTTGTGTTCAAAATCCTTCATGGTGGGACACATCACAGCCACTATCCTATAGCTGAGGAGACCTGGATGGAGCTTGTGGACATTGCTCCTCAATAGACTGGGTGGGTAGGTGAAGAGCATTGTGGCTGGGCAGCCTTAACTGCATGAAGGCCCCCAGAGCCACATGCACATACACTCCATTTTCCAGACAGATCTCCCATCACTAGCAGCATACAGCAGAGGCTGACTGCACTCTCCAACCTGTGCTTCAGCCACACTCCTGGGGCTTTCACTCCACAATGTGATGTCAACAGGTGTCTTATTGACAGATGAGGGTGGGGTTGTCACAGCTTAATTAGCCCCTCCCTGCAGTAAATTGGGGCAGGTGGACCTGATCAAATGGGAGGAGTTGGGTGGGACCCCATGCATTATTTTGCATTGCAAACCTAGGGGGCCTGTGTATATTCAGAGGAAGGCCTCCAGCCCTTGTGCAGATTTATGGAACCCACTCCTCCATTACTTAAAACTAAATCCCCATCAAGCTAAATAAAAAACCCACCTAGCCAGCAGTAAGGAGGGAATATTCTTTAACCCTGAAGCTACATTTTGTAAGTTAATTACATGTAACTAGGAAGAGTAGAACAACAGGTTGGTTTTGTTCTACAGGGAGGTTGCAATGACTAGTGATGGATGGATGCTAAAGCACAATGGAGGAGTGCAATTTGAAACACTTTCCCACTTTGTATAATTGCATAAATGTTGAATGATCTTTTATGTTTTCTTTTGTTGTTTTGGCTTGTGGTGGGGAATGGGGGTAGACTATGACTGGCAGAGGCTAGCACTGAAAGCAGAGCAACAATACAATGTATGGCTGGCCATCAGAGGATCGCAGGGGGTTTGAGGGGTTTGACTGGGGGGTGGGTTGGTACTGCTGCAGTGAATTTCTACACAGGAGGGGAGGGTGAACAGTTCTGAACTCCATGAGCAACAAGTGCTGGCACAGGCTGATGAAAGTGATCCTAACGCGTACACAGCCTGGGGCTCCAGCACCCTCTTGCTTTGCTCTGAGCCCAAGAATTAACATTTTAAAAAATAGTTTATTTGGCCCAGTCATCCTTGTAGAACAGCACTCAGCGCTGCAGCCTAAAAGGGGAACAGCTAGGGTACAAGACTAGGTGTCAAGATACCCAGAAACTCAACCTAGCTATGCCACTGTGTCTGATCTCAGTATTGTAAGATACAGAAAATAGTGTTCTGACTGACTCATTCCATACCTGTAAAGCACATACATGTTATCTGCATTTAACAGATGGGGGAACTGAGACAGACATGAACTGTCCAAGTCCACATCAGAGCCTAACATGGATGATCTAGAACTTTTAGCTCAGTTAGGGAACAGTTTTACTACACCCTACTGGTGCAAGCAGGTCTCTTGCTTCTGTAGGGGTTGGTTAGTCATGGAAGGCTATAACCACATCTGGAAAAAAGCCCCAGCGTGGAGGGTCTTACATTCTCAAAACCCTGTAAAGTGCGGCATGTTACTAGCTTTTTCTATAGCCTAGTGATGTAGCCTCTTTTAGTAATGAGGGACTTGCCCTTCACCTTGCAGTCACATAGTATGGAGTCTGACATATCATAGGTGAAAGGGCTGGTTGAACTCACTTAAAACTTTGGGTTTAGAACATCACTAAAACTCAGACACTTGACATTTTTGATGATTTATTTCTGAAAGATAAAACCTCCTTGGTCAACAGCTCTTCTTCTCCAGCCAGCCCTGCTGGGGGAAAACACAAAACAGGAGCTAGTCAGTAAAGAAAGATATTAACAAGCCCCTTTCTTCTGTGCTGTCAAATGTATTGCAAAAAATCAGAGTAGGGAAGGTGGCCAAGCGCCAAGGACACAAAGGAGCCATCCATCTTATTTTACCAGGAATACAAAGATCATTTGAGGAGGTTGGCAAGACTTAACTGAAATGATGGACAGATCAGTTCTTGCTCTATTACTGACTGGCATGATAAAGACCTGCACTTTATCAGACGCAAGGTTGGTCCCGTCATTGTCACAGCTAGTCTCACTGGAGCCATGTTCCTAGCACGCCAAGCAATCCCTTTTCACCACTTGAGTCTAAGACCCATTCTCGTCTTGACAGACACCACGGAGCTGTGTCAAACTCAACAGCGAAGAGGAAACCCTGCAGTTACCCACAGGTGACTTCACCAGCACATATCAGGCACCACCAAATGAGAACTACTGATAAACAAGGACTATATAGAGACAGACAGACCTTGCTTCAGATCATTCTCCCTCTTTTGCAGCAGCATCCTGAAGTTAGAGACTTATCAAAGTCAACTGACATGCAAAGTCTGCAAAAAACAACTGCTATCTAGATATGGCAAATAGAGGTGTTTGAAACAGTTCCTGAATTTCCACAAGTATTGAACACTGTTTACTTTTATTTTCTATTTCTAGTCTCTTTCTCTCTCATTTTACTTGCAACCTGGGAGCAGACAGCTCCAGTTTTTCCTACCCAATAAATTATGCCTTCTAATTAAACAAATCCTGACTTTGCGCCAAAGTGTGACATGAAAAATCCACATGACAGAACAGAAAGTTTTGTACAGGAATTCACTGCAAATCTACTGCATACCAAACACCAAACACCACTTAAAACAAATCCACCGCTTTTCTACTACATTCCTCCCCATCCCACATACCAACCTTCGAGCCTAAAGGAGTTCTGTTATCTTTGGATCCACTGTCCAATTCATACCAGATCAGGGAACCATGCATGTGTTACAGGGACCTCCAGCAAATGGATCACACCTTCAAATCCTGTTGAAGTTTAAATTACAGTGAGTTGCTAGAAAGAATGCAGTTAATTGTCAGTCTGCAAACTTTTTTTAAATCCAAGAGCTCAGAGTGCTTAAAAAGTAAGTATGAGTTCTCCTCCTTCCTCATTTGTGACATGGGGTACAGACGTTAAGTGACTTGCCCAAGCTCAAGCTGCAGGTCAGGAACAGAGTCAGAAACAGAACGTAAATCTCTGATTGGATGTCCAGTCTCTTGCCGTAGCCTCTAGCGCAGGCCTGCACAACATGCGGCCCACGTGCAAGTGGCAGGTGAGGAGGGGCTGAAGAGGCGGGGGGTGAGGAGGTGAGCCGGGTGGGTGGGGGGCTGAGGAGGCAAGTGGGCGGGCAGTGGCGGGGGGGTGAGTAGGCGAGCGAGGAGTCAGTGGCTGACCTGTTCTACTGATCTGATCTGGCTCCCATCCCCTCTCCAAGGGTTGCAGCTGTCTGGAGGTGCTGCCTTCCATGCCTTCCTCATTCACTCCTCATTCATTCAACAGGGCAATTGATTACAAAGTTGGGGGAAGATCTTATTCTACTTCTAGCAAAAAGACATTTTTCTTTTACCTTAATTATACTACCTTAGGGGCTCACTATAACATGTTACCAAGGTTCAATACCGCTGTTTCGGTGGGGCAGCACTGGGGAAGGAGGGTTTGTTTCCACAGGGCAGGCGGTGCTGGGGGTGGGGGAGTATTTCAGGGGGGCTGGGCGGCGGGGGAGGTTCAGCCCTCAGCTGTTTTCTTTGGAGTAATATGGCCCTCGCCGCTTTACAAGTTGTGCGGGCCTGCTCTAGAGCAAGAAAATCCTCTTGCTCTCAGTGCTATTACTCCTATTGTTTTGATAAAAGAATCAAGGTTATTCAGGGATGGAGAAATAAAGTGGAGCATGACGGAGGACAGTAGGGCTCTTGTGTTCCTTGAGGAGAAAGCAATGACCTCTTGCTATGTCTTTGCATCTTGCACTGATCAGTGCAGCGTACTGAACAGAGCATTATGCAATGCACTTGAAACTCAAACACTATCCCAAATTTGGCTGCTGCCTATCACTTGGGATGGGAAGTAACAATTGTCACAAGTGTAGGGGGGAGGTGGAACACTGCTTTTGCACATAGATCAAGTAGTTAAGGACCAATCCAAATCCTGACTTCCAGGAGCATATTTCTCTGATGTCACATTTTGTTGACACCATAAGAAGAGCCACCACAGAAGTTATTATAGTCGATGTTTTGCCTAAAGTCTCCCCACCTGTTAGAATTAGTTAAATCAGCATTTTGCCAGCAGAACAAGCTGCAAAGCTCATTTGACCAGAAACTGACAGTGTTATTGCAGTGTCAAGGTAACAGACAAAAACCAGATTGTAAGTGAACAGAAGGTTGGTCACTCAAGTTAAGCACAAACATCTCTCAAATTCTCCCACTAGCCAGGGCAACGTGTGTGTCTCTAAAAAACCCCTTTATTATACATGAAATCCACAACCAATTTTGTGTTTGCTAAAGATTTTACAGAATGCACCAAACTGGGCAATGCCTATTTTTAAGGGTTCCATTTATCCATTATGTTGAAAAAGGATGGCTCCTGGACAGTGTCCCAGAGTGCAAGTTCTATAGGATTTCACCAAGAACAAAGCTGATGATTGCTCAGGATAGGATTCAGCACAGACAAATGGGACACTCAAAGGACATCCTATCATTTATCTTGTCTTTCAGATTTTAATCTACAAAGGTCTCCAAAGGTAGAAAAATATACTGCTAGGGGCCAAGTTCAAAAGCCTCAGAATATTTGGTTTTCCCCTCATGGCTGAGTTGTCAGACAGGGATAACATCACATCACTGGCTTATAGACTTCAAGGGACAGAAAAGCAGACTGAAAACCGAGTTAGGATTGAAGAGCTCTGCAGAGTGTGTCAGCCTTGCCCACTGCAGGTATAACCCAGATATGACCACAGAGACTAAGCAACTGGCAGGGAGGAGGAATGTGTGGGAAACTGGACATCAAGTGGACCATCATTTCCTCAGCCCTTTGTCATTCAACACATCAGGCTACAGCCTGCTAAGAGACAGGATTCAATCTGCTCAGGAGGGCAATGGCTGAACACACTAATGATCACCCACTACATTCCTATGCTTCCCTGGCAAGGAATCGGCACTCTGCACACCATCACCCACCCCTGCTGACCAAAAAGCCAGTTGATTTCTCACAAGGCACAGAGGCAAACATTTCTCTAGCAATTCCTTACCTGCTTACTGTCAAAGTTTCCAGCCCCCTGGCTCGAAACAGGCACTTTTTTTAGTACAAGATCATTGGGTGGAAGACACATTGCATCCTGTGAATGCAAGTACAAGCCACATGTTAAAGATTCATCATACCAATCCTTAAAGTAAACTTTCATCCTCCAGTTTCATTAAAGCAGACGTGAAAGTGCTGAGCCTCAGAGAATCAGAATTCCACAAAGGAAGGTTTCTTTTTCAGACAGGGATAACTTAGCATCATCACCAGCTCAGCACTCAGGCTAGAGACCTGCCCAGCATGAGGCCAAAGGACATTCTTTGCAGCTGTTTACTCGTCACCCACTCAAGAGTAGGCATCCACACCCCAAGATTTCTCATTATAAATCCTTGCTTACAGGGACACCAACTTAAAATGTTAACTATAGTTACTAAAATGAAAAAAAAGTCTACCACTTCCCCAACCCCCTCCCAATTTGGGCCCTTTGTACAATCAACATTGGGTGGTTAGAGTCAGTTTCCCTTGCGTGAGAGACAAGGCTGTAAAACCACACAGTGGCAGGGACATGAAGGGGAAGGTCCATTACCTGAAGCTACTTTAAAATTCATTTTTATTGACTGTATTTCAAGCCAACAGCATCCCTCTTGGTTCAACCTTTTCAGTGGTCATGACCGGATGCTAGTTTTGGGGCACCTCCACCAGCCACATACAGAAATACATGCCCTATAAAATGGTGTCCTCCACGTGGTGTGTCGTCACATACAATGTGTGCAAGGTCACGCTGCACAGAGGGCACAATTTTCTAGAGCAGGTCTGCTGTGGAGTGGACACATTTGTGGGCCACCAGTTGGAGCACCCTGTGCTGCGTTAAGAATGTAACATAAAAAACGGCTATACTGGGTCAGACCAAAGGTCCATCTAGTCCAGTATCCTGTCTTTCAATACTGGCCAGTGCCAGGTGCCCCAGAGGGAATGAACAGAGCAGGTAATCATCAAGTGATCCATCCTGTCTCATTTCCAGCTTCTGGCAAACATTATGTGGAAATGTTGTTAACACCTCTTCCTCTCCCCCCGCCCGACTCCCACATACAGGAAGAATCCACCAGCACTTTCTGTAAGACATTTGAGGGCTTATTACATGAAATACACTCGGACATATGGAAAATAAACTATTAACAGCACCTCCAAAAGGATATATTAACTTTTATATTCCCTGTTGAGTCATCACTTGGTGTTTCTGATCTATGACTCCCCTCCAGCCAAAGAAAGCTTAAAAAGGCTTCAGTGTAGGTCCAGATCTAATTATTCTTTCACAGACTAATTATTCTTTCACTAGCTCTATTCCTGTAACAAATCTATTTGTGGGATGAGCTGCATCAAGTGTCTCCATAGCAGAGTGTTACCTAATCCCTCCGTACTCCATTCTACAAATCACCTTTGACTGTCACAGCACCCAGCTGTCCAGCCTAGCACAATGACAGGCTTAAATCCCCATTCATGGAACACTACCTTTCAACTTCTGATCTTTGAAAGCGAAGGGGTTTCCACTCTCAAATGTCTACTGCAACAAAGCAGCAGTCATGACTAGTGGGAGGGAAGAGACTGAATAATTACAATAATCAAGCACTGAGCTTTTATATCTGCACTCATTAGCCCTAGGGATCACAACACAGTCATCCAAAACCACTAAATACAGCAGCCTTGCCTCCATTTCCCAACAATGAAAGGGACCTAGTGTTTTGACAGCACAAGACAGATGTTAACATGCCTCACCACTGTGCAGATGAGCAGACAAACAGACTGATCAAAGGAATTTTCGCCTCCTTCCTTAGAGACTCATGGGTGGTTAGTGGGAGGGATACTCTCATCCGAAAGCCTCATCCTTGATTTCCAAACAGAAAGAGATGCTGCACCCTAGGAATTTAAGAACAGGTCACAGGGTTAGGGCTAGTCAACCTACGATCAGACAAGCTTTCATTTCTGGGTTTTCTTAAATCAACATTGCAGTGCTGAGCTTCAGAATCACAACTCCACAAGTGAAAAGATCTTTTTCAGACAGGGATAACTTTGTATCATCACCTGCTCAGCTTTCAAAACAGTTAAGGCCCATACCAGGCAAAGTCAGTGTGTGCAAAGCCAAAGGTTCTACTCTAACTGTATCTGTTCCTTTGATTACCATGCTCTCCACCCCACGTGACAACACCCGGTGGCATCAGCAGTATGCACCTTCAATATTACTCTCTTTTTTGGACATTTCAGTTAGAGGTTTTGTTGTGCAAAGGCATTGCGAGTTCAGCATGAAGGCTGTTTGTTAGCCAAACTCATCACCCACTCCAAAAACAAATCTTTCTAGTATCAGAGTATTGCTTTTGTAGTAGAATTCACACCAGAACTGCTCAGAGAAGCACTTCACACTGATGGGAAAGTCAGCTTAAAAATCAATCACTTCTTTCTGAAGAAGTGTCACTGCTACCAGAACCCCTTAAGATTAGTTGGAATGAAAAGAGCAAAGGAAAAGTTTATTTACAGTAGAAGCTCAGCGTTAGGAACACCTCTGGAATAGAGGCTGTTCTTAACTCTGAACAAAACATTATGGTCATTCTTTTAAAAGTTTACAACTGAACATTGATTTAACACAACTTTGAAACTTTATCTTTAACACAGTACTGTACTGTATTTTCTCCCCCCTCACCCCAATCTTTGTTACTGCCTGATTGAGTCCTTCTGGTTCCAAATGAGGTGTGTGGTTTACGAACTGAAGTCACTCTGGTGTTCATAACTCTGAGATTCAACTGTACCTTTTAAAAAAAGCGTACTTTGTCCATCATAGACACATGCAGCATATTGTATCGTTAGCTGTACTGTTTACCCAAATAATCAGTTAGGACAATGGTTCAAACCTTACTGAAGTGAATGAAAAGATCCCTATAGACTTTAAAGAACACTTCCAAATCTCTTGGTTTTCTGTTTGTGCAGTTCTCCCACATAGCAGGAGAGAAACACACCATATACAATTACATGTTCATGTTTTGTATAACAGTAATACTTAGCAAGGGCAGTCAGCAGAACCTGACGTAATTTAGCTTTGTTATATTGACTGGATTTCACACTGACTGTTCCCTGTTAAGGGAAACCAAACGAGACCTTAAGAACACCAAAAAGAACAGGAGTACTTGTGGCACCTTAGAGACTAACACATTTATCTGAGCATAAGCTTTTGTGGGCTACAGCCCACTTCATAAGATGCATAGAATGGAACATATAGTAAGAAAAAAAAATATACACACACACTGTCCCTTCCTCCAACAGAAGTTGGTCCAATGAAAGGATATTACTTAACCTTAACAGGAAGTCAAGGTAGGTGTCAAAGTAGTGCATAAAATGCTAAAGTTTGAGCAAGGAAGGGAACAGACTCTCAGTCTGTTCCTTGGGGAAAACAATTCCCTTTAGAAGTGAAAATTCTCAGACATTCCCATGAGCTACCAAGACCAGAAGTGACTTTCAGTTTACAGCCAAAAGGAAGTGACTTGGGCAACAATAGCAGGAGTCAAGCTCTCCCTTCAAAGTAGGCAATAATATACAGGAGTCATTGGAACAGAATATCTGAATAGGAGGTGTCCCTTTGAACCACAAACCTTAACATTCATGAGACAGATACACACCCCAGACACATTTAGCAGAGGCCATTAGCAATGCCCAGTCGGTAAAATCAGGAACCACTATGAGTGCATATACAGTTATGCAGAGAACCCTAGAGTAGTTTAAGGCAGTGTCTCTCAAGTAAGGGCCCAGGGCTCCCCAAGCAGGTTTCAGGGCCACCATGCTTAAGGCTGGTGTTAGACGCCCTAGGGCCCAGAGCAGAAAGCCAAAGCCCCACCACACAAGACTGCAGCCTGGGGCCCTGAGCTGAAGTCAAAGCCTGAGCAACTTATCGTCGCAATGCTCCCTGTGACATGAGGCCCAGGCTGTTTCCCTGCTTGCAGGCCAGACCTGGCTTTTATATGCAGAAAAAAAGTTGCTGTGGCACAGGTGGGCCATGGAGTTTTTATAGCATGTTGGGGTGCCTCAGAAAGAAGAAGGTTGAGAACCCCTGGTTTAAGAGACAACTCAATGGCCCAGCAAGTCACGTGACCTAGTAAGGGTGGGTTTTAAACTTGAATTACACCAAGACGTTGGGTGCCTCAGCCCAGGCTCTTGAATGAAGCTTTCCGGAGGCAGGGAAAGAGGAGCTGCCAGATGACTGTAGAGTAGGGTGACTAGATGTCCCGATTTTATAGGGACAGTCCCAATTTTGGGGTCTTTTTCTTATATAGGCTCCTATTACCCCCCCCCCCCCATCCCGACTTTTCACACTTGCTGTCTGGTCACACTACTGTCGAGCAGCTTTCCCCTGTGCCTGCTCTATCATTTAAGCTGCAGCCTTACCAGGACTCAGCAGGGTGCTGCTGGGCTTCCCTTCCTCCTGCATGCTTCTGGCAGGGACCTGCAACAGGGGAAACCGGGGGGGGTTAATTGGGGCATCTTATCACCAGCCCATTCCCAGCCGCTTCCCCATACCCAGCTGGGCCAGTAGCTTCAGAGGAACAGAGCCAATGGTCAGAGGGGCACCTGGGCCCCATTCGCTCCCCCATGGGGGAGAAGAGAACGAGCTAGAGGCAGCCATGGGCCTTGCGGCCAATGATCCCCCGCACCGGCTGATGGGGAGGGGAGCAGCACTTACACCCCCACAGCGACCCGCTAACCGGGCACCAACACAACTGACACATCGCGGGGCGATGCACAATCGCCACCCGCTCACATATCACGAGCCCGCATCTGCTTACAAGGCGCCGTTACCGAGGATGGCATCGGATCCTACCACAGTCCGAATCCACTCACGACCAGCTCACCTACCACCCTGCCGGCTGCGAGCGGAAGAGACCGCAACAGCCGGAAGTGTCCCGCCCTATCCACGGCAAGTCTCGTTTCACCTCTCGCGAGGCTGAGAGGGGCTTGTGGGAAATGTAGTTTTTTCGTCTGGCCAGCCTGTGCCTTTGAGGCTTCTTTGGAGAGAGGCTGAGTCTTTGGAAGGAGGGAGTGGTGGTGTTTTCATCGTACAGCCCGCTTGGGTCTCCCGGGTGTTTTACACGCTGCTGCTCCATGGGGCAAGCTGCTAACTTTGTTAACAATGAGCTTGCCTGATGGGAAGGCCAAATTCTGCCCAGGGTTGCACCGGCCTGGGCAGTCAGAAGCAATGGGGCCACAAATCAGATAAGAATTTGGTTAATTTCTTTCTCCCACTCCTGTCTTGGTGCTTTCTTCCATGCTAAATCCCCTGCCTAGCAGAGTTCACAAAGCTGCCTCCATATCTCCATTCGAGCTCTTCCTAAAATTATGATTATTGCTCTTTGTAGAGCCACAGCGCCAGAGGGAACAGGCGCCACTGGATTAGGCATTGTACAAACACATAATAATAATAATAATAATTAATAATAATAACAGTTTTTTCTCTTAATTAATTAGCCTCTTAGTGCACCTTTTCATGTTCTCTGTATGTGTATATATATCTCCTTACTATATGTTCCATTCTATGCATCCGATGAAGTGGGCTGTAGCCCATGAAAGCTTATGCTCAAATAAATTTGTTAGTCTCTAAGGTGCCACAAGTACACCTGTTCTTTTTGTGGATACAGACTCACATGGCTGCTACTCTCAAACCTGTAGTAACTTTGTGGTTTTATTATGGGGAGCTCCTTCCGTGGCAGAAAGTACAACGGTGCTTGTTGGAAATTTGACTAATGGGCATTAAAGATTGGCATCATGGTGGAGCACTATACCATATACAAGAAGATAGCTAAGGTGAGACTAAATGATGAAATAACCAAAGCTTCACCCCTTTTGTGAAGGAGCTAATAACATAAATAAAGAGTTCTCTGTTATGCCCTTCTCTAAATTCCCTGTTACATCGTGTCTTCTCTACACTGTAAGTTTTTGTGACAAGGATTGTCTTATTTTGGATTTTGAACTGAGCCATGCTTCCTGTTGGCACTTAACAAAGAAGAAATACAATAATAATAAAGAATGCAACAAATTCAAACTCCGGGCTTGGTTCTGATCTCATATATACTGCCAGGGGTGGCTCCAGGCCCCAGCATGCCAAATGCGTGCTTGGGGCGGCATGCCGCAGGGGGCGCTCTGCTGGTCGCTGGGAGGGCGGCAGGCGGCTTCGGTGGACCTCCCGCAGGCGTGCCTGTGGCAAGTCTGCTGGTCCCGTGGCTCCGGTGAACCTCCCGCAGGCACGCGGGAGGTCCACCAGAGCCGCCTGGCGCCGTCCCAGCGACCGGCAGAGCGCCCCCCGCGGCATGCCGCCCTGCTTGGGGCGGCAAAATGTCTAGAGCCGCCCCTGTATACTGCTGTCACATTGGTGTAACTCCACTCCAGCTGCACAGAAACCATAGCAATAGTACACTATAGCTAGATGGACAGATCTGATTAGATGTCGGTGAGTGTCTCCTGATTTACACGGATGTGAGTTCAGAATCAAGCACTAGTGCCTCTGTGAACACAGTATTAGCATTACTGGTTATTAATGGCATTTGTTGAACCTTCACAGTTAATAATAAAAATATGATCATACTTAGCATTGATACAGAGCTCTGCATCTCCAACAGGCAGTACCAGCCTTAACTTTAAATCGCTAATTAGCTAGAGGTTTTGGATTAATTAGTAAGTGTATGTATAATACTTTGAATATGTAATGCATGCTATAAGTGGTCTGATTATCATTTAGTACTAAAGGACGCTGTAAAATTAATACGGCACTACTCAACCCATGAATTGTGACAACATTTAAATAGCCAAAATATATACTGCTCTAAAAGAAACATGGAACAAAAGCAAAAGTAGCATGTATACAAAGTCTCCATTTCTATGCCTCTGGGGTTTATCTGCTCATGCATAGATGCTATCGTTAACCTGCAGGTGTATAATTTATAACACAGAAAAAACCCTGAGCATCTTCCTTACTTTAGAAATCAGAGGTTTTTCCACTCTTTTCTTAGGATTACTCCCACTCCTCCATCTTCCGAGGAAGCACAGTGCTAGTGGAAGCCCTAACGAATGACCTCCTAATTATTACTAATGTTACAATAGTGTGCTGGGAACTGTATAAACACCCTGAGGTAGGGTCTGTGCTCCAAAGAGATTGAGAGAAATAAAGCGTCAGAGGGGAAATGGAGGTGAAGTCAGCTGAGGTCCCACAGCAGGTGAGTGGTAGATGTGGGAACGCAGGTGAGACCTGGGTTCTCACCGACCATTTCACTAACCACATGACTGTACTGCCTCGGGATGTCACCCTCTGTCTAACCAGAGGCCTGGCACAGCATGGGCACCAGCCATTCACCCTTACCCACCAATACCCCCTGCCCCCACCAATGACCTGACCTGGAGATAGGGTGACCAGATGTCCCAATTTTATAGGGACAGTCCCGATTTTTGGGTCTTTTTCTTATATAGGCTCCTATTACCCCCCACCCCCATCCCAATTTTTCACACTTGCTGTCTGGTGACCCTACCTGGAGAAACCATTTCCAGGGATGAGACTGGAGTTCAGTCTCCATGTCCATTCAGTGCTCAATCACTCTGCAGAGGGTGTCAGCTAGTGCCAGTTGAGTGGTGCTTCTGTGTGATGTGGGCACCGGCCTATTAGGTGCTGGATTGAAACCCACCAACTCAGTCTTTCTGTCTCCCCTTTTCCCATCACCATTTATCGTTATAGGTGATTGAAACATTCTGTAAACTTTTATCCACTTTCCCCCAAAGAGGGTACATTTGTCAGCCCAGTTATTACAACACCCCAAAAACCCGAAACTGGCCAGCCAAACAAAAACCCTTAATAAATCAACCATAAAAAACAATAAAGGTGAATTAATAAAAAATTGTAAAAGCCCAAAAAACTAAAAGTCTACACCATGCAGAACTTAGAGCCTGAAAAGAGAGACGAGCCAAAGACTCATTAGGGACTTTGCTATTGGTATAGATTTTGTATGGAAGGCTTTCAGATACATGCCTTCCATACAAGCCACCTCAGTCCCTGGAAAAATCATGGAGCAGGTCCTCAAGGAATCAATTCTGAAGCACTTAGAGGAGAGGAAAGTGATCAGGAACAGTCAGCATGGATTCACCAAGGGCAAGTCATGCCTGACTAACCTAATTGCCTTCTATGAGGAGATAACTGGGTCTGTGGATGAGGGGAAAGCAGTGGATGTGTTATTCCTTGACTTTAGCAAAGCTTTTGATATGGTCTCCCACAGTATTCTTGCCAGCAAGTTAAAGAAGTATGGGCTGGATGATTGGACTATAAGGTGGATAGAAAGCTGGCTAGATCGTCGGGCTTAACGGGTAGTGATCAACGGCTCCATGTCTAGTTGGCAGCCAGTTTCAAGTGGAGTGCCCCAAGGGTCGGTCCTGGGACTGGTTTTGTTCAATATCTTCATTAATGATCTGGAGGATGGTGTGGACTGCACTCTCAGCAAGTTTGCAGATGACACTAAACTGGGAGGAGTGGTAGATATGCTGGAGGGTAGGGATAGGATACAGAGGGACCTAGACAAATTAGAGGACTGGGCCAAAAGAAACCTGATGAGGTTCAACAAGGACAAGTGCAGAGTCCTGCACTTAGGACGGAAGAATCCCATTCACTGTTACAGACTAGGGACCGACTGGCTAGGCAGCAGTTCTGCAGAAAAGGACCTAGGGGTTACAGTGGACGAGAAGCTGGATATGAGTCAACAGTGTGCCCTTGTTGCCAAGAAGGCTAACGGCATTTTGGGCTGTATAGATAGGGGCATTGCCAGCAGATCGAGGGATGTGATCATTCCCCTCTATTCAACATTGGTGAGGCCTCATCTGGAGTATTGTGTCCAGTTTTGGGCCCCACGCTACAAGAAGGATGTGGAAAAATTGGAAAGAGTCCAGCAGAGGGCAACAAAAATGATTAGGGGGCTGGAGCACATGACTTATGAGGAGAGGCTGATTGTTTAGTCTGCAGAAGAGAAGAATGAGGGGGGATTTGATAGCTGCTTTCAACTACCTGAAAGGGGGTTCCAAAGAGGATGGATCTAGACTGTTCTCAGTGGTACCTGATGATAGAACAAGGATTAATGGTCTCAAGTTGCAGTGGGGGAGGTTTAGGTTGGATATTAGGAAAAACTTTTTCACTCAGAGAGTGGTGAAGTACTGGAATGGGTTACCTAGGGAGGTGGTGGAATCCCCTTCCTTAGAGGTTTTTAAGGTCAGGCTGGACAAAGCCCTGGCTGGGATGATTTAGTTGGGAATTGGTCCTGCTTTGAGCAGGGGGTTGGACTAGATGACTTCCTGAGATCCCTTCTAACCCTGATATTCTATGATTCTATACTACAGTCATGGGCAGGACTAAAAGATAGGTCGCTAGATACCCATAGCAAATGAATTAATTTTGCTAAATAGCAAGTAAGCAAACCATATTGTGGCACAATAAATAAGTGCCACAATATGTACTTAGGTCCTTTATCTGAGATGAGTGTAATTCACAGTAATTATTTAAGCTCCTACACTCACACTGAAGCAGAATATGTTTCAGGAGCTATTTTGTAAAAATGAGAAAGTCTCTGGTTACAGCCGTGCTTCCACTCTTAAATCTTTGCTGGATGATGGAGAAAGCTTTTTGTTTGTGTGAGCCGTGGAGTTTGGGGCTTAACAAAGTGAGAATTAACGAGGTTCCACTAAGCACATCATGCATTAGGTATCTTAGTTTCATTGTTTATCTGCAAAGACTTGTCTGCTTGAGAATCTTGACCCTCCCTTCATCTCTAGGGGGCGCTCATGTCAAACAAATCTTCAGTGGCAGAACTTTGCCTTACAATTGTAGTGTATGGAAAAGCCCCATAGAATTCAATAGAAAACGATAGCCATTCTGTAGGCTTTATCAACCATTCTATAGCACTGAACAGAGAATTCTATCCCTGCTTAAAAACCTCTATAGTAGCCAGTACCAGATGTTGCATAGGAAGGGCAAGACACCCCATAAAGGACAATTATGGAATAATCTGCGCATCAGGGAAGATTTTCCCTAACCTTTGTCAGTTAGGAGTCGACTTATGCCCTGGAGCATTGGGATTTATATCTGTTACACATTTCTACCCTGTCTCATGCAACAGTGGATGTTATCATCACTGTAAATATCTAACTCTATTCTGAATGCTAATAAGCTCTTGGCCACTGGAAGATTTTGTGCAAATGAGTTCTTCAGGTTAATTAGGTGCTGTGAAAAAACAAAAATTAATCAATTTTAACAGATAAGTAATGGGTTCTCCTGGATCAGTCATACAAATTAATGGCAGTCATCACTGTTTACAAAGCTGTTCGAGCTCTAGTTTGGGATACAATATTTCTGTGCTACTGCTGATCTCCAGCTCAGATGCCAGGATGATGAGCAAGGTATATGAGGGATGATCAATCGATTGATCCCAGGGGTAAAATAAAATCCTATCTCCACTGAAATCAAGGGGAAACCTTCATTGATTTCAATGGGTCCAGGATTCCACCCCAGAATTGCAGCGGAAGGTTGTCTTTCCAATATTGTCACCTAATCCCACTCTTCTGGCATAACAAGCTTTTCCACCTGAGGAACTTTGCTTACTTACTAAATGTATCAATTGAATTATGCCACTCACTTTCCATCTCGGAGCCCTGCCCATCACAATCTTGCCTAGCAGCAAACACCATGGGTACGTGAGGGTAGGAAAAGCAGAACGTGCTTTGGATTTGAGACCAGCCGCTGCCATTACCTGATTAACTATATGGCTAGGAAAAAGGATAGTTGAATTTATTTTAAAAGAGCACCCCAATTGCTAAATGTTTCCTGTGGGCAGCAATCCGCAAATGGAGTCTATGAAAGAAAGTGGGAAGCAGAGTAGCTGAACAGACTGGAAGTCTTGTTTGTTACCTCTGCTCTTTGTGTTCTCAGATTTCAGCCTACTGCTGTGCATATCAATTTGGCCTTAGGTATATGGCTGGGGGCCAGATCCCAGTAATTCAAGTGTTATTACACCATGAGGAGGAAAGACCTTTATGTTACTGAGTTGTACTAAAGAAAGCACAAAATGAGTCACTCAAATCTAATTCTCTGGAGTCACTAGAGGTTCAGATAAGGTGATACAAAGAAGTGCCCCCCACCACCAAAAAAAACCAACCAGAGCACAATGGACAGAAATCATGCCCCACCTGCACAGGACAAGGCATACTGCAAGCTAAGGCCCTGTGACCGAAAGCACTGCCATATTTACACCCTACACATCATTGTAATAACCTTTGTACAAAATACACCTCGTAAGGTCTCATTGGAAAACTAATAACTTGCTGGTCAATAATATCATGGTGAAATGTGTGCAAGAACAGTCTATGTAAAGTTATGAATTCCCCTGGTATGGTAGGTTAGATAAATGTCTATCAGGGATGGTCTAGACAGTATTTGGTCCTGCCATGAGGGCAGGGGACTGGACTCGATGACCTCTCGAGGTCCCTTCCAGTCCTAGAATCTATGATGTTGTTAGCACATGTTCAAACCCACACAACCCCGACTAAGCAAAGGTTGTTAAACAGGTCGGTCCTAAACACAGGCGTGTGAGTTTACCTCATTTTACATATAAGTAGTAAACAGGGTTCCTGAGACATCGAGGGGGGGAACCGGTAGGAGACAAGGCAAAGCTGCATTTCAGCATACACAGGGGAGAAGAAAGAGCAAGGAGCCACCTTCCCCACCAGACTCCATACAGTTGCCTTTGTTACTGTTTGTGTAAACTTTGCTTTGAGGGGTAATCCCCAGAAGAATCCACTTCAAAGGGTGACTGGACTATAAAAGTGAAAGACAAAAAATACCTCCAGGGATCTCTCCTGATCTCTGTCACTATCTCTCTCTTTCTCTCTCTACCCCCTGCCCCCACAAAATCAAAAGAATCAGCCCTTTCACTTTGGGGGGATCCTGATCTGAGATTTTTGTCAGCAATGTTGCTAGTTTGTTAAGTTTTAGCTACTAGAAAGTGTTTTATCTTTATTTCTCTTGTAGCCATTTCTGACTTTAATGCCTTACACTTAAAATCTCTCTCTTTGCAGTTAAATGAACCTGTTTTATTTTTTTTTTATTAAACTAATTCAGTGTTGTGTTTCAACAGAACTGTTTAGGTAACTCCAGTTAAAGTAGCAAACTGTTGCATATTGACCCCTTACAGGGGTAACGGACGGCTAATATCTGAACTGCCCAGGAGAGAGTCAGTGCAGAACACACATTTGGGGGGAAATTCAGGACTGGGAGTATGTTGGGGCCACCCTGCCAGGCTGGTGGAAGCCAGAGTGTGACTGGAGTGCTGCTGACAGGCTGCTGGGATCAGAGCTGTTGGGCCAGGCCTGTGGCTATATACACAGGGTGTGACCGGCATGCTCTTAAGTTGTTTGTGAGTGGCCCAGGTTGGGAGATACAACAGCAAAGCATTCTGGGGCACCCAGGGTTACGGGGCAGGTGGTGACTCAGGTTCTCACTGGGCTGGATTGCACCCTGGAATCAGACAGGTCCCAATTCAGCAAAGCCCTTAAATCCAAATAACTTTAAGCACACACTTAAATCCATCCCTCTTGATCAAGTCACTTAAGCACATGTTAAACTTTATGTATGTGAATTGGGGCCTAACTGAGGGTAGAATGCAGCTGAGACCTGGGTGCACTGACTGATAGACCCCTTTGTTTCAGGGTGGAATATTAGTAGGGGCCTGGGCTGCAAACTTCAGATACAGATTCAAAAAGCAGCGTGGGTTCAGGAGTTTGATTTAGGCCCTTCAGTACTGAGGGTTTGTACAGCCCTACAGCTACGCCATTGCAGCTGCACCACTGTAGCAAAGCTGCTGCTACACCAACAGGAGAGCGTCTCTTGTCAGCGGAGCTAGTCCACTGCCCCAAGAGGCAGTAGCTATGCCGGTGGGAGAAGCTCTCCCACCAACATAGCCCTGTCTACACAGGGCGTTAGGTCGGTATAATTATGTTGCTCAAGGGAGTGGATTTTTTTCACAATTCGTTATATCAATATAGGTCTGTAGTGTAGACCTGGCTTGAGACTGGAAACTGACCTCCTGCCTCACATCACATGTAAATGCCACCAGATAGCAGAATAAATGGATGATTCACCCAGCAACCTTTTATTTTGCTGACTTCTTCCTGCTGCAGCTCCACTCAGCCATTTGTGCACCCACCCTGTGTTTCGGGAAGAGTGCACAGGCTAGCCTGAATGCAGTCTCCGCTGAATGCACTGTTGGGTGTATCTAGCTCACACAGAGGCATTGAGATACAACCTGAAGCCAGAAACCACTTGAATTTTCAGCTTCATGTCGGGTGTTCCAGTCAGTCAAGGCAGCCAGGGGTTCAATACCAGTCATATTGTATCAGCAGCTTGTCTTGAAGGAGTAAATTAGGACACATGTACCCCAAATAAATCATTCCAATTACAAAAATAAATACACATAGTGGGGATGCCCATGTGTACTTGTTGGACAATAGCACTAGGGATATGGATTTTCCGTGGGCAAGGGACGTAAACAAAATTCCTCACCTGATACACAGCCATGTGCACACAGAGTACACACAGACACGCAGCATGGGTGCACACACACCACCACACCCAGGGCTATCACTTTAAATGGCTGTCATGGCGAGATGGGCCAGGGCCTGGAAGTTTAGATCCAGACTTGACCTTCTCTAGTGTTTGGGAGTGATCACATCAGGGAGTTGCTTGAAGCCTGTCTCTGACCCACTGCAGATGTGTGTGCGCAGTACATACACGCTTGGACATACAATATACCAGCACACACATGAAGGTGCACACACACACATATAGCCCATGAGTGAAATGTTCTTGCCTTTCCACCCGTCACACAACTCCTTGCCAGATGACATTTCAGGCCTTTTGGCTTATAAAATCCCATCACATCTAGGCCAGCATCAGTGGCCCAGGCACCTCCTTCTCCCACATCTCCCTAATGCGTCTGACACCTTCCCCACCCCATCCCTCCTGCAGAGTCACAGTTGGTGGGCTCTCCACAAGAAGGATGCTACAAAAACCCCCAAGCCACCAAGTTCTTCTCTCCTCTGATTTCCCCGTGCACCCTGTCATCTCAGGGTACGTCTACACAGCAAGCAGCAGCCTGCTGCTCTAGACCCAGGCTCTGAGATTCACTGCCCCAGCCAGCTGCTTGCTGTGTAGATGTACCCTCAGTGTCTGTCTGTTAGACCAGGGCATTCAAGTGTGCATATTGTGCAGCATCAAGGAGGGAAGCAGCCTGGAGAAGGCACTGGACAAGGGAGTTGGGAGACCCACATTCTATCCCCATCTCTGCCTTTGACTCACTGTGTCACTTCGGCCACGTCATGGTGCCGCTCTGTGACTCAGTTTCCTCGTCTGTGTACTTCCCTTCTCTTTGTCAATTGCTTTGAGCTCTACAGATGGAAAGTGGTATCCAAAAGCTAAGGGCTAGATTTTTAAAGGTCTTTAGGTGCCTAACTCCCACTGCTTTCAATGGGAGTTAGGCACCTAAATACTTAAAAAACCCTAACCCTAAGTTTGTTCACAAATAGCAATTATCTTACAGAGCCCATAGTGTGCTAGGTGTTGTGCAGAACAAACAAGATGGCTCAATACCTGCCCAGATGTGCTTACAATCTCCTTTTAGCCATGATGCAATGAAAGGGGGTAACAAAAAAGTAGGGAGCATAATATATTAATACATTGTGTCTTGCCACACAGACTGAAGGCGCTGCTCAGGGCTGGGCCGGCCCTTGGAACCCAGGCTGCTTTCTGTCCATTTCACGCTAGCCATCATTAGCATCCATGTCATGTTTCGTGTCAGGCCACAGCAACGTAAATGGCACTGAATAATAGCAGTAATGATAATAAAGAGAAGCAGCAGCAGTTCAGTTTACTGGCTGGCTTTTTCTCTGTTGACCCTGAAACGCCTCCTCTACATCTCAGCATCCTTTATCTCAAATGTGCAGGAATTCTTTCCTGTCAGGGCCTGGAAGGGATTTCAAACAAATAAACAGAGATTTGCAGCCAGTCAGATAATTAAAGTGAATCGGCCAAGTTCTAATTCCCTTTGTACTCAAAGCAGACATTTAAAAAGAGGAAAACAAGAAAGGAGGCTGCCAGTGGGGGAGGCCGGCCTGCTCTCTCCACCCCATCCCCCTTCCAACCTAAACGCTTTGAATTTTTGAATTCTATTTCGTCTTCCTGCAGCCTCCCAGGGGTGCACTCGGTGCTCACGTCCATACGCCTGCCCGATGCCCAGAGTCAGCTCATGTGGCCCATATTCTGTGGGACTATGGGCCTGAGTCAGGGTGTAAAAAACACCCTGACACACCTATGCAGGCCATGGGCCCCTGGGAGTCCCTGGGATGAAATGCCAGTTTACCCCTTTCTGGGGGCAGGTGGGAAGGGAATGGATGAACCCCGGGTCTCCCTCCCTCCTCCCGCCACCCCATGCAGAAACTTTATGGCCAGTGCAACTGTGGTATAGGGCAGGTGCTAATTACTACTTCCCCCCCCACCCCTCCCCCTCGGGAAAGGAGGAATTATAACTGACAGAGGTGTTTCCGAAGCATATTTCCTGGGGAGTGTTTCTTATAGATCACCCCCTTCCCAGGCCCATATAAATCAACAGTGGCCACTAAAGCAATATTATCCCTGGGGCATGGTCCAGTTTAATCTCTGAGGTGTAAGGCTGGGTTTTGTCACCGCCTCCTAAGCCTGGTCTGAATGGGCCAAATTCAGGCCAGGTGTAAATGGGGGAAACTCCATAGATATTGCACTTGGTTACACCAGGTCTGACCGTGGGCCATCTTTTCACAACCCTTCTCCCACACGCTGGGTCTAGCAGTGATCAAGGGAGACAGCGAGCCCTCCCCACACCCCTACATAATTGCTCAACTATGGCATTGCAGGAAAGCACCTCTCTGCTCCCCAGCATGCTGTGGCTGTGACGGGCTCTGCCCAATGAGCCGGTGCCACATGCAACTGTAAATGGGTCTCGTTTGCAGTGAGAGTGGCTGGCAGTGAGAACGAACCCATGATAGGTTTTGCCCCAGGGATGGTGGAGCCTGGAATGAATAGAGACTAAAATTCAGTGCTGATGTCATGAGTTGGCAGGTTTAGTGCAAACATTCACTTGGACTGGATGGCTGAACCACCCACCCCTTGTCCCAGCCTGCCCTACAGCCTCTGCCAAAGTGGGCAGCGGGCATTTGGGGGTGGTTTATTTTATCCTGGTAAGGAACATGGAGGTGGATTTTCCAGGTCATTACTTCAAATTGCTCCTCTTTGGCCTCCCCAAGTCCCAGTTCTCCAGACTCTGTCATGTGCAGATCAGACAAAGTTCCATTCTCATCCTTACACACCACTTGTTTCCTATTCATTGGGAAGGCTCCACTTCAAAACCACCCTCCTTGCCTTTTAAGACTTCGCGGCACTCACCTACAGATTATCTCATAGATGGAGTCTCGGGCTCTCTTCCTGCTTCCACCACTCACTGCTCACCCGTCTCCTCTCTGTCCTTTCACTCAGGCTTAGCAATTGTGCAAAAGCCTTCTCCTCTGCAGCTTTTGCAATCTGAAATGGCCTCCTCAGACTCCGTGCCTCAGTAGCTCTCCGTCTCTTTCCAGATTTCAGCTGAAAACACATGAACCAAACCTGGGCTGCAAATCCACAGAGGTTTGCCCAGGACAGTTCAGGTGCTTCTCTTTCCAACTGAACTACAAACACATTTATTGTTGTTTTCTTGTTGATCTAATAACTCTGACATTGCTAAAGGCTAAACAGTCTTCAGATGCCTTTATATTTGCACATTGCAAGCACTTTCCTCCCCCCCCCCCCGGCCCCTGCCCAGCTGGCATCTAAAACAGTCTTGCTGCTGAAGGAGAGGAACACATATATAATGCGAGATGGTTGATCTTTTATGGCAGTCGTGTTTACTTGTAAGGAGAGAGGGGATAACTCAGAAGTGGCATCCTCCTCTCTTCACTCAGGGAGATAATGTCCCTAACAATCATCGCTCAGCATGTGTTCTTGATGTAGACAGTGCACTTCATGCTGGGTTTCTCAGCCCTTGCTCTCTTCCAGATGCTGCCGCTGACTTGCTGCATGGCTTTATGGGAGT
Organism: Mauremys reevesii; assembly: GCF_016161935.1. Classification (NCBI taxonomy): domain Eukaryota; kingdom Metazoa; phylum Chordata; order Testudines; family Geoemydidae; genus Mauremys; species Mauremys reevesii. The sequence goes on from NC_052637.1 coordinate 28,983,245, forward strand.
CACTTCACTTGTGCTTCTCCATCAGTAAAATGAGGATTATGCTACTTTATGTACCTTGTAGGACGGGGAGCTGTGAACCATTAGCTAATGGTTTTAAAGTATGTTGAGATCCTCAGGTGAAAGGCGCTAAAGAAGAACAAAGTATTTCTTATTAGTAGCACTTAAGTACTTTTCATCTGAAGCTCTCACAGCATTTTGTTAAGGGAATTGCTGGCTCCACTTTACAATAAGGGAAAATGAGGTGGGGAGAAGTTAAGGGACTTGCCCAAGGCTCACAGTAACTCAGTAGCAGAATCAGGAATAGGACCCAGCTAGCCTACATGCTAGTCCAGTGTCCTAGCCATTGACTGTGCTGCCTTACACTTCCACAAGATCACAGTGCTGCTGAGTTAAGGTGTGATTAAAATGTGGAGAACTGCAGATTGATTTGAGTGCCCCACAGTAATATAAAGAAGGGATTACAAGCGTGTAAATGCCCAGATTGCAGGTAGAAAATCCATACACTGGGGGAGACTCCAGCTAAAAGGTTCAGCTGGGGCAAGCGTTGGTAGCTATGTGTACCTGATCTGCATGGGAATTTACCTCCCAGAACTTCAGACTCCCTCGAGTTATAATCTCTGCATCCATGATCATCACAGCTCTGCCTGAGCCCCTTACAAAGAAACACCAGCCAACAACAAGGATTTTTTGGTGAGGGGGAAAAGGTGGGCTTCTCTTAACTGACATTTTTTATGAAAATTTTGAATTATTTTCATTTTGAGGGAAAAAATGTGCAGTTTTAAAATATTTTTTAAACATTAAACAATGTTGATAATTTTTGCTATACATTTTTTTTAAAATAGAGAAAAAAAATCACAAAATATAACAACAGAGAGGCCATTTTGAACACTTTGAAAGGAAAACAACATTGACATTTCAATGTCACCCAAACAGGTTTTGGTTTCCAGCCTGTACGCGCCATCAGGTAGTGGCTCAGAACTGCCAATGCACATTTGTGGACACCTGGGCTACTAGCAGATACAATTTGGGGCAGGCACTGTCTTTTGTTGTGTGTTTGTACAGCGCCTAGCACAATGGGGTCCTGGCCCAGGACTAGGCTCCTAGGTGCTGTGGTTAGATACATACTAATAATAGAAATCAACCCCAGGATGTGAGGTGGTGGAGGCATCATAATTTAAAACACTTGGCTTTTTACTTTCAAGGACCTGGGTTCGAATCTTGATTAAGCCCCAGGATGAAATGTGTTTAGCAGTCTCAATGCCTAGCCTGTGCTGGAAAGATCACAGCTACGCAGCAAATCTGGTCACCACTATTTCCTCAGGAGAAGCCCCATGGCTGGAACAATGAGGGGAGCATGCAGGTCAGAACTGGCGATGCCGAGCATGGGCCTAGTATGGACTGACAGGTGGGAGATGGAGCCCATCTGCGGAGGAACTGCCCAGTGCCTGCCTGCCTGCCCACCTTCCTCTTGTGGCTTCAATCCTTCACTTTAATTAAGCTCTTAGTTCCCCAAGCTTCAGCAGTTCCCGGTTTCAGTAGACCAGCCTGCACAATCCCTGCTGGGTACAAGCATTTCCGCTAGGAATCCGACTGCCCCGTGGCGATGGCTCAGGATTAATTGAGGACTCCCCACCCAGCTCCTCCATGCTGGCAATTCTGAAAGACTCAGACTCGGTTTCATCCAATCTGGTTTAGGTCACAAGTGACGCGAGTCTCAGTTTCCTCAGGGTAGCCTTTATGGAATTTATCCACTTCACAGAAACAGCTCCGTGGTCAATATGGGGAGGGGGAGGAAAGAAACTCCTGAGGCAGGAAAATTAAGTGCTAGTCCAGTGTGCTCCTCTCCTCCCCGCAGACACTACGAGCCAGAAGATTCACTAGCACTGGCCCATCCCCGTTCTGTACCTCCGCTCATTCAGCCCCAAGGAGCTCTGGGAAGACATACACTGCCATAAGGACTGGCCTGGTATAGAGGCCTATGCCAACTCGACTGAAGATCTGTCTTGCAGTCAGATAATCTCCTGAGATGATGGATAATTGTCTGGATAAAGGGGACGGGAAAGTGGAAGTGTGTATTGAATGGGCAGAGCTAAAACAGGGTCAAACACACGCAAACTCCCGGGTCCCACCACCAGTCTGCACCCAGGCACGTACGTACATCGTCTATTCCCTCTGCAGCCTTTGAAAGCCAAGTGATCAGCCCTGCACACACAGCACCCTCTATCTTCAGTGGGAGTGGTGTGCAAGCGGTGGCAGTGACTTAGGGCCTCGGCAGTTAATGGAGTTTGACACTGCCACAGCCAAGGGGGATGAGTGCCATTTAGCCTCTTTGCCAGCCCGTGATCCTGTTACGCTACAGACAGCAAGGAGCACAGTCAGTCATCTCAGCACGACTGGTGGAACAGACCCTCAGAAAGTAGCGGAGGCCAGGCACAGCTTGATGGGAAGATATTTGGACAGGCGCAGGATCCAGCCAGAGTGCCCCTTCTATCCCACAATGCTTTGCCTCTCCCTCTGATCCCCACTGGAGAGCGCAGGGGATCTTGGTTTCCCCTCACAGTTTTGTTTTGTTTTCTGTAGTTTCTCCTTTTATTAGTATTTCTAGGCGGCTCTCACGTGCACTGCTTGGACACTGTCACCACTGTCATTAGCCATTGTCATATCCCTTTGCCCTGCAGCAATCCCCCTGCTGTTCCCAGACTGCCCTGCGGGGAAATGGGATGGGTCCCAAATGTTGGACTCCAGCCCTTGCATTTCCAGTGGGTTTCAAGAGGGCCCAGTTACACCCCAAGCAGTGGTGGTGTTAGCCGATTGGGGGCCTTAAGCAGGAATATTTGCCCTCCACCATACACAACATATACTAGTAATTCATAGGGGGCCCCCTTGAGCTGCTTGGGGCCTGAAGGAATTGCTTAGTCTGCTTACACCTAGCGCTGGCTCTGCCCACAAGAACCCCAGGAAGCCCCAGGCCTTGGGGAAGGATTTATACTTTGCCAGCTGACCCTGTTGAGACTCTGTTCCCATTTCCTCCCAGGAAGACTCTGGGACTAAACTCCCTTCTCATCCTCCAGGTCGAATATCGACGAGGAAAACATCGGGGAAGCTTGTGTGACAGTCACCATCCTAGTCAACCCCAAGGATCAAACCAGGGTGAGCCCGACTCATGATTTCCGAACATTTGGGGCTGGCAAGACTGAGCACACCCTGACCGGTGGGTTACAGTTGTTCTGTGGGCAGAGGGCTCAGTCTCTGGGGCTGGCCCCTCTCACTGGCACTGCGCTCACTGTCAGCAAGCAAGAAAAACAACAACACACTTTCTTCTCTTGGCTTGAGAAGTTTTTAGACCAATGGCCTGAGCCGGGGCTGTGACATGCGGTGACAGTTTGGTAAAAACAAAACCGAAGGAACATGCTGAGGCTGTCAGGAAACATGACAGGCAGGTTCACAGCCCCACCAGACTTTTGGCTTCTTGTTTTCTTCGGCTGATCTAGGACAGACCGAGCTAGAGACACGGAGTGAATAATGCAGTGGTCCCACTCAGACTCCCGCTCAGTGGGTGGGGGAGCGTGGATGGAGGCAGGGGCCTCACATTTTCAAATGTGGCTCATCATTTTCGGGGCCTCCATTTTTGGATGCTCAACCTGAGACACCTAGAAGGGGCCTGATGTTCCAAAAGGGCCAAGCGCCAGGGCCCTGGGATGTGTCTCATGTTGGGCACTCACCCTCTGCCACCCAGGCCCACTCTCGTGCTGGGCAGTGGAGAATGTGGCACAGCTTCCACCCTAGCCCGAGATCATGCGCCTGTTGTGCGATGGCACTTGTTGCGTGAGTGGCTCATCAGCTAAGTGCTCACTGCTGCCCAGCCCACGCCCTCTGCTGCACAGTGAGCGCTTTCCCTCGGCTGTGGCATGCACGGGAAGGGCCAGTGGGGCCCGAACGGCGTGGGCAAGTGAGGCAGAGACACAGGGACCCAAAGCCTGTGTTCCTGATACACCTAAAATGCTCACTGGCTTCGATGGGAGGTTGGGGTGAGCCAGGAATGCAGGAAAGGGCCCTGGGGGAAGGCAACAGAACAGAACGAGGCCTTGGCTACATTAGCAATGAGACACACAAATGGGTGCAGGTCGGCCACTGGTAGCAATGGTGGAGGCTGTAGTGCAGATAGGGACCAGGCGTTTTTACCACCATATTGCCTAACGGCTTGTTTACAGGCGGGTTTACTATGCACTGATTTGGGTTTGTGTTCGCTGAAATGACCTGCATACACAAGCTGTAAACCCTTAAAAGTGTACTAGCTCCACCGTTAAAGCGTAGTCTCCAGTACGCGTTGACAGCGTAGCAAGTGCCATGCGTACTGACCGATGTGCACGTGCACACACTGCTCATTCAGACTGGTTTGGCAGTGGCTCTATGACTGACTGGTCTGTTCACCTACGTGCCCTCCCATGCTCTGGGGGCCAGCTGACCGGATGTCACCTTCCTGTTTAAATGCTGGTGCGATGCCAGGATCTGGCTATTTGCGCCTGGATTCAAATCCCTCTGCATTACAGCAATAGTATTAGGGAGGCTGCAAAACGGCCACCTAATAAAAACAAACCTTGCGTTGTTTCTGAACTGAAAGAAGGGGCTGTGCAAGACGAAGATACAGTTGGTTCCTCCAGCATCATCCTGACCTGCACATTAGCTATCAGGACAGTAACTTCATTGATGCTGGGCAATCTCTTCTCGCATGCATCCGGCTAATCAATTACATTCCTCAGCAGCTTCCCCCAGCATTCAGGCATGGATGGTGGAAAGAGTTTGTTATTCTAGGCACTGCGGGAATGGCATGAACTCTATTGAAAGAAAATTAGTTGTGCTTTCCGTGCGCTGACATTTCTCGCTTACGGCTTAGCATTCTGGTTTCCCCCACAGTCTTCTCTCCCTTCCCCCAGTTGACTCTGGGCACAGCCCCTTCCCTCCCCGCTATCATATTCCTCTTCAATAGGGCTGGCTTGGTAAGCGTTGGGTCAGTGGCTAGATTCTGGCCGTTTATTTCTGGGACTGGGTGTCAGGGTCACTAAATGTCCCAGCCAAAGGGAGAGGACACTGTGTATATGAGGGGAGGGTAAATTTGACCATCACCTTGCTAGGGCTTAGCTCTTTGCATTCCCCCCCACTCAGTCCTGCAGTTCCAAATGCTGATGATGTGCAATGGCATCTGTTTAGTTAGGGACATGAAAAGTGGGAGTGGTCCCAGGCTCCGCAGATGACACAGTGGGGCAGGTCTCAGCGCTCTGTGTCGGCAGACACAAAGCCCCCAAGATGACTTCCTTCAGCATTTCCTGCCCTCCCTGATGGGGGACCTTAAGAGACTGCACCACATGAAAGATCCCTAGTGGGAGCAAGGGAAGGACAGGCAAGAGGGCAGTGGGAGAGAGCAGGAGAGAAACTGGCCAACTATGCTCTGCAGAGTCACATGGGTGACTCTAGTCCCCTCACAGGAATGTGCCCTTAATTTGGCTCTCATTTACACCAGTCTCACTCCCTTAACCTCACTCCTGAGTGAGACCAGCAGCAGAGGAGCATTGGGCCCTGAGGTCCTCTGCTACGCTCCCAGCCCCTGCCACTGGGTGGCAAATTCTCTCCTCTTCTCAGTTCATTCCTTTAGAACTGAGCCTTTTCTGAGCACTTTCTCTCTTCCTCCCTCCCTCCTATTGTTTTACTTTCTCTCCCTTGTAAGATGTCTTCCTCGCAGAGCCAGAGCTGGGCATAAGCAGACTGAGCAATTGCTTAGGGCCCCGAGCAGCTCAAGGACCCTCTTATTTGCTGTTTTAGTATGTGTTGTGGGTTTTTTTTGGGGGGGGAAGGGAATATTCCTGCATTGGGCCCCCAATGGGCCACCTCTGCTTCCTTGCCTTTCCCCTTTCCCACCATATTTCATGCCCCCCTCCCTCTCCACAGATCAGAAGTGGCAGCTGTTTGATTTATATGCTGCTGCCCAGAGACACGCCTCAATCTTTGTGCATACGAAATACGAGAAATGTTAAGTGGAAGTGAAAGGATTCCGTGCACAGGCGGGGCCCCGGGGGTGGGGGAGGCAGCAGGAGACATGGAGAGGAGGGTGGGATGGGGGATTTGGGGTGTTCCTGGGAAGATTAATGGCTGACAGAGAGGAACAGGAGATACAGCCAACTGGGCTACAGCCTGGGTCTCTGCTAGCAGAAATGGGGATATGTTTTCATCTGTGTATAGCAACCCAATGGCTTGCGTATGGGAATAGCAGGGCAGCTGGGGTCCGGAGAGGCAGCCGAGGTTTAGCAGGAATTCAGCAAATTATACAAAATGGTTCTTGCTCCCCAGACGCCTGCGTCCCCGTCTATCCTGGGACACGCACACACAAACGCCAAGGGCAGACCTGGATCAAAGTAGAGCATCCCCTGAGCACGGCCACTGCTTCTGTTGGCTGGGGGCTGGGTAACCTAGCCCAGCGGATGGGCAGAGGAATACAGAGCCTTTCACTTCAAGGCCACCGGCTGGGATCCAGCCCAGGTTGGTAACGAGCGACCGTCCTTACCATCTGGTGGCCTCTGTGAAATAAGCCAGCGCTCGCTGTTTGGTTCCCAGTGGAAATACTGCAAAAAAAAGATCTCAGCAGAAAGGCCAACGATCAAGTGGATGTAGAGAATGAACTGCTCTCTTATCGGGGCACCTGTACAGAACAAGGCTGGCACACAACGATAGGACCAAGTCCAACCTGCTCTACACTGACACAGCCTTATTGCTGTCACTGGCATCACAGCTGGGAGCTAAGTACCAGGCCCATTTTACACAGGAATCCGCGGTGAAGCCAGGAACTAGAGCCCAGGAGTCCCTGTTCCAACCGGTACCTGACTCGCTTTCTCCAGGTTTAGGGCAATGGGAGACGTCTGGCAACGCAGTAGCTTATTCAGGCTTGGGGAAGACGTAGCAGGAGAAAGTTTGAAGCAAGTAGCTTCAAAGACCGATTCTGTTAAGAAGCGTTTGGAAAAGTCTGGAAATGAAAATGAGAGAAACGGTTACAGTGAGTGGAGAAGTATCACGAGAGGGCCGGGGAGAAGCTGAAATCCCCCGAGGAGCGAGTGACAGTCAGAATTGATGAGAACATCTCCTTTCCCATTAAGCCACGAGACATTAGAAATTGCATTTGAACAAACAAGACTGCACAGTCTGGGGCTCCCAGTGGGAAGGGAGTCAAGGGACAGAGCACAAAGCTGCTTGGAAATCCCCCCCCTGGAATGGAAACACACACAGAATGAACGGAACTGTAGCACCAGCCCTCCAAGAATCCATCGAAGGGTCTGCAACAAAGCGGCCGCATGCCTGCGTAGAGAAGAAAGACCTGTTAATTCTAGGGGTGGATTTTGAAGGCTGTTGGACTTACAAAGAAAACACAGGGCTGAATTTATTGCTGGCATCATGCCCTTGGCTTTTGGCTGCAGTGGTGATGCATTAGGGAAGCATTTAGCCCATTGGTTTTGCTTTTGAGACCTGCAGAATCCACATTTTTCCAGACCTGGCCAAGGTGACCCAACTGGACCGGGAGGACTGAAGATGGGTCCCCGAAGTCTGGCTGTTCAAACTCGACCCAGCTCTCTGTGGAGGGGCGTGGTGCTCCCTGCTCACGGTCAAGCTGGAGCCATTACACGAATCTCGCCTGGGTGGCAAGTTGGAATGACCTTGAGATGGAGTCTGTAACCAAGTGAAGCAGCCTCCCCGTGACGGCTGGGAGTACTGAGTGAGGAGGACACCCAGGCGGCAGCTTGGCACTGACTGGAGTGTGCACGTGTGCCAAGTTAAATGCAGCGCTCACCCCTTAGGCCTTGATCCCACACTTCAGAATTCTCTTACGTGCTGTTCCTGCTCGTCACGCTGATGGAGGCAAGCCAGGCAGCTCCTAGCCCGGGTGCAAATTCCCTCTTCCTCTTTTGTTATAACTAGGATGGCAAAAAAAAAAAAAAAAAGGGGGCGGGATTTTCGCCTTATCATCACTGGTGATTTATGGGGGCTTTATGGAAAAAAGCCACAATCATCATGAGGCCACGCGGCCCTTCGGCAGTTTCCATTCCTCTTCACCGGGCTCCTATATCACCTACTTCTGCTTCCTAGCTGCCAGCTTCTAGTGTCCCTCCCTCCCCCAACCCTGGGTTTTGCACACATGCCCATCAGTCACTGCAACAGCTGCTAAACTAACTCCCAGCAATTTCAAAATACCAGCTCCCCACCATATCTTTGGCCCAGATCTTCCATCTCCAGCCCTGGGGAACAAAGTACCGGTGCGGCTCTGAGTCCAAGCCTGCTGGGCCGGAGCTGGGCTAGGAACCACTTGCTAGAAGTGGAAACGCTGGAGGAGGAAGGAGGAGAAAGGGCAGCTGCCTCCCCTCACAGGGACCATGCTTAAAGAACCATGGAATCTGTGGCTGCCACATCATCTGTGACAAGTTGGCCTCCCTAGCTGCCCTCGCAAATGAGAGCCCATCTAAACCTCACACTCTATTATTTCCATGGAGTATTAGAGACTCTCATTTAGTATAAACATTTTCATCTCCAGCAGAGCATGAATAACAGTAAATGAGATAGTTTAAATGTTTCAGGCCAAATATAGCCCGGGGGTAACTCCAGTAGAGTTACACTAGAGATGAATTTGATCCGTTGAGCTCTACCTCCCTTCCTAAACTAGGATTCTAGTGCGGGTACATTACGTTCCGTCTCTGTAAGTTCCTGCCATTTTAATTGGATACAATGGACCAGAACCTCAGCTGGTGTAATTCAATGTAACTCACATATGAGCTATCCTGATTTACACCAGCTCAGGATCTGGTGAAATATTATTCTTCATTTCCTAGCCTACATTCCTGCATAGGGCTCCTGCGCACTGTCAGACCACTCCTACCTTCCACCCCAGAGGTGGCTGCACCGAACCTATAGATACACTGTTGTTTGCAAAGCACTTTGCTATTACGGCGCTCAGCGATATTATTGATTTCTATGTCACTTGGCTGATATTGACCCCACAGTGCAGATCTGAAGCATTCATATAGTCCAATGTTATCTTTGGGATTTTTCCCCTTGCTTTTCTCTCCTTCATGCTTAGAAATACTGCAGTGTGCAGTGTCATCATAAAGAAAAGACCATTTCTCCCCCCATCCATTTTTCCCTCCGCTCTTGAGGAGGGATTTTGCCAGCGGAGACTGGTGATATTTGAAAGCATGTGGGTGAAAGTGGGGCAGAAAAGGTTAACTCAACACCAGTTTACAGCAGAAGGTGAAGATCAGAATGTTTTTTTTCAAAACAGGCTAGCAAGTGCCCCTGCTGCCTGCCTTGAGGAGCCTTCACAGAATTCTGGTCTCAGCAGCATCTCATGGGGCTGCGAGCATTTAACGGAGAGGAGAACTTAGCCATTGACCTGTTTCTAATGGGCTTATGCTAAATGCAGCATCCTTTTGTAAATATCCTTGTCTACAGACCATCATTGTTGCTGGTGCAAGCAAGAGCACAGAGCTCTAAGTGGGGGGCTTGGTTCCTGGTTGCTATGCTCCTTGGCCCAGATGCTCAAGGATATTGAGGCAGCTAGCTCCAGTTGGTGCCTAAACACCTTTGAGGTGCTGGGCCCTTGTGTTTTCATTTATACCAGTGCACAGAGAGTGTAAAATGCAACCAAAGTGGTTGTTCTTAGTGTATGCGCATCGTACCGCAGGTGGCACATGACCAGGCGGGATTCATCACCAAATTTGGTCCTCTGGCTGGATCATTAACTTCCCCAGCTTGGGCCAGGTACTGACAGGGAGTGCGATGTGAACACTGATCCATGCCCCCCACCAACGTACTGTGTCAATGATGATACTGAGTACGTCTACGCTGCCTTCAGAGGTGTGACTGCAGCGCAGGTAGGCATACTCGTCTTCGCTCTAATTTAGCTAGCCCCACGGCAAATAGCAGGGAAGACATGGCAGCATGGACCCCTGTGCAAGCTTGCAATGTGAGTACATACCCAGGGTGCCAGGTGGGCTTGTATAGTCTGCTCTATTGTGGCTTCACTGCCATTTTTAACTAGGCTAGCTAGATTACAGCTAGCGTGGGGAAGCCCAAGCTGCACAGATGTTACCAACAAGGTGTGGGGCACTGATGAATCAGGTGCAAAGAGCCTGATTTTCAGGGGTTTCTTTCCTGCATTTGGAGCAGGGATGGCTTTAAGTCATCTTTGCACTCCCCATTGTCCCTGTTGCTACCTCTTGCAATGTTCTCATGAGTCGGGCGATACCTTGTTTATCAAAGCCACAGCCCTTGGAGGCAGGTGATTATGGGAGAACCTCAGATTTCCTTTTTGATAAAAAAAACCTATTTAGTTAGGAAGTTTTAACAAGTTTACAAATCCTTGCCAAGTAAATATCAGAAACAAAACAATCACCACAACAGTTAGCTTTTGTTTAAAGAGACATTGTACAGCAATATAGTCATCGGATCTTTCTATTTAACAGGGTGTTACTGAATTATGGAGCGAGTGTCATTACAACACCTATGTCATTTCTAATTATTTTATTACATGGAGTGAAATCTCTATATACATATTTAATAGACCAGGTGTGTCTGTCAAATGTTAATATTCAAAAAAAATTGGACAGGTAGGCTGGGTTTTTTGCCAGAGCATAGGCTGTGTCTGAGTACTGAATAAAAGATAAACAAATAGCTAAGTATCTATCGAGTATCTAAGTATCTATAAATATCTAAGTATCTATCTGTCCTTTGGCTGTTTCACTGGGAGCGTAATTGGTACGTTAATTTTTCTATAACCACAACCTCCTCTGGGGTTTTTTTTTTAACCATTCCTCTATGGTTGGGCTATTTTTCTTTTTCCAGTGAGTGGCTGCCAAGCAGATGAGAGTTTCATTTATTTATTGGTTTTAAGAAAAACAAGTTTCTAGCACTCATGGTTGTAGAGGAAAAGCTTGGCCTAAGTGCTCCCCAAAAGGCCCAGAAACCAGAGAGCAAATAAAAAGACCAAAAAATGTATTATTATTTAAAAAAAAACCAGCTTTGTGATTTTTAAGCCAATCTCATGATTTTGACTTTAAATGTTTGGGGTTGGCAGTAGAGCATATTCTAGGCTGTGCAGGGGTCTATGCAGCTCCTGGTATAAGTTTTCACAGCCTCAGGGTTGCTCTGATTTACACTCTGCTCCATATGGCTCAGGAAGCCGAAAAGAGCTGCGGTGCAGAGTGCTCTGGCAGGGCCTCCAACGTGGCTCAAGCCAAGCACAGTCAGCAAGCAGGGCTGGTGTAGAACCCTTATGCCATCTCTGCACTAGGCAAGGAGGTGCCTGGACAGGGGTGTTTTCAGGGTGCATTTACACCTCCTTTATAGTACCAGAGTGGCATAAAGGGGCCTTAGCATAACTGAGAATGAGGCGCCAAGTTTTTAAAGTAACTGCTGCTATAAGCCAGCAGAGGAAATGAAAGACTGAGACATCTTGAGATAAATCCTGTCCACGGGATACATGTCAGGGAGAACTGAGCTCTTTTTGAGTTGGTTCTACCCAAATTGTGAGCTAGTTATTTGCTTTGGTTAAAAAAATCCAGAAGATCTTCCCCACCACCCCATTTTGGATCTAACCTACTTCATTATAGTCATGATACATGATTTTAGACTCTCTGAGTCCTGTACAAAACTGCCCCTTCTGGCTACAGTCTATGTTATCTCAACTGCAAACATACAGGAGGGAAATGGTCCCTCACTTATGTGCGTGAATCAGCATCCAGGCTCCAGATTTACTGAGACAGGCAGCTGGAACATCTCCCGATCCTACTACCGGGCCCTCTTAATAAATCAGCATTAATCAGTGATGTGCAACCCCCTTTCTCCCCAAAGCAGCCTGAAAGGGCATGTTTTGTCCCATGAAATACTGGGAAACTTGCAGTCAACCCCTCTCCCACCACCCGCTTTAGCTTTTCTGCTCTAAGGAAACATACAGGAGGCAGGTTACTTTCAGTATCCCCAGAACACTGGGCCTAGAACACAGGCTGCAGTCTTCTAACTGGAGCAGGGGGAGGCAGCCTGTGCAGTACGTCAGTCTGGATGGACGTTCTCTGATCAGGACCAGCTTTGCCATAGAGAGCAAGCCACATGCAACACTATAGTAGGAGCCATTCAGTGTGTGTGGGCTGGACTGGCACTTCCCTCTTGGCTAGGGCAGGAAAAATTGTCTCTAATCAGGACTTAAAGTGATGGAGCCTCCATGCTAAGATCAGCCCCCTCTCCCTCCAAAGTCTGCATCAGAAGATCCAGGGAAGAAACCAGGAAGATTAAGGGCCAGACTCGACTCTCACTTGCATCTGTTTAACCTACATTGACCTGCAGGATGGAGCGGGGTGTCATGAGGTAGCAGAGCAGATTTCAGGCTTAATAGTGTCGTAATTAGCTGGCAAGCTAAGAAAGGACCTTGTAATAGTGGCTCTCGGGGCTGCTTCAGCTCAGCTCTTCCCAGGACAGTTCACAGGGGGGGTTTCTTCAGGCTCAGTTTGTGTGGGGTTTGCACCTCACCACTTTCCTTCCCTCTTTGGGGGCTGAAAGAACTCTGAGAACTCCAACCACAGAGTTTCACCTGCCTTTGTGAAGCTCACTGAGACGGCAACAGCTTTAAGGTGAAGGTCCCTCCCCCGATCCCGCCAGGCACACTGGGCCCAGCGACCTTAGAGTAGAGAGGTGGGTCCAAACTAGCCCTCCAACATGGGCGCCAGGTTTGTATAATTTTTGGTGGTGCCCAGAATGGGCCCATGCAGAGCCGTCAACGCTGTCCATAGGATGGACGGGGGCAACTGCCCCATGTCTCGTGCTTTGGGGGGCTCTGCAATTCAGGGGGTCATGGGATCTAGGGTGGCCTGGGGAGTTAGCGAGGGCCCTGGCACCGGCAGCAGCAAGCGACCCCACCCCAGCCCACCTCGCTCTGCTGGCTCCCAGCGTCGCTCGGAGGAGGGGTGCAGAAGCCGGAAAGCGGTGGGGCGGGGGCTTGCGGGAAAGGGTGGAATGGGGGTGGGGGCAGAGCAGGGGCAGGAAGAGGCAGGGTGGGCTGGGTCTGGGCTGCTCACTGCTGCCGGTGCCAGGCCCCCCCGCTATACTCCCAGGCTGCCCTGGACTCTGCGTCTCCCTGAAGCGTGGGGCCCAGCATAATTGCCCTGGTCTGTTCTATGGACTGGACAGCTCTGATTAAACATTGGTGGAGCCTGGCCCATGTTCCTGAATATTGGTGGAGCACGGGCACCACGGGCCCATAGAACTCGCTGCCTAGCCAACCTTAAGCATCCTGAACTCTGGGCTCCAACCCAAGCTTTGCTGCCAGCCGCTCTTGCTAATGAGCCTTATCCAAAACCCCCTGGAATCTGGATTCCCATGTCTAGACTGGGCTGAACTCTGGATCCACATGCCCCGGGGATCTGAGGCAGTTCAGATCCAATGAGGGAGGCAATTAGGCCTGAAGCCGTGGGAAACTGGTTGGCGTTTCAAACCGCAGAGCAGGCAAGTTTTGTGCAGCTCCAGATCTCATTATGAACCCTTCTTTCCTGCTCTGCTATTTCTGCCCTGCCTTTAATGCCCTAGGGCAGAGGCCTCCCAGCCAAAGTATCACAGCTCTCTTTAATGAGATCTGCTGCCTATTGGAGATGGCTCTGATACTCTTTCCTGGAGGAATACTTCTGCACAGCTCTTCTCCCCACCCACGTGGTGAAGAGAGGGAAGGAATTATAAAGGGAAAATCCCAGCTGGCTCCAAAGAGACAGGGACCTTTTAGCCTCTAAGCAGAGGTTCTGAAGGGTAAGAAGTTTCTGTAGCAAAACCCTGTCCCACACACACTTGGTTTCTGTCAACTGGTGGAGCAATGACGGGCATGGCAAGGGGCTGAGGTCAGGTGCACGTTGGGGGAGAAGCCTAAGGACTGAGTAGGAGATGAGACTTGGAGGGCATTCAGGGGAGAGGTGGACCGGTCCTGCATGGAGATAGGTGCCTTCCCCGCTGATTTCCTGGACTTTGTGTTGCTGTATGTCCCTTTGTCTCTTCACAGGCACACTGGGAGAGATGATAAAGCAGCGGCACATCCACCAGTTCTGAAGTAAGCCAAAAATTCCTTCCTGGGAGCAGGTGCCAAGATCTGCCTTCCCACCATCACTGCCAGCTGCACAAGCAAGTTCCTCCCAGCTTACTCCATTGCTTCCTCCCGCATCCACTCAGAACAAGACGGAGTCGTCTTTGCTGCACACCCGTTTCATTTCCCTTTGGCCCCGGGCACCTCTATTTTAAAGAGGTAGCGAGAGGAATGAAGAAGAGAAAGTGTGTCACAACCCTTCCTTCCTCCCAGCACTCACAAGGGACAGCCAGGAGCAGCCAGCAAGGGGAGGGGCCAGGATGGAGGACAGTGCTATGGCCAGGAAAGGAACTTGCTTCTTCTCTAAAGGTGACGGGGATGCCCTGACAAGGCTGCGGAACAGCTCAGGGTTTCGTCCGTCCATCCTCAGGCCACCTCTGAGCTGCGGGCTGGAATGCGCTGTGACTGGGGCCGTGCCCAGCTGAGCCATTCCATGCAGCATCTCAGTTCCAAAGAGGCTTGGTCGTTGTTAAAGGGCAAGACGTGGCAGAATGCCAGCGAGGCTGTGTCAGGCCTGGAAGGCTCCCAGAGGATTGGCAGTTCCAGTTTTGTTTTTCTTGTTAAGCCGAGTGTGGGTTTGGCCGGTAGTGAGGATGTGGATAATGAAATTACGCAAATTTCCCTCCAAGCCATCAGGGGCCTTCTGGGAGCCACACAAATCTGAGCACAGACAGCAAATGCCTCATTGTGGGCCAGAAATCTTCACTCAGCCACTCACTGAAAGCGGCTCCACCCATTATTAGCTCAGCTCCTGGCTGCAACTAATCAAGTAACTAGAGGGCTTCTCACGGAATACACCTCCTTGGAGACCCATAGGCAGAGAATTGGCCTTTCCCAAGACTTGGAAACGTCATCTCCAAAATCCACTATGCCCCGTCCCGCCCCCACCACAGCCAGTGTTTGTTTACAAACCCATATCCCCATTCAATAGTTCAGAGAGCCCGATCTCTCACATGCCTGGTGCCACAGCTGCCTATGTACCCCTCTCTTCTCACCTGTCAGTGCCAGCTGCCCTCTTTAACTCCAGCTTATCCCACAATACTGCTTGCTAGACTCTTTCATTACAGCCCTGAAGCCTGAATGTAGAGATGGACCTGAGCTGCAAAGTTCAGCTCCAGATCTGAATCCAGACTTTCCCAAAGTTCTGCACATGGGGATTAGGGATTCCAGTTCCAATCCATCTAGCTTCTACTGCTAATATAGTTGTGGTTACCTGAAATGTATCTCCCCCTGGCCACTGATCATGTAACTCTGTAATAGCACTGGTCTGAGAGCATCCTCCTCTGCAGCTCTTAACATTTGGGGCAGCCCCCCTGTTTTTCTCTACTCTGCCTCGCTGGCTCACCAGCTGTTTTTTCAGCTCTTAACTGAAAATATATATTTCTTGGTCCCAGCTCTTAGCTTCTTTGCCTCTCTTTTTACTGGAAGGAGAGAATGGTGGGAGCAAGGGGCTGTGAATTCAGAGCTGTGCCTTGGGAGACCTGCCACGGTCTCAACATTTGTCCTTCTGCAAGTTGCTTAGGCCCGGATTTTTAAAGGTACTCAGTCATTGCTGCACTCAACGCCTAACTGATTTAGGAGCCTACACTACAAAATTAAGTCCACCTAAGTTAGGTCGACGTACAGCCACCGCAGTAATTAAAGCGGTGGTTCACGTCCACACTTGCTTCTTTTGTCAGCAGTGTGCGTCCTTACCAGGAGTGCTTCCACTGATTGAAGTGAGGCATTGTAGGGCATTGACAGCTGGACCCCTGTGGCTGACAGCCCAGTACCCCATTGCCACCCTTTGGTGAGGGATTCGGGGGGCCGGGAGAAGGAGAGTCTGAGTCCAGCAGCCTCCCAGTGAGGAATGGCAGCAGCTGGGCTTGGGCTTTCCTCCCCCTGAAACTGTCATCGGGAGGCAGCTACAGAGCTAACAGGCAATGTAAGTAATGCAGTGTCAACACAGACACTGCATTGCCCGAACAGCATGGGCCTACACACTGTGCCTCTTGCAGAGCTGGAGTGATTAGGTTGGTGTAATGGGCGACATTCATAGGCGGGCCCAACATGGTCGTGTAGACACACAGAGTTAGGCCGACATAAACTGCCTTATGTCGGCCTGACTCTGTAGTGTAAACCAGGCCTTTTAAGTCTCATTTTCTAAAATCCCATTGACTCCTAAGTGCTAAAATCCCTTTGGAAAACGAGAGGCACAGCAGTGCCTAAATATCTTCAAACATGTGGGCCGACGCCTCTTTGCGCCTCAGTTTCCCTGGTTGTTTAAAAAAGAAACCCTCACCTACTTTTGTAATGTACTTTGAGATGCTCAGCTGAAAGGGGCTGTGTAATTTATCCTGTAAAGTCTGTGTGAGCCACACTCTTATTGCACTAGAGCTAAATGGGATCATCAACAAGGCAAACCCGATATTGGCCATGGGTTTAAGCCCTGAGCTTATTAAAAAAAAAAAGCCAATACACCAAAAAATGTGAAGGCCTCATAAGGCCATGTCCTCAGCTGCTGTAAATCAGCCTTGCTCTATTGAAATCAGTGGAGTTAAGCCAATTTACACCAACAGAGCCTCTGGGCCATATCTGGGAAGCTGAAGTGTATTCCAGCCTTCAGCAGAGCAGTCCTTCACTTCATCTGCTTTGCCCTCACTGAATGCATGGTGCTGCCTCTTCCTTTCATCTGATCCTTCTTATATCTAATTATCTGCACCTTCCATGTCCTCCTCTTTATTCCTAATCTGCTGTAAAAATGGAAACAGCACCAGCTAAGCAGTGACTTTCTTCACCCCAAGGCCGTTGTTACTTCCAGAGAAAAAAACCATCATTCCGATTGAGCTGAGGTTATAAAGACTTAATTAAATGCTTCGGGGGAGGGGGAAATCCATTAGAAAACAGTTTGTGGACATTAACTAGGAAATTCTTGTCTACATTAGAAAGTTTAGTTAAAGCACTACAACCCCTTAGTGTGGATGCAGTTATAGTAATATAGCTCTTCTGTATAGGCAGGGGAATAAGCTAAACTTGGATAAGGCACTTTTATTCTGGTATAATTGTGTCCACACCAGGGGTTGTCTCGGTATAGTTATTTCAGTAAAAAAAAAGCCACATCTCTAATTATATTGATACTTTTGAGTGTAGACTAAGCCTAAGGTTGAATTAAGGACAAGTAAGTGTTTGAAAGTCTAGAAGTTCAAAGTGAAAGTTCCATAAATAATCTCAACTGTGCAGGGTCAAAAATTTTCCATCAGAACTTTTTTTCAGTGGAAAACTGGGTTTTCAATGAAACAAAAGATGTCACGGAAAGTATCCGTTATCCTCAAAAACAAATTGATTTTTCATTGGAAAACCAAGAACCCAAGCCATTTTGTCCAAAACCCAACTATTCTCCAGTTTTTGGCTGTTTTCAGCTCCAAAGTTTTTGATGCAAAATATTCCTCCGCTGCAGTAACAAGGGTCTTGAACGCTGAAGGTGACGATCACTGCTGCTAATAGACAAAATAAAACCACCAAGAGATTGGCATTTAATGGAAGCAAACGCGCCTTTAATGCTATCGGCTAGAGTGAGCTGGTCTTCAAAGTGATTTTTTATTAACATGCTTATATAAAAGGAAACCCTCCCCAGGGCGTGAATCCCTGATCACTGGGAGCAGGACTTTCTCCTAGGTGAATTGTGATCACTTCCTGGTTACCTCAGACCCTGAGGTTGTGTCATGGCTTCTGGATGGCATTGCTGAGGTGACCTCCATGGGGCTGTCGGCCATCTTGCAGTTGCTGTATATTAAAGGCATGGTAACCTCTTCCCCTCAGCTCCAGCAGCCAGAATAAGAGCCCTTGGTTGCATGGGGTTTGTCAGAAGTGTAGCTAATTGCCTTGGCGAATATCTTCCAGCCACTGCTGCGGCTGGTGTGAAGTGAAGAACTGCTTCTGAACAAGCTGAGGAGATGACACGATCAGCACCTGCAGTCAGAGTTGGGGGGAAGATCCAGAGATACCGAGAAACAAAACACATCAAGAAGACCTTTATTTATTAAATAGCAGCACGGCCCAAGATAAGCAAGAAGCTTGGAGACCAACGTCCCCCCTATATACACTGAAGAGGTGAGAGGTTCCTGGACACTGCCAGGGTTTAAGGGAAGTCCATTGTTGTGATCAAGCCAGCTGTGAAATTTTGCTGTGGATCTGAGTGCATATACTGAGTGCCCGTCCTCCACATATAACCCTGGTGTCCCTGGGTCATCACCACCCCTCCCCACTATGCACTATGTGAGAGGGCTGAGTTTTCTGCCAGTGGGTAGTAGCATGCAGTGAGGTGCTTACTGTTCCTTTCCTGATCCTTGGATCAAAGCTGTGGGGAGACAGCCTCCTGCAGGGATGGGAGCTCACTTTCTGGTTTCCCTGCACAAAGCACAAAACCATGGGTCGTCCCCAGTGTCCAATACAAATCTCCCTTCTACATACACACCTGCTGTCAGTCATGCACACAGCACCTTCCTGGCTGGGCCGGATGTGTCCTGATGCCAGGCTGAGTTGCTCCCTATGGCCTCTTGGAAGCCTGGGCACTTCCATAGTCAAACGGCAGAAGCGGGCAGAGCTCCTGGAGGACCCAGATTATGACTAGGCGTCCACAGAGAAAGACTTTGGCTGGGAACTGAAAGAAACCTGCTGCTTTTCCTCAATGGTTACTTGAAGCAGCAGCAACAGGTTCAGGACGGGGTTACTCGATCTCTAGCATGTCTTTTCCCCTCATGAAAGCCCCATGTCATGAAACTACCCCAAAAAGCTAAATTTTATGGGCACAAAATTGTTGTGAAAATGTCCATGGGAGAAAAAAGGCTGTCACCATTTTGCACAGCCCTGGTACAAACACTCAGATCTGTCCCTGAAAAGACAGCGAGGAGCAGAAATATAATGATCATACGCTATGCCAGGCTAGAGTTTTGCTTCCAAGATTTCCCCAACTCCGGGCTCAGAAGTCTCTCACGCCCACACAGCCTTCCCACACCCAGCCGCCATGCCCTGCTTTTATTTTGAAGCAACATTACCTTGTGAGGGAGTCTGAGCCAACCTCCTGCCTGGTCTCCTCAGCTCCCTCGGGGTGTCTGAAATTGGGAAAAGAACAGGGTGAACCAACACAGACATACCTCCTGAGGCAGTGCCAGGGAACAGCCAGGCACCCAGCATTCCCTCTCTCTCCCCTCCAGCCTAGGGCTGGCCAAAAGCTTTCTTCTGCAACTTTTTGACAGCAAATGGGGTTTTGGACTGAACTCATTTTGTGTGTGAAAAGTGTCTGCTTTCCATGGGACGTTTCAGCTTCTTAGTGAAAAACCCAACTCCCGAATGTCAGTCTGGAAATGCCACTGCAGTGCCTCCAGGGAGCCATGATTGGGGGAACTCATGCCCCATCGTTCTTTGTGGGCTGAGTTCCCTGCCTGGACAATGTCTCCGCTGGTGACCTGTGGCCAGGGACTCCCACGATTCACTGCAGTGGCTTGGCAAGAGAGGAGGCCAAGATGCAGCATAGGTGGCCCAGCCAGGAATCAAAATATGAGTTTTGGGGTGAAAAAACAAATTTTTTTGGCCCCAAAGCCAGTGTTTCATAACCTCCGTCCCCACCATCATTTTCCAACCAGTTCAACTTCTCACCCGTACCTCACTCAGCCCTTCACTGGGGCTTTCGGGCTGGAATTTTTCAAGGAAGCCCAAAGGAGTTGGGCTTCCACTGAAATTCAATGGGAGTTGGGCACCTTACTCCTTTAGGTGTGTTTGAAAACATCAGCAGGCATGTTTAACAGTACAGTGGGGTTAGAGTACAGGGATCTCCTTTTTGAATAGGGCCCATTCCTCACGCCTTTACATTGCAGAGTTCATAAAGACTAATGATGGAGCAGTGCCTAGGCAGTGCGTAAGCAGGTCTTAATTTAGCCCCAGGATAACCCAAGAGAAAAGTGATCCAGTGACCTCCTGCAGTACATTGTGGGCAGGCATGTAAAAATACGTAGCACTTTTCTCTTCAGAATGCTTTACAAGCACTTGCTAATTAATCCCAGTCCATCCCTGGAGAAGCAGGTCAGTAGTGTTACTTTCAATACTGAGATAGGGAAACTGAGGCACAGGTGTTTCAGGTTGGGTGCCTAAGAAGTGAGGCGTGCAGACTCAGTGGCCGCATTTGAAAATGGAGGCATAAGCGAGCTGCCTTCAGCTCTAGAGCGAGCAAGTGTGAGAGCCAGAATTAGAACTCAGGAGCTCCTGAGTTCAGAGCATTAGAGCAAAATTGCCTGTGAGGAAGGCAAGTTCAGGAATTAAAAGTGTTTTTTAAAAATTTCTATTCTCATGTGGTGCAGACTCTTTCACCTGTGTCGTGATCAACAGCACCGCCTCCTGTGGGGAGGGTGAACTCGCCTGGGCAAATACAGGATCCCCCTACTTTCTGCCCCAAACTCAAACCTTTCAGAATTTGAAACAGTTCAGTTAACCTTTGTTTCTCTCCTTATTTTTACTTTTGCTCTGCTGGGTCCTGACACAGCCAGCAGTCAACAGCTGCAAGAACCAAGTCCGCTTCAAAGTTACGGATTTCATTTTGCAACGTGCCAGATATTTGTTAACGTGGCAGCAGCACATTGAGAAGGGAGCCAAGAGTACTTCCCAGGGCCACACCTGCCCTTGCGTCCCCTTGCCAAAGTCTGTGGTTTTACAGTCACATCTTTAAAAAAAAAAATTTGTGTATTTGGATTGTAAATTCTCTAGAGCAAGGACCACGAATCATTGTGCACTTGTACAATGCTTAGTACAATTGGGGCCCTGATCTTGGTCAGGGCTTTTAAGTGCTATTGTAATACAATCAATGAATGAATAAAGAATGGCTTTGAAAACAGAGTTCCTTTGGGTATTGCAGTTTCAGCATCATTCTCTGCCAAGTTACATCTGATAGTGGAGAGGAATAAATACTTATCTGTTATGGGCCAGATTTTCAGCTGCTGAACACCCATAATTGGGAACAAATTTTTCAGAGAGGATCAGCTGTCATTTAGGCACCTCAACAGGGCCAGATTTTCTGTAGTGCTCAGCAGCCAACCTACTCTTTGGAAAAATCTGGCTGCCTGTTAAATGGGAAACTAAGCACTTTTGAAAATCTGGGCCTTATTAGTTAAGTGTTGACAGAGGATTGAGCCCATACAAGACACACACTACACAATAGTCCTTGCCCTGGAGAGCTGGCAGTCGATCAGAAACAGCAAACTAGAGGCACTGGGAACCAGAGAAGGGAATGGTTAGGGTTATTACTGCTTTTAATGGTTGTTAGTATTCTGATAACGCAATCAAAATCAAAAGAAGGAAAAAAAAGTCATAGATGATCAGTGAGTTATTACTAGGAAATGCTAAGGTTTTTGATTGTGAATGAGCAATTAATTACATTCTACAAACAGAAGTTTTATCTGCATTGAAAAGCAAAGAAAGCTGTTTTTTATTCCAGTCCATTGTACAGTCTTATTGTCACTGTGGTTTAATCATCAGATAACCTCTTCTTTTCTACTACAAGGTATATTGAGAATTCTTAATATTTACACACAAGCCGGGGCTTACTTCTTTGTTGATATATTCTGTATTCACTTGCCAGCCTATCAATAAGCAT
Organism: Mauremys reevesii; assembly: GCF_016161935.1. Classification (NCBI taxonomy): domain Eukaryota; kingdom Metazoa; phylum Chordata; order Testudines; family Geoemydidae; genus Mauremys; species Mauremys reevesii. The sequence goes on from NC_052637.1 coordinate 29,005,015, forward strand.
TGGCTGGTATTAACTGTAAAATACATTCTTTAAAAAACCTATTAAACATAAAACAATCCAAAAAAGAGAGTGCTAAACAAACATCTCTCCAGTTTGAGAGACAGCCCTCTTTTACCAGCAGCTCTCAAAATGGTCTTCTGCACATATTTTTCCCTAGACTAATTAAAAACAGGTGCTTGACAGAACGTTAGTTGCAACCAGTGTATCATCACCAACTTCTGTTTGTTCACAGACATTTATACAAGAATTGTGATAATTCATCGACCAGACTGACACGGAACTGGCCCTGCTGATATTGAACTAAAACATGACAATAGTGGATAGTGCATATATATACAAGCGACAAGGGGGGTGGATGTCACTGCTTGACAGACATTCTAGGAGAAGGAGGCTTTTTGCTTAGTTGTGCCATTTGCATGCCCAGTTGTTTTGAAACGCATTTTTGGCCTTGATAATTTGAGAATGTTTAAAGTCATGCAGCAATGAACAGTACAATTGTTGGTGCCTTTCTGCTAATGCTGATTGCACTGTTTGTAGCTACATGCTACATAGCAGGGATGAAAGAAGCTGCTGCTCCTGTCTGCAGCTCAGCCAGCCATGCTTCAATGGTGCACATTATCTGAGGTCATACCTCCATTTCCATATGGGACTGAGCTGAACCACCATTAAAGCCAAGAGATGTAAAGCTACTGGGTCCATTTTCACTGACCTGGGGCTCTGAAGACCCCTTCTTTAGCAGCAGTTTAGCTCTCACACGTGCAACTGTCCTCTCAGGTTCCCCCTCATTAGCCCACCAGCAAGACTAGGAGAACTTCCGTCCTTCTGGGATAACAGGTGTCCAAATGAGAGTCCAAGCCTTCCCCCAGTCACCCGCATTGTCAGGATATGAGAGCCCTACACATCCTGCTGGACCTGCTCAGTCAAAGGGGAGCTCATGTCCTCCTTCCTCCCTAAGCGCCAACCTTGGTAACTGAGATAAAGAACAGGCAGCTGCTGAGGGACGTCTATGCTGCACAAACCCCCGAAACCTGGCAGCAGCAAGTCTCCGAGCCCAGGGCAACAGACTCAGGCTCATGGGGCTCGCACGACAGGACTCAAAAAGTGGCATAGACATTCCTGCTTGGGCTGAAGCCCAGGGTCCGATCCAACCCAAGTGGGAATGTCTACACTGCTATTTTTAGCCCTGTAACACCAAATCTCACTCCTCCCCCAAGCTACATCCTTTGCTCTGCTACCATCCAATGCACCCACCCAATACGTCCAAAGCCCTTTCTCCTTCCCAAATCTTTCCTGTTCTTCTGTTGGAAGCCTCCTTCTTATGCTACTTCCCACATTCCTTGCTCTCAGGCCTACGGTTCCCATGGAACCCAGGGACTACACTTCCCAGAATTCACCTGTTCCAAACTGGGACTAGGACCTTGACGGACAGGTAGCCAGACTTAAAGGGCTAGCATATCATCCTATATCTTTCTTTCAGCAACATATCCATCTACATAAAACAATGTATTATTAATAATTAACAGATAAACAGATATTACTGAAAAGGCAATGCCATCTAATGAGAACCAAGGAGGAGGGTGTGAGAAAAAAAGACAAAGCAGAAGTACCCTCTGATATGCAGCCTGTAATCTCTATCATCTTCCCATCAACTATTGGCTAAAACTAAGAACAAACAATAACTTATATAGAAAGCAAAAGCCCAGGAAGTCACATTCCTGATCCCCTTTCCTTCCAGGGAAAGACTAGTCCAGTTTAGAATTTCAATTTGCTTTTAATTTCCAATGGACAGAAATCTCATGAGTACATTTGATCCATCCTGGCAAACACACTGGGGACCATCACCCCTCTGGCAGCCGAGACCTGGAGGCAGGAGAGACTCAACAAGGAGCAGAGGCAGGGCCACGCCAAGGCAGAAGAACAGTATCCTCTCCACTCATGAGACTGTAAGCTGAAGACAGCAGAAGCTCAAGGCCTGACCCCTGCAACCATCAAGTTGCATAAACAGCAGAGAATTCTTGTACAGAGAATCTTACGTAAGCTAATTTTCACTCTGCTCCTCATTTGTGTCTGCACTCATCCTTTCTCATAACGCACGCTCTGATTTTTGGTGCACGGGTGGAGAAAGAGGGAGGCGGCTATGTAGCAGAATGGCTTTTCTCCATGCAGCGTTAGGTTGATGAGAGCTTTGCTTGACTCTGGGCTTGGTTTTCAGATGGGAACGTCTTCATCATGAGATGTATAATGACTAACCACCACAGGGGATGTGGTCCACACTTTGCCAGCGGGTTCCAGATGGAAAGCATGGTCTTGTGCCTCTGTATGGAACTGGAACCCATGAATTCTAGTCCTCCCTCTACTTCAGGTTAGCCCTGTGACTGACTCACTGGGGCTTAGTAGCTCAAACCTGGAGTAAGACTCAGGAGACATGGATTTCATTCCAACAGAAGTTATGGACTAGATGCAGAAATTATTGGGTGACGTTCTCTGGGCTCAGCTGTGCAGGAAGTTAGACTCGATGATCACAGTGGCCTCTTCTGGCCTTAAAATTGCTCCTGCTCCTTTGATGACATCACACACACTTCGGAGTCCTTTCACCTCCTCACTGGCTCCTACTGCAGCAAGTTCAAACTTCACACACTCACCCCAGACATCTTGGCTTCTACCTACATTCCAGCCCTGGTTTCTGCCTATTTCCCTCCCCATGCCTGGTGTTACGATTCATGTGTTGATTTAGACCATGGGAGGGACCGGGTCTTCTTTTATTTTTTGTAACACCCCACATACACTTACAGCCACAGGGAGTAATAGATCATAACTGCAGGCCAGACTCTCTCTCTTTGCTTTGTCCCCCTTGGCTGCGAAATGAGCTGCGTTCTGGTTACCCACAAAGAATACTTGTGCTGAGAGTGAGAGTTCTCCAAGCAGAGGATCAGGGCGGTTGACACTCAAATCTACAGGCTATTGTAGTGACATCACCATGGTGGAACACACCCTCTGACAACCATCTACAATGCAACTGGGAGGTGTGATTGCTGCATGTGTAGACATGTCCCAGCTAGCTGTGATCTAGCTAGATCAGGGGTTCTCAAACTGCATAGCACTGCGACCCCCTTCTGACAACAAAAATGACTACATGACCCCAGGAGTCCCACCACCCTGGGTGGGGAAGGGGTTAAAATCAAAGCCCAAGGGCTTCAGACCCAGCCCGGGGGCCTGTAACTGAGCCCCGCCGCCCAGGGCTGAATCCCTCAGGCTTTGGCTTGGGCCCTGAGCCCCAGCAAGTCTAAGCCAGTCCTGGCGACCCCACTAAAATGGGGTCACGACCCACTTTGGGGGTCCAGATCCACAGTTTGAGAACCGCTGAGCTAGATGAAACTAGCTTGAGTAACACTAGCTGTGGAGCCACGGCAGCACAGCTGGCCTGGACCCTGGGTACATACTCAAGTGGCCACGGGACCACGCTGCCACAGCTTCACAGCTGTTGTTACCAGGCAGTGTCCTGCCCTTTGCAACTCAGCATGCGGAGGGCCTGCAGAATGTCCGCTGGGCATGTTCCTCAGTCCTGTCTCCCTCTGTGGAAGGGCATTTCCCTTCCTGACCGGATAGCACAGAGCCAGCACGTGGGCTTTTATTTATAACATGATTTCTCGGGCAACCAATTAGTCTTTAATTCTGTGTCTGCTACAGGCAGTCCAGGAGGCAGCTTGGACCATCCAGACCCTGCCTGGAATCAGACACTTTTTCGTCTCCGCCATGACGGAAGCTGGCTCTTTAAATGCCAATTTCACCGACCCGCTTTCAGATGTCTCCAGTCTCCGCCGGTAAATAGATTTCTGTGTCTACAAAAGAAACCTCTTCAAGCCGAGTCTCTCTTTGAAGAGAACAGCTGCGCTCTCTGCAGAGGCCCCCTCGCTCCAGCTCGGCCCGCTGGAGTGCAGCGAAGCCATTTGGGAGCTTTCATCCTGCTCCGCTGCGAGCACGGGGCCATTAGCGCTGAGTTGTTTCCATCTGAGCCAAATTGGGGCAGGTGCTGACCAAGATCTGAAAACCTGAACCACCCACTAAACCCTCCTCTGTGAGAGACAATGGAGTCCAGCAGACACGGCAATCTGCTGTGAGTTAAGAAACCTGCTGCTGGGTGACCTTGGGCACTTTCTTTGGGGTGTCACTCTTTAGGGCGGGGACTGTCTCTCAGTGTGCGTTTGTACAGCACCTGGCACAAGGATTGCAGCTGGGGCCTCTAGATGCGACTATAATACAAATAGCAATACTACTGAAATCAATGGGCTTTACAGGTGCTCAACGCTGCATAAGCAGGTCCCACTGTACAAAACAGACCCCTGCTGCACATGTCCAGAGAACTACATAGCGACCCTCACATTTACTTGAGTGGGGCTACTCATGGAATGTGCAAGTAAGTGTGGCAGCCTCTCAGGCTTAGCTAGTAAAGGCTCATTGCCAAATTCAGCCCCTTGGAGAGACTGCCCTAAATCATAACCCTCCCTGCACAGAAGGGGCATTTACATATTGCCAGAAAATGTCACAGAGCAGCACTAAAACTGGCAGCACAATCTTGCACCTGCAGGTTCGCACGTCTGCACTGCGCAGGGCTTGCTCCTGTGAGATCCTGGAGAGCCCTCAGCTCTCGTTAACTTCATGGGGATTTGAGGGTGCACACTCAGCACTTCTGGACCACACACGGAGAACACAGACGAAGGCTCCTTTGGAAATGCAGTTCTGCCAGTATGTAATTAGTGGCGGTGGAATGTCATTCCCAATGCACACGCAGAGTCGGGCAGTGTAGATAGCTCCAAACCGAGACAGAATTTATATACACAGCAATGCTAGTCGCAGCTTTTCCGATCACAGTAAACAAGTGCAAACGCGGGTTAATGTCCAGACAAAACCATCTGCATGATCAGACACACTGAATCATGGCATTGGGCATACACATTATGGAGAGGAAACAGCCTTATGCTCTTGATCTGCAGACATTTCCCTAAGGTCTGAAAAGGGTTCAGGAGTGATGAGAACACAGCCCTGCCCCACCAAGCCCAAAGTTGTGCTAATGAGGCCCATAAAAGAGATTTAAGGATCCCAGAAGGGGATTATAAGAGTCAGGGAAGGAAAAAGCTTGTTAGATAACAGAGGCCATGCATCTGCCAGGGCACGTATGGGGCCTGATCCTGATCTCACACCAGTTATACAGGGGTGTGACTCTCGGTGGAGTCGCTGGTATAAGTGAAATCAGGCCTACGTCTATATCAGGTGCCAGAGAGGTAGCGTCCCCCCTATATCTGGTACAATAGAGGACATTACATGGAACCTACCCATAACCTTAGATAAGGTGCTGAGCAGTAGCAATAACCGCTGTCCCTTGTGGCTGCAGACCCATACATTTCAAGCATACTAGATAGTGCCGGTGCAGCTGGGCTTCTTCGAAAGAGCCAGCTCTCGTGCCCCCTCCCCTCCCCGCCACAGGGCACAGAGATGAGGAAGGACGTACGGTTCGACCCTGTTGAAGAAGTGGCGCCGAAGCAGGATGGCCAGGGTGCTGATGACCAGGAGGGTGGTGCACATGGCTCTTCCTCCATCACCACAGAAAGCAGAAGGCCGGCCACATCCCTGGTGCTACCGAGGAGGCAGTGGCAGAGCAGCTCTGCTGCCCTCAGCCTGGTCCCGTCTGCTAGCGTGCGAGCCCAAGCCAGCAGGTTGTTTTCCAGTCACTCGGTCACCTGCAGGAGCTCATGACCCGTTTTAGAGGGGATTAGAGCAGGATCAGATGTAATTAATGGGCAACAAATGAGGACACACTCCTCTGATTTTTGCGTAGGAAGGGGCCGGGCAGCCGGTCTATGAACGCTTCGGCTCTTAGTTGGTTTAGGCTTTTCACCCCGTTCTCATGTAATGGGCCAGCTCCAGATATGACAGGCCCGAGGCAAGTGTCCCCTCTGTGTAGTGAGCCTGTCCTGCACGCACCCTTCCCCCATCACACGGACCTCCCCTCCCCGACTTCCGGTCTCTAGCCATAAGGTTTCCATATGCTGCCTTCTGTCTTCTACCTACTTATCTCCTATCCTTCCTATCTGTCTGAGTGCCCTGCAGTGCTCATTACAGCCGTCTCTAGGTACTCCAGCCCTGCTTTCTCCCTCTCTCTGGGTCCATGGCCCCAGACTCCTCCTTTTCCATCCCCTCACCCCCCATCTGTGCTTACAAGGCTCTGAATCACCCCTCTCTCCATATCCTGCCCTCTCCCCACCGCTCCCTCCCTCGCTGCTAATCTGACAAGCTGCAGATTGCATGTAATTCCCCACAGACTTGCTCCTGCTGCCGATCTGTCAGCCCCCTTGCCCATCGCTACTCCCCTCCTCTTTTCTCTGTCCCTTCACGCAGGCTCGAAAGTGATGCAAGCGCCTTCCCCTCTGCAGGTCCTGTCCTCCGGAGGAGACTTCTCCTCATCAGACCTTTGTCCCTTTTCAAATCTCATCTGAAAACCTACAGCAACATCTTCTCTCTTCCCCACCCCTCTTCGTTTTTTTTCCTTTTGCTGTTGGTCTTCTGAGAGTGTGCTTAGTTTATGCACCATCACATTTCATTTTCCCATGCAAACCGTGTATATCCTGGGCAAGGTGACTTTTATTTCAGGGTCAGGAGAGCAACCAAGAGAGAAGCCTCCATGAGAAAAACAAAGGCAGGGTCAAGGAGACACATATTTAGGCTTTATTCTCATTGCGAAAAGAAGGCGCCTTTAACCACAGGCTGACTCACACGCGAGCTATCCTGCTGTAAAATCCTGGTGCAGACAAGCACTGTCGTTTTCACCACGAGGAAAAGTAGTGAGGTCAGCCACGGGCAGAGGGGTAGCACTGGCCTCACCTGGCTACCTCGCAGGAAACACTCCAGGTACCTTGTCTGCACTAGGATTTTACAGTGAGATAACTACTGCATGTTACTTATCTGGCTGAACCCCTCCTCCCCCCGCCACCACCACCATCTTTTTGGCAGTAGCCACAGAGTGACAGACAGACTACAGAGATTCGGCCTGCCCCATTCTGCATCCTGAGCTGACGGCAGCTCACAGCAGCCAAGGGGATTCCTCTATGTTTAAAGGCCCAGCTTACACAAAGCAGAATGACTGCTTCTCCTTTCATGTGCATATCTACATGCATTGCACATGCAGTGCCTTTACCCCACTGCTTTCATGTGCATATCTACATGCATCGCACATCCAGTGCCTTTACCCCACTGCTTTCATGTGCATATCTACATGCACCGCACATACATACAGTGCCTTTACTCCACTGCTTTACATGCATATCTACATGCACCGCACATACAGTGCCTTTACTCCACTGCTTTCATGTGCATATCTACACGCACCACACATACATACAGTGCCTTTACCCCACTGCTTTTACATGCATATCTACATGCACCGCACATACATACAGTGCCTTTACTCCACTGCTTTTACGTGCATATCTACATGCACCGCACATACAGTGCCTTTACTCCACTGCTTTCATGTGCATATCTACATGCACCGCACATACATACAGTGACTTTACCCCACTGCTTTTACGTGCATATCTACATGCACCGCACATACAGTGCCTTTACCCCCCTGCCTTCTGTCATTTATACCATACACTACCCTGTGTTTAACCCTGTAAAGCACTACAGAGGGAGCAGATCCTGCATTCCTTACTCACCCTGACATCCCATTGGCTTCAGTGGAACTACTGCGTGCAGCACAACTGCTGTGTGGTTTGTATTGTTCTGATCGAAAATGTCACACATCACCTGGCTGGGTTGAGCTTTGTAAGCCAGAGGACAATGAAGGTACATTTACATATCAACAGGGCCTCATGAAATACATCCTAGAGTACTCCAGGAGCTGACGGAGAGGGTATCTGAGCCATTAGCGATTATCTTTGAAAAGTCATGGAAGACGGGAGAGATTCCAGAGGACTGGAAAAGGGCAAATATAGTGCCCATCTATACAAAGGGAAATAAGGACAACCTGGGGAATTACAGACCAGACAGCTTAACTTCAATTCCTGGAAAGCTAATGGAACAAATAATCAAGCAATCAATTTGCAAACACCTAGAAGATAATAAGGTGATAAGTAACAGTCACCATGGACTTGTCAAGAACAAATTGTGTCAAACCAACCTACTCGCTTTCTTTGACAGGATAACAAGCCTTGTGGATTGAGGGAAGTGATAGATGTGGTATATCTTGACTTTAGTAAGGCTTTTGATACTGTCTCACATAACCTTCTCATAAACACACTAGGGAAATACAGCCTAGCTGGAACTACTAGAAGGTGGGTATATAACTCGTTCAAAAAATATTCCCAGAGAGTAGTTATCAGTGGTTACAGTCAAGCTGGAATGGCATATTGAGTGGGGTCCTGCACAGGGATCGGTTCTGGGTCCTGTTCTGTTCAATATCTTTATCAGTGATTTAGATAATGGCATAGAAAGTACACTTACAAACAATTTGCGAATGATACCAAGCTGGGAAGGGTTGCAAGTGCTTTGGAGAATAGGATTAAAATTCAAAATGATCTGAACAAACTGGAGAAATGGTCTGAAGAAAATAGGATGAAATTCAATAACGACAAATGCAAAGTACTCCACTTCGGAAGGAACAATCTCAGTCGCACACATACAAAATGGGAAATGACTGCCTAGGAAGGAGTACTGCAGAAAGGGATCTAGGGGTCATAGTGGATCACATGCTAAATATGAGTGAACACGGTTGCAAAAAAAGCAAACATCATTCTGGGATGTATGAGCAGGAGTGTTGGAAGCAAGACATGAGAAGTAATTTTTCTGCTCTATTCTGTACTGATTAGGCCTCACCTGGAGTATTGTGTCCAGTTCTGGGTGCCACATTTCAGGAAAAATGTGGACAAATTGGAGAAAGTCCAGAGGAGAGCAACAAAAATGATTAAAGATCTAGAAAACATGACCTAAGAGGGAAGATTGAAAAAACTGAGTTTATTTAGTCTGGGGAGGAGAAGACTGAGAGGGGACATGATAACAGTTTTCAAGAACATAAAAGATTGTTACAAGGAAGAGGGGAAAAAATTATACTCCTTAACCGCTGAGGACAGGACAAGAAGCAATGGGCTTAAATTACAGCCAGGGCAGTTTAGGTTGGATATTAGGAAAAACTTCCTAACTGTCAGGGTGGTTAAGCACTGGAACAAATTGCCTAGGGAGGTTGTGGAATCTCCATCACTGGAGATTTTTAAGAGCAAGTTAGATAAACCCGTCAGGGATGGTCTAGATAATGCTTGGTCCTGCCACAAGTGCATGGACTGGACTAGATGACCTCTTGAGTTCCCTTCCCATCCTGTGACTATGAGTCTATGATTCTATAAAGTTAACGATGCCATTAAGCTATACAAGCAGGGGGACCGCTTAGTGATCACGCCGGCAGACAGTCTGCACCTCAGGAACCTTCCTGGCTTTCAAAACAGAGACCAAAGACTTTGAGTAATATAAAGGGGGCAGAGACATTTTAGTTATCCTTCACTGAGGGGACGACAGGGCACAGCACCATTGCCCCTATGAAAACTGGATCCGCTGGGCCTGGGAGGCAGGAGTTGCTGGACATTTAACACAAGTGAAAAACCCGCTTAGACTCAGACTTTAACGGGCTGAAATTCAGTTTTACTCACCAGAGAGCGGGTTTTGTTGAGTTTATAACCGTATCTGTCTCGCTTATTCTTGCTTAGTATCACTTGAAGCTCTGTTGTTTGTTAATAAACGTATCCTTGTTTTATTACACAACCCTCTGAGTGCTGTGTATTAAACTGGAGAATGAGTGCTCAGCTAGCCAAAGAGGCCGGTGTGTGTCTGTCTCTTTGGAGGCAGTGAACTCAGTGACTTCTGCGAGTGTCCAGTGAGAGGGACTGGGCACGGCAGAGAGACGTCTCTGGGGAACTCAGGGATTGGGGTGCACTGATTGTGACCTGGCAGGCAAGGGTTGGCCGGGCAGAGTGCTGAAGAGTTTGCTGGCAAGGCTGATGAATAGGTGTGTCAGGGAGCTGACACATAGCTTAGCAGCAGCAAAGCTCTCACTTGCTGAGGATGAGAGGGGTCACACAGGGGCTCACAGTTCTGAGTGTCATGAGCAAGAAGTCGCACCTCCCAAAGCATCCGGTGCAGGACCTGAACTGTGACTGGAATCACTTCTCCGGTTACCGGGTCTTGATCTTCGGCTAGTATACATGGCCGTAGCTCGTGGATTTGCGCCAGTTTCCACCAGCTGAAGATCTGCGTTAATTGAACAGAAATTATTTCTGGCCATTCTTTGGAATGAAGAAATGACGCTTTCCCACAGCTGGAGTCAGCCCCGTGAGTTCAGTGAACTCACTTGAGGACACGTCTTGCCCTGGGATGCAGCCTATCCGTTCCAAACAAGCTTGACTGACGTGTCGAGAGCCCCAGTTCAAAAGCAAGGTGGTGTGAGCAGCCCTAGACCTTGAGAGCAGGGATGGAAGGGGAAGGCAGACTTAATGGGTTCTGAAGGCTTTTCGTTTTAAGATACGAATCAATGAATCTTTCTGGGGAGCCTGGGTAATGTGATCTGAATAAGAAATGGGGCTTGTCTTTGAACCTGAGTTAGGTTCCATGACAGTGTTTGCTTCATGCGCTGGCGCCAAATGCAAGATGACACGAATCCGGGAGCAGGCTGGCTTTCCGGCACTCCCCCTGCCACGAGCAGACCAGCTTCGCAAAGGAAAGTTTCAACAAAGAGATTTCTGTTGAACGCTTTGGCTTGGTTCCCAATAGCCCTGTCGCTGCTGCTGAGCTGCCGGCCCCTGACACGGGCTGCATTTATGACAGCTCTGGACTCGGGGTGGGGTCAGGCAGTAACATTTGGATCAGGTTCTTGAATATTGGCGCTTGGATCAGCTCAGGACCTTCCCGTCATTGTTCCACCAGGAGGGGGCAGATGACCTGGCCTCACAGAGCAAGGGCTGCCCTGCCAACCCGGTGCCTAGACCCAAGCGAAGGCAGCAGGGCAGTAGTAACTGCGGAAGGACATTTGAGGGAAAGGCTTTGCATGGCAGCCTGGAGCGTGAGGTGAGGGAGGGGAAACTGGAGGTTGATCAGGGCCCAAGGAGGGTTAGCAGCAAAGCCTGGGATCACAATCCTGTCCCACATGGCCTTATCTAATCTATCTAGCTAATGGGGGGTGTTTTTAAAGCACCCTCTCTGTTACCCACTACTCTCACCCGCCGGGCTTAAACCACAAAGTTTCAGTTCTCCAGATCTCCGTGTGGGAAGCCAGTGGTTTCACTTCAGTTCTCCGAACGGATGAGTTTTGCACCAGTCACAATAACTCACACACCCTGCTCCCATCTTCCTTCCTCTGCCCTGTGCAAATCCAACCTGCCACAAATCCAGAAGCATCCAGGGCTCTTCCTGCCAAAGGGAGTGCAAGCAACCACTTACCCTGGCTCTCCATCACCCAGGGAGCAGCCCACCATGCCTGCTTCAACCCGGGCTGCGGCAGGGCCTGAGGCCCCCAGACGTTTCCTTTTCCCCACAAGACTTTCCATAGAGGCTCTAATCCTCTTTTTTTTACAAGCTGGCTAAGCTGTTTGTCTCCATAATATCAGATGGCAGCTCATTCCAGGGGGGATTTTTTTAATTTAAGAGCCACCAGCTCCCCAGATGCTCACACTTAAAGAGGTCAGCAGGATACTGCACTTCCCCAGTCACTCTCTTCCATCCTTCCCAGCTGTACCTATGCTGCTGGGGCGGTATTGACGCTCCGGTCTGGCGCTGGGTGTGACAGTACATTACCGGCTTCCCAGGGCCCTTGGGCTACTCTCCCCGCCTCCCCAGCACTACTGCCCCATCTCTGCACCCTGTTTCTCTGTGATGCAGACGTACGGCCTTTGTCACCTCCCAGCTGTATCCTTGCAAGGACCTGCCTCCAAAGACCAGAAGCTGCAGCTAACTCAGGACGTGACGGCCGCCTCTAGAGGGTATTCTCTGAAGAGGCACTGGATTTCTAGAACCCTACGTGGTTGAGATCCCTGCTGTCTGTGAGATCAGCGCTCTCCCCAGAGCTGCGGGAAAGGCTGGTCACTCTTACCAACGGCACTTGACTTAAACATTTGGGCCTGGGAGCTGGGTGTTCTCACTGGAGGGGTGCTGGCTCTGGAATTTCCTGCCTCAGTTGATCCAACAGCGCCACAAGCCTTGTCTACATGGGAAAGTCACATTGGTTTTAAAGCAGTTTAGTTAAACTGGTGCAAACCCCCAGGTGGCAGTTTAACAGAGGCTTTAGTTTAGACCTGTTCCCAATCGACTACAGTCAGACTTCAAAAGGCCTGGTTTAAACCACAGTAAGAGTATTCACCCAGAGATTTGTACTCCTCTAATTACATCAGTTTAAATCCATCCCTTAGGTTAAACCAGGGCTGCAATGTCACATAGACAAGGCCTAAGGTTCTTGCCCTTCTGGCTCCTCTGTTGTGCCAGGCTCTTTCATGTGCAGGCAGTTGGGGGGAGGGACTCCCCTGCCCCTGGCAATGGGGGAGCCCATATGAAGTTGGCCTGTGTTGGCAAACTCCGTGTTTAGTATCTAAATTAGCTAGACGGCCAGCTGCATGAACTAGCGAGGATCCCGTCACACCCCACATCAGCCACTCCTCCTTGTGGCCCCTGCATCCCCACCACAAGGCTCTCACACTCCTGGGGCGACAGCAACATAGAGTCCTGGAGTTCAAGGCCAGAAAGGACCATCGCGTCCTCTCGTCCGGCCTCCTGCAAATCCCAGGCCACCCACCACCAGCCAGCACCTGCCCACTAAACCCAGCAACCACAAGTATTACAGCTCACAGGAGGCCACAGGCAGAGAACGGGAAGGAGAGAGGTGCACTGACATCCGAGCAATGGCTGGGAAATGATGAAGGGACCTGCACCCACATGCCTCAGAGGAAGGTGAACCCCCCCAAGGTTGCTGAACAGATTCAGATACCTGAAGGCTTCAAGCTTCTCTCTGATGTTGGGGTGTGTGATTTCCCCATCCTCCTACACTAATCACAGCCAGAAGGGAGTTTCTTCTTCTAACTGCTAGGCAGATAGTGTGCTCCGCTCTGCACCGGATAGGCCCTGTCTGCCTGCTCACATGCTACCCAAGACAGGCACAGAAGAAGGAGGATGCTTTGGGAAGCCCCCAGGAGGGGGTGAGTAGGATGTTTGTTTTCAATTAAAATGATTAACTTTTTGTGGGCCTTGCAGAAGGAGCGAGTCTTCGGGTGGAACCTCAATGAGCTGAGGAGGGTGGTTTGGTGGGCTGGGATGGGGAAGTATTTCTGGGCTTCTTCCTGCATTTATACCCACCTGGCACCTGCTTCTTAACCAGACTGAGGAGCCCGTCCAAGCCACAGCATAACCTGTGTATGTTCCACACCCTCCTGTACTCTTCACACTGCTCCGTGGCACAGGGCTGCCTCCTGCAGGACAACCTCTGACCAGGGTTCTGCTCCCTGCTCTGCATGTGTAGCACATCCAGGGCTCTGCAGTGCTGGGGCAGCAGCTCAGAAGCTGCAGGAAGAGCAAACAGTGTGGGCATGAGCAGGGGAGGATTAAGGAAGCCAGCACAGAAAGATACCAGAATGCTGCGTGCAGAGCACGGTTATCTCTGCAAAGAGAGAGAAAGCGAAGCAGCTAATGTCACAGCATTTGGCAGGCTCTGCAGGGCTTGCATTGGCTTTTGCATGTTGCTTTAACTTTTTCCTTGAAGCTCAAGCTTGTGCTGCGGTGTTAGAGACAACCCACATACACACAGGCGCATTCTGCCTTTGGTTATACCCTCGCGTCCCCACAGAGCTCGGTGTTAGTGAGGGCACAACTTAAGCTGCAGTTTACACACAAATCTCTTGGTGCTCAGTAATGACGGCGGTAAGAAACCGACAACGAGTCCATAGCATTTAAATGGGCTTTAGGCAAAATCTCTCCCTTGCAGGGTGCCTGGCTGTGGCGAGAGCTCCTTAAAGCCTCTCTCATTTCCTAAAGTCTTGTTAATTTATTTTCACCCCAGGCCTTCTCAATCAACAGCAGGGTTATATTCAAGAGAGAGCGAAATTGCACTGCAAAGCACCGTGGGTAATGCGTGCAATCCGTTCTAGGAGCCAGAGGGCTTAGTCTCAGCAGCATTAGGGGAGACGAGCTGAAAGATCCCAGAGCAAAAAGAGCAGCGACACTGAGCAGCGTTTTTTTCCATCCAGAGAACACAAGCAGTGTCTAGGGTGGGAAGCAGAACCGAGATAGGCCCTGGGATTGGGAAGCCTACCCCCTGCACACACAAAAGGCTGCTCCTTCCTCCCGAAACACTTTTTGGGCACGTTGATTCCGATATGGGGTTGCATTCACACAGCATGCCTAACACACCATGCACACAGTGGAGAGTCCTCAAACACCCCGCCCCCTTTCCTGGGGATTGCCTTGATTCTTAATTACAGTAACGCAGGCCTAAGACAGGGTTGTACATACAGACACGAGCTCCAAAACTCTTTCCAGAGAGGGCTGGTAGGATTTATCCCTGCACAACCAGTTGTCCCCTACCCCTTGAATTCCCTGTCACCTCAAAGAAACTCTCCATCTTTAATGGTGCTAATGAGACTCCCCTGTTCTGGTTGTCAGGGTGAGTCAGGAGAATGGCCCTACAGCTCCATACAGGGACCTGGCACATGACAGCCAGTTGCAAGAAGTTACAAGGGAAAAGCAAGGGATGGCACTCAAAATCAGGACTGCAGCATCCACAAGAGAAGTGTTTCATCCTGAGAACTAGAGTGAAAGGTTAAACTAGAAGGTTAAACTGAGAACTAGAGTTAAATCAAACTGGGCAGCAATGCACAGGAATATCTAACGGGCAGACTCAAAGCTGTTGGGAGTTGGAGGAAGTCTTGGCTTGAGCTTACTTCCCCCTCTTAGACCAGGAGCAGAGTAAATTTCACACCGGTCCCAGCATATCCATGGAACAGAAGAGGCAACACAGGAGAGCAAAGGCAGTGGAAAAGGCAATGAAGCTGGTGCAGAAAAGGGAAGAGAGAGAGGCTAGAACCTTAAAGCTGGGGAACTGGAGAGGAAATATGGGCTGGGGAGGAGCAATGGATGATGCATGGCAGCATCGATCGCTTCAACGCCTCCTGCGGCGCAGAACATGGAGGATGTCCTAGAACGCACTTGATCTTGTACGGCTGTGCTGAAACGAAGCAAAGCAGCTTGAAACTGACAAGACTCTGCTCTCTTTGCTCTCTGACCGCTGGCAGGTCAGCATCCTGTCATTTCCAGGCCACTCCGGAGGCAGGCGTGGCGGAATAGCTGGCAGAGCGTGTTCTGGTTCAGAGGGGGGCAGGATGTGAAGATGGGAGACAGAGCAGAGAGGCAGAAAAGAGGGACTGCCGAGGAGAGGGGACTAGAGTGATTGAAATGGACAATGGCAGGAGCGGAGAGAGAGAGAGACGGGGCCTCCCTAAAAAATGTAGAGGAAAGAGTGAATGAGACAAGGGAATAGGAAGATAAATGATGCAGGAGGGAAAGTGACCAAACTGAAATGGAACAAGGAAAAGCAAAGAAGAGAAGTGAAATGGCTGCAAAGAAAACCAAGGGGACCTCTCCCCCACAAGTAGTTTCAAACCCTCACACAAATACAAGCTGGCATATTTGGAACAACACTCCTACCCGACTGGCCCCTCTCTGGCCTCACTTGTCATCATATCACCTCCACTTTCTTTGTTCTGCCAGTGGTGCCAGCCAGGTCATTCTCATGTCTTTCTCCAGGCTGCCCTTTTCCCAACCCAAAGAGCCCCTTCCCTAGCCCAGCCCCCCGAGTCACCACTCCCTCTCTCAGTCCCCTCCAAAGGACTCACTTCTCATGCAGTGCCCACAAGAAAAGAGTCCACAAATGACTGGCCAATCCCTCCTCTGGGCTTTCTGTCGTGCACTGTCTACTCTGCCCGGTTTAGACCATAGGCCCTTCAGGTCTATCAGGGAGGGCAGTGCTCTTCTCCCCATTTTGCAGATGGGAAACCGAGGCACAGAGTGGCCAAGTGACTCTCCCAAGGTCACACAGAGAGTCAGTGGCAGAGACAGGAACTGAAGCCAGGTCTCCAGCTAGCATTCTAACCGGTGGACCACCCTTCCCCGCATTTGGTACCTGCTTTGCACATCTATCTATCTATCTATCTATCTATCTATATGACACCACATGAGCTGATCTAACTCCTAATGAAGTGAATGGAAAGACTCCCATTGGCTACACTGGGAGCTGGATTGGGCTCATAAGGGCATGAATCAGGCCCTGAAAGTACTGTACCGTGCTGTATGTATATTTCACACACAATACTAACTTTACCTACCTTGCAAAACAATATTGCGATGACATGTGACAATTAAATTAAAATGCTGATTGGCTGGTAGCATGACCAAGCTCCACAACTTTAAAGAGACAGTGTCATCTTGAACTGTACAACATGTGCTCCAGCAGCCCACTGTACTCAGCATGGACCTGGCTTCAGAAAACAAATCAGACCGCACTATGTGGCTATCCTCATGTAGCGCCGGTGGGCCAGTCTTTCACGCTGATTCGGTCTGCCTGCCTCCTGCATCTGCCTCTCCATCTATAGTACTGACCTGTCCATCAGTCTGTCTGATCGATCTCTCTCCCTGCAGGAGTACACACAGCAGGCAAACAGATGAAGGAGAAGAGAGAGAGACACTGATATATTTACACACTTTTTCAGTCTGTCTATTTCTCTGTCTCCAGTCTCCATCTGGGTACTGTCTGTTATTACACTTCCCTGTAGGATTTTCTCTCTATCTATGCAAATGTCTGTGATGCAGGTACAGTATTCCTGATTTTCAATTAGTTTGAAATGTCATTTGGGTAAAAAAAAAACCCCAAACCCACAACACAAGTGTTTCTTTTCTCCTCTAATTCAGTCTCCTTCCCTGCCAGCCAAAGTGCTACCTGAGAGGTGGGATGGGACTATCTGAACAATGCAATCTCCATTACAAAATTATTAACACTAATTAATAATAATACACCAGTGTGCTTTCTCCAGGAGTGCCCTAAGCCACATTCCTCTACCACTGCATTTGGAGAAAGGAAGACAAAGCAAATTCTTATCATTAAAAACATCCCCTTGGGACAGAAAATAATTTAGTTCATGTTGAAATTAAACAATGATTTAATAGGTATTTCTCTCCTTTGCCTTCCACCCACCGCCTCAAACACACAGACTAGAAATCAGAAGCCAGCAGGGATTTTCCCTTCAAAACACAATCTCCTGCAGCCTTAGGTAACGCAAGAGAGAGAAGAAATAGAAAAGGCTAAACCAGCTGTTGGGATAAGTTTAACTGCTCACTTTGGATGCTGCATTTCCTCAGAGTTGTTTACAAGGGCTGAAAAAAGACCTGTAGTCATAAAATCCCCTAAGCAGACGATCCTGATGTTCCACAGAACCTCTTTTTCATCTCTCCCTGTTCAAGGAGAGAGAGAGAGAGAGAGAGAGAGAGAGAGGAGGAGAGAGAAAGTGAGCTCACGTTCACACATTGGTAAAGAGGCTGGTCTTGCAATGCCTTTGAATATTTTACTTTTAGTCAGTTTCCCATCAGAGTCAGAGTCATACATGCACACACTGAGCTGAAGCAAACTACAGCAATGGACAGCACTAGAAGATTTGAAATCTAATCACATGCATTATATCTCTTGGATATATTTTTAATCACACACACACACACACACACACACACACTCTCTCTCTCTCTCTCACACACACACATATATAGACACACTTATACATATATATATATATATATATAGACGCAGATATAGACAGAGATAATATCATCCACACCACGACCAAACAAACACCTTTTTCTTTTCTCAGAGGATACACATACACACACATCTCTCTTTATCTCCTCCTGGCTTCCTGGAGGATTGTGCCGGCTGTTTTTCATGGAGAAAGTCCAGGGAGAAATGGAGATTGAGAGATGGGAAAGGAGCGAAGAGCTGTCAGATGCCGAGAAAAAGGTGATTCAAGAGACCTGGAGCAGAGTGTACATGAACTGCGAGGATGTTGGGGTCTCCATACTGATCAGGTATTTTCAAAAAAAAAGAGACAAACAAAAAAAAAAAGAAAGAAAGAAAGAAAGAAAATGAAATGAAATGAGTGACAGATAGACAGGAACCATTCTCAGTCCCTACTGGCTCTGATCATGGACAATTTCACAGCACTTCTCTGATTTCAACATGTTGTGTGTGGGGGGGAGACCCTTATAATGTAGTTTGTGGGAATCGGTATTTCAATAGGAAAGGTCACCTTATACCCTGTGTGCAGTGTTGGCGGGGGTGGGGAGGGTGTAGAAGGAGGGAATTGCTGTACACCGTTTTCTGCTCAGTGGTTTCTACTCACATGCCTGCTGATGGAATTATATGTACTATGTTCCTGGGTGAAATAATGCAACTTACAAGCCAGGATGAAACCAAAACAGATCGGTCTCTGACGGCACCATCTGTTTGTCGGACGACAGCGTCGGTATAAAGGATAATGCTGAAGTTGCCTGCTAAGGCTGGTACGAAGGTCATAAGCAGGAGGGAGGGGGGCATGTGGCAATAGGTAATGAGCATGGGAGGAATGAGGCATTATTGGATTGGGATTAGGATATGGAAACTACCTTACAGCAAAGTATTGTGTGTTGCACAGACCTGCAGGTGAAGGGAATGACGTGTGTCTGTCCAGGGGTAAGAAAGGGGCAGGTTGCTCCTGGGGTTTCGCATTCTAAAATAGAAGGATTTGTTTTCTTTCAAAGAACCTTTAACTGTTATTGAATGTTTATCTTGTTTTGTGCTTCTGAACCCCCTGGGTACGCCCGGACGGGCAGCACAGACTCCAGGACCGAGTCTCATCTCGCTCACCCCAGTGTAAACCAGAAATAGCGCTGCTGAAGTCAGTGGAGTTACCCAAGTGCACCTCTGGTGTGGGTGGGAGGGGAATCAGGCCTTGGGTTTAAAGGAGCCTGCAGAATAACCTTAGAAGGAGCTGGGGAGGGGAAGATGGGGCTGTAGGATCATAGGGCTAGAGGGGACCGCAAGGTGATCTAGACTAACACCCTGCAGATAGAAGCAATGACCAGTTGCCACTTGATTTGAGCAAAAATGTTTGATTTAAGGATGAACCTGAACCTCAGCCTCCAGCTCCAACCCCCCATGACAGCTGGGTGAAAAAGCTGAATCCAGATGCATATTTGGCCAATGCTCTCCTGCTCTTATAATGGTCCAGGACGAAACCCCAGATGGAGACAGCTGAGGTGTTTGAAATCTGGCTGCAAACATTGTTCCTTGAGATTAGCAGGTCATGGCCTTGGGACTGACCTGTGTTATGAGAAACACTTGGACTGATGCATTTCTCACTAGTAATAATTGCAAAGTTTCCTTTGAGCTTAGCGGAGCTGCAGAGGTAGCAGAAACCGCCTCAGATGTGCAGACGACCCTTCTTGGCTTTCCCCTTGTCTGACATAGGAATTACTACAGGATTTCCTCACAGCATTCCTCTGCAGGGAACTGGTTTGGATAACATACAAAGACGGCCCCATCCCACAGCCCTCCCTGAACCTCTCCCTACTCTTAGAGCTGGACATGGTTTGAGACGGAAATATTTAGGTTTAGTCACTGCTCAGAAGGCCCATTCCTGGGAGATCTCCTGCCCGAGTTCATAAACTCAAGAGGTTTAGCGAGTTTAGGTAAACATCAGGGGTGAGATCTTGGCTCCGTTGAAGTCAGTTGGAGTTTTGCCATTGACTTCAATGGGGCCAGAATTTCACTCCAGGACTTCCAACTGTCAGTCTAAACCAAACCCTCCCTGTTCCCTCTCCCTGGGGAAGATCACCTCCAGATCTAAACCGTGCAGCTGCCTCTCCCTCCCCATTTCTAAAATGGGCCAAGCCCCAGCCCCCCAAAACGCTGGGTCAGAGTTTGGCTCAGGCCCCACTCGAATCTAAACAAGACCTGAGATCCGGACACTATTAGGTCCATCTTTTATTAGTCTTCTGAGCCACGAGTAGGGACAAGTGGAATTGCTGAGGATCTGGTCTGTGAAGAGGGGCCTCACACCTGAAGCTGGGAATTTCCCTGGGGCTGATCATTCTTCCTCCCAATGTGAAATGAAGCACGGAAAGAGTGCTCTGCTGGCCTTCGCTAGTGCCCAACATGACTGGCTGCAACAACCTGCTTGCTCACTAGTGCACAGCCCTTCCAGCTGTGCCAGTCACAGGGGGAACCAGACTGGATATTTAGTGCGACTTTTCTGATCGTTAGAGATGGAGCTGGGGTAATCTGAGCCTGGTCCCTTGAGCATATCTCTGCTCAAAGCAGGCTCTTGCCACGTTCCTGACTTAGGGCTGTCTCCTTGGACATCTGCCCCCGCCTCTAGGAAAACTGCTGGGTGGTGTTGTGTGCATGGGGGAGGGGGGTGTCAGTTCTTTGGTACAGGGGGCTGGGAGCAGCTATGGACGAGTGGTGGAAGTGGTATCCGACAGCCTATCCTGGGCAGATTAGCACAGTAAACACCCTGGATTCCTGTCTGACATGAACTGCACGAAGACAGAATGGATCCAGTCCATCAGTGATTGCAGGGAGGGTGTAACTGACGCATGGGATGGGGACGAGCCAGAACATAGCAGGGAATGGCTGGTATCGATGCACGGCAGCATGTGTGCACAATGCATGTCATGTACATGTTGAGGGGGCAGGAAGGGGCTGTAGCCTATGTCACAGGATGGCGGAAGAGGGTGCAAGGTGAAGCCAATAGCAGACAAATGCACTGGGGAGCCAAGCTCATCTCTCTTGGAGTAGAGGTGCTAAAACAAAGTTATTTCCCAAGTAGAAGCAGCAATTCCAGCGGGAAAAGCCATGGCCAGCTGGCATGTGTGGTCTGGGGTGTTACACAACAGACCGAAAACCAGACAGAACCGGGAACAGGAGAGGGTGTGAAGCACAGCTGGCAGAGGGGCCCTGGCTGCAGAGTTCCGACCTGGAGCTGAACTTCCCCAAAGCTCGGGTTTCTGTTCCAGGCTGGTTTCTAAAGACCGCTGGGGTTTCCCTGTCATTGTGCCAAGAGGAAAGCGCCGCCTCGCAAAACCAGCGCCAGTGCCGGGCAGGAGTGAGGACTCCCGTGGAGATGGGAGAATTTGTTAGCTAACACTTAGCACCTGGGATTTACCCAAGTACAGGCCACTGCCGGAGACCAGGGCCGCCCAGAGGATTCCGGGGGCCTGGGGTCTTTGGCAGTGGGGGGCCCTTCCGTTCCGGGACCCGCCGCCGAAGTGCCCCGAAGACCCGCGGCGGGTGCCCCCCCCACCGCCAAATTACCGCCAAAGCGGGACCCACCGCCGAAGTGCAGCCTGGTCTTCGGCGGTAATTCGGCAGCAGGGAGCCCCCACCGCGGGTCTTCGGGGCACTTTGGTGGCGGGTCCCGCAACGGAAGGGCCCCCGCGCCGCCGAATTACTGCCAAAGACCGAGCTGAACTTCGGCGGCGGGTCCTGCTTCGGCGGTAATTCACCAGTGGGGGGGTCCTTCCGCCCCGGAGCAGAAGGACCCCCTGCCGGCGAAGACCGGGAGCGGAAGAAGCTCCTGGGCCCGGCCCCGCAAGAGTTTTCTGGGCCCCCCGGAGCGAGTGAAGGACCCCGCTCCAGGGCCCCCGAAAAACTCTCATGGGGGCCCCTGTGGGGCCCAAGGCCTGGGGCAAATTGCCCCTCTTGCCCCCCCCTCTGGGCGGCCCTGCCGGAGACAAGCTACTGGGCTAGACGGACCATTGGTATGTTCTTAAACTCCAGCTGAAATCATTGCGTTTCTCGCCAGGAGTCCTACGGACAGAGGCGAAGGCCAGAGGCATTTAGGAGAGGATGAGGCAGTAGACAAGTGACCCATCCTTTCCCCTGGGGCAAAAGCAGCAGCTCACGTTGTCACCCTGACATGACACCCTGCAGGTGACTCGCTGCTCCACTGCCACTGAGACCATGGAGGGAGGGGTGCTGAAGCACAGCCGTAAGCCACTCACCCCGAGAATGCCACAGCCCCAGTCACAGGGGAACAGCAGCACAGGCTTGCCTCTGAATGGTGAGGCTGGATCAAGAACTGAGGTTTGCCCTTTGACGGTCATGATTTTCTCAGAATCCTGGACATCCTCATACCACCTCTGCTGCAATAAATGCTCAGTGGGGCCCTCACACTTGGCATCAGGTCCTAGCTTATCGGGGGGAGGGATAACTCAGTGGTTTGAGCATTGGCCTGCTAAACCCAGGGTTGTAAGTTCAGTCCTTGAGGGAGCAATTTAGGGATCTGGAGCAAAAATCTGTCTGGGGATTGGTCCTGCTTTAAGCAGGGGGTTGGACTAGATGATCTCCTGAGGTCCCTTCCAACCCTGGTATTCTATGAAGAAGCTCTGAAACTGCATGTAAACCCTCCTTTGCTGGGGAGGGATTCACTCTGCACAGCTCCCCACCATCCCCCTTCAGTTCACTCCAGAGCTGTGTGGGCAGTGCAGAGACAGGCCAGCCCTGGTCTGACTTGTCAGTACCTGTGAGAACAGCTCTTGCCCAGCCAGCTCCCACATGCCTTTACATTTCACAGCTGGCATCGGCAATAGCTCCCTCCAGGAGAACTAGGTCATGAGCAGAGGCTGTGGAGAGGCACAGGAAGGGAAAAGGAGATGGAATCACACACTGCTTTTACTTTCTTATAAATGATGCAGCAGCTCAGCAACAACAAAGGTCACTTTCTTGTTCGGTTTGCTGACTGCCTGCAGAGACGCTTATCGCTATGCGTGCGTGGGAAAACAATCACATCTGCCCAACACACGCAGCCACAATCCACCGATACACACTAGGGGGGGTGTAGAACACTCCCCCGTAGGCATCATATGCTTTGCAATGAGATAGCCCCTTTCACCTACAGGTCTCAGAGGGAGTTGCAAAGAAGGGGTAGCGTCACCATGAAACTGAGGTGCAAAGTGACTCGCACAAGGCCATCCAGCGAGCCAGTGGCAGAAGTAAGGAAAAGTGGCTGACTCAGGTCTTCTAACCACAAGCCACATGCTCGAACCACTAGGCCAGAGCAAACCTGTAAAAATAAGCAACTCTACTTATTGACTGTCGATGTCAGGTTTGAGAAGTAACTCAGGAATCATCTTCATAGTCTATTTAAAGTGTATCTGTATGTATTTATGCATATCTTAATACGCCTGTGTATATGTTGTACCCTTTCCATTCAATTCTCTGCCTTATTTTTTTCCATTTGGAAAGAGCTTAGCACATTGCACCTTTGGAAATAAATAATACTGATAGATATAGGCCTGATCCCGTGCCCATCGAAGTCAATGGGAGCTTTGCTGCTGATTTCAACAAGAGCAGGAGTGGGCCTACAGGACAGGAAATCCAAGATCACACAGCAAGGATAAGCACCTATCATACGCAAAGAGAGGCAAGAGACACAACACATGGCAACAGGGATGTGTACAGCTGCATTGTGCAGTGAAACGGCATGCTGTATCAGCAAACAGACTCAAACAGCCCACAGGGAAATGCACAGTGCACCACCAGACAGCTGCCCCTTTGCCACGCGGTAGCAGTGGGTGGGTTAGTTTCCCATTGAACGAGGACAAGGGTACTCGGAGCCAGGAGCACTGCATATGTGCAAAAGTCCTGCTTACCTGGAAGAGAGGGGCCAGAACCCCTACTAAGGCACCATTGAATCCAGTCCTGTTGCAACGAACAGTTCCCCCCTCCTCTCTCCTCCTTGGTCTGTGTCCCTTTGATTCCAGCACACGCTGTCTGCTCCTCTCTCCTGCCTGTGCCCTGTATTTTATAAAGGTCAGACTTAAACAAAAACCTCATGCTTCAGGGCATAAACCCTACTCGTCTTTAAATGAAAGAAACTTCCCCTGGATCATAACTGCCTGGTGCAGGGGCTGGTACACAGGCTTGTTCAGGTATTGGGAGAGAATGGAACAGAGCACCCTGGTAAGAGACAGTGGGTCCGTGGCAACTCAAGGGATTTGGGCATCTGTTTGTGGCTCTGCACTGGCCTGCTGTGTGGTCATGACCAAGTTGCCCCCTGTGCCTCAGTTTCCATTCCACCCATTGTGTATCTTGTCTCTTTAGACTGTAAGTTCTTCAGAGCAGGGGCTCTCTCTTACTGTGCACATGGGCAGTGCCTAACCGCACATCTGGTACTCAGCTAGTCTGAACCCTGGAGTAGCTGAGCACCTCACAATCTTTAGTGAATTTATCCTCCCAACATCCCTGCAAGGTAGGGCAGGGCAGTTATCCTGCCTGAACCGAGGCACAGAGAGGGTAAGTGACTTGCCCCCGGTCACACAAGAGGTCTGTGGCAGAGAAAGGAATGGGACTCTCGTGCCCTAGGCTGGTGGCCTAACCACTGGACTATCCTTCCTCTCTGATCCTTCCTTCAGGACAAGAAGGTTCCGGTCTTGGCTGGGGTCCCCAGGCGCTACTGGAATATAACAATAACAACACCATTTGGCTAAGTTATCCCTAGACTGTGGGAATAAAAGTTGTGTGGTTAAAAGTATTTAAATAATTGACAGTTTCCTTTGCTGGGGAACCTCCCGCCTGAGGAAACACAAGATCTTCATCTCACGCATCATCCTCCCCTGAGAAACCAGAGGTCTCTGCATTTAACATTATTATTATCTAACTATATGCTTAACTCTTAACGGAGCACGAGCTGAATCTAATTTAGGACCCAGCTGTGCCTTGGACAACCATAGGTGCTGGAACTAGGGTTGCTGGGGGTGCTGCCACACCACCTGGCTTGAAGTGGTTTCCATCACAGACAAGGTTTACAGTTTGCTTCGATGGCTCTCAGCACCCCCACTATAAAAATTGTTCCAGCGCCCATGGGGACAACACTGAATAGCACCTTACTGGGGCAAGCAGTTCCACACATCCTGGTACCTGAACTTCAGTGGGATTACTCACAGCTATATGGGGAAGTAATGTGGCCCAGTGTATCAATCATTTCCCTGCTCTCTGCCTCAGTCTTCCCATCTGTAAAATAGGTCGACTGATATCCTTTCTTTATAAAGCACTCTGAGAGCTGTAGATGAAAAGCCCTACGTAATAGCTAGGTGCATGAGAAAGGGTGACAGAATGGTATTCAATAGCTCTCAATGTAACAACAACAGATTTTGCTCTGCATAGTAGATGTTTCCATTGATGGTGTATTTGTAGATCACGATTTATTCTTATTTCCGTAAAGCACTGGTCTATATTGTTAAGAGTTATTAATAACACAAACTGAAGTCTTGCAAAGTGAAACACATACACATTACACACAGCCTCACAATACACGCACACAGGCAGTACCCACCACAGTGCAGATAGGCTGGGAGTTTTAAAGATACCAACGAGAATAAGGTGCCAGCTTCTATTGCAAGTCAATGCGGCTGGAGGCCTAACTCCCTTGGGGACCCTGGAAATCCTACACAAATGCACTTCTCATAGAAACACACACTATGAATGCAAACACATGCACTCAGTGCATATAACACACACCATGAATGCAAACGCACGCACTCAGTGCATATAACACACACCATGAATACAAACGCACGCACTCAGTGCATATAACACACACCATGAATACAAACGCACGCACTCAGTGCATATAACACACACCATGAATGCAAAGACACGCACTCAGTGCATATAACACACACCATGAATGCAAACACACACACTCAGTGCATATAACACACACCATGAATGCAAACACACGCATTCAGTGCATATAACACACACCATGAATGCAAACACATGTACTCAGTTCACACAGAACACACACACACACAAACCTATGCCATATGCAGTGGCACAGTTCATATGCACCCTCACCATGCATGTAGAAGATACACACATAGGCGCTTCATGCTTGTGGGGCTAAGACTCAAAGGCTGGAGCCTGCTGGATGCCCCTTCAAATGCTTTGGTGAAAAACTCAGAGTCTTTCATTAGCTCCGTGCAGCAAAAGAGCAAATCGAAGATCGCATCCAATTTAAAGTTGTACCCAGCAACAGAGCTGTCAAAACCATTGCGAGATGTACCGTCTCCTACTGAACCAGGTAGTAGTTGTGTGTGTAAGGCCCTGGCATTTCTTCACTAACTTTCCATAATTCAACACCCCGTCTCTGACCTTGCAGGGAGACTTCTCCCAAATTTTCACAGCTCTAGGTTTAACTTCTCAACCTCAGAACAGCTTCCTCTCCGTGGGTTCTATACCCTTCTCTCTCCTCCGCCCGCTCTGTCACACAAACCAGAGCAGTGTAAAGAGGAGTTAGTACACATGGAGAATCAGGCCCCATTGTTTTCAACAGGCGTTGTGTCTGAGCCAGTTCATCAGGATTTGCCGCCCCCCCAACTTGTAAAGGGCATTGAGCATGAAAAGCACTCACTGAGTGTTAGGCTTGTTAACATTATTAGGCACCTGGGGTTTAAATACCAAGCAGCTTTAGTAATGAGCGGATGTGGTCAGGAGCCTTATGAAAACATGAGAAAGGTTAAATGGTTGTTGTTTTCTCCTGGTTTAACAAGTGTGTACGGGAAGTGGATCTTTTGTGTGAGTTTTGGGAAAGGCCCTTCAGAACAGGAAAGGCCAGAAAACAGCAAAACACAATCACAATATGGTTTTACCTCAAATGCCCCAGTTCACCCAGCAACGATTGCTGTGGATGTTAGCAGCAAGGAGTCTCACTGGGCCAGCGCTTTGCACAGTGTGGCTTGTGGAACATCTGCTGGCCTCATGCTACCAGTGGCCTCCTTCTCCTCTGAAGACCAGCACTGGAAGATACTTAAGTGTGTTTTTAGCTGTCATTTTTCCTTGTGTTTGACTGCCTCGGGGATGTTATATGGTGGCAAACAGGAGTGGGGGTCAATGTGATGGCCAATGGGAGGGGTGTGGGTGTCAGTGATGGCCAATGGGAGGGAAGATGATCTGCATGATGTGGAATGATAAGGGAGGAGGGTCTCAATGATGGCCAATTGGAGAAGAAGTGGTTTGTGAGAAGGTGACTGAGGGGAGGCCTCCATGAGATCTCTTTCCATTAAGTTGTGACCCCACTTTTATTATCAATCTGGTTTATTTATCTGTATTACAGCAGTACCTAGACAGGGACTGCAATTGAGATCTGGTCCCCATTGTGTTAGGTGCTGGACACACACAAAATAAGACACATTTCCTGCCTCATGAGTTTAGTAGCTAAGTAGACAAGACATAAGGTTGGGAGGGGAATCAAAGTCATAGAGAGATGTAGTCATGTGCCCAATATCACACAAAAGGGCAGTGGCCCAGCAGGGAGCACAGCACAGGTCACCTGACTCCCAGTCCAGTGTCCTATCCGGTAGACCCCCATCCTCACAATCACGTGTAATATTTCTGTTTTAAGCTGCCACCCCGAGATTACGCATCCAAATAATTCATATTAAATTTAACTGTCAACCAATCAGCTTCATTTCAAAACAAGTGCCCACTGGGGAAGAAGAACACAGGATATTTTAAAGTCGCATGCTTCTCTTCTTCCTTCCCCATCCCCTTTGAGACCTTTGATATAATGATTTACTTTTAACTCTGATCTACTGTCTATGAAAGTTTCCCCTACTGCAAAGCTCCTTCTTTAAGAGACATTCTGATGAACCAGAACAATTGTGAGAACCCCCCAGGGACTCTTTCTCAGACTCACACGTTTGCCACAAAAGGACAATTCAGCAGCAGCAGAATTAAGAAATGAAATGTTAAAGATAACTATTGATCAGCATGTGACTCGTCCTTAGCTGAACTGATCTGTGCCAGCCCACGAGAATCCCTCATTTAGAACAGGGTACGTGGGCCACCTTCTCTGCGCCGTTAAATGGGGGTGCTGGGCTGTCACTGCGAAGAGCAGAATGTGGCTCTCGGTGTCTATAAATGCATGTAACATCTTTGCTGTGGGCTACAACATGCTCCTGTCTGTCGAGCTACAATGCTCATTAAAATCACTGAAAGGTAAGGACACCCCTTGTGGATCTGGCAGAAGCTAAGAGTTTCATACAATTGGTAGCAACGGGCAATGTTGATTAAACAGCAAACATCTCTCAACCTTCAAAGTATGGGCTGCCTGAAAAAAACACTCTTCCTAGGCCAAATCATCCACCTTGGCAGACATTTTAGGGTTAAACATGCAGCCTTGGAATGTGGGTAACTGTCCAGGGTCCTTGGGCACCAAGGTATCATCAGACAGGACTTCTGAGCTGTGGAGCTGTCTATGGTATGTTGCCCATCCTTGAGGGTTTGAAAAGTCCTGGAGGATCTCTAGTACTTCTGCGCTCCTGATGACCTGGGACCCGATGCCAAGTGTGAGGGACCCACTGAGCATTTATTGCAGCAGATGTGGTGTGAGGATGTCATGAATTCAGAAAAAATCGCGGCCATCAAAGGGCAAACCTCAGTCCCTGGCAGGTGGCTGCGTGCCTCTTGAGAAATGCAAGTCCGAGCAAGGATGCATGCCACATGCATTACCATCATCTGGCAACTACAGTGCGTGCACTATTAAGAGGCACTAGCAGGAGGTAAGATCAACCTCATGAGCAATTGCCTCTGGTCTAAAACCGCCTAGCAGCGCGCGAGAGAAGAGTTATGCAGGGAGCCTCGCATGCCTGCCACCAACATTAACACAGAGCGAGTGACAGGCATGATGTATGTCTGCTGCACGGCACAGGGGATGTATCAGCAACACTCCCCCCGCTGCTCAGAGACTCCCAGCATGCTTCAGAGAAAGGCCAGCTGCCTGCCTGCCTGCCCACTGCACCTAGCCAGCTGTGCAAAGCGATGCTAGCGAGGGGCTGTCACAGACCCAGGCAAAGGCCCCCCTTTGGGCACCAGCTGCTGCATCCCACATGCTTTAAACCTCCAGAGCCTGAAGAGAGTCCAGGCACTGCCCCTGGGCTCAGCACCCACTCCCCACTCCTCCCTCCGTAGCTTAAACGCACCGTCTCCCAGAAGTCCACCTGTGTGGGTGTCCTGGGTCCACGGTTAGCTCTGCAAGGGGCACGCGATAGGTGTCACACGTAACCCGCAGACAGACTCTGCGCAGGATTCTAAGGCACCAGAGCGCTTTCCGCAAAATGCACAGATCTAAACAAAAATCATAAAACCTACACACATGTGCCTGCCTCACTTTTCTCACAGCCCCAGAGCATTCTTTGGGCGGGGGTCAGAGTCTTCCGGGGGTGGCCAGTACCCTTCTCCTGCAGTGCCTGGCTTCTCAACCATGGAGCCCTCTGCCCCACTGCTTTGACTTTGCTCAGTCTTGCAGCTAAACTGGGTCCCCGCTACAAAAGCCTGCCAGTTTCTTCTCCCCTCTTCTGCCCAAAAGCTTCCTGTGAGTCTTTCCTTCGTTTATACGTCCCACCACCACCACCTGGTTCCTTTGGCCTGCTGCTGATAATTTTGACTTTTCAAACCCCAGCCCCCTACTGACAAACAGCAGGAGTGTTCCAGTACACCTCCCTGCTCCAGTGCACCTTCTTAGCATATCTGTTCACGGGTCAGAGTACAGTGGTTACGGTTAACTACTGTCCATTGTATCTAGTGTGGGATGTTCATGCTACAGGCCCTGTCAGCCCAGAGCGGATAAACACAGACATCGAGGGAATCCATGATACAGCAGCTTTCATAAGAACAACTTCCCAGTATCAGCCAGAATTCGTAAGTGGTACAGACAAACTCCCTAAATTGTCACAGAGGGCAAGATTCCTTCCTGACCACTGCAATGAGCAGCTTACACTCTGAAGCATGGAGACTACATTCTGTTTAGGATAATTATTATTTAATATTATACTGCAGTACTGCCCAGGATCAGGGTCTGGCCCTGTGTTAGGAGGGGCACATGCGCATGGTAGGAGACTGTCCCTACCTCCAAAATCTTACAATTTAAATAGACCAAGCAGACAAACAGTAATTAAGAGATAGCAAACAAGCAAAATACTTGAAGTGATGTCAGATATGCATGCAGGGCCCTATCCTGCATGCAGCCCCAATGGATTTCAATTGTAGGATAAGAACCCTAGTTATTTCTTTATTTAATCTTTGTAGCTAATCATTAGTAATAATTGTATTTGATAATTAACTCTTATCGACACTATTTCTATTTTTCTTTTGTTCAAGCCAATTCTTTCTTTCATTTTATATGTTAAAACCATTGTCTATTTTTCATTTACCTTTTCTTTAGGGAAACAGGAGAGCCTTGTGGATCAGGCCCTAGACTAAGCCTGACGAGATCTGCGGTCAAAAACCTGGCTCTGCCACAGATTCCCTCTGCTACCTTGGACAAGTCTCTTAATCCCTCTTACAATAGGAAGAATACTACTTCTACCTTGTGTATTTAGAGTGCAAGCTCTTGGGGCAAGGGCTGTTTTGTACAGCACCTACACAACAGAGTCCTGAGTTTGGTGGGAGCTTCTGTCATAAAACAGAATCTTGATTTTTCTGCTTTGTAACAGTATTAACTATGTTAATGGCATGGCTGCCCTCCTGGCTTTCTCGTGAAACTTTCATTCATTTCCATTTCCTTCTGCAGCCCTCCACCGATTTGCTACCCCATTATTAGCCTTTCTCAAATGTCTCCCCCATTTCTGTCTAAACCCTATCCTTGCCTCGCCCCATCCCAGCTGGGGCCCAGAGCTCACTGCCCCCACTCTCCTGCGTGATCATCCTTCACCCACAATTCCCACCTATGGCTGTCCAAGAGTTGTGGGGAATCAGTGCCAAAGGTCTGACCTTAGGTGGGTCCTCACCCGCTGCTCTTCCTCCCAGAAATCTCTCAGGGCCTGATCCAAAGGCCATTTGCATGCACGGGAGTCTTTCCATTGCTGCCAATGGGCTTTGGATCAGGCTTCTGGGTGGGGAGCTTCTCACTGGAGCTGGGCTGGGGAGACAGGGCTAGATGCTGCCTGCACAGTCTCGCTTGCCCCCTCACAGGGCAGGGAGCACCTCCGCAGGCCAGCTGCGTGGCTGGGAGCTGAGAAGAGGAAGAGACAAGCCCAGGAAAGGCAGTAAGAGGCATCCTTTGGCCGGATGATTTGCAGAGCTGTGTTGCTGTTGCTCTGTGTCACTGGCAGCATGGCGATGCATGTTGATGGCTTGTGAAAACCAGCACAGACAAGCCCTGTTCACGGAGAGAGAGGGGACCGAACAACTGGAAATCTACAAGTAATAATATTAAACTGTGCCAGCTGAAACCATAGCTCCAGTGAGACTTTTGGAAACAGGAATAGGGGTTTCTTAGCGTGAGGCCAGATCACTTATGCCCGGAACTGAAGTAATTGCTATAATGGCTTTTGCAAGAAGACACTGCAGGAGCCATGTGCCTCCAAGAAAACCAAAATAGATACTGTCAGAATTAAGAGCTCGCAGAGCACTGAGTGGAAAGTTAGATTTATGCATCAAGGGGATGTTTGGGTCTCTGGCAATACCCACAGCTTTAATGAAGACAGAGTGAAGCTGAGGCCCATTATGCAGTGTAGCAGGATGTGCTGCCTGTGGTGGCGAAATGACTATACATGACCAGGTTTCACATTGTGAGGCTGGTAATTACTTCAGAGCACAGCGGTGGCCTCTGCTCTTTGAGGCGAGCCTCTTAGAAAGCCTCTGATCAATCAAAGCCAGAGCTGCTGAAATCTAGACAACAACATTACTAAGGACAGGCGGCTGTCTGCAGAAGGTCAACAGTGCGGTGTAATGCCGAGGAAGGGATGGAAGCAGCTCGTCAGTTGCTAGGTGTTCCTTATTTTGCTGCCCTGGGGGAGATGGCAGAAACCATGACAAGACAAAGCAGGAGGGAGGGGGACAATCCACCCCACTGGATTTTGCTTTTCACAGAATCGGAGACGTTTGAAACAAGGAAGACCTATGAGGTCATCCCGGCTACTCCCTTCCCCTCTCCAGCCAGGGCAGGATATTTTATCAGGCTTTTCCTGGTCCATTTTTAAATACCCAACCTCTTCGCTTGGGAGACTAGTCCCAGCCTTGCTTCGTGAAGTATTGCTGGGAGCTCCGGCAAGCTCCACTTTGGCATCTGAGACCATCCAATGGATCTTACTTTAAGTATTATCACTTTGGGTCACTTTCGGTGACAACGTCCTCGCCTTCCCTCTGAGGGTTTGTCCTTTCTCGTGTTCAGTTATGCGTTTTCCCTCTTCTCATACGATGCGTTTCTGCAAAGTCTGGAATGGGTGAAGGGTTCTCGGCACCTCGTGGTAGCAGCCAGCAAGATGTGACGCTTTGCTGAGATCTCTGGGCACGCATGTTTAGTGGGGTGAAGTCAGTCTCCAAAGAGGCATCTTTCTCTGAGACTCACAGCAGCAGATTCTGACCAGGCCATGCTAATTTGCTGCCATGTATAAAGGTGAAGCATTGAGAACGGTGAACTATTGCTTTGACCAGGAACTGTTCTGTAATTTACTCTACGTGCTGTCTTCAAAGTCACATGGTATTGTTTCCGCTCCTTGATTGGATGACCCACAAAGCGCTTTCAAGATGGCCATATGAGTGCTCCTGGTGCAGATACAACTTTGCACCTGCATGCAAGGGAGACTCCATATTTGTGGCTGCTCCTGGACCTTGAGAGTGGCCTTTTCTGGCCCCTGCAATCAGAATGGAGCAGGAGGGGAGAGGAGGTCTTTAAAATTGTCTGATCCCCAGTGCTGGGCCTGATCCCCAGTGCTGATGAAAGTCCTCTGCATTGGGAGTAGAGGGTTCTCAGCACCCCACAAGATAAGGCCACTTTGACACCAGTGCTGCTCCTGGGTCCTGAGGGAGAAGTGTTGGTACCTCTCGGCAGAGGGAGAAGTGTTGGTACCTCTTGGTGAGCTGCATACTAACAGTAAGTTAGCTGTTAGCTTCAACTTTTGCAGCCGCTTTCTCCTTAAAGCAACTCTGTGAGCCCCGTAGCATGTCCCCTTCCCACAGCTGTCACCACTCGTGGTGTTACGACCCATCCAGCCTGTGTTTTGTTGGGCGTGACGTCTAGGGAATAGCGGCTAAAAATATTTGCACCGCTAAACGAGATAGCCCCTGCATATCTTCACAAAGAACACAGCCTGAAGGAAATCTGTTGTATTTTATTATGTATTCCCACTACTCATTAATTATTGTAATACCTGGGATCCCACCCTCATTGTGCTACATATGCAACAAAAAGAAAGTCCCTGCCCCAAACAGATTACAGTCTAAGAATAAGAAAACAGGGGAGAGCACCAGATAAAGAGTGAGACCATTAGTTGTTTGCAGTGTTGCTGTAGCTGTGTTGGTCCCAGGATATGAAAGAGACAAGGAAGCTGAGGTAATATTTTTTATTGGAGCAACTTCTCTCAGTGGGAGGTACAAGCTTTCAAACTACAGAGAGTTCTTCAGATGTGGGGAAAGAAATCAGTGTCTGAGCTAAATAGAAGTTGGGACAGATAGTTGAGCATACGGAGGTGACACGTTGTAGGAAGTCACTTGAAATGAGGTGAGCAACGAGGGTTTAGAATGTTATGCAAAAGAGGTCTGAAGTGGACCATTAAGGGTTGGCAGCAGATCAGTGTAATGAGCCATGGAACTAGTGTCCCTGTTCACTCCATGATTTTTAGTGTCTAGCAGCATTATGAATTTAAGCCCCCAGCTCGTCTTTTGAAGGTGTTGTGCAGGCTTCCTTTGAGGATGAATATTGCAAGGTCACGTGGAATGATACCTTTGTGAAAAGGGTTTGCCCACAGGGGACAGAGTGATTTTGTTTTTTTATCATTTTCCTGTGTGAATTTTCTGAGTGTAGGGATTGTCTGGTTTCACCCACACAGTTGTTATTGGGACATTTGATGCGCTGGATGAGGTATGTCACATGTTATGATAGGCATACGTAGGACTCCTGAATCTTGAAAGGTGTATTGTGGGGGGGTGTTGATCATTGTAGCAGTGAGATGTCTACAGGTTTTGCATCTGTTGTTCTGGCATGGTCTGGTGTTGCTTTGAGTTGGTGGATCCCGGTCTGATGAGAGCCTGGTGAAGTTGGGGGGGTTGTCTGAAGGCCAGAAGAGGGGGTTCAGGAAAGCTTTCTTTCAAATAGGGGTTGTAATTGTTTGATGAGATCCCACATGGATTCCAGTGTGGGGTGGTAGGTGACAACTAAGTGTGTGGTCAGTGGTTTTTTTCTGTATTGAAGCAGGTTCTCCTGGGATATCTGGGTGGTCCTTTCCATGATGCAATCTACTTCTCTGGTGGAGAGTCCTTGTTTAGTGAAGGCAGTTTTAAGTGTTTTCCCGCATTTTCTCTTTGGAGCAAATTCTGTGGTATGAATGCCTGGTTGTAGATAACAGATTTTTTGGTGTGCCTGGTGTGGTTGCTTGGGGCTGCAAGGGAGAAAACTTTAACAAATGGCTTCTAATGCTCAGTGCTTATGGGGCTCTTTTTATCTGTAGATCTCAAAGCACTTTACAGAGGAGGGGATCACTATTAGCCCCATTTTATAAATAGGGAAATTGAAGCAGGGCCCCCGGAATGGGGGGCAGGGGCCATGTTCCTCCCGCTTTTTACTGGCAATAAGGGCCAGCAATGGGGGAGGAGTGGAGAGGAATGAGCAGGGAGTGGGGTCTTGGGGGGAAGGGGTGGCGTGGGAGCAGGGTCTCGGGAAAAAGCAGCATAGGGGCAGGGCCTTGAGGAGGATGGGTGGGTGCGAGGGTGGGGGGCAGGGTCCTAAGTTCCCTCTAAGCTGTGTGGCCACGCGGCAGCCTAACAAGGGCCACGCAGGCGCTCAGGGCTGTGGCGGGTAGAGGCGCCTCTCCCCCAGCCCCGAACCTGCGCAGCCAGGAGAGGCGAGGAGAGATGCTCTCCCCCAGCCCGGGACCTGCTGCGGCCGGGGAGAGACGCCTCTCCCCGGCCCCAGCCCCGGACAGACCTGTCATGGCAGGGGCACTGGGGGAAGGTGCCCTGCCCCTGCCTGCTGCAGGGAGAGAGGGCTGGGGGAGTCCTCTCTCCCCGCCGTGGCCCCAGGGCAGCCTGCACACCAAACCACTCATCCCAGGCCCCACCTCAGAGCCCACATCCCCAGCCAGAGCCCTCACCCCCCTGCACTCCAACCCTCTGCCCCAGCTCTGAGCCCTCTCCCACATGTATGTGCCTTGCTGCGTTGGGACCTCAGAGCAGTAAAATGACACGTGCTGGGTCTTCAGGTGCTGTTGAAATGAATGTGGATATATCAGATACTCATTCAAATTCACAGTCAGGTGTTTGTAGGTCATTTTTTAAGGTCAATGATAGATATGAACTAAAGACCACAACATTGTCCAACCTTAACTAGGTAGTCCTAAGGGCCACGCTCTGATAACTGCTCCTGTTGAGTAGCAAGGGAGGCAGGCGCCCATCACCATAGTGTCTGACCACCTCAGAGTCTTTCATGTATTCATCCTTGCAGCACCCCTGGGAGGGACAGCAACATTGTGCCTAGTAAACAGTTGGGAACCTGAGGCACAGAGAGCCGGATTTACAAAGCATTTAGGCACCTCACTAAGGAAGCCAAGTGGGGATTTACAACTAACTCCTGTTGATTTACAGAGGCACTTTTTCTAAGCCCCACTAGGTTCCTAAATACCTTAGTAAATCCAACCCCTGCCCAAGGGCTGTGACAAAACAAGGGACTTGAACCAGGCTCGCCAAAGTCCCAGGCTATCGCCCCAATCACTGGACTTTCTCCACTACCTTCACTGCAAGTTGCCCTACTGATTACAGCAGGGCTACTTGTTGGGTACATTCTACTCGGTGTGAGTAGGGATATCAGAACGTAGCTCAGAGCTGTCACAAATTCATGGATTCAAGAAAATACGCTTTTCCCTAGAAGAACTGAAATTTCAGAAAACAACTCTCCCACTGGTAAACTAGTGAGTATTGTAATTACTGGAAGAGAAAGCGCCTTCTAAATACTTTACTCAATCAAATATTATATAGAAAATTCACTCCTCCTCCAACATATTTCAGATTCCAAACTAATGAGAACAAAGAGCAGATTCCCAATGCCTGCAGCCATTTTGCGCTTTAATTATTTCCTTTGGTTCTGCTGCTGATAAAGGTCGTGTACCTAAAATGGTTAAAGGGGAAGAAGGAAAAAAATGACACTTAGGACATCCTGTCCATTTTGTCCAGATGTAGCTCATGCAATACAAATTAGGGGGCGCGGAATCAAATCACTTACAAGGAATTTAATGAAATCGGTATTCAGGCATCTGTTTTGTATCAATCGTCATTTTGCATATGCAACAGTAAATATTATATTTGTAATTATCTTGGATGAATCAGAAAACAATATTTCAGATACTAAGAGGTTTGAACTACAGAAAAAGATGCAACAGATAGAAAAAAATTCCCTATTCATCAGGATGTGTTATTTTTTTCTCTTCCTCCACTCTCTGCTTTTGTTTGTTCTTTATCAAAATGATAAATTAAACTTCTAAGTTAATTAACAACTACAGATGAACTGCTTTTTAAAAAGTTTCTTGAGAGTCATGTGAACTTTTATTTAATATGCCTTTCTTGAATTTAACACTAGTGTTTTCCTTCTGGATATAGACCAAAAATGTCACTTTTGAATGCCCAGCTTTATTCACCCAGAAACAAGGATGGTCCAGTGCTTAGGGTACTAACTTGCAATTCAGGACACCTGACTTCAGTTCCTTGTCTTGTCAAAGACTTCCTGTATGAGTCACGTAGGCCATGTCTACATTACATTAGCACAACTGTGGCACTGTAGTGTAGATGCGTCCTACATTGACGGAAGGGGTTTTCCCATTGATGTAGTTAATCCACCTTTCTGAGAGGCAGTAGCTAGGTCAACGGAAAAAATCTTCCATCCACTTAGCTGCATCTACAGTGGGGGTTAGGCTGATATTTTTCTATCCTTCACTTTGCCGGAGGAGAAGTTCTGATTTCCTAGTCATGATACACACAGTGGCGGTTCCTTTCTACCTCCTTTCCCTCTTTCCCAGATGCCACTTTTGCATTTACAGCAAGTAATGCTTCCCAAGTACCTAGGAGCAGAAGCCAAATGCAGGACATCTGGCATCTGCTCTGCGGCAGCACCCCCGGTTGGAGCTGCCTGCCTCATCTCAAACATAAATGCCCCAAGCCTCTTATCACAGGCTTATTCCCACCCCACCCAGAACATAGGGAATTCTCTAGAGCTGTGAACCAGCCCTTAGCTTAGTCCCACCAGCTTCCCCACAGTAGGCAAAAGCTCTACAAGGCAAATTCATCTCTGGATTCAATGGATTTATACCAGACAGGAATCCAGACCTACTAATCTACTAGATTCCCTACAGGATCTCTATTGGACTTCACGCGCCTGGTTCTCCTCTCACTTAATCAGTGTTACACTGGTGTAACGTCACCAATTTCCTCTTGATTTATATTGGCGTGAGTGAGAGGAGAATCAGACCTTATGTGCTTTGAGTGGGACACACATTTTAGGATAGATGGTTTTCATCCTATATGCCACTATTCTCCTGGTTGCTGCTCCCCTCTACCCCTTCTCCGAGTCTGGATTCCCTTCATTCAGCCCTGTAC
Organism: Mauremys reevesii; assembly: GCF_016161935.1. Classification (NCBI taxonomy): domain Eukaryota; kingdom Metazoa; phylum Chordata; order Testudines; family Geoemydidae; genus Mauremys; species Mauremys reevesii. Next base: position 29,042,699 of record NC_052637.1, read on the forward strand.
AGAGGTGGTCACTGCTGAGGAGACCAGAGCTCCTAGTTATCTGGGCAGCATGACAGCAGTGTTGAGAAGGGCAGATCCTCTGACATTACAGCTTGCCACAATGGGTGAGACTCTAACCCTCGGGATCCTAGAGAGGATGGTGCCATTAGCACTCACACAAGCCAAAGTTCCTCTTGTCCCACGGCCTACGAAAAGGAGAGATCTGCTAATGTGGGCACAGAGAAGACCAGATCTGTCAATGGGAAGGACCTCTAGATATTGATATTGGGAATCATCCTTTCCTGTTGGCTCTGTTTTTTATGCTGAGTGCTGTAGCCTTTCTTATTGCCTGTGACAGCGCGGTCAGGGGAAGGAAGAGCGACTGGGGGGAGAGAAAGAACTTTAGAATAATACAGCCAGCAGGTATCCAGGCTTAGAGGCCAGGGCTCGGGGTGAAGTTAGTCTCTAAGGTGCCACAAGTACGCCTCGTTTTTGCTGATCCGGACTAACATGGCTACCACTCTGAAACCTGTCAAGGATAACAAAAGAAATCCTATTGCTATGGAGGGGGAATGTCTGTCCTTCTGCTGGGAGCCATTCTAGGCTGAATCCTGGGAACTCGGGGAAAAGGGGAACATTAATAGTGATGCTTCCGTGTATATATAACAATATAACAATAACCTAGCCTGCTGCTTCCCCCCAGCCAGAGCCACCCTGGCCTAATGTGACTCAGAGATCTCGCTAATGCTCGGTTAGAAGGAGACAGGGGACCACGAGGCCTAGTTCCCGGGCCCTGGCACCTGCGTATTCCACTCCAAAGCCCTGTCTCAGGCCCAATCTCTCCTGGACAGCTGTGAACGGATGGAGATTAGCTAAGAGAGGCGGGATGGTGAGACCTGGGGTTCGGAAAACTGATTTCCTCTGGCAGGGAGCAGACGCGCCAGGAGGAGCCGCTTCAAGCTTCTGCTGGGAGGTTAAAAAAGAATCCGAGGAGCCTGTTTGTGGCTCCCTCTCTGATTTTCAAACTGACGCCTCCCCTCCCACCTTCCCTCCTCCCCCCTGCTGCTCACTCTTCACACATCGAAACCTATTTTGGGCCCGCTGATGAATCCCAGATGCCTGAGGGAAGCAACAGAAGCGATGTACGTTCCATTCGCTGCTGACTTGGCAGCCCCCCGGATCCTCCGGGAGCCAGTGGAGGGGGGTGGGAGAGGACAATGAGGTGGCAAACGAGAACCTGCTCCGTATTGCAATTGCCCACGGGCTGGCGCGCACAGAAGATGACCCCACCTGGACCTGGAGGTGGTGTGTGCATTGGCCTGGGACGGTGCAGAGTGTGTGAGAGGGGAGAGGGGTTGCACCAGCCTGGAAGAAGGGAGGAGGCAGATGGCAGGAGGGAGGTGTTTGTCTGGAACTGTGGACAAAGAAGACATCGGGGGACAGCCCTGGGAGCTGAGTCTACCAGCTCCTGAGCAGCCTACGCTGGCTCCCAGCCAGTCTAATGTACACACATAAGGACGCCGAGAGAGCCCAGCTGCTCAAACCTTCGGATGTTCGGAGTGGAGAGGATGGACTGAATCCTGATCTCGCTCTCCTTGGTGTAAATCTGGAGCAATTTCACTGAAATCAATGGAGTTACAGTCTAATGGAGGTGTCCCGCTGCACGTGACAGCAGAATCTCACCCCTCATGCAAGGATTAAGTAACTCAGCAGAGATTTTTAGGATGTAGGTTCCTATACACACACACACAAACACTCTCTCTCTCTTTCTCCTTCCGCCCTGTGCTTCTGCCTCTGTTACCAAGCAGTGTATCAGTTCACTAGCCTATCGTAACAGAGCCTTCACCCCTCCTTGGCTTGGAGCGGGACCCCCTGTGCACACAGCAAGTGGACTCAGAGCTCAGCAAAAGCTTCCCTTTCATTCGCAGCATTTCAGATCTGTCCCCTGGGGGTTCTGCCCCAGGCAAACCAGCACCTGTTAGCAGCACAGAGCAGAGCTGCCCTTTCTATAAGGGGCTGGGGCAGCCCCCAGCAAGGGGGAGTGTGTGAGACTCTTAAATAACCGCAGCAAAGACACACCGACTCCCCCTCCTCAGCTCTTTTCCTATTGGGGAATGGAGAGGGAGTTGAGGTTTCAGCTCCACATGGCCAATTCAACCACAACTCCTTTCATTTCAGTTGTGATTAATTTGTCCCGTGGCTTTGATCCCACCAGATTTGAGGGTCTCCTGTACCCCTTTCCTGGGGTCGGGGAAAGAGGGTTGGCCCCGGGACCACTCCACTCTCCAACACAGGATGAAGAAGACATTCCTGTAAGGTGCAATAGCTTAGGATCGGCAAATTGGAGACCCAACAGCCCTTGGAAGCCCCGGGCTCAGCACCGGCCCCAGCAGGAACGTTCTGAGCACTGATTTGATTTCTCATTGTGAACCCCAGCTGGATTCTCTGGGCCAAGTGCTGCCCTTGGTTCCCCCTGTGAAAACTCAGAGGAATCACGGGGGTGGCCAAGGGCAGAATTATTCAATTTCTGTGGACGTGCAGGGGCAAGTACTCCCCGTTCTTTTTGCTGATACAGACTAACATGGCTACCGCTCTGAAACCTGTCTGCCAGGGGCTCTGCGCAGACGGGAGAAGGGCTTTGCAAATATCAGATTGCAAGCTGTGTGGGGCAGGACAAATCTTTCACGCTGTGTGCAGCCGGTGCCCGGCACAAGGGGACCATTAGCCACAGCAATAATAATGACACTCACAAATTCAGCCCCCCGACACCTCTACTAGGCGGGTGAGTATTTACTGACAGGCCCGTTATAGTTGGGAAAGCTCCCAGAACATGGTTTGCAGATGGGCCGTGCACCACTGCCCCCACTGAATTACCGGGAGATGCACATGCTCAGGACTAATGAAACCGCACACCACTGCAAGCCATGAGGTCACACCGTGAGTATGTGGCACAACTGGGAATAGACCCAAGCTCTCTTGCCTCACTGGCTTGGCTCCAGCCCCCTGGCCAGGGGCTCTCAATCTTTCCAGACTACTGTACCCCTTTCAGGAGTCTGATTTGTGTTGCGTACCCCCAAGTTTCACCTCACTTAAAAATGACTTGCTTATAAAATCAGACATAAAAATACAAAAGTGTCACAGCCCACTATGACTGATCAATTGCCCACTTTCTCATTTTTACCGTGTAATTATAAAATAAATCAATTGGAATATAAATATTGGACTTACATTTCAGTGTATAGTCTATCGAGCAGTATAAACAAATCAGTGTCTGTATGGAATTTTAGTTTGTACTGACTTCGCTAGTGCTTTTTATGTAGCCTGTTGTAAAACTAGGCAAATATCTAGATGAGTTGATGTACCCCCTGGAAGACCTTTGCGTACCCCCAGGGGTATGTGCACCCCCGGTTGAGCACCATTGCCTTAGGCCACTTCACCTCGCACTGAAATTCACGTAGCTTCTCTCTTCTTCCCTCTCCTTCTCTCCCAACTGCACTGTGCAGGTTTTTTGTCAAATTCCCATCTGCCAAGCAGTACTTCAGTCAGTTCAAGCACATGGAGGACCCCCTGGAGATGGAGAGGACCCCACAGCTGCGCAAGCACGCCCGGCGGGTCATGGGTGCTGTTAACACCGTAGTGGAGAACATCAACGACTCCGAAAAGGTCTCATCTGTTCTGGCCCTGGTGGGAAAGGCCCATGCCCTCAAGCACAAAGTGGAGCCCGTCTACTTCAAGGTAAAGGACCAGAACGAAAGTCTCTGTGACGCTGGAGGGAAAGGGAGGGAGGGGATAAGGCCCACACTGATAAGTGGGTGCTGGCAAGAGATGGTGGGGATACACTGGTTTATTCTAGCCCCCAGGATCCTGGCCAGACCTATGGATTTTTACATCAGGAGTAGTCAGTTTCCTGGGTATCCTGCAGGGGGTGCTGTACCAGATAGGGTCTGCTGGCACTGGGAAGAGAGGCTGGAGTCGGTGCTATGAGTCAGTAAGTTTCCTCCCCGCTCACCTCCTCTCCTTACTTGCTCAGCTGGGCGTTTTCTCTCGCTCCCCTTAGCAGCCAAGGGGCAGGTGGCACCGACAGGCAGCAAGAGAGCGAGGGAAGGGATGAGGACTTCACAGGCTGCACCCCAGAAGCATCTCCATGCCCAAGAAGCTGTGTAGTAAGGCAGGTGCTTGCCAACAGTAGGGACCTATTTTGGTGCTTGGGGCGGGGGGTTGTTACAGTGCGAGGGAGTGTGTCAAATGAGTGGAAGGGGCAATGAGGCTGCAAGCCAATGAGACGAAGAAGAGGGAAAAAGAGCTGGGATCCTGGTTTGAGGGTTATCTCCTGTGCTGGGCGTTGACCTGCCTTGGGATGGAAATGGCCAATGGGTTAGCAAACGGGGCAATCAGCTGGTTACTGTCAGTGCAGCCTCCGAGCACCTCCACATCCTCCCCTGAAATGCAGCTCGCAGGCAACGGCCACGCTCCTGCCATGATGGGGGAGGGAATTGCTTTCCAGCTTCCTCCAGGGGCCACCACCACCTCCGTGCCACACGGCGCCAACACACAGTACTGCTCTCACAGGATGGTGATGGTTTTAAAGATGAACCTCAAGGGGGAAAACCCCACCTCTGAGTCTGTGAGGTCGAATTGAAATGGGCTGTGGCCTACAGTCCTGGGAGACTCGCCGCCATGAGCCGCCTCCCCCCGGCCACGGGCATCAGACCCCATCAGTGGATCAGAGGTTGGGTTTTCATCATGAAACTAGGAGGGGCAGATTGTGAGACAAGGGCCTAGCTCTGGACCAGGCCACCTTACAGCTGTTTTATTGGCCATGGCAATGGGGTACCAAGCTGTCCCAGCCCACAGAAACCTGCCTTCCCCTCCACAAGGAAGATGCAGGGAACTCCTTCTCCCACAGCTTCTGGTGGAGGTAAAGGGTTTCCTCCCCCTACCAATAGCTAGCGCTCCACTGGGGGAATGGGATAAAGACCCTGGAAAGTAGGGGAAAGCCCCTCTGCCCCCGCACGGCCAAGCACCTCAGAGAGCAGCACTGCAGAGCAAAGCGGATGAGGTGATTCAGGGCAGGCGACTCCTACCTCTAGGACACTATGTCCGTGGGCAGCCGGCCGGCGTTCTCCTCTGCCACACTTGGAGAAGCAGAAAGAAGAGGAAGTTGCCGAGCGCCTAGAGAGGGCACCTATCCAGAGCTCAGCAGCTGTGCCGTTAGAGCAGAGGCGAGGGAGGCAGGACGCCAGGGCTCTGTCCCTCGACGACTTGTGGCGCTCAGGCAAGACACTTAGGCCAAACTTTTCAAAAGTGGCACCTCCTTCTGGGCACCTGTGGGCAGGCAGCACGAGATACCTGGGGCCTCAGTACTGATTTTCAGTAGCGCTGGCTCAGGAAGGCAGTGGGAGCTGTGGGCGGTTAACACCTCTGAAAAGCAGACACTACAGGACAGATTTCAAAGTGCCTAGTACCCAGCAACTCCCACTGTGACGCTTGTGACCTGATTTTCCAACCAGCTCAATACCTGCCGGGCAGAACTCTGGAAAAAATCAGCCCTTGTGTGTCTCTAGTTGGGAACCCAAAAAGTGGGGCCCCTAAAATGAGCTGGCTCAAGACAACGTAGCTCTCAACCTGCCTGGGGTTCAGTTTCCCCCTCGGCACGGCTTTACATCCCCTGGAGCCTAATGAGTGTCTGTCAATCTCTCAGAGCAATGGCTGGGGGTAGTGCAAAGCAGGGTAAAGTATCCCTGTGGACTGGCTCAGCACGCTTGCAGAAGCCCCCCAAACTCAGCAGCAGGGTTGCTTTGGAAAAGGGGCTGCCCCAGTGGCCCCTGGCGACCTCCCGTCTCCCCTTGTTTCCTGAAGAATCTAGCAACCCTTTCCTCTCTCCCTCTCCCCCCAGTTCTTCACCGGCGTCATGCTGGAGGTCATCGCCGAAGAATATGCCAACGACTTCACTCCAGAGGTGCAGAGAGCCTGGACCAAGGTGAAGAGCCTCATCTACACCCACGTGACTGCCGCGTACAAGGAGGTGGGCTGGGTGCAGTATCCGAACTCCACCATGTGAGCGGACACAGGGGCAGGGGAGGGGCGGGGAGGGACGGGCATCAAGACTTCACTATGGTCTCCCCTCCAGAGCCTCACTGAGCTCAGCAGCCTGGTAGGGTTAGCTCTGTAACAGCAGAGTACAAATTTTATCTCCCTGTGGCAAAAAAAGAGGGTGGGGAGTTGCAGGGGGTGGGAATGGGGAATCATTTCGCTTGGTGGCCCCGTCTTGTTCCAGAGGCCAGTAAATTAATCGACCTCCCCAAACCCAGAGCCTGGCTTTGATTTGATCCCTGAGAACTGCATTGGCTCAAATTCTGCAGTGAGCCAGTGACGACAGCCCGAATTTACTGAAGAATTAAAAGCCCATCTTAATCCCCTACAGTCTGCAGTGCCCCCAGCCATCATGGGCTCCATACACTTGGGGTTTGTGATTTATCAGGGTCATGTCCTGCTCTCCTGTCTGGTTTGCAAAGGAAACACGTAACTGTTGCATTTTTAAAAGAAAAAGAACCCAGCTGGTAAGAATCCAGCCCGGAATTAGTGTGAGATGCAGAGAACCTCCCACTACGCTATAAATCCCTGGTACAGGAGCAGCCCAACCAGTCGCCCATCCTCACCCCATCCTGAGGCAGGAGTATTTCACTGGCACAGAAACCCTTCTCCATGGCCGTCTGTTGCCTGTAGTCCTGGAGGCTCGGCCCACCTGCAAGGCATGCTGCTGCATTTTCAGAAGCAGTTCCGGCACCACAGAGCATGTCATGCAATGCCATTTATAGGGCTTGTAGCACAGCCTTGTGGGCAGAGAGTACAACTCCTGCGGCAAGGGGGAGGGGAGGAGATTAGCCCAGGATCTGGGCCCTGCACTCAGAGAAGTGGCAGCTGCAAGACAATGGGCAGTAGGCCACGGATTGCTGCTGGCCAGGGAAATGCAGGCTCCAGAGAAAAGGAGAGGCACTGGGGAACCAGGCTGTCTCCCTTTAACTCCCTCAGTCACGTCACAGGACAGGTGGGAAGCCGGGACAGGCACCTGAATTGACTCAGCCAGCAGGTGCTCCTCACAGTGGCCATGGCCCAGGGAGCTCGCAATTCGCGCGTGTGTGTCTGCAGGAAGAATGGGAGGTTTAGTGCACCCAAGCCCCGGCTACTCTTAGCACCCTCTGGCTGGAGGAGGAGGAATTATGCAATGAGCAGGAAAGGGGTGGAAAGAAGAACTGACCATATTAAGGGTCAATTCCTGAGTGTGATGAAAAGTCTCTACTCACTGGAAAAAAAGCGTTGCTTCTTAGAGCACACATTTGCCCTCAGAGTGAACCTGGGATCCTCCATATAAAGTGCCTGATAAAAATCACTGCATGTAAGACACTGATTCCGTCCCCGTCAGTATCATGAGCACCTGATAAATCCCCATGTTCATTTATAACAAATGACTCTCGCCAGCATCCCCCTCTGGGAGATTTGCACAGTTTAGCACAGCGGTTCTCAAACTTTAGCAGCCTGAGGACCCCCATTTTGATTTTAAAATTTTCATGGACCCTCAAGCTCCCCGCTCAGCCCTAGGCCCTGCCCCCACTCCACCCCTTCCACCAAGACCTCCCCACCTCACCTCTTCCTGCCTCAACCCTGCCCCTCCTCTTCCCCACCTCTTTCCGCCCCCTCCCCCACGTGCACCCCATCCCCACTCCTCCCCCTCCCTCCCAGAGCCTCCTGCACACCGCTGAACAGCTGTTCTACAGCATGCAGGAGGCACTGGGAGGGAGGGGGAGGAGTTGATCTGGCCATGACTCACGGAACCCCTGGAGTACCCTCACGGACCCTCAGGGCTCCAGCGACCCCAGCTTGAGAAACTCTGGTCTAGCAGCAGGAGCTCCTTCTGCGGCCTTGGGCAAGTCCCTTACCTTCTCTGCCTCAGTTTCCCCATTTGTCAAAAGGGATAGTAATACCCCCCCACCCCAATGCACAGGGGGTGTTGCAGGGATTAATCAGTGCATGTCTGCAAAGCACTCTGGAAATGAAAAGCCAAGCTGCTCAAATAACTCCACAGAAGCTTGGCATGTTTTTCATCCAATAATTATTTACAAGTGGACTTCTCCATGATGCATCCAGCTCGAGTGGTAAGTGCTACTGCTCAAAGCAAGGAGCATGGCTCTTTTTCTCAGAGGCTCCCACCTGCAGCAGGCTACCCACAAACCTCAGATGTAGTCTCCACCTGGGAAGAGACCTGCTCTTATTCTGCTCGGCATCCGTGTCTCCAGTTATATTCCTCCCAGACATTTTCTGAGGAGCCGTCAATGGTCAGTTCCTTGGGGGTGAGGCTGGGACTCTCCCCTGCTCATGCACACAAGAGGACCAAAAGCATGGAGTTGAGCTAAGTGTGCTGTTTGTAGCATGAGTGTCCCTCCTACCACCCCCGCAGTAGCTGCCTCTTGCCAGCCGGTCCTAAGACAGTGGCTGTTCTCACTAGGGCAACTCTGTCATATGGTCTGTGCTGGCAGCGAGCCCAGGAGCTTTCACCATGGGCTAAATCGATAGTTACAGCAGGGATGGATTTGGCCCCATGCAGCCTCTATATCAGGGGACTGCAGTGAGCCACTTTGGAGCCAAATGACAGTTTTCAGTAGTAACTAAAGTGATGTCACTTCCCCAAAACTGCACCAGCTTGTGGATTAACTTTCCTCTCTCCTCCTTCCACCTCCCCTCATTTTGTCACTCCTCCAGCTCCTCCATTTGCCCCCTCCCTCTGCCTCTTTCTCCCTCTCCTCTCCTTGTATGACTTACAGGATAAGAAACATAGTTGGGCCCATAAGAGATATTACCTCACCCACCTTGTCTCTCTAATATCCTGGGCCTGACATGGCTACAACAACAATACCGCATACAAAGTACCACAGAGTCTGCTACCACCTGGGACTTTCCTTGAAAATGCCCTACCAGTTACGCGGTGCTCACCAAGCACAGTACCTAGTACTGCCTTTGTAAATAGCCTGCTGCTACCTAGTACTTCTGTTGTAACTACCCTGCCCTTGGATGGTACTTACTCCATAAATATTCTGCCTTGTTTGTCCCGTGCAGACCAGCTAGTAGACAAGCGAGTCAGATAGCAAGAGTCCTATTTAGACTGGAAGCTCTTTGGGGCAGGGACTGCATCTTCTCCTGTGTCCTGTACAGGACTGAGTACTGTTGAGGCTTACTTCACAATATGGAGTAATAAAGAGCTGCTGGTGCATGGTATAGGCCGTGAAACTAAATGAAGAAGTTTGACCAAACAGGCATTTATCTTCCTCTCACCGTTTTCCACCGACCAAGAACAGAATAATTCTGCTGTGAGTTAAATCCTTCCCCGTGCGCATCGGCGGTGGCCGGATCCCTCTCTGCGAGAGTTGAGCACAAGTCTCTTCGCCTCTCACAGGGAGGAGCGGGGTGGAAAGGAGCAAGATGTTTTGTACGTGGGTCCTTGTTGATTGCATTTCTCTGTAACCTTCCCCACAGGTCTGAAACTCCTTGGGAGACGGAGGGCTGGGGAGGGGTGTCACATATGGAGGAAGCAGGTGGCCACACTTCCCTATCGCACACAGTTCTCTGAACTGCTCGGCTGGACTTCGGTCCTTCCAAGTTCTGAGCCCTCTAGCCCCAATCCGGCAAAGCACTTGAGCACCTGATTCACTTTCAGCACGAGAGGGCCTGATCCAGACGTCAGCTGGCCTGGAGCGCTCAGCATCTTGCAGGATCGAGCCCTTGGTGCCGCTCTTCTTTCTCAGCATCCCGCAGCTATGAAATGGCAACATTCCAGTAAGATTCACAGCTGAGCTGATCAGCCATTAAATCCTTCTTAGGCTCTGGGGCAGGGCCCTGTCTTCTCGTACTCTAACAAACACCACCCCCTTGTTGTGTTACTCCCAATCACCACCACCCCCTTGTTGTGTTACTCCCAATCACCACCACCCCGTGACAGTCCTGTGCAGCAGCTCTGCTAGCAGTGACATTCAAACCCCATCCCCTTCTGCCAGAAGGAAGCGATCTCTCCGCGCAGAGCACTCCCTTTGCCCGGGGCCTACCAGCCTTTCCTACTCTCTCTCATCCCCCCTTTGCCCTTCCTCCCCATGTACCTTTCTTCTCTTCTGGCTAATGGGCTAATTAGCTCTTTAGCGCCCTGTGGCTCAGACTGATCTAGTAACTAGCCCCAGCTTCCCTGAACCAGACCCTTCTCCGGGGAAACTGATTGGGCGTACAGTGGTTCAGCTGCCGGCTCTCAGCACTGTCAGACCTGCGTGATCCCGGTGCCGTAACGTTCTAGGTACTATGGCTTGGATTTAGTCACAGGTTATGCTGAGGGTTGGTAGCAGCCTATAGAGATGTCCTGGGACTGACACATCAAACCCATGGCTCCACTTGCTGAATGTTTCCCCCTGGCATTTCGAGCCAGTGTTTTCATCACGTTCAGTTTCTGAAGAGTGCAAGTGAAAATTGTGGGGAATAGAAAGAGGGTCTCTGCAGATTTTTAGAGTTACCCCAAACCCAAGTTCATTTCCTTTCCTTGTCTAAGGGAGAGGGGGAATTTCTTATGCATGGGGAGAATGGTAGCAAAAAATTCTAATTCCAGATTTTGAGAATTGCCAATAAAAAACCATTCTCTTATTGCCCACAGACAGGCCTCTTTCAGCCTTCTCTCTCACTCGCGAAGAACCTGCACTGTCTCCTTGTGCCAACCTGAGACTAACCCAGAGTGCTTTAAAATGTATATAAATGTAGTGCTGGTGGAAGGTACTGGACAGACAGTCCTGGAGACTGACGTCCTCTGCTGTATTTATCTATTGCAAAAGGACAACATAGGCAGCGGCAATGCGAACTTCCCTGCACTGTGCTACCAGTGCACCACCTCAACCTTCTTGAGCGGAGAGGCCAGTTCAGTCTCCATCCACTTTCAGGACCTAGTCTCTCTGCTGAGAACATCAGTTTAAGAGTTTAAGGCCAGAAGGGAGCATTAGATCATCTAGTCCGACCTCCGGTATATCACAGGCCGCTACATTTCCCCCAGTTACGCCTGGACTGAACCCAATAACTTGTGTTTGGCTAAAGCATCTCTCTCAGAAAGGCAGCCAGTGTTAGTCTGAAAACATCAAGAGCTGGCGAATCCCCCACTCCTCTTGGGAGTCAAGATGGCTCAGGGTATTCTAGGACTTGGAGCCCTTTACCTCGAAGTCAATGGTTGAAATCCTCACCAGCTTGGTGGAGACAGAGAGAATTTTTTAAAGGCACAAAGGGCATTTCAGTGCCCAATCCTCATTAAAAGTCAGTGGGAACCAGGCACCTATTTCCTATTGTCAACTTTGAAAATCTCCCCCAGAATTATTATCCTCTGATTGTTAGACAATGGCCTCTGTGGAATAGCTCAGTCTCAGCCCAGACTCTAGCAGACAGGCGTCCATGATGTCACAATAACCACCACTGGTCTATCTTACCCCCAACTGGCAGAAGAGAAACTCAGGAGCAGGGGTCTGAGCCTGCTTAGGATCTGCGCTGCTCGCCGTGCCGTGCACAGGGGAGAGAGAACAGCTTTCTAGCTTCAGACATGACATGACTTAAGGGCAGCGAGAGGCCAATATTTTATACATGTAAAAAAATCCAAGCGGTTTGAAGAGAATGAAGCAGAATGAGGGCGTTTGTTCCAAGACTGAATGAGAGGCAAGCCTGTGATAAATACATTAACTCTCCCCGGGAATGATTTCTCCCCCGGTGGCAAGCAGCCAGACATTCCTGATTTCACTCACTAGCAGCCAGATTGATTTATTCTTTGAAATAGCTCGAAGGAATTTTTTTCAGTGCATGAAATGCTCTGGTCTCTCTTTATTGGCTGACCTGGGGCCAGGTTAGGTCATGTCTGTAGATATAGCGCCGCAGCTGGACCGATACGGCTGCGCTGCTGCAGCACATGTCTGGTGAAACGCTCTGGGCTGATGGGAGAGTGCTTTCTCGTCAGCATAAAAAAAACCCACCTCCACGAGTGGCATAAGCTACATCGGTGGGAGAAGCTCTCCCACCAACATAACACTGCGCACACGAACGCTTGTGTTGGTGTCACGTATGTCGCTCAGGGGGGTGGAATATTCACACCAGTGAGCGACACAAGTTTTGCCAGCGTAGGTGCAGTGTAGACACAGCCTTAGTAAGAAGCCCAAAAAGCAACACGTGCACATTGCAGTCTTCCCAACCAAACACAGTATCAGCAGCCTCTGCGTTTGCACAACTCAGGAGACCTTGAGTGTAAGAGGGGCAGGGCTGCGAATGAGCCTCTCCACAGGGTTTTCATTGGGCACCTTCATGGGCATCCCTGCCTCTCTTGGCACTAATGGGGGTAAAGATTTTAAATAGGATTCTCTACCTTGTTCACTATCCAGATGTGGGGCCCATTCAAGGTCACCCCACTCTGAGCCTACCAGATAGGAAATGGATCCTGCCACGGCTGAGTGCCTTGCCACTGAATTCTATTAAACAGAGCTGGTTGCTTTCTCCTTCCACTCTTTTCACCTACAATCACCTTTCTCCCTCCCTGCTGCCTGAAAGGAATGTGAGCCGACACAGCGTCCAGACGCAGAGACCAGCCCCGGGCCAGGGCCCAGTTAAAACAAGATAGAGATGGAAACGTTATGAAAAAGTGTCTTTACCCTCCCCCGCTTTTTTTGACCGCTGGATTTTAGCCACGGTTTGGGCTTATAGAGACCATAGATCATTGCATCAGCCCCCAACTGGACTCTGCAGACTGGTGTGAACTAGCATTTGTGACACATTATAAATCACCTGGCCTCTTTACCCAGCCATTACTGTAGCACCCAATCATCCCCACTCTCCGGGATTAGCCTCATTTTGCCACATATGGCTCTGCTCGCTGGCTGCAGCACCTATGGGGAACACCCAGCACAGGGCTCTTCAGACCTTTCAGGAAAGGTAGAGATTTAACAACCAGGAATACAAATTCATCCAGGAAAGGAACAAAGGCTACTTTTACAATCAAATAGCTAGAAGGCCACCAAATCTGATCCATTCCAAAGCGTTGGGGAAGTTAGAGCCAGATCTCAAACTCTATATTGGACCATGTCAGGTCATTGGGTCGGAAGCCCCAGGCGTGGGATGCTCTGGATTAATATCCCCTCTGGAGCTGAACTTTGTGACTCAAACCCATGCCTAGAATGAACACAGCCCCGTGACTCATTTCGCTTGGTGCGTCTCTCATGGACAGCACAGAGCTGCAACCATTCTGCTTTGCAGCTCTTTCCTCCACAGCACACAGGCAGAACGGATACGTTAAGAGATACCCTTCCAGACAGTATGTGTCTAACCATTAATGACCCTAGCAGAGGGTATTTCCTGGGGATAAATGACCAGTTGGATAGAAATGACCATCTGACCTGCCTACCCGTCTTTCCAGGTACTTGTCTGATCTCTGTCACTGGACTATCTGAACCTCAGATGGTGATAAATCCCCAGTGCTGAGGCTGTTATAAGATTAAAGGGGTTTAAACAAAACAAAAAAAAAGCCGACAGGAACATGGATTTATAATTAGAGACAATGCAGGGTCGCTTGGACCGGAATGGGCTTGTTTTAAAGAATCAGTACCTTGTATGTACAGCCAATCAGATTGTGCACAAACATCCCAACAGCTAACATCCGAAAGTCTATTCAGCTGCTAGCCACTTGTATGAACTTCAGGGACATGTTCCACCTGTCAGCTAAGTTTGTAGCTGGGTCATTTCATAGTTAGGCCCATATTAATTACAAATGGGAAAAGAGCTGTTAATTCATTGAGGTTATTCCCCGGCAAGGGCCAGGATAGGCATCTAACAGAGGGGATTTCAGATGTCTTCTACCTAGCCCCCAGGAGCGTAGTGTGGGTTCATTCATTCATTTTTGCAAAGCCCTTTGTGATCCTTGCCTGGAAGGTGTTCGAGAAGCCGAATCCGCTATCAATTAGTTCGTGTTATCCAAGTGCTGTGTAGACAGTGGACCAGATCCTCAGGTGGTGTAAATCAGCATAGCTTCACATACTCCTATGGGGCAATGCTGATTTACAGCTGGCCCATTATGTGCTAGGCATTGTTACAGTCTGTGAGTAAGGTGAGTGAGTAAATACGCATTCTCAATCATTGTCTCCATGAGGGAATTACTTTCCCCCATCAGACCTTTTCTCTCCATAAAACATAATGGACCAAATTCCCCCTTGGTGTAATTGGGTGCAACTCCACTGACTTTAATACAGTCAGGGTCACTTACTCCAAGGCTAGATTTGGGGCTAGGACTTTGGTCCTGACACAACTGCCATTGAAATCAACAGAAAGCCTGGTCAGTGGGAGTGAGATTAGCTATGAAAGGCCTGAAGGATTGTGAGTGTGGAGGTTTTTTAATTCATTGCAAAAGTCTGGCATGGAAGATGGACACAGGCCACAAGGTTCAAGCGCCCACTCAGGCTGGGGGCCTCGGTTTCTTGGTGCCCAACGAGAGACACTCAGGGCTGATTTTCAAAAGTGCTGAGCACCTGCAACTCCAGCCAAAGTCAAGTTAGGCCTTAGTGTGTTTCGAGCTGCCCCCAAGGAAACTGTGGCACCCAGAATTAGTGGACACTCAAAAATGTTGGTATTTTGTGTCCCAAGCGGATTGGCTGTAGAGTTTTGGAACTCAGAGCGGCAATCACACTAGAAAGACAAAGCACAACTTAGTGCATTTTTAAGATAAATTTTTCTAAATACCATCCAGCTGTGCACAGCTGCTGTCCCTGAAGGATCCACCCAATAAGCCAAATCGCAGGCCAGTCAAATACATGCAAACAAAAACATGTTTATTTTTACCAGCTCTGTAGGAAGTAGAATGAATGGGGCCGTGCCAGAGAATAGACACAGATAAAGTCAACACCCCCTCTCCTCCCCCGAAACAGAACAAGGCTTGCTTAGATCAGGGAAATCTCAGCAGAGAAGAGACAAAACCAAGCTGAACATTGGAAGGGAAATAATTCCTGAACAAGACAGGAATGAGAAATGCTGTGAGGGAGAGCAGAAGGGAAGAACTGGTCTTGGCTCTGAGCATGGTTTTCTCTTGCATGCACAAACATACACACACACACACAGCTGCTGCATGTTCCAGACAGCTCTGTTTCATATCCCAAATGGTCTCTTCTCACAACCATCCAAAATTTTGAAATGGAGATTCTCAGAAACTGGACTTCATTTATCTCCGGCTCCATCTTCCCCTGCCCAGTGGCTGTGCAGTACATTGCCTCTTGGCTTGTCTACAAGCCGCCTGTTACAGAGGCATGTTCCAAAGCAAATGTCCACTGAATATACTTTGGTTTGAATTAATGATGAAGTTGCCTAAGCCCACATAGGCCCGGATTCTGCTACCTCTACTTATGACAAAGACTATCTCACTCAGATTAGTCCATAGAAATCCAGGAGGCTACTTGCCCAGTAAGGTACTATTCATTGTAAGGGTAGCCAATTCGGGATCTTACGGCCTGCTCCAAACCGCACAGAAGTCAACAGAAAGGATCCCATTGAACTTGGGGTCAGGTCTACTTTGCATTTCTCTGCTGTGCCCCATCTGAGTCTTCCTGTCCCTTCACAGCAGGGCCATATCTACCAGACCCAGGACACTACCTGTTCTTCTGGTATACCAGGTCTCTGGAGTCCTTCCCCTCCCCTCAAAGCCTCACCACTACCCTTCTCTGCTCCACTAATATTGCTTCACTAAATACTCTTTAGTTCAACTTTAAAATCGCTGATTGGCACGACAAGCTGTACCAGGGGAGCAGAGGATTCCTGCCTTGGCTGGGCATATAGGGAAGAAGCAGCTGAGTCCCAGAGGGGAAGGGCGTGTGCGCTTTTCCCTTGGCTGGGGGAGGTAGGGAACCTTTAACCCTTTCCAGGTGGCTCCCTCGCTTTCTCACAGTGGCCAAGGGTAAAAGAAAGAAAAACACAGGGTATCAAGCATGTGCCCAGCACATCGTTCACATTAAATTTTGGGTTATATCCCCGTGTGTCCATTTGTCATATCTATCCATTTCTGGTTCAATGGTGGGCTGTTCCATAGTGCAATGCCGTCTCAGCTGTCCCTTACATCTCAGCGATAGTTTTCTGCCCCACTTTTCAGTGGAAAGGCTTCGATAATTCTTTGAAGAACAGTTTTCCTCATCTCCCTTCCTATTTAGTCTCATCTCTCCTCTCATGTCGGTTGCACAGCTGTTACTCCCTGTGCTTGCACTTCTGCCTTGGGCCTTCCGGTTCCCACCTCTAGCACAGCCCGGGTTCTGTATTTGGTCAGAGTCTACCACAGTTTGGCATGTTTTGCTGCCGGGGGATAGTCTTTCAGGATGAAGGCTCTGTACAGGGGGTGCAGCAGTGTAGGCGGTTACTCTTTATAACCCGTTCTCCCCAGTGGCTCCTGCTCTTGTGGAGTGGTTTGAGATTTGGACACTGTTCTAGGGTGGATGAGGTTCAGGCTCCTCTGAACTGACTTTGGCACATTGAAAGTTTTTTCTTAGGACTCTGCCGTGCATGTAACCTTGACTCCGTGGAGTGAGCATACCCTGACTAACAATACTTAGCACATGAGTGACACTGGTAGAGAGGGTGGCTGAGCAGTCTAACCCTCAGGTTTGGAACAGCTACCCTGCCTTGAAGAGAACTCCCTACCATGTGCACTGCTCAAGGTACACACACCAGCCACCTGTTCCAGGGGGGGGCTGTGTCCGTGATGGCCCTGTATATCCTAGCTCAAGATAGGCAGTTCATGCTCCTTTTATCATCTCAAAACTGCCTCTGCCCCTCCTGCTGCACTGTACAAGCCCTGGCAATGGCCTTCAGTTCTTCTCCTTCATGAATCAGTGTTGTTACCAGAAAACTGAGCCGCCAGCCTCATCCCTCATTCTGTGGCTATTGAGGAAAGAAGCTAGAGGAGCAGAGAATCCTTAACAGGGATGGGTTCTGCAGCGTGAGAGCAATGATCAAACACAGATAGCCCGCCTATGGATGCCATGTGTATTTGGTTGTAGCCTATATACATATTTTTTAATAGCTACAGAGGAGTTTCTGTATGAAAGCTAAATAGAATACCCTGCATGCGAACTTCAGCATTTACACATGCTTGTGGGAGAGCACAGAGATATAGGAATATGTAGTACCTGTGTAGCAGAAATATAAACACAAACATTGTGGTGACATTTTTAAACCTGCCGAAGCAATTTGGGTGCAAACAAGGGAGCAACCAGTGCCCACTGTAAAGGTGGTATCTCGCACAGGAAGTCCTGTCCACTCTGAATGGAGCCAATACCACCCATCCCTTTTGCACAGGCTGCCAAAGAACCTTCAGAGTGAGTCTAGCTCACGTCAGTACAAACTGTGGACCTGGACATAAAAGGTTTTGCAGCCTATGGCCTATCCCAGGATGAATGAAATTAGGTGCCGGGGGGCGGGGGGAGAAAATGCAGCATAGGAAGTGGACAAGGCAAAGGTCCCATCTACCCTGTCTCCCCACCCTATGAGATTTGCTTTTGAAAACACACACACACACACACACACACACACTTCAGAGCCAGCTAAGACCAGAACACCAAATCCCTTAGGGATCTTACAAAAATCTCAGCCCTACTCTACAGGCTATACTCAAAGTCCAAAGCCTGCAGCTTACAATAGCAATATGGTCGCAGACTGTTACAGTAGAATCCTGCTGTAGTTTGGTTTTGTTATTTTTGATAAAGGAGATCTTAGTTTCATTTAAATCTACGGTGGAGTTCCCATCGACTCAAATGGGACCTGAATTTGCCCTCCAGAGCATGTCCTCCCTACTCATTGCTGTAGTGAAGTTGTGCTGTTGTGTTGGTATCAGTGCAGGGATTGCCATGGTCAACACAGGCGATGTCAGAAAAAGGTTGGATGCTCAGAAGAGAGAGTGCAAAAAAGAAAAAAAAAATCTTGAACCAACTTTCAAAAGAAAGCGTGGGATAAATAAGCGTGGGTCTGAAATATTTAACGAACTGTAACAATACTGTTTTTCATAGCTAAAGTTGTCTGTTAGTATGTCCTTATCCGGTCCCACAGTGACCCGCACTTGTGAATCAATTTGGTCAGACGTAATTCTGTGTCTTCAGTGTTAAGAATACTATAATGGGTACTGTTCATGTATGTGTTATCAGAGCTCATGTGCTTTTTTTCTACATGCTGTTTAGTGTACTATGGATGTAATTTTTCTTTTTGTAGGTTTTTAGTATGTTTGTAACAGGACAAAATTGTGTAAACAAACTGAACTTGTATCTTCCATCGATAAACCAGTCAAATCCATTATCTGCAGTCTCCTCCTGGTTTCTTTCATACCGGTGATAAATATAAGGTGGCTGCTAGATTTAAGGAGTCTTGGTCTAAATTTACCTAGCACAGCTGCCCTATTGTGCTCCTCTCCAATCCTCAACCCTGCTAGTTCAGAATATAATACCGCAAGGCTCAGCCGCTCCTTCAGGTATCTTCATCCCTTGGCACCTTGTCCAGCTCCCATTGAAATAAACAGAAGTCTTTAGTTCACGTCAATGGGAACTGAACCGGTCCCTTACAGCAGCGGCTCTCAACCTTTTGGACGACTGTACCTCTTCAGGCGTCTGATTTCACTTGCATACCCCAAGTGTCTCCTTGCTTAAAAACTACTTGCTTACAAAATCAGATATACAAAATACCAAAATCAGATATATATAATACCATTATAAAACAAATCACTGGGAATATAAATATTGTACTTACATTTCAGTGCATAGTCTATGGAGCAGTATAAACAACTTAGTGTCTGTATGAAATTTTAGTTTGTACTGACTTCGCTAGTGCTTTTTATGTAGCCTGTTGTAGAATTAGGCAAATAGCTAGATGAGTTGAGGTACCCCCTGGAAGACCTCTGCGTACCCTCATTGCTACCAGGAGAAAGACTAGCCCCAGACCACACGGCAAATCAGTGGCAGAAAAAGAATGAGAACCCAAGAGCTCCAGTATCTTAGGGCTTGTTTATGCTTGAAACACTACAGCAGGTAGACACACATGACAGCGATGGGAGGGGTTCGCCACCACTGTCTTTAATCCACCTCCCCAAGAGGTGGTAGCTAGGTTGATGCAAGAATTCTTCTGTCAACCTAGTGCTGTCTACACTAGAGCTTAGGTCAGTTTAACTACATCACTCAAGCAGGGCTGGACTTTTCCACTCCCCTGAGCAATGCAGCTGGGTCAACTTAATTTCTGAGTTTAGGCCTGGCCTTAGTCTGCCAGATCACACTTCCTTTCCAATGTCTGAAGCACACAAGCCCCGTCCCGAACAATAGTCTAGCAGAGTGACCAAATATGAGCCTTGGCTCAGTGTGGAGACTGGGCTAACCTGTTCATTCCTATAGGGGCTTCCTCC
This sequence comes from Mauremys reevesii, assembly GCF_016161935.1. Classification (NCBI taxonomy): domain Eukaryota; kingdom Metazoa; phylum Chordata; order Testudines; family Geoemydidae; genus Mauremys; species Mauremys reevesii. Next base: position 29,062,134 of record NC_052637.1, read on the forward strand.
CAGACAGGGTTAGAGGCACCATGGGTGGGGTGGCAGCATGGTGGAAGCTTGCACTGTAGTTGCATCGGCTCCATAGACAAAGATCGATTCAGTCTGCGGGGCTGATGGACTGGCGCCAGCAGGACATTCACTAAAAGAAACTGTTGGGAAATTTGAAACAAAATGAAAGGCGCCAGGATCAATAGCAGCCTGGAAAGCTGTGGGGTTAACATGCAAAGAACCTGCCACTGCCCTACCCCAGGTTTACACTAAGATAACTTAATGGAGTTACACCAGTTTGCTGTTGTAAGAGTGGAGAACCAGGCCCAGTTCCCAAAGTCACTAACCTACTACACCACAAGAAGAGGGATAACAGGAAGGGTGGGGTAGGGAGGGACATTTAGGTGTTAGGGACATTAGGGACTGCTGAGTGGGAAGTTATTTTTTCCTAAAGGACCCCTTATAGTATCATGCTACAGCCATCCTTTTGTTCATTTCTAGAGCTAACATACAGGGCTCTCCCCAACACTCTCCTGCAAATAACGCCTGCCACCACTCAGCCTCCCACAAGTTACACACAGGCCCCTAATCTCCAGCCAGAGATAGAGGGCCCAAGCCAGGCACTCTACAATCATACCCTGAAACTAGACCGGTGCCCCTTCCTTTGCGAGCCAAACTGAGCTCTCCTTAATGAGATCTCCCCAGTGGCTAGGATAGGATCAACCTGCAGCCGCATTGTCCCCTCCCAGCTCAACCCTGCAGATGGGGCATGCTGTGGGTATAAGTGCAGGTTAAAGAGTGAAGAGCAGGAAAAGGAGCACAGGGGGATACTAGGCTGCCACATTATGGAGGTCTAGTAGCTGGAGTGGGGCCTAAATGCATAGCTGAATATCCTCCTTGCAGGCAAAAGCTTGGTGTACTTGAGTGCAAGTGAGGGAGAATGTAGGAGGCCTGGGATTTGCATCCCCGCCTTGGTGCAGAAGCAACACCAGGGATTTAACCTTTCTTGGGCCTACATAGCACCTCTGGCAAGCAACAGCTTTGCTCTCCCTGCCATGCATTGCGCAAGGACTGGGAGGGTCAATGCTGCTATGAAACTACTTGTTTAAGCAGATCATGGGACTCTGTTGCCCTGGGCATAATCTGCCCAAGGGCAATTTGAATGCAGTAAAGTGACCTCAGCGGCCATGGTGGCGTTTGAGAGCCTGTAAAAGAGAAAGGGCAAAGACGTCTCCTCTGCAGCCACAGTGCAGAACCTGTCTCTCGCCAGGCTGGTGATGCAACCGTTCCTCCTGCCTGTGCCTGCGTGGAGAGATTAGGCCACATGCAGCTCAGCTCAGAGCCGCCAGAGCTACTTCCAAGTTCCATGCTTAATAGCCGCCTCAGAGTTTGGTGCAGAAAGGGAGGCAGGCTACCTTGCAGACTGTCAGTGAACTTCAGCTCCCTGCCTGGGTCCTGGTGCCTCCCCCCATCACGGATTCAAGAAAGACTATTGTGAAAAAGTGAAGAGAGGAAACTATACAGAGAGGAGAACAACAACGGGAACACAAGAGGGAAACATTTGCAAATGGAATGAGATTAAAAAAAAAAAAGACTGAGAAATAAGACAGAAAAAGATTTGGACCAGAGAGACCTTTCCCCCGACTGTAAAATGGGGAGAACGATCGCATTTGTTATTGTTTTATCACAGTCGCACCTGGAGGCCCTAGTGTGCCAGGCCCTGTGCAAACATGCAGGAAAAAATGGCCCTAAAGAGCGTCTGTGTAGCCCCTCATTTGGAAAGCACTTGGGATGAAAAGCCCGACAGAGGCATTATTATTATTACTGGAACAGGCAAGCAACAATCTTTTTGAAAGTACTTGCGAGAGCTTGGAGTGGAGCTCTCCACTTCCAGCAGAGAAGTGCTCACTGCTGAGTCTTCAGACTAGGGCCCAATGGCTGGCAGCTCGGCCTCACCAGAGCTCATCAGCAGGGGGTTTGCACATCCCCTAGTGCTGCACAGCAACGCCTGTTTAGTTTGAGTGAATTTTCATGAACATATGTGCCATTCTCCAGGCCTACCCCTGACTTCCATGGTTAGTGGTTACAATCAACCACCTATTTCTTGCAAAATAAAATCATATAGAGGCGATTTCTTGGTGTTCTCTGTGTGAAGGTGGCTCCTGACTTAATGGGCTATTCCAAAGAGTGGGGGGAAGGATGGCCTACTGGGCAGAGTGCTAGCCTGGTACTTTAGACCTGGGGTCAGCTCCCTGCTCCACTACACGCTTCCTTGGGCAAGTCATTGAGTCTCTCTGCGGCTTGGGAGATAGATAACTATTCCGGATCTGTTGTCACTGGAAAATGGGCCCTCTGCATCATTGCTCAGAGAAGTCACCTAGCTGGAAGAATGGGCATGGGTTTGTAGTGAGCTATGACCAATATTGTGGACAGCTTGCACATTTCTCATTCCCACCACACTCTGTGGTTAGCCCACTGAGGCTATATCTAAACTCCAAAGAAAAATGCACAGTACCGAGGTTCAGAGCCAGGGTCAGCTGGCTTGGGCTGGGGGGCTAAGGAGAACAGTGTGGGCATTCTCATGTGAGCTGGATTGCAGGCACGGAGACTTTCCTCTCGTCGGGCATCGGAACCTGAGCTCCAGCCCAAGCAGGAACATCTACGCTGCTACTTTTAGCTCCGCAGCCTGAGCCAACTGCCCCAGGTGCTGAAATGCAGGTTTTCTTTGCAGTCTAGACTTAACCGGAGACCCTTCCATTAGAACCCAGTGTCTTCTCTGCTCTAATGAGGAAGGACAATGCCAAGAGGAGGGATTCTGCTGCCATAAGTGAATGGAAATAAGGCATTTTTTTAAACAGTGCGTAATTAACCATTAGAACAATTTACTAAGGGTCATGGTGGATTCTCCATCCCAGACCATTTAAAAAGCAAGATTGGATTTTTTTTTCCCTAAAACGCCTGTTCTAGGAATTATTGGGGGGAAGTTCTCTGGCCTGTGTTATACAGGAGATCAGACTTGATGATCACGATGGTCCCTTCTGGCCTTAGAATCCATAAATTTCAGCGACTTCTACCTGGCTTCTGTTTCCTCCTTCTCTGTCCTTTTATTTCTGTATTTTTCCAGCTCTCTCTCTCTCTCCTCTCCACTATCATTTCCCTCTAAGGTCTTTATACTGCCACCCATCACTGCAGTACCTGAGCTCCTGCCATGGCCCCCCTCCTTTTGTCTTTTCCCTTCTACCACTGCTTCGATCCTTTTCCTTCCAGCAGCACACAAGGACAGAGAGATGGACCAGTAACATCTGGTCCTTCCATTGGGACCCCTGGCAATGCCCTCAACTACTACTAATTTAGTGCTGAGCCCTGCACAAGACAAAGACAGATGCTTCCCAAAGGAGGTTACAATCTAAGGCCCCAGCTCAGGAAAGCCACCCGTTCAGGGAGCATGGATCTGAGCTGTGGTTTAAGAAGTGCTATCAGACTGATTCCAAGGCATGGCTATTGCATTCAGCCTTCTAGGCCTGATTCTGAGCCCTCATACACTGGTGCAAGTTAGGAGTCGCTCTGAAAACACTGGAATTGACACCAGTGTCAAACCAGCACCTGGGAGATCACAGCCAGGCCATCCGGTGCCTTAAAACACTATGGCCAAGATTTAAAAAACTAAGTGTCTAAAGTTAGGCTCCACAGTCCACAATGAATTGCTTAAATAAGATGCCCAATTTTCAACAATGCTATTGACTGCAGGGGGGAGGAGGGGAGGGCAGGGGCGGGGAGATGCTAGGAGCTCTTCTGAAAGTCAGGCCACGTGTTAGCTTCCAACATATGAACTTGGAGCCTAAATCTTAGCCTTAGGCTATGCATGCCGGCAACAACCATCTGATAGTGTAGCAGGGACAGACACTAATTGGACCATTCTTTTAGACTAATATTTAAGCATGGAAAAGTGCTTGGCACATTGCAGAATGGAAGGAACTGACCAAAGCTCCTGATGTGACGTTCTCATCGTGTGCCTGCAACAGGGGTCTTGGGGCAAACATCTTCCAATCATCAATGAGTGCCAGGAGTTTCAAGCCCCCCATTATATTACAGTAGCACCTGGAGGTCTCAATAGAAGTTGTCAGCCCATTATGCTAGATGCTGCACAGATACAGTGAGAGACTGTCTCTGCCCCAAAGAGCCTGCAATTCAAAAAGAGAAACAGAGGCTCAGAGAGGTGAAGAGATTTGGCCAAGGTCATCCAGCAAGTCAGTAGCAGAGCTAGGAATAGACCCCAGATGGCTTAACTCCCAGTCTACCCCTTAGCCATTGGATCACATATTTGCAAGAGGTGGGATTTTTAAATGCTCTTAAGTCAGGAACACGAGTCCTACTGACTTGAAAGATTTTTGAAAATCTCACTGGTTAGAGTTCACAACTTCTTTTCCTCGTCCAATTTACACCCAGGCTTTCTCCCAGGCTGATTCAAGTCACCCCCTATAACCACAATGGGGCAGAGCCTCAGCTGGCATAAGTGATCATAGATCCAGCAATAGAGCTGTGACAGTTTACAGCCTGCTGAGAATCTGTACCTGTGCCCCATGTTTTTTTCATGGGAGGGACTCGCTCTGTATTAAAGGTGCAGGGACACCCCTTCCCCCCCACCTCCCTTGCAGTCTACCCAGTATAAGTGGGTGCCAACATGGGATGGACACATTATGCTAAGCTGAAATAGTAGTGTCTGTTCATGATACTTTGGGGCGGGGGGAGAAATCAACTCTTTTCTCGTGTCTTTCACCCTCCCTGTCAGCTGGTCCATTTTTAAAACCATCTCCCCCTATAGAAGGGTGGGCTCACCACCCCATGGCACAGCTCATGGCTGGGCATGGTGTAGCAGCTCTTTCCTTTCTAGCAACCTCTGGTCCTGCAGCTGTATGCCCAGCTCTCGAGCCAGGTCACAGCCAGTCCCATTCTTCCCAAAGTAACAAAGTCCAACAAACAAGAGTCCAAAGTCCTTGTGTCAGGTCTTCAGCACTCAACTCTGAGCCCCAGGGTCCCTACACCCTTTTGTCCAGGGTTTTCAGTCCTCCACCTCCCCATTTCAGGGGCCTCATACCACCTTCCCCAGCGGCTGGTGGGGAACCCAGGTCCTCCCACCATACTGGGTTCACCAGACTCCTTGCGGTTTCCTCGCCAGACTTCTTCCCCCATTCACTTTTCTCAGGCCTTCTCTGTAGCCCCTTTCCATGCTCCTCTAGTGAGCTATGCCTCCCAGGGCTTCCCCCCAGTTCCTGCCCTGGGCCATGTTCCCCATCCATCACAACCCTCTTGTCAGGGCAAGCCAGCCTACTACCTAGGCCCTGGCAAGTCCTATCCCTCTCACAGTCCAAGGTCCTGCTCTTGGCTGCGCCGCTTCTCCCCCTTTACCTCACAGCCCCACACAAGCCATCTGCCCTGCAGGGTACATCAGCCCTAGCTAGCTCTACCAAAGCCTTCCCTACACTAGCTCTTATATCACCTTCCTGTTCCCCTGCTCTCTACCACCAACTGAGGGACTAGCAAGTTCTTCCTTCTCCTCCCGCTCCTTCCTTTATGAAGGCCTACTCCCTTCCCGGCTGGGTCTGATCACCAATTATGCCTAACACCCTGGACCAGATGCCATCTGGCTTAATTGGGCTCTGGCTCCTGCTAACGCCTGGCTAACGAGGGTGGGGTTTGTACACCCCATCACATTCCCCTTCATTGGATTTTTTTCTCCTTCCCTCCCACTCAATAAACCCAGAGTCAATTATTTAAACCTAGGATGCTCCACAGGGTTTGACACCAGCTGGGTTCCCCCAGCCCAAAGCGTAGCATGATGGTGTATCTGATAACCCATAGCTCACAAACAGGTACAGGTGGGTGGCTAGAATGAGGTGGCTCCAAACTTCTGCCTAAACTGTTCACCCACCTCTCACAGATTTGCCTGGCCTCCTTGTCCTATTAAAGTTATCATTAAGGTGACTTTTTTTTTTTTTTTAGCTCTTAGGGCTCTCAGCCGCACTGCCCTGAAAGGAAGCTGTAATATGACCCAAGGCAGCCTCTGGAGACAGGATAAATATATCACACCATGCTCAGACACTCAGCAAGTCATCTCCCACCCGGAGCAGCTTTCACTTCCAGAACTCAAGGGAGAACTTTTGACTCCCTCCTGCCCCAAAGGAGAACATGAATGGAAAAGTCCAGTTTAACGAATGGTTAAGACAAAGCCCTGGGCAGCTCCGCACCGATCCTCAACCCCTGCAGCTGTCCCAGTGCAAATTCCTCACCCCAGTCTGCCATTGCGCCAGAATAGTTATCCAGCCAGTAACATGCCACTGCCCATCTTAGGGTGACCAGATGCCCCGATGTTATAGGGACAGTCCTGATTTTGGGGTCTTTTTCTTATATAGGTTCCTATTACCCCCCTTCCCCGTTTTTCACACTCGCTGTCTGGTCACCTGACATCCAGTCCTACACCCTGGTCATTGTGAATCAGAGCTGGTCCAGGCAAATCTAGCCCTCTCTGCAGTGTCCTTTATTTGGGATCCCGGCAAAGACCAAGAATCACTGTGCAAATTTCTTCTTCCCTCCACCCCAGTTGGTGAATGGAAGATCATTTGAAACAGCTAACATGCCAGCCAATACAAATGTGGAGAGAATCAATATTTCATTATTAATGCAACATGGATAGATAAATCCTGCAACCTCAGAGGAACTCTAGCCCCTTTTCTTCATCTCCTCCTTTATTTGCATTGGGCCAGGCCCCCCATGGTGCTAGGCGCTGTACAACACAGAACAAAAAGACAGCCCCAGCCCCAAAGAGCATACTTGCCTGATCTCTAGCCCCCATCTTTAGTGGCATCGTGCAGTGTTTTGGATGCTGATTAAATTCTACTACACTTTACGGCCCAGGGCCCTGATCCTCAAAGGTATTTAGGTGCCTAAGTCCCAGTGATTTCAGATGCCGAGCTGGCGTAAACTGAGACAAGTCAATCGATTTCATTGGAGCGGCACTGACTCGCCCCAGCTAGGATCTGGTCCTGTTTTCCCCCTCGGAGTTTTGCTAAAAAGAAAAGGAAAGAAAAGGAAAGAAAAAGAAACCCTCCTAGCAATGATACTAGCCAGGAGTCCATCTCTTCCTTTCCCATTCCCTGTCTCCTCTTCATCCGCGCTGGGTGATATGGTTTATCTGAGCAGCACTTAATGTAAACTCTGTCAGTCCAGACTAAGATTAATTCTCTGGAGTTTGGCAGCAAAGAGATTAAATAACAAGGGGAGGAAAATACACATCTGAAATTGAAAAATTCTTCAGGGCTAATTTACAACCAGGTTCCTCTTTTCCTCCCACACTTTCAAATGCTAACACAGGAGAGGGGAGGAAAGGCAGGGAAGGAAAGGGGTCGGGGGGGGACTCTCTTTTGGTTGTACCCCCAGTGACATGGGAAAACAGGATAATGACCAGAATTTACACAGCACCAGGCTGCTGGTTTCACAGGCGAGATGAAGGGTGGAAAATTCCACTTCTCCCCTATGCACAAACCCTGTCAATGGTCCCACGGGGGCCATGGAGTCTCTCACTATAATACATTCACCAGCTTGGAGCTCTCAGCTTGGCTTGAAGGATTGGAGTCCCCACCCCCAATTTATAGAAATATTCAGATTGCACCGTCTGGTTGGTAATAAATCCATCAGGCCCACTTGCCCCCAGTAAAGGAATTTATAACGCACTAAGGAACATATGGTCCATCTAATGGCTCGATTGGCCGGCTCCCCTGGCCTTGTCGTTTTGAATAGACAATGCTCTGCGCAGCCTGGGAGTTCAGTGTTACTCCCACTGGCACGGGTGTAAATCTGGACTGGCTCTGCTGCCGTCAGTGGAGTTACTCCAGATCTGTACTGATAAAATGCCAAGCAGAATCCAGCCCCCTGTCCATAACCGTGAACGGTTCCATTGGGCCGTCACAGAGGCCGGCTGGAGGGATACAGAGAGGGGAGAGTATTGGCTTTATTTAGGGTACAGATTGGGCCAAAACGTAAACGCCACATCTGAGCACCCTCCGACTTTGAGCAATTGGGAATCCAGATAGAGATGCCACCTCTGAGAGACTGAAAAAAATAGCCACTGCCTCCCCCGCCTCTCTACCACCAGCCTGACCCTCCTCTTCTGCTCCCAGGCGCCTCCCCCCCCCGCAACCAGCCTGACCCTCCTCCTCCCCTCCCAGGAGCCCCCCCCCACCAGCCTGACCCTCCTCTTCCCCTCCCAGGCGCCCCCGCAACCAGCCTGACCCTCCCCTTCCCCTCCCATGCCCCCCAACCAGCCTGACCCTCCTCTTCTGCTCCCAGGTGCCCCTGCAACCAGCCTGACCCTCCTCTTCTCCTCCCGGGCGCTCCCCTCCCATCCCCGCAACCAGCCTGACCCTCCTCTTCTGCTCCCAGGCGCCCCCCCCCAGCAACCAGCCTGACCCTCCTCTTCCCCTCCCATGCCCCCACAAGCCTGACCCTCCTCGTCCCCTCCCAGGTGCCCCCCCGCAACCAGCCTGACCCCCCTCTTCTGCTCCCAGGTGCCCCCACCCCGCAACCAGCCTGACCCTCCTCTTCCTCCCAGGCAGCCCCTGCAACCAGCCTGACCCTCCTCTTCTGCTCCCAGGCACCCCCTGCAACCAGCCTGACCCTCCTCTTCCTCCCAGGCGCCCCCACCAGCCTGACCCTCCTCTTCTGCTCCCAGGCACCCCCCTGCAACCAGCCTGACCCTCCTCTTCTCCTCCCAGGCGCCCCCAACCAGCCTGACCCTCCTCTTCCCTCCCAGGCCCCCACAACCAGCCTGACCCTCCTCTTCGCCTCCCATGCCCCCACCAGCCTGACCCTCCTCTTCTCCTCCCAGGCGCCCCCGCAACCAGCCTGACCCTCCTCTTCCCCTCCCGGGCGCCCCCCCACCATGAGAGTCAGGCTGCTGAACCCCTGCACCATTCCCTCCCCAACCCCAGTCCCCACTCTGCCCCCTCCCCACTGGTGAGCTTCGGGTCCATCTTACTTTCCAGTGCCATGAGGAGCAGGAGTCTCAAGCCCCATCCTGGCATGCTGAGGGCCCGGCACATGGAGCAGCACCCGGGTGCCATGCCAGCAGCTCTCCCAGGGGCCCGGGGACCTGTGCGCTGTAGCGGAAGCAGCCACTGGCGCCCCTGTACAGGCACACAGCAGTTGTTGCTAGTTGCAGCTTGCCAGGGTATTTTCACCAGTGCGAAGTGAAGAAAACCCCAGCACACTGCAACCGGCAACAGGAGAAAAACCAGCCAGGCTGGTTTAAAACCACCCAGTTGGCCCAATCCTAGGCCCAATCCTGGTTGGTGGCCCCTGAGATTGGGGGCCCTGTGCAAGTGCTCATCCAGGCTGGACCCAGAGTCAGGATTCCTGACTCTGCCACTGACTAACTGCAGGACCCCGAGCAAGTCCTTTGTGGCCACATTTTCCAGAGCAGCCGCTGCCTTTGAGTGCTTCCATGTACGGCTGCCGAAGTTGGACTTCAGAAAATGTTGGTCCCAGGGGGGCTGTATTGTGCTCTGTCTAGCAGGAGGCAACCAAAGGCCCCGGATCCGAACATGCCCAGGCTTTGGGAAGTCCAGAACCGGGTCCAGATTTTGCAGCTATTATAATGGGTCAAATCAAAACTCTGAGGAAAATCTAGATCTAAACGGTGCAGGTCAGGACCATCTCTACCTAAGAGCCCACCCAGAGAGTGGGAGCTGGGATGAGCCACCTTGAACCAACTCTTGCCAAGCACAGGGTTAGCTACGGGATGGACACTGACCACATGTTGGAGCAGTGCACTCTAGCAGTCCCCCAGCAGCAGGATCATCCTTGCAAGCAGAAGAGAAGTTGAGCTGGTTAGTGCTTTTCTGCTCCCCCATGGAGACTGATCTTCAGGACAGAAGATTTAGCCCTTACACTGAGAGGGAGGGGAATTACTAACAATATTTAAGGGGGAAATGAACAAGCAAGACGCCTACTCTGTTTTTTCAGGAGCCCCCCGGTGGCAGCAGCAGCAGCAAAGTGACAGAGCCTCCACTGCCAACCTGAAACACTGCTGTCCATGAAGAGCAGCTTGCATTGAACCATAACAGTGCCCAAGAGAACTGCATCTGTCTCATTTAAAGTGATTATTCAGTATATGTATATTAGAACGCGGGAGAACGTCAGGGGATTCCTATAACCAGACCAATAATGTTGTACACATGCAACAGCAGTTCCCTGACTACAGACAGTCAATTTCAAATCACTTGTGCTGCAACTGGGAAAAAATAGCTTCCATTTCCTGATATGACCATTAGCAGAATGAGATCATCTGAGTGTCGTGAGACCTTCTATAGTTCCTGAGAATTAAGATGCCATCTGCCCTGCAGCGTGCATTGCGTTGAATAAACACTGAGTTCTTTTCAAAAGAAATTCCAGCCTTGAAGAATGGAAAAGACCTTCAGATTTCAGAGCTCCTATCCTACAAATATTTACACAGATAAGTAACTTTACACCCATACATACTTACATACAAAAAGTTATTCGTGACCATCAGAGTTTTCAGGATCAAGACTGTATATGCATGATCCATTCTAGCAGCATCCACATGATATAGCTGATCACAGCAAATCTGGCCTAGAACTCAAATCTTAATGGTGGACCTAATTCTGACCTTACTTAATCAATTTCCAAGTCGATTTCTTTTATTTACACCGGATTAGCATAAAGCAGAGTCAGACCCAGATTTTACATCATTTTCATGTTGTAATTCTTTTCCTTATTATTAGGATTGGAAGGATTTGACTTTTATCTCTAGTGGAACTCAAAAAGAAATTTTGATGTTTATTTCTAAAGCTTTTTCAAATGATTGACTAAAATGTTTGCATTAGTGGGAAATAAAGAAAAAAATGTACTAGTTATTAAAAAAATTAATGACTTAGAAGCTGAGATTCAAAACAGATTCAGAAATAAAATCATGATCATATTCCATGATATTAATGTACTTATATTTTATTTTTAAGCAGAGTAGAATAGTGATTATTTTTAATGAACACAAACACTTATTAGCCTTTAAGCACTATTTTAAAATAATTAACTTTCCTTTTTTTGTAAATTTTAGTTAGTAACTATACTTATTCACTCTCTTCTTCTTCTGTTTATTTATTTATTGGTAGAAGGAAAGATTGACTCTATACAAAGAACAGCCATAAACTTTCAGGCTAAATTGCTTTTATTTTAGATTAAGGGAAACAAAAGAAGAAAGAACAAAAGTCAAGTTTCCCTGGGAGAGCACAGCGAGTACTTCTCTATAACAATCTGTACTAAAGTCTGAGAACGAAATGGCTGTTGTCTCTGCCTGCAGGCTGAGTTCTTAGATATTGTAAGATGCAGGACACAAAACAATGAAACATAGGCTACTTCTACACTAGGGGAGTAATTCCCAGCTCACATACACACATTTGCACTAGCTCTCAGCAGTGTAGCTGCAGTAGTCCTGGTTGCGGCAGCGGCAGCATGGGCTAGTCGCCCTGAATACAAACCCACACATATCCATGGGTAAGTACTGGGGGCAACTAATCCACGCTGCCGTTTGCACTCCTGTGGCTTCACTACAATTTTAAGCATGCTCACTCGATAAGAGCTAGTGCGAGTATGTTGGCTTGTGCTGGGAATCACACCCTGAGCTCTAAGTGTAGACATCACCATTGTTTAGGGTGACCAGACAGCAAGTGTGAAAAATTGGGATGGGGTGGGGGATAATAGGCACCTATATAACACTAAGCCCCTATTATAAAATAGGGACATCTGGTCACCCTACCATCGTTCCATAGCTACCAGCACCACACCATTCACTCAGCCAAACCTAATCCTTCCAACCCTGTTCTAACCTGCATAATCCACAACTTGTCTGTCATTTGACTTGTCTCTCAAGTATCATGCACAACTATGGGGTTGTATAAATAATAAAGCCATAAATATTATTGTAATGTAACAGAATATTTTATAACAAAGGTGATTTTGGAATGTGTGTGATGCCTCATTTTGGGTATCATTCTCCTAATGAAAACACCCTCATCTTCACTGTCCTACATACCGGTGACCCCAACTGTACTTTTCCTCCCCTGTATGATCAGTGTTTGCACCCAGTACACTGTCTTGCAGTTTTAGTTCATCTTTATACATTTGTTCCTTGTTATAAAGTGTCGCAGCCTTGTGTTTGTTAGCGTTCAATACAGCATAGACAATGCCAAGCATTTAAAAATCAGGAGTCTGACCCCCCCCAAAAATCACCAGAGTGGCAAAAAGTCACGAGATTTTAAAAAATAATAAATGCTGGGTTTTTTTATTTGCATTCTGGCGTATGAGATTTCATTTTGGTTTGGGGTTTGTTTGAATTTTTTTAACTTTTAAGGTCCCCCTTTCAAGATTTCTTTGCAGCAGTGAGGGCTAGAAAGTTACTTTTTAAAAAATAAAAGCCCGTAACAACATGACTCCAGCTGCTGGGATTTTACAAAAAACACCTTATCTCACAAGATTCACAATGAACCACGCGAGCTGACACCACTTGGAATGCCCAGGAACCACTATCACCCAGAGGGGGGATGGGGAGGAACGTACAAGCAGGGCTTAACTCAGGCCAGATCCTTTGACTGGCAGTCCAGGCCTGGCAGTCGGAGGGGACCCAGTACGCTGCTGGGTTGGTAAGAAATCAAAGGCCAGATTGTGGCCTTCACACACAAAAAACACTGAAGTCCAGGAGTCCATTGAGGGGCTGGGGTGGGGGAAAGCAATGCATTTTGGAAGCATATGGGGAGGGAGATCAAGGAATCCAGGAAGGGGAAAAACTAAGATTTGGCAGATCTAGGTCCCATTTTGTATTAAACACCTTTTAACAGGGTGCTCTGCCTCTTAAAGTGCTGGGTGGGTGGGCGGATGGACGGCGGGGCGGGGAGTTGGGCTCTGACAGCCCTGTGCAATTATCAGACCCAGCTGGGAAGGGGTCAGTCAGGTGTTATCTAGAAAAGGGCTGAGAAAGCCCAGTTGGATGGGAGTTGCAGAAGGGAGGGTTGTGTGGAGTAGATGGATGGGTTGGTCTGGGGAATAGCTTTGTTTTGTGTTACTTTTGATTTAATTAGTAACCTGGGCCCTGAGAAAAGGACATGAAAGAGCCTTTGGGCCTGATGTCGGCCCTTCCTGGGCTAGGGAGAGGGCCAGCAGCCTATGCCCAAATTGGTAGGTAAAAACATCCCCTCCCCCCCTTGATCCTGATTTGGGGTTACAAACTGCCCTGTTCTGTTGTCCTCACTGAGATTAAGAATCTAGCCTGATCTCTGCCATTTGAGCATGGGGCCCCTTCAAAACCAAAGGGATTCTCATTAGCTCCCAGCAGTACAGCATCTATGACACACAGCTGTGAGACCATCACATAGAGGGCAGTGTCACATGGACACATTAGCCAGTTCATGCAGAGCAGAACACTCTGGATGGAATGTATTTTGTGATGGGCCAGCTGCTCTGAGACAGCTGTTCCTATCAGTGAGAAAATGACTGGCAAGTCACCTTTAAGAGGGTGAGAGCTGATGGTGATAAATATCACCTATTACAATAGGCTGGCACCTAAGCCATAGCCTAGACCAGGTAAAAGAATATTGCAAAGGGTAGAAGCTGGTAATTCTGTGCTGTTTCTAATCAGCCCATACTAATTGCTATTCCTGATGTGCTGGGCGAAGGGGGAAATGCCTTGATTCTTCTGTGCTGATGTGACACCACTGCAAAGTGCCAGAAATGTAATTAATCCTCTGTTGACCCAGCTGGGTTTTGCTGCTGCCCCTCTCCCATCACCTTCATGCTGGTCCCAGAGAGACAGCCAGGGATAATCGGCTGTCAGAAGGGCACAGCACTGATTAGAGAGAGGGGAATCAAAGCTAAACAACAACAGAAGGATGTGGCTGAATGAAATCATTGCTGTCTCTAGCTGCCTGCCCACATCAGGCATGCCTGGCTCAAGGGCATTGGCTTCTAAAGCCAAGGGGAAGATAGAAAGTGGTAAAGGAAAGGAACAGATCTAGGTCTTAATTCCAGCTCCAGCTGAGTTCTGCTGTGCTCATTTAACAAGACTCCTGCCCACCTTCAGCCATGTTTAGTCCACACAACAGCAAAAGCAATGGTGAGAATTCAGAGCCCCCCAGTGTCAGAACATTCTTATGCCTGTTATTCCTGGAGCAGGGTCACAATTTTTCTGGTATTGAAATATTGATGGGGAAAAAAATCAGATTTTGACCCAAAAAAGGGAGGAAAATGCCAATCCCATTTTTGTTAACTTTCTTCTGTTTTTGACCAGCCATAGAACAAAGGGAAACATTCTGAATTTAGCCATTTCAAATTTCAACAAAAAACAGGCATTTATTTTTAGACAAAATGTTCACTATTCCTTCCCCCTGCCCTGTGGTTTTTGATTAGCCCTAATTATTTAAATTAACCTTAACTCTGCCCCTTCAGAACTTCCAGCCGACCTTTATTTATGAAGCCTCTTGATATGGGCCAGAGACTCTGCCCTCACCTTAAAAGGGGCTCCAGATCCCAGTACTTTCCCCCATTATTCATGTCAAGAAACTTTCCCACACATACTCTCCTCCAATTGTCACCATAGGCGCTGGAACATAGGGCTGCTGCACCCCCGACTTGAAGTGGTTTCCATCATACACAGGGTTTACAGTTTGGTTCAATGTCTCTCAGCACCCTCCCCCCCCCACACACAATTGTTCCAGCACCCCTGATTGCCACCCCAAGCTTCACCTTGCTCCTTCACTCATGAATTACAATGGTATGTGTTTTTCATTATTTGGTATTATACAACCTTAACCCACCTTCTGGCCAATACTTGGATGCTACAGGGCAGGTCTTTAATCCATGTCAGGAGGGGGATGGTGAGATGAACTAAAAGTCTCCAACTACACTGTAGTCAGGACCTTGGTCTTGAAACTCAATATCAAACCTAGATTCCCTGGGTTGAGGAAGCAGCCTTAGCCATCACACCACACCAACTGATCAGAGAAGTCATACACTTGGGTAGGCCATCTTCCTGCATTCTGCAGCCTGCTTCCTGATTGGCCACATGGTCTTGACCCTGATTGGCTGGTGACCATATAGACAATTCATGCTTTCTTTCTGGCCTTGTATGAATAACAAGCCATTGCCTGCTGGCTGCTACTTGGACCTGGCTTGACCTGGCCTTGGTGCCCCACCCAACCCCACCATCTCCTTTGCTGTACCGTCCCCTTGGATTGGATCTCCTGGTTATCAGAACTTCTTGCATGAATTCCGACCACTGATACAGACTGCCCTTTGATCCGCCTGACCCATGGGCATTACACTTTGACTGGTTGGGGTCCAGAGCATGACAGGTGGACAAGGGACACAGGGTGCAATCTTCTACCCAAAGCAAAACTGTTACAAAGCTCCATATAAATTGGACCCCGTCCAAGGTTATGCTCACAATGTGTCACGTTTGAAAATGTTAACTAACATGATGTTAAATACACCTAGTGCTAACCCTGGAGTTGGGTTTGCAAAGGGGTGGTCAAACCTACGGTGACCCTAACCATCTAACATATTTTAATAACTTCTGTCCCAGACTACATCCAGGACAACATCATGCATAACATCATGTTAGTTAAAATGTGTAAGCTAACACGTTTTCCAACATGGCACATTTCCCAGTGTAGACATGACTACTGTGACATTCACTCTGAATCAAATGTAGATTTTTAGGTTTATCCCAAACCCAGTCTAGCCATCTGCCCTGGAGCAATTACATAGAATGCTCTTGGCAAACCAGTCCAGGGGATGTCTCTTCAATCCCCAATGCACACGGCCTAAATACAGACCTAGCATAATCCTGTGGATAGAAGCTAGGATAATAAGCTTACGTTTGGCCACCAGTCTACATTCAGAACATGGCCAAGATCCAGCTCTCGGTTTCCATGAAATCTGATAGAATTATACCAGTGTGAATGAGAGCAAAACCTATGGTTCTTATGGGACCTCCATTACAGTAGTATCTGAGCACTGCACAACCTTTGCTGTATGTGTGCCCACAACTGGCCTGTGAGGTAGAGCAGTGCTATTACCCCCATTGTACAGATGGGGAACTGAGGGACTAAGGCCAGATCCTCTAAAGTGCTAGGTGCCTAACCCCTACTGAAATGAATGGGAGGTGGGTGCCTCATCCTTTGAGGATCCGGGCCCGAGTGACTTGCCAAAGTAGCAAGAGCAGGGACACAAACCTACTTCTCCTGGGTTTTAACCTGCCACCTTGCCACTGGACCATCCTTCCTTTCTGACCCTGTTAGCCTGAATCCACCTCTTTCAACACTCAGTCCAGATATTCACGGCAACCCTCTGAATAGTGATTCTAAACCCTGTGCCGATGGGTGGAGCCCCAGATCCATGCAGAGTGGGAGGGGAAGGAAAGGCAAGAAAACTGAAGGCACTAGAGCCCCCAGCCCAGACATGAGAGGGGTGGGGAGAGGCCCTTTGGAATGTGTAAGACACTAGCAGCGAGGTGGAAGGCACATAACAGAGGGCGCCAGCCTTCGTTACATGCTTCCACCCCGGATGCACTGCAATCTCAGTTTGACTGGGGATTTCGGCACATTGTCATGTCACTGGTGTCATGCTGATCATTGTCTCGGCAGATCGGCTGCATGCTTATATATTCCAGAAAGGCGGCTGACACTTTCTCTGCACGCTTGTCTGCCTCTGAGGTCTAAAGAGCTGTGAGAGCCCCGAAGCATTCTCATTAGCACCTTGATCACAATGTTTACCTGCGGCCATCTGTCAGGCAAAAATCAGATTTTTTAATCTGAGGAAAGACAGCAGGAAAAGGAACCACTGAAGTGCCCAGGGGCAGTGCACATTATTTACACAGGGCACTTCTCCAAGTCCAGAGGGCTTTCTATCTCCCTCTCTCTCCTGCTTTCTACACATTGCCTTGTGGGTGGAGAACAGAGATCCACCAATTTCATCATCACACTCTGCACGCTGCCAATTCCACACTTTTTGCAGACGCTAACTGACGGATACCCCCAGTGGGTATTAATCCGTCAGAGCTAGCCCCAGACATCATGTCATATTAGCCTTATTTTGCAGAGGTGGAAATGGAGGCTTGGAGAGCTGAAATGTCACAAGGTCACAACAGGAGTCAATGGCAAAGTCCTTGGTATTGATGTGGAGGGCTGGTGCCAGAACTAATCCCTTGCAGTGTCTGCATAGATTGGGTAGGGCTTTTCCAAATCCCCCTATGATGAGGTGGGACTCACCACTGTGGCGCCTCCTACTGGCTATCTTGGGAATTAGCTCTGCGCCCTCTTCTGGTGGTGTCTTGCCCACCATCACCTCTGCTCCTGGACCTGTGTTTCCCCGAGGACCGCAGCATCCTCTTCAGGACACAGCCCTCCAGCTATGTCACACTCAGTTCTCTCCCCTTCTGGGGGAACTGCGGTCCACGGTCCAGCCACTTCCTTCAGTGGCAACCACAGCCAATTGTCTGCTACTTCCCCAGTGAGGAAGTGAGGAGGTCCAGGACCTGCCCATTACTCCAGGTCCCGGCCCAGGGACCCTGTAGATGGCAGCCATGGGCTGTGTCCCCTCCGACCTCTCCGTGCCTTTCCCTGGGCCACTTCCCTGCAGCCCCCAGCACCTTCTTCACCCTTACCTTAGGGCTTCAGCCTGCCAGTCAGCAGCTAGCCAGGAGCTGTCTCTAGCTTCCCTGGTCCCTGCTGGCAGCACTGCTCTGTCCAGGGTGCTGGTACGCCTTCCTCCTACTAGGAGCCTGCGCTTCTCTCCTCAAGCTCCAGGCAGCTACTGAACTCTGCTCTGCCCTGCAGCCCTTCTTATATGAGCCTGCCGGGCCATGACTAGCTACTTCTCTCAGCCCCTTTCTAATTGACTGCCTCCGGCACAGCCTCTCTTGGGCTGCCTTTAACCCCTTTTCTGCCAGTGACGTGCATCCACCCCATCACACCTCCACAAAGGACCGCAGAGCGCACTGGGCAGGTGGAAAAACAGCTTTTAAGGCTTGGGTGGAAGGGACAGCAGGAAGGGTCCTTTATTAGCAGAGATGACAAGACAGTCCAATCTGAATGGCCTCAAAGTTCAAGAGAGTTTGGCTCCAGGGCTCTGGTTTGTGCCCATTTCTGTTTTTTACACATAACTCATGGAAGGCTCCTATCCAGCAGTGAAGACTGGCCCCTCGCCCTCCTGGGCAAGGAAGTGCAGAGTCAGATGTTACTGGCCAAGAATGCTATGGACCCCAAAGGTAGATGAAGCGCAAGTCAGTTCCGAGCACTGCTCTGGATTGCTGTGCAGGATCTCAGGGGACAGGGTGACTGACCTCAGCTGTGAGGCAATCCCCATACTCTGTAACTACTGTGATAGGTTGCTCTCTCTGCAGGAGCTGGCTGAGGAGCTGGTTCTCTGGCTGGAGGCAGCAAGGTTTGGTCTCTTGGTCAGCTACTGTGCTAACAATAAATGTTAGCTTAATCTCCACAGACTGGAGCAGTCTTAAGCCATATGTCAGCTGAGAGAATGGTCCTGCACCAGCACAGGAGAGAGGTAACATCTCCAATGTCCATAAGGTTGCTTGACCCAGGAAACACCTCCGGGGCTGAAGCCGAGGCGACGTTATTCACTGGGATCTCTCTTGGCTGTAACAGTGTCACAAAGTCAGTGACAGTTCTATGGGGTGAACTGCCCCCGCTTGTATTATTCCCGCAGCAGCTGGAACTGCCAGCCTCTGGCCTCGGCGCACGCATGTGTGTTCTCCCCGGTCCAGGTATCCCAGGGAACCAGGAAGAGGAGCCAGATGGCTGCATTGTCTTGTGCACATAAGCTCAGGTACTGCATAATTAGTCCCTGGGAACAGCAAGTCAATAACGAAGAGGGAGGAGGAAGGCCTCTCAAACGTCTTTGCCTCCTCCATGCCACCATGAATTTGTTGGGCAGAGTGACCTGGATCTCCATGGAGCTCACTTGTCACGTAGCTATAATGCTCTGGCTTATTGTGATGCTTTGACACAATGTAGCCTTCTGCCGGCCCATTATTTATTTGTCTTACTGTCGTGCCTGAGAGCCCTCCTCAGAGACCAGGAACCCCTGTGCTAGGTGCTGTGCAACCACTGAACAAAACGACAGTCCTCATGATGCAACGCAGCAGCATCTCAGCCCATCAACATGTTGTCCTGGCACAGTATAACTTTGCAATACAATGACACTTCTTGACTAGGGCCCTAAAGTGAAGTCCTGCGAGCACATGGGATCACCCTGTTACAAATGGGCTCCCCCCGAACCACTGGGATGGTATTTTTACCCATGGAGGAAGTCCCCTGAGCTCTTTCCAGCCCCATATTCACTTTCCCCCCCTTTCCACAGATACAACCCCCCTCCCCCCAACAGACATTGTTTGACAGCTCCACCTGGGACCTTCAGAACTGATCAGTGCTGCTTTCATGATGGCCAGAGGGGTTGATACAGAGCAACAAATGAGAGGCTCCTGCTCTGGTCAAGGGGCTCAGCTTGCCACCTCCTCATCTGTCCCAGCCGTTAGTATCGCCAGAGCGTGGGGCTGGCTTTGAGACTTCAGCTAGGATGCCCCTGTCTGCCCCCAGGCCACCCACACAACCCTCCCCGCCAGGCACACACTCCTGCACGTCAGAAAAGGGCTCCTTTGGTGTTTGGAAGAGGAGCCGTTGCGGCGAATGGTTTCCGGTGACTTCCACCCATGGCCCCCTGACCACATTCACGTTCCTCTCTTTCCCCATTCGAGCTGACGGGAAGCCGTTGAGGTTTCTTGCTTTCCTGCTCACAACCCAAGAGCATAAACCCCTAGCCAGCCTGCGTCAGAGAGAGTCTGGCCAGGCCCTCTCCCAGACAACCAGCCCCCTTTGCCTGACCTCGCCAGCGCTATCTGCTGCCTCCCCCGATCCTGCGAATGGGCCTTTCGGATTCCAGTCCTATGGGGGCAAGGCAGCCTCCTATGAGCAGGCCCGGGGGAGTCTATTTATAGCTTCAGCCTCTCACCGGGCAAATCGTTTATATGGGAATAAAACCCAGCAAATCTAAACTATCGTCCGGCAAAACGTGCCGAAGGTAGCGTGCTGCCTCCCAGCCCCCTGGCCTTTTCCTGTTTAACTAAATACTCCCAGAGCTCTTGCAAATGTTTATCTTTCGGGAAAGCAATAAAACAAAAAAAGCTCCCACCAGCCCGCTTTATTTTTAATGCTGTCTTTCCATGGAATGAGTGGGAGGATACAAATAATGGTTACCCAGAGAGACCTGTGGGTAGAAATGGCTAACAGTGCGCTGGGCCGGCCTTCCAGCCAAGGAGCGCTTGCTGAGCATCTCGACAGTCACCCGGGATGACGTGGCTGCTGGTCCCCACGGCAAAGCTCTCAGGAGCCGAGGGGCTTCTCAGGGGACCTCTCCAGGTGTGGAATTCCCCACCCCAGGAGATCAGGATGAACATGAGTCTTCCCAGTTTTAGGGCCCGGTGCAAGACCCATCCCCTTGCAAAGTTGTTACGGAGCTATAGAGAGTGCATTCAAACATTACAGTGAGACATGCATTCACATGAGATTGGATTGGATTGGATCTATCCAGCTATCACCTAGAAGTCAGCCATCAAAATCAGCTCATTGAGGACAGCGAGTGGCTGAAGGGAAGGGTGAAAGCTGCAGGTGCTTTCCTTGAGCAGGATGTTTCTCTTGGTTCGGTAGAGAGGCCCTAGATACAACGGTAGCGTCTCTGAAACTGGGATATGTGGGCCCCGCTAATCAACTCCTCCCACTCCCTCCCTCAACTCTTCAGCGGCATGCAGAGATACTGGGAGGGCGGGGGAGGAGCAGGAATGGGGCGCGTTTGGGGGAGGGGAGGAAAGAGGCAGGGAAAAGGAGGGGCCTTGGGGGAAGGGGTGGAGTGGGGAGGCTTGGGGGTCCATGAAAAAAATTAAATCAAAATGGGGGTCCTCGGGTGGCTAAAGCTGAAGAAGCGCTGTACTGTGGGATGAATGGGGTTGAAACACTGCGCTTGGTCGGTATTGTTATCCCCTTTTCATGGGTGGGGGAAATGAATCATGGAGAAGCTGAGGAGCTTGGGCCAGGACAGTGTCAGAGCCAGGATGAGAGCCCAGAGCGCCAGCTGGGGTTCTGACCGCGGTTCCAAAACATCCCTGTGGAAACATGGGTCTGAAGATCAACTTTCCTGCTGAAACACTGGTTGGATGCAAAAGCCCCCTCAGTTCTTCTGTGGCTGTGGTGGCAGCCCCCAGTCTTGGCTTCAGGACCCCGGGCGAGGCACTGGACAAACACAAAACTGAAAGGTGGCGTTTGCCCAGAAGAGCTTCCAATCTAAGTAAAAGCCAAGAGACAACAGAGAAATGCAACAGATGGAGGGGAGTGCAAGGAAAGGCTCATAGAAATGTAGGGTTGGAAGGGACCTCAAGGGGTGCTCACGTCCAGCCCCCTGCACTGAGACAGGACCAAGTAATCCTAGACGATACAATACAGATCAGCATGCTAGGCAGAGATCACACACTGACCTTCTGGGGTCAAAAAACCTGCAAACACATGCTCCAAAAATGGGCTGTTTTCTCCCAACCAGTTCTTATCCAGCTCCCTCCTCCCAGCTGCCCCTTTGAAACCAATGGGCCTGTTCTCCAGCTTGGAGGAGTCATCAGTTGGGATTGACTTTTCCCTCTTGTGGGGAATCAAGGGGCATTTGACCAGCGTGTTACACCAGAAAATCCCATTTGAGACCCTAGTGTCCCAGGGTAGGTGGATCAGGCCAAAGGATCTGATTCTCAGAGGTGCTGAGCACTGACAGCTCCCACTGACCTCAGCTGGAGATGAAGGTGCTCCAGACACCTGAAAATCTGACCCAGGAAGACTGCTAGTGTAAGGTGGGCAGGGTGCGCCCTGAGCTGTGGACCTGGTTCAGAAACTACGAGAGAACATTGCAGCAGGAATAATGTGGTGACACACACAGGGCCAGCCAAGAGATTCACCGTTAACACTGGCACTCATAGGCCCAGGGTAACACAAAGGCCAATGGCGGGAATTAAGGACGGACTATCACCAAAGCATCACGACAGCTGGCAGTAAATGGCAGCTAAGAACTGCGGGGGCCATGGAGCCTGAACTCCCCTGTCCTCCCTCAGAGAGACCCCCTGCCCCACCAGAGTAGGTAAATTATAGGATAGTGTGTGTGTAGGGGAGGAACTTGCTCTGACACTCCCGAGGGCTGTGCTTGCTCAGTGGACAATCAGCTGATTTCAGTCTTCAGGGCTCTCTGTCCACACTGAATTCACTTGAAAACAGAAGACGAACAGAATCTGAGGCAAGGAACTGGGATAATTAGTTTATTCCACTTCCTTGCGCAATTTTAAATGATTTCAAAATCATTTTGTCTCTGTTTTCCCCCTTCTTTTTTATTAAGTGTTTATCTGAAAGGGTCTGCAACCACTCTAAGTGGCCTGGCCAAATGTCTAACTCTAAAGGTTTGTCTACACCTGGACATTTACCAAAATAACTACTCCTGAATAATTCTAAGTGCAGACAAGCTCTAAAACAGGGGTGGGCAAACTTTTTGGTCTGAGGGTCACACACAAGTATGGAAATTGTATGGTGGGCCATTAATGCTCACGCAACTGGGGACTGGGGTGCGGGAGGGGGTGAGAGCTCTGGGGTGGGGCCAGAAATGAAGAGTTCAGGATGTGGGATGTGGCTCCAGACCAGGGCAGGGGGGAGGGTGTGTGAGGGAGGGCTCCATCTGGGGGTGCGGGCTCTGGGATGGGGCTGGGGATGAGGGATTGGAGGTGCAGGGGGTGCTCTGGGCTGGGACTGAGGGGCTCAGGGAGCAGGAGGTGAATTAGTGATAGGGCAGGGGGTTGGGGTGCAGGAGGGGGTCAGGGGTGCAGGCTCTGGGTGGTGCTTACCTCAAGCAGCTCCCGGAAGCAGCAGCGTGTCCCTTCTCCATCTCCTATGCAGAGGCGTGGCCAGGCAGCTCTGCGCGCTGCCCAGTCCACAGGTGCCACCCCTGCAGCTCCCATTGGCTGCGGTTCCTGGCCAATGGGAGCTGTGGGGGTGGGCACTTGGGACAGGGGCAGTGTGCAGAGTCCCCTGGCTGCCCCTACACGTAGGAGCCAGAGAGGGGACATGCCACTGCTCCCGGGAGCCACGCGGCACCACGGCACGTGCAGAGCGGGGCAAGCCCCAGACCCCGCTCCCCGGCAGGAGCTCGAGGGCCAGATTAAAACATCTGAAGGGCCAGATGTGGCCCCCGGGCCGTAGTTTGCCCACCCCTGCTCTAAAACCTGGCAGTCTCACCCATCTCTGGTTGCTCCTAAGTCCTCTGGCAGGAGAGGACATTTTTGGATAAGAGACTGCAAGGCGGAGACACTCTGTAATATCAGACTTGCCATAGGCTGTATATCTAGGCTTTTATATCACATGTCGGCATTTATATCACTATGATATAAGCCTTTGACATTGGCCCTACGTTCTGGGCCGCTCCGTGGTGCTGGAAATAATCTTTACTGCTACTCCAACCAAGAACCAAAGTAGGCTCAGTCTGCCCTCTGCTGTTCAAGGTGAGAACACCGGCAAAATGAGGAGAGAGAAATCCCACGGGTTATATATTACCTAGAAAGACATCAGGGCATGGAAAATGCTATTGAGATTGCCTGGGAACGGTAGCAGACACACTGGGGTGGGGAATAAGGAGTCTTATTTTGTTACTATACAGCGACAGAGAAGGCACCAGTGATATGGGAATTCCAACAAACATTGTACACAGAGAGTAAGCCCCGGGGATATGGGAAACTGCATAGATATTATGGAGAGCAAAGGACAAGATATCAGATGGTGTCCTGGGGTGTCCTGCAGATGGTGCATAGAATTAAGAACAGCTGCCAAGACTCCATGGGCATGGGAAATCACCCAGCAGCTATACAAGGATAAAGCCAATACACCAGATGTGCGAGGACTTCTAAAGACTGAGTACGAGGATGGTGAAGGCTCTATGCATGACTCCTGCATCTTTGGGCCTACCGTGCTGCTTTGTGCTCTGAGCCTCCCAGATCTGAGGGCCAGGTCTGGACTTGGATGGGAGACTTCCCAGCAATCCCCTCTTGATACAGGGAATGGTCAATTGGTGACACACTTTCTTCTAGGTCAGTTCTGAACCTACTCCCCAGGCTGCTGTTAGTGATTCTGAGCTGCCATGTCTCATTGACTGCACTATCAGACATTTGATCATGAAAGATGCCACAGCACTTTCCATAATAAAAGGGGTATGAACTGTAGGCTAGCCCTCGTGTCCTGGCTGAAGTCCATTGAAGCTAATTACATGCCTCTGACCTAAATTCCCTCTCTTGGTTAACTGGATTCTTCACTTCCGGTCCTAAGGAAGTGTTCTGTAATGTTGCAGGGCCTTGTTAAACACGGGCTGCATTGTAGTGGTGGATTCATTGTGTCGTTGCACGTTCTCTCTCCAGAGCCAAGTACATTACTCATGCCCTTTGGATTCACAACATGGGATGAGAACAACATGAAGAGAACACAATAAAAATAGAAGTGAAGCTAGCCCGTCTTACCAGTCGCAACCACCCTACTCCATTCTTACCGCAAGCCTCCAAGGCCAGCTGTGACATCTGCCATCCATCAAGTCTTTTGAACTTAGTCCTCCCAGAATGCTGCAGAGCCAGACCTCAAAAGTGCAGGCACCAAATATTTAAAGCTCCAGTTGCTCCATTCAAGTGTCGGAGGAGCCTTAGGATGAAAGGCGCTAGCTTAATGTGAAATGATGAAGGTGCTACAATACTAGTAGGTACCATATGTCTGGGCTTAACCAATTACTACTCTTAAGGACAGTGGCTAATAATATGAACACCAAGGCCCACAGTTTTCAAAAGTGTCCATTAATTTTAGGTGTCCACTTAGAGACACACAAGACCACATTTCTGAGGGGCCGCTGAGGATCAATAGTTCCCATAAACTGCAGTGGGAGCTGTCAGTGCTGGACACCTCTAAACGTTAAGCAAATTGGACCCCCCACAAAACAGAGAGGCCCAAAATCAGTAGCCACCTTTGAAAATTTGCCTGAGCTAGGATTAGAATTCCAGAGTCCCTGGTTCCTGGGCCTGTGCTCGGCCAACAAGGTTTGTTCCACCTGTGCTCCTTGTGGGGCCTTGATCTGGTCTCATAATCATGTCCGTAATAATGACTCTCATAATCCAGAAGAAGAGGGAATCTGACCCACTGCTATGGGAATGTGTGCTATGGGTTTATGTTTTTAACCAGACTCTGACAGAACAAAGATTAAAGCTTGAAGAGAAACTTAGTGGGATGGTTAAAATTACCCTTAGATGTGTGAGATTGTGGTGCCCATCTCAGAGTTCAGGCAAATAGCTACCATCCTTTCTCCGTGTCACCTTTATCAGGGCCACCCAGAGGATTCAGGGGGCCTGCGGCAAAGCAATTTTGGGGGCCCCTTCCATAAAAAAAAGTTGCAATATTATAGAATACTATGCCCCCCCCCTCCCGGGCGGTCCTGACCTTCCTTTAAAACTCTGTATTGACTCTGGCATGAAACACTCTTTTTTTGAGCCCCAGGAACTGATGAAACGTCAGTGAACTAAATCTTAACAAATCACAGAACCCGTGCAGGGGTGGTACAGGGACTGCATTACCTAGCACTGCCAGTAGATGGTGACACTGTCTCATAATTGGATCATAGGCCATCAGAGGAAACACTGGCCAGAGATGTTCAGAAAGTAAGCTTCGCTCTCAGCAACCCGCCCTCCCAGGCAGGATGATCTTCCTCTGCCTGCCGTGGCCGGCCATGGCTCAGGAATATTTATCTACCTAGGTTCTAACACCATGTCCCTCAGCGTGGTGGTATCTAAACATCTGTGGTGTCCCCTGTATGTGTCGTTCATTCCAATATGTTGCTGACTTCTGAGCAACCCTAGCTTTCCTGTCCAGCCCTGGGAATCAGAGCAAGAGACCATCCTGGAAAGGCTTGGCAAATGGGGCACTTACATTTGGAAGGTGGGAGCCTTTTTCCCCTTCCTGAGAGAGGGAAAATCCCTACTCAACCCCTTCTGAACAGATGTCCCCTCCGATAAAACAGAGCATCTTCTTTCCCGTAGGACCAACTGCAGCATAAGGAGTGCTCAAAAACCCAAAAAATCCCATAAAAACCTGATATGAAACTGCAGCAGGCAGGGTGAGCATGGAATAGTGCTGGATTTTATCCCTCCTCCTAAAATCACCCATTCATTACTCACTGGAGAGGGACCTGAACCAAAACTCCCCCCCCCCCAGGGGTGGCTCCAGGCCCCAGCACGCCAAGCACGTGCTTGGGGCGGCATGCCGCGGGGGGCGCTCTGCCGGTCGCCGGGAGGGCGGCAGGCGGCTCCGGTAGACTTCCCGCAGAAATGCCTGCGGAGGGTCCGCTGGTCCCGCGGCTCCGGTGGAGCATCCGCAGGCACGTGTGCAGGAGGTCCACCGGAGGCGCGGGACCGACGACCGGCAGAGCGCCCCCTGCGCCGTGCCGCCGTGCTTGGGGCGGCAAAATAGCTAGAGCCGCCCCTGCCCCCTCCACAACACTCTCAAGCCTTGGGGGAGTTTCAGAGCCCATGTGACCTTTGCAACACAGCCCCCTCTCTAGTCCGAGTGCTCACGGTAGGATCATAGGACCTGCCACAGTGGATGAGGCCAACCATCCAGCGGGTCAGGTCTCCTGACTCCAACAGCCAATTCCAGATGCTTCAGAGGTAGGTGGGAGAACCCTATAATGGACAACGACACAATAGCCTGCCCCCACAATAGTTCCTTCCCCAAGCAGTTAGTGGTTGGGTTCTATCTTGACAGGAGGGTTTCAGTCCCAGCTAGTGTAACTGTGGATATTATTATTCATTGTAATCTCCTTCTCCAGGATATCTAGTGGCAGTGAGTCCCGCTGGTTAAATCCACGGTGGGCAATCGAGTGGGTTTTTTAGGATGATGGTTCAGTCACCCCCACTCAGATTAAAGCTCTTCCGCTGTACATCCTGGGTACAGGGCTCTTTGTGTTTTCCCAGCATCTATTTTCTGATCAGCTTAGCCGCAATTACTTTGGCCTGCAGCCCAGCTGACACTTTATGGATCTTCGATCCAACTACGTTGCTGCAAAGGGCTGTTTTCAGATACTCGGCAGCCCCTTCCCATTGCACTGCTGGGTGCACTAACCACTCCACGGTAGCCGCATAATTAGCACTCAGGCATCTCATATGACTTTGGCTGGGTATTTATCATGCTGCTTTATTGCCCAGCCCCTATCACACACAGGACTTGCACAGCCGTACTATAGTTCCCCATTAGCTCCCTGCTGAACTCCCTCCTCCCCAACCTCTGGGAAAGGTCTGTTTAGATCCAAGCCTTGTGCCTACCCCTACGGTGGACCCTGCAGTGTCTCCAACAGTAAAGAAGAGACAGGACTCAACCAGAATGAATGTAAAGGAGATTCTGCCGCAGACAACCCATCCCTTTGGCTCCCCAGCTCCCAGCCTGTGCTGTCACAAAGGGCCTCCCTAAGCCTTGTTCGCACTCAGCAGTCACATGAAGAATGACTGTTCCCACCACAGGCTGGTCTGAACACTCCCACACATGGGGAAAGCCTGCATTTAGTCTTTGCAGCTCAGGCCCACAATACCCACCTGCAGATCGTTTCGTATCCCAGCCTGCAGCTCCGTCTAGTGTGGTTTATTATACAGTCAGTGGCTGGAGGACATGCCGTGTAGGGGTCTGTTCCCCCCACACTTGGTTATGAATGGAGAGAATACTGTACACTTGAACCGCGGTGCTTTCAGTGTCAGGCTTTCGCTGCTCGGTTTCACAGCCCAACAGGGCCGGGTTACAGCGCTTCCCAGTTACGAGAATATGAGCAGCAAGAACAGGATCTTCGCATCCCCCTTTCCCCAGGGCCGGCTCTAGGCACCAGCGCTCCAAGCATGTGCTGGGGCGGCACTTTCCAGGGGGCGACACTCCAGCTCCTTTTTTTTTTTTGCTTGGGGCGGCAAAAAGCCGGGAGCTGGCCCTGGCCAGAGCCCTGCCACTGGAGAGCCAGAGCATTGTCCCCTGGAGCCGAGCCCGGGCTGCGGTGGCGAGAGGGGCTCCCAGAGCGTGTGAGGAGCCGGGGAGGGAGGGAAGCGGGGCCTGGGATGCAGGGAGGGAGATGGGGTCCTGCTGCTGCCAATGCTGCTGCTCTGAGTCTCCCCAGGGCAGCGTGGCATTTTCCCGCCCGAGTGGGCTGTGCAGGGCGCCGCTGGGCTGCGCAGGGGGCGCGGATCCCGGCTCGCGCGCTGATGGGGCGAGTGGCTGGGCAGACCAAGCTGCCAGGGAGCTGCCCCCTCTTACCCCCGGACCCAGCCCGCCATGCACCTCCCCCGCCTCAGCCACGTGCTGCTTGCCCTGGGCCCCCACAGCACCCGGGGCGGGGAGAGGCAGAGCCCGGCTCTGAGCAGGGCAGCCGGGGGACCCCCGTGGCTCGGGCACCTGGGGGTAAGTGTCTGTCCTCTCGGTTCTGCCTGCATGGGGCTGGGGAAGCAGTTGTCAGCGCCTGCCCCTCTCAGCCCTGGCACCCCCCATCCCGCCCACAGCCTCTTCACTTGTACCTCCCCCCCATCGCTCCTTTGCCGCACCCCTTTGCCGTACCCCTCCCCTTGTACCCTCCCCCAGCCCTCTCCTCCCGCACCTCCCCCTTCCCCCGCACCTCTTCTCCCGCAGCCCTCCTGATACCCCCTCTCCTCCTTCACCCTCCTCCGTGAGTACATCACACCCCACTTCTCTGCCAGTGTAGCGCCCCCAAGCACCCCCACACCCGCTCCTCTGCCTGAACCCTCTTTACGAGATCCCCATCCCTTTCCGGGTACAAGGTTTGGGGGTTAGTCCCTATGCCTTCCATGTGCATTTGGAGCACTAAAGATGGGGTTGTGGGGGACGGGGGGGGGCGAGATTTATACTGAAGTGAAATAAAAATAGGAGAAACGGTTTGATCCCCACTGCAAGTGTAAACGGGGACTGCTGTGGTGAACAAGGAGGTCACGTTGGGGGGGCGGGAGCCCAGGGCTGGGGCAGCAGGGGGTGAGGGTACTGGTGTGGGGGGAGCCCAGGGCTGGGGTGGGGGGCAGCAAAAAACCTAGAGTCAGCCCTGCCTCTCCCCCCAATAACCACTCTGATCAGGAGAGTGACCCAGGGAGCTCTTGGTTCCCTGCATGGTCCCATTATGATTAGACGTCTCGATGCAGCCTGTGTCTTGTACCTGGGCTAAAGCTTCAGACAACCCCAGTTACAGTAGGCCCCATTTACACTATAGCTTTTAACCACTTTGTAACCAAGTGCCCCTGACTCAGGTATAACGGCATAATAGACTTAGCCTAGGGGCTTGTCTACACTGGGAACGTGACTGTCATAGCTATAGTGGAATAACTATAGACATTACGAGCGCTAAGAGGGGAAGTGGAGTTCGTTCTCCATGGCCCATTTGACCCACAGCCTCCCTGCTGAGACTGCTTAGCGAATGTAGACCTTCAAACTTGTTCCACACAGCCCCTTGAATGGCCCCGATGGCAAGCTATGACTGATCTGGGCTGAAGGAACCTCCCAGCTTCAGGGCCTACAGCTGGTCCTGCGGTTACGGCACCGATGCAGGACCCAGAAGACCTGTGTTCAGTTCATAGGTGTAACCTCCCTCAGTTCACCATCTGTAAAAGGGGGAAATAATCCTTTGTCAGTTGTGTCTAATTAAACTGTACGTGCTTTGGGGGAGGGACTATCTCCCACTAAGTATATGTCCACAGCACAGAGAAGCCCTGATTTTGGCCGGGACCTTAAGGCACAGCTATAAGTAAAACAGTTATATCACAGTCTAAGGCCAAGGGGCAAACTGTGGCATGGGGTCAATTACTTACAAGTTGTATGGCAAAACTGGGAAACGATTCCTCAAATCAAAGAGAGCCACAAGTAAAACCCATACACGGATCTTAACTCGACAATGGAAGATTTCTGCTAGAAACTAACTTCATCTTGAGAAACTGAATCAGCTTAAATTTAGGATAAAAAATGCACCAAAAAACAAAACAAAACCAACCAACCCCCAAAACCATAAGCCTGTGTGCCATACACATAATATTTCCTACTCTTTAATTTAGCCTCTTCCTTAAGCCATTTTTGCAAGAGCAAACACTAATTACTCTATACTCCAGCTCCCAGAGTAAACTTGGCTCCAGTATCTGAGGCTGATTTTGGAAGAAGCGCCACCTTACAAAGGAACAAAGCGCCACCTTACAAAGGAACATCACATTGTATGATGATACTCCATGTGGCTCTGCATTAGCTGCCACTGAACATGCCTGGACATGAGCAGCTATCCAATAAGCCCCACCCTACCCCGTCTCTGCTATTCACTTCTAGTCTCTCCAGCCCGGAGCATCAACACTGCGCCCTGTTCTATGGAGCAGCGAATCTCGACAGGTCTCCTTTCCCATCAGGCAGTACCATGGGACGTTCCTAAGAGAGGGTGAAAGCCACATGAAGGTCTTGAAGATGCAGACAGAGGTAACGTAAAATAATACTTAGTTCTTTTATTGGCAGTTCTAGCTTTAACCAAGTCATCCTCAGGACACCCGGGCAAGGCGAGTAAATAGCACATCATTCCGTGAATGCTAATGCAGACCACTTAAAACACAGAGGCAAGATAAGAAAAATGTATTTCCTGGGGCTGGAGAGTTACTGGCTCCTTGGAGCCATGGATAGACACTACGGGGGGGGGTGGTGTATTCATGATTCCCTCTGCCTTTTGTCCTTACAAATAACACTGCCCACTTATGATACTCTTTGTATTTCCAAAGCCCTGTACAAACATTAGCTAATTAAGCCTAATTATACTCTGGTGAGGTAGAACATAAGGATTATTATCCCCTTTCACGGGATCGACATTAATGATAGAAACAAATGATTAATAAACGCCTCCTACTCTCAGTGCAGGATTATTCATTCCTGTGGATTTGCTTAGTCCAGTTCCAACTTTCAGTAACACAGCCCCGGGGCTCGGGCTCCTTCGGGAAGCGCTGATCCCTCTTCCAGATTTAAATCTCTTCCCGATCCGGAAGGTTTTCCGGGTATTCACTCTAAAATTCCCATTTCTTAACTTCACCCCCTTGCTTGTCATTACCACTGTGCTGCTAGCCTCCTACGGGCAAAGGGGGGCAGAGAGAGGTTAAGCCCCAGCCCCTCTTGGGGCACCTACCTCCCACCCCACGGATTGCTGGGGGCAGAGCCCGAGCCAGAGAGAGAACCGCTCCCGTGGGGGAGACAGACATCGGCACAGCGTTTTCTATGCCCAGCGAACCGGCTGTTCCCAGACCGGGAACGCCTCCCTCTATGCTCAGGGCAGGGCGCAGCCCTAGGATGGGCGGAGGGGACCTGCCTGGGGACTAGTGGTGCCGCTGCGTGGGTCTGTCTGTGGGGAAGGGAAAAGACTTTCTCCACCCCACGTGCCTCTTACCTGCCGCCCCTTAACAACCCATGTCCCGCCCGCCCCAATTAGCCTGACCACGCCTCCCCCAGCGCAGCCCCGCCCCGTTCCTATTAGCCCCGCCCTCCCCCCCAGGTAGAGGAAGGGAGGGAGGCAAGTTCCGCCTAGTTTCTCCCTTAGCCGGCCCGAGGGACGGGACGGATCCTGTGCGGGGCACGGAGGTGAGTTGGGCTCCGCTGCCTCTGAGGCTACCGAGGAAGGGTCGCTGGGGAAGCGGGGGGGCAGGCGCCGGGGGGGGGTGTGTGTGTAAGGGGCAGCTGTGGTGAATGGGGCAGGAAGAGGCGGTGAATGTAAGGGACAGCTAAGGGGATTGCAAGGGGGTAGGGAAGGGGCAGGGAGCGCAGGGGCCGGAAGAGGAGGGCAGGGAGAGGCGGGGAGCGCCGGGGGCAGGGAGAGGCGGCGATTGCAAGGGGCAACTAAGAGGATTGCAAGGGGGTAGAGGAGGGCAGGGAAGGGGCAAGGAGAGGCGGCGAATGCAAGGGGTAGCTAAGGGGATTGCAAGGGGGTAGGGAAGTGGGCAGGGAGCGCAGGGGGGCAGGAAGAGGAGGGTAGGGAGAGGAGGGGAGCGCAGGGGGGCAGGGAGAGGCGGCGAATGCAAGGGGTAGCTGTGGGGGTAGGGAAGGGGGCAGGGAGAGGAGGGGAGCGCAGGGGGGCAAGGAGAGGCGGCGAATGCAGGGGTAGCTGTGGGGAATACGGGCTGCAAGGGGGCAGGGAGAGAGGGAGTTGCAGGGGAGGGGGGGGGGGGGCGGGGAGTTTCCGGGGGGGGGTGCCCGCCGCTGGAGGGGGCGGGAGGCGGGCAGAGTCCAGGCTCGCTGCACGTTGTCCGGAGCTGTTCTGTAACGGAGCCCAGGCGCGCTGCTTCCTTCCTTGTTCGAGCGTCCCCAGCGCGGCGCTTCCCTTCCCGGGGCCGCTCGCTCCGGGCCCTGCTGGGCTGCGCCTTCCGCCTCCCCGCGGCTGGCTACGCGGGGGCTCTGGGGCCGCAGCGTTAATCCAGGGCCCCAAACACCCGCCTCCCCTGCTGCTCAGCGAAGGGGCGAGGCTGCCCCTCCCGGGAGGGTGGCTCTGTGGGCACTGGTGCCAGTGAGCTCGGTGCGTGTGTTCATCAGCGAGGGACCCTCCCCCATCCCTCTTCCTGCTAATAACCAGCGCTAGTTTCAGCTCCCCAGTGGGTCCCTGCCACTGGGGCTGGCTTTCCCCTTCGCCCTACCGAAACCGGCTTTTGGAGTAGGCGGACTTACTCCTTTCACAGTTTCAGAGTAGCAGCCGTGTTAGTCTGTATCCGCAAAAAGAACAGGAGTCCTTGTGGCACCTTAGAGACTAACAAATTTATTGTAGCATGAGCTTTCGTGAGCTACAGCATCCGAAGAAGTGAGCTGCAGCTCACGAAAGCTCATGCTACAATAAATTTGTTAGTCTTTAAGGTGCCACAAGTACTCCTGTTCCTTTCACAGTGACTCCATTCCTCTTCAACCCCCCCGTCAGGCTCTCAAATGAGGGTGTGAAGTGTGATCTTTCAGTGGAACAGCTCTTACCGGTGTCTTCATGTGTTACATAAAAGTGTAACATGTAAAGTTTAAAGGCGCACAGTACAGTAGTTGCTGCTTAACTCTGGGTGTGAAGGGGGCTATTTTCCCTGATGCTCATCTCTTGTGATACTGACTTTTCAAAGACACTGCCTGTTTTATTGTAAATAACTTCTTTTAAAGCCTGCTACAAACATTAAGCAATTTCTGAGTAGTCAAGGACTTCCTTCTTGTTTAAAAGGCTGCCCCTTCAGAAGTTTAGCATCAGCATACTGTAACTTTAAAATGAGCTTTTAAGAATCGACAATCGCTTTAGTTCAGAGCCTTATGCTTGGATATGTCTACACTACAGAGACTATTCCAGTAGAGCCATGTCAGCGTGTCTATGCTAGCATAGTGTAGATGCAGCCTACAGCAACAGATGGAGTTTTCCTGTCAGTGTAGGAATGCCACTTCCCTGAATGAAGTTAGCTACCTTAACAGAAGCACTTTTTTAGTTAACCTAGCTGCGTCTACACTGGGGTCAGGTCACCATAGCTACGTTGATAAGGGATGTGTTTGTTTTTTGTTTGTTTTTTTTTCCACTCCCCTGACTGGCCCAGCTATATCAATCTAACTATTAAGTGTAGACTGGGCCTTGAAATGGCAGTTTTCTCACATCCACCTTGCCCTGGTGTAAATGGCTATACATAGTGCAGGGGCAATGGGGGCATGGTACCATGGTTTAAAAAGGTGCCTTGACATTTTAAAATCTCCCCATTTCTTACCAGCTCACGTGGGAAGGAGCATTCCAGGCCACGTGCACAAGTTTGTTTGGGAGATTTTTGAGTTAAACTGGCAACTCCCCCCTCCCACCCCACGGGGGGAGGGGATGCCAGTGATGATATGGTTTGCGCTAGCACTGTGAGTGCCTAATAAGAGAATTTAATCTAGTTTGTCTCTAGTATATGGCTGGGTAAAAAAATTTCTCAGCAAGGGTTGCATTAGACCAGAGGTTCTCAACTGTGGTCTGTGGACGACCAGTGGTCCACAAGCTCCAGTCAAGTGGTCCATGGATAGTTCCCTCTAAGGTGCACACCTGGGTGGCCGTACATGAGAATGAAGGGTCACCCACCTAATTAGTGGAGCCGCACAGGTATGGCTCCACTAATTAGGTGCCTGGACCCTGCAGAAGATGCACACATAAGGTGAGATAGTGGCCTTGGGGAGAATAGAGGGTAGGTGGGAGGGGGCAGTGGGTGAGAAGAGCGGGGGTTGGGATTTGGGATGTGCAGGGCTGCAGGGGCCAGAGATAGAGGTGACTTTACGCAGCTGCAGGGGAGAGACCCCTCCTCCTTCCTAGCCTCAGCTCTGTAGTTGCTGTTGCTGGGGAGAGACACCCCACCTCCTTCCCAGTCTGCTTTTATTTGTAGGACAAAAAAGTTTAAGGTTTTTTTATATAGTGCTTTTATCCAAAGTGCTTTACAATAGTTAGCTAATGGTACAAGCAACATTTGGAAAGATCATTAAGTGGTCTGCCGAGACCCTCGGCAATTTTCAAGTGGTCTGTGGGGGGAGGGAGGGGAGTTTGCATAGGTGGCAGGTTTGTATAATTTTTAGTGGGGCCCAAAATGGTGGAGCCCCCCCCTCCCCGCTCCCGCCCTGTAAGCCGATATAAAATGAAGCTACAATGCGTCAGTGCCACAAGATTACAAGGGTCAATTTAAAGTGGAAAGTCAGAAGCAGCACTTGCCTACTTCAATATACATTTTACCATCACTGTATAAAAATGGTTCCCAATTGTCGATGCAATCTGATTAATTTAAGAGCACATTACAATTAAATATTTCAATTCTCAGTCATTTTAAGACTTTGTCACACACTAGTTTGTCTGTACACCAGTTTCAGACAATCCTTTATAGCAATTTTAGTCCAGGTCCTATGTGAAACCAATCAATCACTTCCTCCTCTCACCCGCATCGTTTTGTTTTAAGCTGTAATCAAAAGTGGCTTCATCTGCTTTAAAAGTCACAGAGCAGCAGCCACAAGTCTGCAGGTCTTAGGGATATTATCCTGGTCAACTCAGTCAAAATTAATTACAAGCTAGATGGGATTATGATGAGGGGGCACGGCCCCCTCCACTCCCCTCCCCCTCCTGAGGTGCTACAGCACCAGCAGCTTGCACTGCTGTTATGCCGTAGCCCTTAGGCAGCGGTGGCGGCAGCAGCAGCAGCAAGGGAGAGAGACGCACGCTGCGCGCTCTTTACGTTCAGGCAGGGAAGCTCCGGGCAGGGCCGGCTCTAGGTTTTTTGCTGCCCCAAGCAAAAAAAAATTTGGCTGCCCCCCTTCCCAGCCCTGGGCTCCCCCCGTACCCTTCTGCTGCCCTTCTCCAACCCCCAGTAAGCGGTTTGGGGGTTGGAGAATGGGTAGGGGGTTCCGGGGGCCAGTCAAGGGACAAGAAGCAGGGGGGTTGGATGGGGCAGAGGTTTGGAGGGGCAGTCAGGGGACAGGCAGCAGTTGGATAGGCATGGGAGTCCAGGGGGTTTATCAGGGGACAGGTAGGGGGTGGGATCCTGGGGAAGTTGGGTGGGGTCTCAGGAGGGGGCAGTTGGGGACAAGGAGAAGGGAGGCGGAGATAGGGGCTGGAGTCCTAAGGGGCAGTTGTCTCAGGAGGGGGTAATCGGGGGACAAGGACCAGTGGTGCTTAGATAGGGGGTGGGGGTCCTGGGAGGCAGTTGGGGCAGAGGTCTGGGGAGGGGGCAATCAGCGGCCAGGGGCTGGGATTCAAAGGGCTCTGGGCTGCTGGCAGCCGCGGGGAGCCCTGAGCCCTTTAAATCCCAGCCGCCACAGCTGGGATTCAAAGGGCTCTGGGCTCTCTGCTCCTGCGGGCAGCAGAGAGCCCTCTGACTCCCGGCCGCGGCTGGGATTTAAAAGGCTCTGGGCTCCCTGCTGCTGCCGGCAGCCCAGAGCCCTCTGATTTCCGGCTGCGGCTGGGATTTAAAGGGCTCTGGGCTTCCCGTGGTTGCAGGCAGTCCAGAGCCCTCTGATTCCCAGCCGTAGCTGGGATTTAAAAGGCTCTGGGCTCCCCGCTGCTGCCAGCAGCCCAGAGCCCTCTGATTCCCGGCCGCGGCTGGGATTTAAAAGGCTCTGGGCTCCCCGCTGCTGCCAGCAGCCCAGAGCCCTCTGATTCCCGGTCATGGCTGAGATTTAAAGGGCTCTGGGCTCCCCGCGGTTGCAGGCAGCCCAGAGCCCTCTGATTCCCAGCCACGGCTGGGATTTAAAAGGTTCTGGGCTCCCCGCTGCTGCCAGCAGCCCAGAGCCCTCTGATTCCCGGCCGCGGCTGGGATTTAAAAGGCTCTGGGCTCCCCGCTGCTGCCAGCAGCCCAGAGCCCTCTGATTCCCGGTCATGGCTGAGATTTAAAGGGCTCTGGGCTCCCCGCGGTTGCAGGCAGCCCAGAGCCCTCTGATTCCCAGCCACGGCTGGGATTTAAAAGGTTCTGGGCTCCCCGCCGCAGCGGGCAGCCCAGAGCCATCTGATTCCTGGCTGCAGCTGGGATTTAAAGGGCTCTGGGCTCCCTGCGGTTGCAGGCAGCCCAGAGCCCTCTGACTCCCCTGCGCTCCAAGCAGGGGAGAAACCTAGCTCCAAATATTGGTGGAGCAGAGCCTCTGATTGTGAATATTCCTGGGGCTTTAGCCCCACGAGCCCATATAAGTTGGCGCCCATGGGAGTTTGAGAGCTACTGTATTGGACAATATCAGAGGGGTAGCCATGTTAGTCTGGATCTGTAAAAGTGGCAAAGAGTCCTGTGGCACTTTATAGACTAACAAATGTATTGGAGCATGAGCTTTCGTGGGTGAATACCCATGTTCCTCGGATGTGTTAGACAACAGCACCCTTCTGATGCTTCTCCAGTATTCAAATGAGGTGCAAAATGGTACAGATGCTTAAATGGGTTTTCCTTATTTGTAGTGTCACACTTCAGTAAAACAGCTTCCCCAGCTGCAGACGTAGTTTTAATTGAAAGCTATTTTTGACATTTGTCTATGCTGCCTGCTTCTCTTCCCGCTCCCTCTCAGCCTTCTCAGTGCTGCATTGAGTAAACAGGGCGCAGCTTTCCTGTAAGGCTGGGTTTTACATGAATGCTATTGCCTAACAAAAAGACACACACAGTTACATTAGTCAGCACTTTCCTGGGTCATGCAAAGCAATTGAATCATCAGTGACAATTGGGGAAGGATCTGGAAAACTGGCTAGAGAGAAACACGTGATGCTGCGAATGGAGTTCCCATTTAAAGGGAAGAAATTAGTGAGAGAACCTATCTTATCCAGCTCTGTTTCCTTTCTTAGCAATACTGGTGCCAGACTTAAGAAATGTTACTGGTTTATTTGGATGGGATGAGCAGACTCTTCTGGTCCTGGCGGTGCTGACCTGCCTAGCTACAGATCTAGCATTGTTTTGGCTACACGAACTGCACTTGATAAAATGTCTCTGCAGACGTATTTCCTTTCCCTTTCTGCTAGATTACAGTGGGGACTAATGGCTTAAAACTTTTTTCTGTTTGGGTTTTTCAAGCTTTCACATGGGCTCTTAATTCAGAAGCCTGTCGGGAGCAAATCCCTCTAAGTCTTGGGGAAAAACTAAAACAAATAATGTAGCTGCCACTTAGATGCAGCCACAGGGGAGGGAAAGAGGCTGGGTGTTCTCTTCCTCCCTGTGAATTTTGTCATCTCCCCTCCCCATTACAATAAAGTTGGAGGGCTGACCTTTAGCCGCCCACAGCTTCCTACATGCCTTTGTGCTGTAATGGTCACTTCTCATGGGGATTTCCAAAATGAGCTAACGGACACATGCTGCTGTTCTAGGCTTGCAGAACCCTGTGGGCACAGAAGGACGCTCCCCATCCATTTGGACTGTCCCTGTAATTCCCCTCTAATCTGAGAGGCGAAGAGCAATCTTGTCTTGGTTACCCTAATGGTCGGCAGCAGGATGACTGCAGTGCTTTGCCCTCTCAAAGCCTTTGGTGTGTCCACGAAGTCTAGGTGTAATGTGCTTTCTTGGACTCTTGAATTTATTAATCTCAGTCTAGGCTTTCTCTGAGCAGGGCTACCGCTAAAGTCCTGTGTAGCACTGTGTGAAGTAACGCATGAAGGGCCCCATTCACCTCTTCCCACAGCTGTTTCCTGTTCTTGTGTGCGATCTCTGGTGATGCACCAAGCAAGTTTGGAGGGGTTAGAATTGTCCCTGGTGGTTGCTTGTCTAAGACTGTCATGAAATTTCAGCCTTAAAGTTCTTTCCAGAATTGGCAAGTTTGTGCCTTTGTCAAATACACAGTACTTCTAACCTTGGGTAAACCTCTTGTTGCTGATCCTTCACTGCACATGCTGTGTTGCTGTTGCCAATTAATCTTCCATCAACTGCAATGGAACATTAGTATATACTGTCCTTGTGCTTCCTCAGCTCAGCGGGTGGCTCCTCCCTGGCCGTTCCTGAAATATACACTAGAATATGGGTGGCTAAAGGAACAGTGTTAGCATGATGGGGTCGCTGTGTTTCAGTAGACAAGGATTTTTGTCCAGATGTAGCTATGAAAACCCTTAGCATAGATGTGCTGCGTGGCTCTGGTGTGACTTACACCAGGGTAGATTGCACCCATGCCCACTGGGAGTTTGTGCTAGTATAGCTATATCGGTGCAAAATCTATGCTAGAGACAAGCCCTACCCTGCCTGACCCCCACATGCACTCCCCCACATTGTGAAGACTATATAGTGCAGAGTGGCTGCGCAAAGGAACAATATATATCAGTCTGTGCTTTCACTGCAACCACTCTTAAATTGAAAAGGGTATAGCTAACGTGGCTGGACCTAAATCTAGACCTGGGAGG
Source organism: Mauremys reevesii (assembly GCF_016161935.1). Lineage (NCBI taxonomy): Eukaryota > Metazoa > Chordata > Testudines > Geoemydidae > Mauremys > Mauremys reevesii. The sequence continues at coordinate 29,101,140 of NC_052637.1, forward strand.
TTTGTTTAGCCATGCCATTCTGCATGCTGTGCTGCCCCTCAGCTCTGACTTGTGGGTCAGCAGAGTATTGCAATGTGAAAATGGTGGGAGGAAAAAGGGGTAAGTAGGGAGGTGACAAAGTTTGCCGATGACACAAAATAGTTAAGTCCAAAGCAGACTGCAAAGAGTTACAAAGGGTGACTGGGCAACAAAATGGCAGATGAAATTCAATATTGATAAATGCAAAGTAGTGCACATTGGAAAACATAATCTCAACTCTATGTACAAAATGATGGGATCTAAATTAGCTATTGCCACTCAAAAAAGAGATCTTGGAATCATTGTGGATAGTTCTTTGAAGACATCAGCTCAGTGGGCAGCGGCAGTCAAAAAAGCAAACAGAATATTAGGAACCATTAGAAAAGAGGGAAAACAGAAAATATCATAATGCTGTAATATAAATATCATAATGCTGTGAATACTGTGTGTGGTTCTGATCACCCCATCTTAAAAAAAGATATATATTGGAAATGGAAAAAGAGATGGAAGCTGCTCTATGAGGAGTAATTACAAAGACTGGGACTTTTCAGCTTGGAAAAGAGACGACTATCAGGGGGGATATGACAGAGGTCTATAAAATCATGACTGGCATGGAGAAAGTAAATAAGGAAATGTTATTTACCCCTGTGTATAGCACAACCACCATGGGTCACTCAATGAAATTAATAGGCAGCAGGTTTAAAATAAACACAAGGAAGTACTTTTTCACACAATGCACAGTCAGCCTGTGGAACTCGTTGCCAGGGGATGTTGTGGAGGCCAAAACTATAAGTGGGTTCAAAAAAGAACTAGATAAGTTCATGGAGAATAAGTCTATCAATGGCTATTAGCCAGGATGGTCAGGCTGCAACCCCACGTTCAGCTTATTAACCTTAACAGTTTCTGTATTAACCATTAGTCATCTATAGATTTGGACTGACTTTGTGCTTTAATGCAAGACCTTGTACTTACTGACCTGGGGCTCTGTATATGGAGAGAAGAGGAAAAGAATTAGTCTCTAATCTAGACTCTGAATCCCACAATGTGAAGTGTTTTATTTTTGTTTCTTAAGGCTGCCTCTTGCTATGATTTTGTTTTTAAATTGCTTTGGAAACAAGTAATTGGGTTAGTATGATCTTATTTAAAATCTCCCGCTTCTAATAACCAGCTACTCAGACACTGTAAATTTACTGTCACAAAAACAAGATTGATAATACAGACTCAAGTGCTGCTCTGCAGAAGTCGGCCTCTCACAATGTGTATGTTCGTGCTCCTAGTTTTCTGATACTGCTCCTCACTTTGACATACAATGACCTGCTGTTCCAGTCATTGGCTTCTTCTTCTAAGCAGGTTTTTCTGCTGGCGAATGGTGTGAATAAACTTTGACCAGGGAGTAGACTGAGTTCACCTAAACTCAATACATTTGTGACTGCCAGGAATCCAAGGTTGTTCACGTAGGAGGGTTTTTTTAATGGCTTTGCTTTCTCTGCAACAACTGAGGATGTTGCAAACGCCTAAAGCTGTGCTAGAGGTGCATTTAATGGGAAAACAGAGGACTTCAAATGGAGGCCTCGTTTGTGAAAAGGGAGCCATTATTTAATATTAAAATGTAATTACTCTGTGTGCACAGGGATCATAAATGCTTTTACTTAATTAAAAGCTTTGCAGCTCATCACCAACGAGCCTCTGCTTCTCTGCCAGGTCAGTGTAGTGTTCACTTCATATGATACTAAATCTGTGTCTTTCTGAGAGGTATTGGACCAATTATTCTTGTAAATAAGAATCCAGGGCTCTAGGGGACTTGCTAGCTTCCTGCTCACTGTTGTGTTGTGGGAGCATTATGGTGCTTTGGGTAACAATTTGCTATCCTCCATCATTCTAGTGCGTGCAGAAGGCATCCTCCTTTTTAAAACACCCTTTTCCTCTTTCTGTAAATAGTACACTAACACCTGGTTTTCTGTCCTCTGACTTAATTTCTCATTTAGTCACTATCGCTTTAAAATATATACAGGGAAGGGGAGGAAAGAGCTAGCTCACTATTTTCCCTAGAGTATTACCAGCAAGATCTACATCTGGGACTGAGAAAAAGGATGTCGGACTTAATCCCTGTGCAAGCTGCTTTTTGTGATATGATAAGGAAGCTTTGTCTAATCGTTGGACCATGACACTGCCAGCCAGGACTCCTGATTATATTCCCTGGCTGCCTCTCTCTTGCTGTATGGCCTTGGGCAAGTCCTTTAGGCTCAGATAATCAGAGAGATCCCCCATTGAAGTCCCTGGGAATTAGACACCTCAGGTTCTGGGCTTTAACCTCTCTGTATATCAGGCCAGCTTGATCCTTAATATAGGAGTGTTTGTCACACTCCTGGTGTGAATGCGCTGTATGGGTGTAAAAAGTGAGTTGCAGTGGTGAGGCTCACCTCTGTTCTTAAGGTGGCACAGTGCATCTACACTAGGGGTGTGCACCAATACACCCCTCTTCCCTGTCCCCCTCCCACCCACCCACCCCCCAAAAAAATATCCGCAGGTAGACAAGGCATTGGCCTCTCCTGGTGCAAAGTGAGGATGTTGGTTTGGTTTTTTTTTAACCCAGTTAGTAGGTGTGTTGTGAGGCTTACTGTCTCAGATCTTCAGATAAAATGTACTATACAAGCACAACGTATCATAACGTTTGCTGCTGGATCCGTGCCTGGTATCTCAGCAAAACCTCAGTGCATTTCTATACTCTCCTTTTTCTTGATTCCCAGGCTGCTGTTCTGTTCAGCCCATATGTTCCTTTCTCTCTTTAATCCACGGGTGAGGGCGTGGAGCAATCTCCTTTGAGTGAATCCATTGGAAAACAGTTGTAGAATTCTATTCTTTGTAGCTTGTTTGGTTTTGGGGCAGGACGGGGATGATGGGAGGATCTTCCACATTCTGTGGCCTTGTGAGGACAGTGAACGTACGTGGGTGTGTTGCACTTGTCAGAATTAAACTGGGCTCCTTGGGGTTGGGGCCTGACTCAGTGAGTGTTTGTAAAGCATTTTGTTACCTCTCTAAACAACAATAGCTATGGGGGAGACTGCACCCTTTCATGGAGAGAGATTTTGGCTCCGAAGTCTGGAACTCAGGGCAATGCTCAAGGTGCTTAGATCAGGGGTTTTGGTTCCAGATAGACCCATCTAACTCTGGGCACTTTTGGATGAAGTCTGACCCTAGGGAGACAATGTCCTGTATCAAGAGTTGATGTGCCCAGAGGGCTTTAGCCCATGGAGAGGAGGGACCAGTGGTATCTCTGCCCTTCAGCTTTCCCCGGTCTCTACAGACCACCCTTGGGGGAGCGGGGGGGCTGTTGAGTAGGTGTTGTAGGGGCAGGGTGGGATGGATGCAGTGCCCTTCCGCCATGGGTGTGCGCCCATACACTGCTCCGTGGGCAATCGACAGGAAGGCTGGAAGAGCAGAAGCCCCCTTCTATGCTATCAACCCCCCTTCTAGGAGGGGTTCCAGGGACATTTGCTGCTGGAAGAGTCCCTGGCAGTGTGGGGCAGGAAGCCCAGGTGCTGGGCCAATGGTTGTCTGCCTGCATGAGTCTCTCCTAATTGTAGACCCAACCTCTGAGAAGGACCCTTTCCCAAGAGAATTCAGAGGGCCCTGCACAGGATGGGGGTGCTCTTCCCATGGGGTTCATCTGGCCCATAGAACAGCTGGAGTCTGGAGCACAGACCTGGTTTACTCTGCCTGTTCCTAGTTCTGGATTTTTGGAGTAGCTCAGGCTCTGAAGTTGCAAACTGGCAGCATCTGTGAATGCAGCATTCATTCCCCTGGGCAGCATGTTGGGGTGGATGAATGCCTCGGTGGGAAGCCTGGATTATAGGTTTCAAATTGCTTCTTGGTTTAGGAAGCTTTTCTCCATTGCAAAGGGATGTTGTGGGGAGGTTTTCTTTAAGCCTTGGGTGAGGAACTGAGCAGAACAGGGTTCAGATGGAAATAGTGGGACAAGCTTGGCAAGCGTCTCTCCCCTGGGGCTGTCAAGGGGATCTCTTTCTAGCGCACAGATGGCTGGAGCAGAGACCTTTATCTTGGCCGCACTAATGCTCTGGGAAACAGTGCTGCTCACTAAAATGATGCTTGTGGAGAGGAAGGGAATGGCACCTTGCCAGCATGCAGGCAGATAGCAACTGTCTGTACAGAATTACACATGCTGCTTTTCTTCACGTCTACCTTCTATCTGGACGCAGTAGCCTGCTTGTGCCAAAACCTGCTAAAAGAATAGCATAGAGAGCAACACAATGCAAAGAAGACCCAGTGAACACCCTTTCCATGCATGAGCGGGTGTACGTCAAATCTCATTGTAAAATAGCCCTAAGCTGGAAACAGGCGTAATGTGTAAGCTGTTCCAACCCAGCTCTGTCCTGAGCTCCACTGCCCCTATGTTCTCCACTGAGTGTTGTCTGTGTCTACACAAGGCATTGATACCTTGTTCTAGACCCTTCCTTCCCCTCCGGGCTGCATGTGAACTTGGCGCAGCTAAATATTCCACCCATGTTCTCTTGCTGGGCTGTAAATGTTTCCCCGGGGTGTTTGCCACCCAAATGTTGCAGCACTGTGCTAATGTATGAGAGCCGCACCATGAGACTGTTTTTTCATTGGCAGATGGAATAAGCAGAGAGAAGTCAATTACATATTTAAATTTTTAATGTCAATGATCCTGTTAGTGATGACTTTTTAAACCAAACTGCCTCCCATAAATGTCACAACTTTCCCCCCCGAATCCTATATGTTCAAGTGGCTCAGGTGAGAAGTGGTTCCTCAATCTCATGTGTCTGTTCCTAGTGGCTATCTGTTACCCATCTTGTGGTGATAGTTACTGTCATGATAGTACTGAATAGGCGTTGCAAAGGATAGGGGATGGGATTAGGCAGGCCAGGGACTGAGCCTCAGGTCAGGAAAACACATGCGTGAGACCCCAATGATTTAAGCACCTGCTGAAGTGCTGTTGTCAGTAGGGATGTCCTCCTGTTGGCCAGCTGAAGGCAAAAAGCTTGCCTGTTGCCTGCCTGTGGTATCCATGGACCAGTGCTGCTTAATTCTAACACTTTTTAAAGCTTTACTGTATGTATATGTTTGCTAGGGGAGTGATGGGTGCTCATAGTACAGGTTAAGAACTCCTCACCCTTCCTGATGCCCTTCATGTGGCTTTCAGACATGTTCCACCTTTATCTGAACGAGAAGGAGAATTGATAGAAAAGGCATGATGAGAAATTGGCTTGGTCTATGTGGCTTAGCACATTGCTTATTCTCCAGCAGAGGGGCCTGGTGTGAAGCTGTCATGCAGCCAGCCAATTATTAGGTGTGCTATATACACTGGCTCCAACTGATCCACACAGGTAGACCCCGCCTGCATCAGTGCAGAGCCCTGTGGATGACTGTACTGGAGTAGTAGGTAGGGTGCAGGACTGGGACTTGGGAGACCTGGGTTCAATTTCTGACTCTGCCACTGGCCCGCTTGGGTGACCCTGGGCAAATCACTGCCTAGCTCTTTGCCTCAGTTTCCCCATCTGTCATACTGACCTCCTTTTGTGCACTGAGCAATATGGATGGAAGTGCTATGTGACAGCTAGGTCGGGGCTGTTTGCATGGAGGATTGTTATGGTCCCTCTCGTTCTGCTGATGACCCTCTTGGCTCAAATGAAAAAGTACATGCAGAGGCCAGGACTTTCAAACAGCAAGTGGGGTGTTCATAACTGTCTGGATTTTCAGACTGCCCAGTAGAGGGAGATTTTTTCAAAGGCACAAATGGGGAATTATGCAGTTATTTGCTTACACACCTAACTCCTGGCATGGAATTTCAAAAATGTTGGCCCTAAAATATTTCAGATTATTTGGAAAAATATACACGGTGATGCAGCAAATCAGAGAGCTCAGCTTTAACCTACAGTGTGATGAGGCACAGTGCAGTGGAAGTGATTTGGTTTTTCTCATCAGGGTGATGCTTGCTTGGGAGAGGAGGGCTTGGTTACGGGACAACAATTTTGCAGCTAAGTCTCCAGTTTTCAAAGCAGGAATCTGGGGATGTTTTCGAAGGCTCCAGCAGGAAGGTGCCTTCTTGCCTGAAGTTAAAGCATCACTTTGGAACTGCAGAATTGGCTCCTCCTGCCTTTACATTTATGCAGACTTGGTTTCTTCATGGTACAGGGACCACTGCAAATCTTGAGGTGTCATTGAACTGTCTCATTAATGTGTTGTAATTTCACTTACTAGCTGGTTTGGCAGCCTCCCTGAGAGCTGGAAGCCACAGTGCTAGCTTGTTTCCCTCCCTTCCTGGGAAGTTGAAACAAATCATGTGCTGGCAGGTCATCTGCTTAGGGACAGGAAGCTGGGTGGCTAGAGATGCCTCAGTGTGTAAACTGGGCTTCCCTAAAAGCCGGATAGTCAAATGCTGGTCAGGTGCAACACAGCACACATCTACATGCTGACTGAGTGATCCCTGCCTTAGCGTGGGTAAGCTGTCTGGAAGGAGGCTGATCAACTCCAGGCTTGTGTTGTGATTGTGTCAACAGGAGCAGTCTCTGCCAGGTGTGCTTGTACTACGCAGCGCTGTCCACAGACGCACACAGCACACCCACAGAGTTCCCAGCCGAAGTGTGTGTAACTTTCCAAAGTGGGCACTTCTCTGGCAAGCACAATAGGTGGCTCTGAAAACTTCCTTGCACATTCATGTGCTGTCTCATGGCTCAAAGCTCTAATAGCAGACTCCTGTAGCAAGGCTCTGGCCTGCTGGGTGACTTTGGGCAAGTCCCTTCCCTGGGCCTCCATGCCCCCATCTGCAAAAGGGGAATAATGATGCTGACCTCTCTGGTAAAGCGCTTTGCGATCACTGATGGAAAGCACTGGGGTTTCCTTTTATTAGCAGCACATTTGCAAAGCTCTCTACAGACTAAGTGTCCTGAGAGCTGGTTTTGCCAATGATTCTACCAGTGTGTGAACTTGAGCAAGTCATCTTTGGGTGGCTCCATTTCTGGGTTCCCGCAAAAATCACCGAGCTGGTGTTTCCTCTCTTTGGGTAACTTCCCTGCCAGTGCTGTATTGCTTTCCGCATCTTGGCTACTCCGCCCGTCAGGCGCGATCAGTCTGATGAGAGGTTGTCCGCAGGGAGGCTCAGTGTCTGGGTCACTTATTACTACTGATGCAGATGTACATGTGTGTATCAGTGTTCCATTAGCATCTTCTTCACCTTGAAAGGGGCTGAATTAAACTCTAAAACACCAACTGAAGCCCCGCACCTGTCTCAACCTCCAGCGTACTGTGGTTTCAAGTAACGCTTGAAATGCTAACACTTCTCTAGTCTGCAGTCAGTATTCCCTGCTAGTTGTGTGGTGTCTCTCTCGCTACCGGGGAAGAGACCTGTTAACAAAGAGAAGAATGTGGTTGCCAGCTGTCGCACGTTGGCAGAGGAAGTCTGAGACTGATCCAACACCTGATATACTTGGAACGCTGTGTAAATTCCCCAGCCCGATGTTGCTCCTTTTAGCTTATTTGTGGCTTAGGTCTTTTCCTGCTGAAGGGTGCCCTTGTGAATAGGGCACTGACTTGGGACTCAGGATGATCTGAGTTCTAGACCTAGTTTTGCCCTGCACTTCCTGTGTGACACTGGGCAAATTGCTGTAATGCTCTTGTGTCATTTCCCCATTTCTACGAACTGGTGTGTTCTAAAACTCCCTACAGTCAACACAGTTTTATTGGTATCAAGGTGCTCTCTGCCCGTACAGCTTATTTCTGTACAGGAAGGGGAATAACTATACCAGTATAAGGCACATGTCTAGTGGTATAACTGTGTCCACACTAGGGCTTTTACCAGTGTAACCATGTAGGTAAAAAATCAACCCGAACCAAATAGTTCTATGTGTGCAGTTTGTATTGCTATACCAGACCAAACAATGGAGAGGTGGTCAGAAGCCATAGTGGTTGCACTGTAGAGTACCCTAGGTGTAATGTGCTTTCTTGGACTCTTGAATTTATTAATCTCAGTGAGGGCTGGATTGAGCCATTTTTCATAAATAGAATCAGAAATATGCATATTTGGTGTTCCAGGCACGTCTGTCTCCAAAGGAATTGGCTGTTTACCTCCAGACTGGCATCTTTCCTTCTTCATGGTACTTAGTGATCCCATGGCCTGGCTTCCAGAGGTGCTGAGTGCCCATGACTCTGGAACCAATGGGAGCTCGGCACTTCAGGCTCCCTACCTCCTTCCCTCTTCAAGAGGTTCCCAAGCTCCATGCCTGTCAGTGACCCAGTGGGGTTGGGTACATGTTATCCCCATGTTACAAATGGGGAGACAACTGCCCAAAGCCACATGCACTGAGCTATTGGGAGCTCATGACATCCAACCCTGCAATCGCTCCTCTAAACCGTGCTGCTTTTCTGTTGTTTAGATGCAGTCTCATATTCTGGGCAGCCATGTTCTCCCTTTAATTGTGTCTTTGGTGCAGAGTTAGCCTGGGCTAGCCTAGCCCTGGTGAGCATCCCCGTTGCAAAGCACTACCCATGACAGACCCATGTAACTGCATCCACAGTGGTGCTGTCCTAACCTGTGTGCTGGGGTGGATGTCTGGTGGGGTATCCTGTGGCTCTTAGAGGTGCATTAACCTGGGTTGCTCTATAAATTTGTTCTCCGGGTGCTCTTGCTTAGCATGGAGCTGTTGCTTGTGTCATTGACATGAAATATTGTTCTCAGGTCACTAACTTCCGAAGGGAGTGACTCATTACTACAGGCAGTTCTGAAGGCAAAAGCAAACTGCATTTGGCAGTAAGGCTGTCTAATGAGACTGCCGTGAAGGAATTCAGTCTGCAAGCCACAAAGAGTCATAGTGATCAATAGTGCACCCAGCTGACGGCTCTACCTCTCCATTTCTTTCCTGTCCACTGAACAAAGAGGTCACGTCGGGTACATTCCTCCCAAATTCCTGGTCTTAGTGATGCCACTCCACACTCTACCAGAAAGCTGGTGTCTGCTTCTGGCCAACTGGCAGCACGGGAGGAGGTTTTCTTGGGCTACATCTCTGTTCAAATGCTGTGTACGTGCGGCAGAACTGGGGCAGGCAAACTTGGGTTCAAATGTAGTGTGGCAGTTTGGAGGGATTAGACAAAGGCTGGCCCCAGTGGAATTCTGGGATAGCATTGGAGGACTATAGGTAATAATAATTGGAGATATACCAATCTCCTAGAACTGGAAGGGACCTTGAAAGGTCATCAAGTCCAGCCCCCTGCCTTCACTAGCAGGATGAATATTTGCCCCAGATCCCTAAGTGGCCTCCTTAGGGATTGAACTCACAACCCTGGGTTTAGCAGGCCAATGCTCAAACCATTGAGCTATCCCTCCCCCAGCACCCAGGATTGGTAAGCCTGCTTGTTCTCACGGCAGACTAGGCGGATTGAAAAGTTTGGCTCAGCCTGTGTTGCTAGTTAGGTGTAAACCACCCTCAGGTCCGAGTCAGACGTTTTTCTGTGTGGACAAAAGGGGGATTAGGGGCAACAGCTGGGCTAGAGCCCAGACTCACTGCAACACAGATCTTTTGCTGGGCTTTTTGTTACGAGGCTGCTGGCTGATGGAAAGATGCTGCCCTTTGACAGCCAAGTCGGTTACACTGGCTAACATGCACTAAATGCAATCAGCCATACACTGTAGTGCGAGAGCCTGGGAGCTGCTTGAGGTGGTTATCACTTACTTACCCGTCTTAAGTAACGAATTTGCTTTATGGTGCCACACTACAGTGTCCACACTCCTATGACTTCTTTTCATCGCCCTCTGTTTCCAAAGCCTGTATGGTTGTCCCTGGCTGTAGCTGGTGTTGGACGTGCATGTGTAACAAATTGACTGGCTGTATTGGCTCTGTGCTTTTGTGACTTAAAAGCTGGCTTTGTTTCTAAGGTGCTGAAAAAGATTCTTGTCTCTGGAAGCTCAGTTGTGCCGTGGAATTGGTTACTCTTCCCTACCAAGCTCCTGAATCCACCCGGCCCTGGGCAGTGGTCTGCACAGAACTGCTCAGTTCCGTCACTGCCTCTCTAGTGCTGACTTCTATCAGAATCTCCCGTAGGTGGTCAGATTTGTCGCATCCCGTTACTTTCATTACCTTTCTCCACCAGCAACAGTGCTGAACAGTGGCCACTTCAATGGGGAAGCTGGCCTCCATCTAAGGTGCCTTCCATTTCAAACATCATATGATCGCTCGGGTAGAGGAGCAGTGGCCGGGGATTTACTTTGGATTATCCCTGTAATTTGCTGGTCATCAGGAACAGTCAGAGTGACCTTTCTCATAAGCATTGGCCTAAAAGTTGTGTAATGCATTGCATGCAGCTCTAGCTAATTTTCCATAGTTACAGCTACATTTACTATTGCTGTTCTCTCATATGAGATGAGCTTTTCATACTGAGGCATCTGACTTCTAACCATAGGTTAGAAGCGGAAGCCTTGCTAGAGGATGCACTTGAAGAAGTGTGGCTTGGATGAGCAAGTACTGAAGCCGGGAATGAAAGCACGCCGGCATGTACGCAGCAAACCGCCTCTTATGAATCAGACTGTAACTGGGGCCAACTAACAAGACGTCTGATGTGCTTTCTGATTTTTCTGCCATTTCTTTGGAGGCTCACTGTGTCCAGATTTCTTGAGTGCTGCTGGGAGCAAGTTAATGAGGGTTTTATAAATATTTCAGGTTTCTGAAATTGGGTCTGAAACTAGCTTGTTCTAGTTCAATTTGATGAAATTTCCCTTTAAAAATGCATGGGCCTTATGTATAATGTATATGGTCCAAGTGCTGTGTGCCGGCCTCTGTCACATGCAGCAACAACAACAAGGAGGGGTTTTTCCTACTGGCTGAGCATGTAGAAGGCTCCCAGTTCTGGGAATTGGGGTCTGAGCCGGAGTCTGCTCCCAGGCTTTGGAATGGAGAGATATCACAGAAGCTGGCAGCAATTTAACCCTTTGATCTTGGGCGTTGAATTCCTAGCAGGTGTTGCTGGGAATTGAGCTGCATCCAGTGCAAAGGAGTGAATAAATGAAAGAGGAGGCTGAGACTACTGCTCTCTGAGGGGGGAATGGGAGGGCTGGAGCAGTTCACACTTGGGGACTCTGGTGTACATCAGAGCTGGTCGGGAGAAGTCTGGGAGAAGTGCTGGTCGGTGATTTGGCTGCTGTTTTGGGTGTGAATAGGAACTGGGATTCTTGTATGGAGACTGTAGGGGACGCTATAAAACCCCTTGATCGTTCCAATGGTAAAGTTGACCAGTGTGTGTGGGATTTCTGTGCCAAGCTGCAAGCAATCTCTTGTTCCATTTGTAATGCACAGCACCAGCATGTCACCCCCTGCTCCTAACAACTCCCAGATTGGTTTGGCCCATGTTCCTTCTTCATATGAATGAGCTGGACATTGGAAGAGACTCTGCCTCCCATGAGTGCCTTATGGTGGCATCCTTCCAAGCGAGACCCAAGGAGCATGGGGACCAAATAGAGAAAAGTGTCTCTTCTCCCTTCTCTCCCCTGCTTGTTACACAGAAATATGGAGTGAGTGAAGCAGGGTCTCCAGACTTGAGCTGGGAATTCTCCTTCCATAAGGGTCTATGGAAGGGGCAGCATCAAAGCCCAAGAGAATCCTGGGTGGTCTGTGTGGCCCACAAAGACCTTTCTACTTCTCGCCGTGAGTGACCTCTTTCCCTCCTGCCTCCAGGATGACTCACTGTGGGGTGCGTGTGAGAGACTCAATGGGGTCTTTACCTCTCATGTTTCTTTGGATCATATGGGCCAAGTGGAGTTCAGCCAGATCAGTCCTAGACCTTCCTAGAAAGCCCAGTTTCTGCAGGGAGTGGTGATTGCCCTGCAGCAGGAGACGCTGGTCTGTCTGGGCTGGCGTTGAACCTGTGCCTGCTGTGAAGGGCGGGGATGCCTCCCAGGTGAAACCTAAAGTCCTGTGTTCTTGCAGCCAGTCGGACGCCCCCTCCTCTGACCTGGTAACAGCAGACATGGTTGGAGGCTGCTGTGTGGACACTCCTTTCTGCCTCTCAGCCATGGCTGAACTGGGCATGTGCCTCTGCATTTTCCAAGCTGACTAAACAGGTTTGTTTCGGTGCCTTCTGGGAAAATCTGGGCAGCTGTTCCACAGCGCATCAGCAAGGGGTTGTGTGCATGTCCTCGGGCACTCTGCATAGCCCAGCTGTCTCTGTTTCAGGGTAACTGCACCTGTGCTTCTCTCCCGGGGCACTGACCAGCAGATTGCCTGCAGTTACAAGTTACCATCCAGCTCCTAAGCAAGCAAATTTATTCTTAAGGTAAAAGCATTACAGAGAAGGCATTGAAAAACAATAAAATAATCTACACACATGCTAAAAAGCTTACCAGAGGTCAGCATAGGGCTATGGCAGGGGTCAGTCCTTCAAACCCTACAACTGGGTTTTCCCTGTGGATACAAGTTCATATCAGCTATTAGATCAGGAGCCAGAGTCAGTTCAGGCTTGGGCTGTTTATCCAAAAGTCTTTTCTCTGTTTGGTCTCTGGAGAATCCAGTCTGAGGCAGGATACATGAGCCTCCCCAGCAGGGGATAGCTCTCTGCAGGTGTTCTAGCCTGAGCGACTTGCTTCAATCATCCCCTGCTGTTTTTTCACTTCCGGGAGTGGCTGTGGTACCCCTCCCGTGGCGGAGTGCACACAATCCCTGACCCACGCTGCTACCTAAACCATCCAGACACTTGATACAATATGGTCACTGCAGGAAGCTGCCCTGTCTGTCTCACTGGCCATAATAAAGCAATGGACTCTGGGAGTGTCCTACCAGCAAAATCAGCCCCTGCTTATAACGAGCTTGGCACAAGCATGTTCCAGATTAGGCATCTGGCAAGGTGAGAATCTGTTAGTTGCTGTGACTACGAACCGTTTTGTGTGCGGACACAAACTCCGTTTTGAACTAGCCATGTCACTGAGGTTGTGATCCCAGAAAACACTTGAGCACATGTCAGTGCTTTTCAGGGCCAGGGCCGCCAAATCTAATCTCACAAACCCACGCACCCTTGCTCCATCCCTTCCCCAAGGTCTCGCCCCATTCACTCTCTCCCACCCTCACTCACTCTCAGCAGGCTGGGGCAGAGGGTTGGAGTGTGGGAGAGAGTGAGGGGTGCAAGCTCTGGCTGGGTGGCGCTTACCTTGGGTGGCTACCAGGCGGTGGCACAGTGGGGCTATGGCAGGCTCCCTGCCTGCCCTGGCCATGTGCCACTCCCGGAATGGACCAGCACATCCTTGCTGCCCCCTGGGGGGAAGTCTTCATGTGCTACCGGCCCCGCAGTGCCCCTTGGCTGCAGTTCATGGCCAATGGGAGCTGCGGGGGCAGCATGCGGAGACCCCCTGCATCCCCCAGGGGCTACAGGGATGTGCCGGCCGCTTCAGGGAGCAGCATGGAACCAGGGCAGGCAAGGAGCCTGCCTTAGCCCCACTGTGCTGCCAGACTTTTAACACTTAAAATCTCCCAGTTTGGCTTCAGTAGCTTCCAGGAGACTCCTGGTGAAACCGGGAGGGTTGGCAACCCTAGGCCTAAGTGATTAGTCTCGGCTTGGAAACTGCTGTGTGGATGGAGCTGAAGGCCAAAGTTCTGGCACTTCTGGTTGCTAGCATACGATGACCTGAGATTTTCTGGTTTGCTGGTATAGACACGGACTTAGCGACCAACTCTCCTGGCTTCATTCTACATAGAGGAGGTGCCTGCTGCTGGCATGCACTCCCCCTGATTCTTCCTTTCCTGCCCTGAAGTGCGCTGTAGCATTGCTGCATGCTGCTCAGTAGCTGCCTAGGCCAGACTCTGAGCTGGCTGCATTTCAATGGTGGGATGTAAACCCTAAATCTAGTGTGTAAAGTGCCTGGGTGATATTCCAGAATGCATGGCCCAACATAGATCTAAACCCTGCAACCTCCCCACTCGCTGCTAGCCATGGCCATGCCGTGTTGGGAACAGCTCTGGCTTACCCTGAGCAGACCATTAGTTTGATCCTGCCAGGATGGGACAGAGCCATTTGCACTTTTCCCTTTGGCTTTTCACAAATCTGGGGGATCAGATTCCGGGGGAGACGAGCCAGCTGCAGGGCTGCAGTTTGCAGGTCACTTCTGTGGTGGCCTTGCACCAGAACAGCTCAGGATTCCTCTCCTGTTCCCTACAGCCCTCACTGTCCCACTTCCTAGTCCACAGGCGCTTCCCCGTTAGCCGCCTTGGGACCCAGCTCTGCTACAGAACATAAACAAAGACTCTTCCCCTCCGTCAAGAAACAGCAATCCTGGGACTTTTCTATCCGCTTCTGCTCCAGTGCCTGCAAGCGCGTGGCAAACCAGCCGCCTCCTCTCCCCTCTGAGGTGGCCTATGTAGGTGGGGAGACTGAGGCATGGACAGTGACTTGCCCAGTTCCAGGGACAGAGCCAGCAGGAAACCCCAAGCTTCTGGACTCCTCCCCACCCTAACAACTGGACCGTGTATTAAGACTGAGTTTTGCTGAGCCTTGGCCACTCTGCCACACAGCGAAGAGCAATTCCACCCAGAGTTTGTGTGGGGGCTGGGCTGGGAGGTAGAGCCTGAAAGGAGAAAACTGGGAGAACAAAGCCATGTATCCCCTCCCGAAAACATCCCCGTGTCCCGGAGAGAGGACAAGGCTGTGGCTGGAGGGAAGGAGCAGCACTAGCACTATGCTCCCTTCTAGTACTCTGATACGGCCAACACTGAATGAGCTCCCTGGCTCATCCTCTGATACGGCCAACACTGAATGTAACCTGATGCAATGCAAACATCTGCCCTGTGCTCTGCAGTTCCCCCTCCAAGGAATCTACCCTTGGTGAGGCCAGTGTGTCATGTGCAGAACGGCTCTTGGTCCTGCCGTGCCTGGAGATTCTGGGGGATGAGGAAGGCTGGGATGTCAACATCTGCAGCCCCCGATCCCTTCTCCATCCCTGCCCTTTGCTCGCTATGTACCAGGGCGATGGATGTTCAGGTGTCGAGCTCCAACAGAGCTATATGGTATCTTTCCATTAGTGGATTCCCTTCCACGTGGCCTTTGTGCAGCTGGTAACATAGGGACCATCCTGGCTACATGCAGTGCTAAAGTGCCCATCACTGTGGTATCTGGGCAGTCTGGTAACCATTACTGATTGAGCCCAGATATCAGCCTCTTCCATGTGCAAGTTCCAGTCTTGCACTCATTTCTTGCTGGTTGGATACCAAGAAATGGAACAAACCTGCCCCTTGGGAGGTATCGAGCGTGGGGGTATCCCAACTCCACGGGAATGTCTGCTGAAGGCTTGGCATTGCTGCCCTCAATGGGGATGCCAGATTCTTGCGGCATTATTTTTGTGCCAGGCAACATAACCCTTTTACACAGAATGTAGCAAGCAGAGAATAGCCTTTTTGCAACACGGCTCCCTCTCTTGAGTTGTTTCCTGCCACACCCTTTCCAGGAAAACTTTTCATTGTTAACACTGTCAAGCCCCAGCATGCAGTAGACTCTTATCTGAACTCTTGTTTTGGTTTCTGTGCTTTCCTCCCACCCTTGCTCTAGTTTTTTTTTTAACAGAAGTTGCTTACCAGGCAACAGTCCTTCTCCAATGAGGACTGAGTGCAGGGGAAGGTGCCTCTGCTACTGAATCCTGTGTGGGAGTCAACGAAACTAAGTTCAAAGTTTGCTCCTCTGTCCCCCTCCCCAAGAAAACAAAACTTAAAGACAACCACGCATCCCACGCCTCTCCTACTCAGGCAATGATCTCACTGCCTTTTCCTGTGAATAGAGACAATGCAGTGTGGATTGCTACAGAGCATCCCTGTTCAGCAGGAATCGGCCAACATCTGTCCCTCCAGGCTCCCCGCCAGTACCACAGGCGCTTGGAACAGAGGGATGGGATTGCTTTAAGAGGAACTCTTCCTTCCAGCTCTCATTGGAGTGAGGGTGGAAACAGCTTTCCTGTCCTGGGAAAGCTTTCAAGATTTGGAAAAATTGTTCTGTCTTGAATTGGGACAAAATGTCAAATTTTCACACCCCAGCAGTTCAAAAACATGTTTGTGTCAATCAAAACATTTACATGAAAAGATTGAAATCAAAGCTAATTTTTTTATTATAATTAGCTTAAATCTTGTTACAAAAAGTCATTTTGGACTAAAAATGTTTCATTTAGGAAATGTTTTTTGACATGGGACATGACCATTTTGAAACATTTTTGACATGAGTCAGTTTTGACAAAATTTCTTTTTCCTGCAAACAGTTTTGGTTGCTGATGAATTGGCATTTTCTCACCCAAAAAAGACTCGTGGAAAAACTCCCAACCAGCTTAGTTCTGACCTAGTGTGTTTCTCCCCCAACTGTCCCCATGGTGGTGTGCTGATGGAGGTGCTGCCTGGCCCAGTGTACCTCCTGCTGATGGAGACTGAGGGACTTTGCGTTTAATCTCCTCTGAATCACTTGAAAATCCAGTGGTCTGTTTCCTTGGCTCAGGAGAGTTAACTCCAGAGTCCTGCACTCTTCCTCCTGAAACTCTCCCCTGTGGTATCAGTTGGATTCAGTATTCCTCTGTGCTTCAGATCCTAAGGCTTTGGCTACACTTACACTTCAAAGCGCTGCCGCGGCAGCGCTTTGAAGCGCTAAGTGTAGTCAAAGCGCCAGCGCTCTCCCAGCGCTGTCCGTACTCCACCTCCCTGTGGGGAATAACGGACAGCACTGGGGCTTTGACCACACTGGCGCTTTGCAGCGCCGCAATTTGCAGCGCTGGAGAGGGTGTGTTTTCACACCCTGCTGCAACGCTGCAAATTTGTAAGTGTAGCCAAGCCCTAAATTATAGTGCAATAACACACTGCACTGAACAGCTGGTATGGTTGACCCCAGAGGTAGCTGCATTTCAAAAAGGGATGATGCAAGTTGTGCATCTCAGCACGTTGCTGAAGCTTTATCAATGTTTTGGATTGATGTTGATCTTAACGGAATTATCCAGCCGTTTTGCAAGCCAGACGGAAGCTCTGGTCTAGTGTCTATTTACATTACCTGGGAGCAGGACAGAATTCCTGAGAGGTGCTGAGCCCCAGCCACTCCTGCTGAGATCAGTGCGGGCTTTGGTTGCTCAGTGCCTCTCTGGATCTGAAGAGGTCTTCACTAGGGGGTTTGAGCTGTTCACTAAAGCAGACTATCCACGCCATGCGGTGCTCTGTGGCAATTAAAGGGGGACTCTTACATGCAGTACGCTAGATGCTCAGCAACACTGATGGTAAATATAAAGCCGGTTTTCTGAATGCGAGCAGTCGGAGGTTGGCAGAACCTCAGCACCTGTGAACGTCCCCATCCCGGGGAAAGAAGCTGTTTGACAGCAATTCCTAAGTCACCCTGTGGTAGCTGTCCCACTTCTGCTGACAGGCCAGTTCCTCCTGAAATAGAAAAATGAGAACAAGTCTCCAATAATACCAGAAGAAAAACCAGACAGTGCATGTGGGAGCCCAGGACTCATTAGCACTGATGTAGAACAGGGAAGGCAGATGCCTGACACAGCAGAATGGCTTCTGCAAGCCAGACCCTGGTCCCCTGGGAACAAAAGCTCTTTGAAAACAGGCCTGCAATTGACTCTTCTTTGGGTATAGTGAAAAGCCACGTAAAATAATAGCCTGGCACTTATCCAATGCCACCCTAACTAATCCTGGTCCCCTATACCACCCTCCCACAGAGGTAGGCAGGGATCACTCCCATTTTACAGATGGGAAACTGAAGCAAAGAGAGTCATTTGCCACAGTCACACAGTGACAAGTGGTAGAGTTCAGGGCCTTGTCCTTCGCCCCTTAGCGCATGTGGCCTCCTACCCTGAATTAAAATGCTAATAGATTTTGGAAAGGGCATAAAACCTTCTGCTTCTGGGCTGAAAACAATCTCTAGCTTTGGGGATTTGCAATGAGAGCTTCATATGGGTGGGGGGGGGAGATTATCCCACTTTTGCTGCCTGTAGGGTTTCTTGCGCATTCCTTTGCATCTGGTGCCAGCCACTGTCAGACAGGATACAGGACTAGGTGTGCGTGGGGTCTGATCCAGTCTGGCAGTTCTTGTGTTCCTGACCACCCCCCCCCCCCCCACACACACACACAGGATCTGTTTAAAAGCAGGCGCGCTCAGCTTTCTAACCAAATGTCATTTTGGGAAGACCCATTTAAAATGCTCTAGGACCTGGATGATGGTCTCTGCTGGGAAAGCATTTCAGCCTCTGGCATTTGGCAAATGCAGGGCTGCCCCTTAACAGCATCTCTAATGGTGCAAGAGTCCCCCCTCACATTTTGCTGCAGCCTCAAGGATATTCACAGCTTCCAGGATGTCCCAGATCTTTTTGCTTTCGAGCCAGCCGTGGAGCACGGTGGCTTGGAAAGACTGCTCAGAACTGATCTCTGAGCACTCACTGCAGCAATTGACAGTGCTGGAAAACAGTCCCAATAGCTTAATCAGTTCCGTGGAAACGCTTGCTGCAACTTAAACCCACTCCTCTTCCATTTAATATTTTTTTAAAAGGATCCTTTTATTCCCAGCCAAAGGGTGACACATGCCTAGGGTTGGAGTGAGGATCTTGCTTGTCCTCTCTCCTCTGTGCCTAAAAAAGTGAGACTGGTGCACATGGCTGGCCCTACACATAGTTACCTGGTTTTCCATCCCTCTACTCCATGTCGCTCTCTTGGCCGGGATGCAAACCCAATAATATGGAAACCAAACTTTCCAACCTGGGCTGCATAGTTGGCTTTTGAAAGCAGGTACAACAAGCTGGCTCCTTCCTAATCAGCACCCCATCTGGGAGGAGCTGCTCTGCTGCCAAGGCTCGGTGCATGGGGTGAGTTCAGGATGCAGCTGCAGTTATGGTGGAGTTGATCTCCCTGCACCTGCCCAATGCGTGATTTGTCCAGCCAGGTTTTCTCATGAAGGCTCCTCCAGAGTCATCGCTGGTGGCTGCAGGGGGTACATGCTGCTCTCCAACCCAACCCAAAACTCCGGGAGTGACCCCAGTTCCTGAGTGGGGTTCAGTTGACGGATACCTGGAGGGAGCACAGTCTCCCTGGAGGCCTTTCACGGAGCAGTGAACTGCTCTCCCCGACAGGTTTGATTCATTACCCTCTGTGCCCAGAAGTTTCTGTTGCTAGAGAGACTTGTTTGCCTCAGTCAAGGGTGACTTGACTTTTTTGTCTTTATTCCTTTGAGGTTATTCTAGTTTGAACCAAATCCCCATGTGCACCTCCCTCTACCACAAGGTGAATCAGAGCTTGGGAACATGGGTTGGTCTCCGTTTTACTGGGCCCTGAGCTGCTAGGGGCAGAGGTGTTGGCTAATCTTTTCAGTTACTTCCTCTGCTAGGGAAGGTTGGACTGATCTGCAAGCGACAGGTCAGTCAAGGGTTCAACCAATAGCTGTCTTCTGTGCTTGGAGTGGCTCTGGGGAAATGCTTAACCAAACTGCCAAAGGCCACACCTCTACTTGGGCTAGAACATGGGGCTGACCTACTCTGGCCTGGCCTGGCCTGCTAAAATATATTGCATCCTGGCTGGACTACAGTGGAATTTAAATCCACTGGTAACTCGAGCTGCAAGGCCTGTGTAGATGGATAATATCCCCGCCACCACATAATAAAGTAAAAAACCATTAAAACGGGAAACCTTGGAAACCAGGACACACCTCACACTCTTGATTTTGATCTCTTAAGGCTTCCTGGTTTAGTGGAAGCTTGAGCATAATCTCTTCCTTTCCTCCCATCTTCCCGAGGTCTCCTCCCTCCTCGTTAAACTTGATTCTGCCATTCCCAGTTCAAATGCTCTTTGGTTTTCTGAGCCATCCCTTTTACCTCGCTTTCTCCTTGTCCTGTGTCCTGCTGTTTAATGATCTTGCTCTGGAAGGGCATTGCCCATTGTGTAGATTCCTTTGGTCAAGTGACTGGCATTTGCAAGTTATTTTTGTAGCACGTTTACCAGCCTGGAAGGGAAGACTGGCGAGATCACTAGCCGGCCTTCGTGGTCTGTATGCAAAGCAGAGCCAGCCAAAGTGTGGGTGGGTGGGGGGGGGCGGGGGGGTGTCAATATTGGGGAGGGGAACAGCATTCTTAGGCCTTGGCTACACTTGCCGCGCGGGTCGACGCGGTGAGTTTGACTTCTCGGAGTTCAAGCTATCGCGTCTAATCTAGACACGATAGTTCAAACTCCCCGCGCGCTCCGGTCGACTCCAGAACTCCACCACTGCAAACGGCGGTGGCGGAGTCGACCTTGGAGCCGCGAACTTCGATCCCGCGGCGTCCGGACGGGTAAGTAGTTCGAACTAGGGTACTTTGAGTTCAGCTACGCTATTCGCGTAGCTGAACTTGCGTACCCTAGTTCGACCCCCGCCCTTAGTGTAGACCAGGCCTTAGAGAACCATCCAGTTTGCACAGCTACTAATTGTTCCTTCCCCAGCACGACGCACAGAGGAAATGCACTGTGTCTAGGGAGTTGAGCTCCTTGCGACGTTGAATTACAGGCTGGCTGCAGTGACACTGGGGTTAATCTTGACACGTCTGCCTTGTGATTTCTGCACTGCCTATGTGTGGTCTCTTCTTACCACTTCACTGTGCAGAAGGGAGTCTGCTGAGACTGGATCTTGCAAGTCAGGGACCTAAAGAGCATGGCTTGAGCCAAGCACGATGCAGTAGTTTCTATGAAAGCTTCCCCCTCCCCGCCCCAGCACTCTAGTTTCATCCACATCACTTCCTTCTGTTACTGGCCTGGGCCTCCACTTATTTGAGTCAGTCACTTATGTGGTGGGAACTGTGAGATTTACACCATGCTCCTACAAGGGGCTTTGCTACGACATCACAGAGCAGGGCCAGTTTACAACTTACACCAGCTGAGGATTTGACTCCCACATCTTTGCTCTTGATCCATAGCAAGATTTGAACCTGCGTTTTCATGAGTGGCTACTGCACTACCCCCTTGGGCCACATGTTAAAAAAAATAAATAAATAAGAGTTGCTGCTGTACTAGTCTCTGGAAATAGTTCCAGGAGGTTAGTAGCTAGAGGAGTTACTTTATTCTGTGACTCAGGATATGTCTACACTGCAGAAAAAGGGGTGTTCACTGCTATTTGAATCTGGGTTAGCTAACAGGAGAGAAGACGTGGCAGCTTGGCTCAGTGGCTCAAAATCAGCCCCAGGCTCCCCTGTAGGCTTTAAGTCAAACAGCTAAGTAGAGCTAAAAGCTGAGTTCCTATGTCTTCGCTGCTGTTTTAACTAGTTAGCTAATGTGAGTGAGTTAAGCCGAGTTAAGAACAGACCCCTTTTTGCAGTGTGGACATACCCTTGGTCTTCCTTGCCTCAGCCCTGGACAGTACTACCCTCCCTTGCTCTCAGGATACAAAGGGGCAGGTATCAACAGTCTTCAAGGCTGTATCTTGCCTAGGAACTGCCCCTCCACGGAAGAGAGAAGCCTTTGTTAAAAGGAGACTGGGGCGGGGGCTGTTAGGTTGAACTCTGTAATGTATCCCCATCCCCAAATGGGGAAACGGAGGAATATGAGGAGTCAATGCTCATCGGAAGGGAGTGGTGAAAAATTGTAGTCAGTTGCTTGACCACATTTTGGTTGGTTTGTTGGTGGTTTGGTCTGTTTAATACCAACACCCTGAGAGCCCAGGGCTATAAGGTCCAGATCCATGCCCTGGTTGTGGGAACCCTGGGCGTGTGGGACCCCCACAACGAGCCAGTGCTGAGAGCATGCAAAGTCGATAGATGTTACGCCCGGCTCATGAAACAGCTCATGGTGTCTGACACCATCAGGTGGTCCAGAGACATCTACATGGAGCACATCACGGGACATAGTACCAGGTTGAGTAATCGAACTCCGGTCAGGGAAATAACCCACTTCCTTCTTTCCCTGACGAACCAAGGGACGCACCCCACCCATGTACTTATTCACTACACCAATACTGACATGGACTCTACATTCCATGGGTGATGTACCCAAAATCACTTATCCACTGATTTAAAAACTCCCGCACCCCAATCTGGGTCTATGCTGGTTATGTACTATGTATGTATCTTGTGAACCCTGTAACCGACACTTGTAATCCCTCATAACCCAAGCCTGACCCCAGATGTACCTTCCTTCTTAACTTGTGTACATTTGATTTTAAACATTAACTTTAATTTTTAAATATTTCCCATCAACCAGGTTCACTGCTAAAAGCCAGTAAGAATACAGTACAGTACCATACCAGTCTCTGGGAAGCTGTCTCATGCAGCATTATGTTCACCTTACATAGAAGGGGTGCTCCTAAAGTTACACATTTCAGCTAGGAGCATCTCTAGGGTGACTTTTACCAGTTACAAAACTTTTTCCCCCTCACAAAAATCAGTTTGTCCCAGTTCCTTAACTTATTGTTCTGTTCCTTCCGTATCTTTGTTTAGGACCGTAGTATCCTAAATGCAGTGAAGGTACCTTCCTAATTTGTACTAAGACACAGAATGAATGTCTTGATTTTTGACAAGTTTCCTATCTGTTTATGCCAAGTGCTGAGTGGTGCTATTGCAGGGTATCGTGGGATGTATCTTAGCATGAGTGAACAGAACTCTGGGAGAAAACATAGGGCAATTCAGCCCTTATAACTGCCAGGCATTCATATAATGGGGTGTAAACGAAGCTAATGTGTTGGCTAACAGCGATAAAGGGACTGTTGCCATATTCAGTAAGAGTGAAGAGGGACGTGCACAGGAAGTGGTCACAACATGACACCCCATAATCCGGGGTGCAGCCAGCTGGGGTCTGAAACGGATGAGGGAGCAATACTGACGCCTGCAAAGGAATCTTTTGTTAGGATGGAGTGAGACTGTCCCCTCCATGCCCCATCACTTATCTGCCTTATGAGGGGCTGATCTCTCCTATTGTTCCCCAGATACTGTGCTGTGGGGAACCGGGCCTTTGTGAAAGGGAGACAGATGAGGCTGGTGATAAAAAGGAGGCTGGGTCTGCGAGATTAGCAGGAACATCTTGTGCAATGGTGGCAAAGAGCTGAGTTGGTATCAGCAGTGAGTGCACTCGCTTCCTGTCTCCTTCTTCCCACCCACCAGCTGACATACTGACAGTGTGTTCATCCTGCTGTTTGCGCTAACTGCTACATGTCACTGACGGGATTAAAAGGCCTCATGGCACTTTATCAGTAGCGTCCAGTTGAATTTCTACAGAAACAAAACCTCCTTATTTCCATTCTGCAGCCCTGCTTCCCTCTTGGCTTCTCGTGTTGTGCATGAAAACTAGGGGGTCGACTAATAATCCAGAATTTGATGGCCTAATACTTCATGACTGATCATGAAAATGGGGAAATGGTCGAGCTGAGTTACTAACTCAGGATATTCATCTGACAAATATAGCTTCTTCCGCTCATTGACCAGTGACTGGCAAGTCATTCTTGCCTCCATTATTCAGTGTAGCTTTTTTGGATTTGTTACTTGATCAGACCAAAATGCAGCTGCTTGGTCCCTGAATTAGAGCTGGGCGACAGAATTTTGGGGATAAGCAAACTTACTGAAAAATGCATTTTTTTGGGGAGGGCACCAAATCTATTTGTGAATTTGGGTTGAATTCGGTGAATAGTTTCAGCTTGGGGGGGCGGAATCATTTTGTTCTTTCTAAATGATCCATTTTGATGTTTTGTCTCAATTGGATCCTTTCTGAAACTAAAAATGTTCTGAATTAACACTTGAAACATTTTGTTTGAACCAAACACAATTTTTTGTGGGCTTTCAGTTCAGCCACCAGACTGAAAAATGAATTGCTCAGTTCTTCTGTGAATTCACAGGTGATTACCTGTGTACGTGGCTCTGCACTTAAGTCCACAAACATTTGCCTTTAAAACCAGGTTGCACCAATGCCTGTACAAAGTGAATGCAAGGGATTGCTGAAGCCCACCCTAAGCAAATTCATTTAAAAACATAACTAACTTTGACTGGAAAATGTCTGGCTGCGTTCACCCAGCTCTAGCAGATCTCAGTGATGAGCACAGAGATACTGCACTGGATTTATTTCAACAGGTTTTCCAATCCCTGGGCATAATTCTGCCCCTTGGAAGTCACTGACTTCAACAAAAGCAGGTACCGAATCATTATCTCCAAACTAAAATTGCAGAGTGGAAAGTCAGAATAAAACACTTTGGTTTTTTCTGGAGAAGAGTGAGGCTGAGTTTGGATAAGGGTCCTTTCCACTGGGTAGCTTGGATTGGGACACTGGGTACAACATTTTTGAAAGTGTCTAAAGGCCAGTTTTATAAAGGTATTTAGGTTTTCAAAAGCCCCTAGGTGCCTATACCTGATTGATTTCAATGGGTGTCAGTGCCTAGATGCTCTGGGCACCTGACAATGACCGTGTCCCCCATTTTCAAAAGTGATTTAGGAGCCGAAATCTTTCTGGTATTTTTGGAACCCCAACCCATCGTCTTTAGTTGATGTGGGGTTTTCAAATCTTGTGGTGGTGCCAGGATTGGGGCGATTTTGCAGAAACACCCCTTAGTGGGGTTCAGCGCCATCCAAACCTGCTGCGTTGGGATTATCTAACTCTGATGGTCTCCACTCTCCCCTTCATTCAGCTCCATCCAACCGAGGTTTAATTAACAGAGATTTTCTATTTTATCTGCTTTCTAAGTGTTAGTGTCTCACATGACCAACTTCCTGGATGGGGTGCTTGGTCAGGGCTGTGCTTTGTACACTATCAGGGGGATCTGGTTTAGAGCAGAAGTGAAATTAGTCTGATGGCTTTAATCTAATTCCTGGCGGTTTTAACCTAATTCCTGTTGGCGGTTTCATCTTAGTCACAGAAACCCGGGCACATCTGAGTCTGCTCATGTGACGAATTCTCCATAGGATTGCAGGTGCAGCATTGGCAGAGCTGCGAGGGTGGGAATTTATGCAGTATCCGTGTGACACGGGGCCTGTTTCAACTGCCGGCAATTTCAGTGAGGAATTGAATTGCACCATAAAATTTCGCTTTAGCTAGTGCTATTGGCCAGTCACGTTCCTTTGTCATCTCTCCCCTCAAACACTATTTTATAGGCATTAGCGTCCATAACTTAAACATAATAAAACTTAACAGCATCATGTCCCCAGTAGCTGGGGATAAAGTCTAGTTCTGAACTTGGGGGAGGAAGGGAGGGAGGGGAAGAGGTTTTTGACTTTCCTAACGACTCATAAAAATCTCACTTCTGCAGCATTGCTGCAAATAAATAAATTAAAAAACCAAGCAGAACTATTTGAACCATTAAAACACACGTCACTGCTCGAGTAACTCTGCAATCTTGTCCCTTTGTCTATCCGCCTCATTCCTGTTTAAGTTGTACCATTGTTTCCCTTTCTAGTCCCACTTGTCAAGGCGACCCACAAACAGAATAAGAAAATTGAGCTTGTTCCCTTTTTGTGGCTGCTTTTATGATGGATAAAGGTCCCAGAGGTTCTTTTCCTGCTTTTTTCTTTTTCACTAGCAATTCAGGAGGGTTTTTTTTTTCATGCTTCTGGGTACTGTCAAATTTTAGCATAGTAAATATTACAGGCTTTTATGAGCTGTCTACAGGTGGCATTTAATTATGGACTCTTAGCCACTCTTAGAGGTATATTTAGACAGGGGTAATAGTTAATCAATTCCTAGAGTCCAGCAGGTCAATAGGCTGCTTTCTAACCTTGGCTTGTAATAACCTAGAACGCCTTCCAACCGCCTGTGCTTAAACAATCTGTAAAGCACAGTACACATGTCTGTAACATGCTAATGACATTGATTAATCATTTATAAACCATTGGTAAATGTGCCCTTAACATACTGTGACCAGATTCTGTGCCTGATTAAAAACAGAATAAACAAACCTTTCGCTTATTTGAATTTGGAGGTGGTTTATTTTCTGGCCTCTAACTTCCTAGAGGTCTCAGTTTAATGTATTTGTTTAACGGATCTCAATAGGACACAATTAATGTCACAGGCAGTAAGATAGAAAGAGCTACTTTTTACCTGCCGCAGAGAGAAGTGGGAGAGGTTGGCTGCACTTTGCCATTTGTGAATTAAGAGGGCTCTTCTATTGGCCCTGGAGTTAAGCCCATGTTCACTGCTCCATGGAGAAGGTGGCCTGCTGCAGCCTTAAATTGTAAGTGGTACAGCCCCATGCTGCACAGCTCTCTGTAGGAAGCATGCACGTGGGTTTACACAACTAGGCTATCGGCAGACATTAATGCTGGTGGAAACCCAGGTGCAACCCCCTTTATTCAAGATGTCTGCCTCCACTGGAGAACAGCTTGGTCCCAGTGTTCCTCCGAAGGCAGGTGGCTACAGAGACTCCTGCCCTGTGGATTTGGAGGTGGTTATAAATTCTACCTCTTTGCAATACAAGGCTCCATCTCAGGCTGACAGCACCCGATTGTTCCTAGTAATGAGGTGGATTGTCAGCCAGGGACTAGATCCCCTCCTCCTACTCTCACTTGGGCTGAAAACCATTCAGCCCTGCCTGCCCCAGCAGCCCAGCTCTGCTCAGCCCTTGCTGGGATGGTGTCAGTGTAGCCTTGGTATAGCCAGGTGTGTCACTTGTGATGCCCTTTTCCTCCAGCCCCTTGTTCTTGGAAGTGCTGTCTTGGGTTGGCGTGTCTGTGATCCAGGATGGATTTGTGGATTCTAAGGCCAGATGGGATCATCTAGTCTGGCCTTATGAATAGCCAGGCCATTAAATTTCACCCTGTTACCCCAGCTCTGAGCCCAGTACCTTGTCTGCCTAAAGCACACCCGCCAGAAAGGCAGCCAGGCTTGGTCTAAAGCAGGGGTAGGCAACCTATGGCACGTGTGCTGAAGGCGACACGCGAGCTGCTTTTCAGTGGCACTCACACTGCCCAGGTCCTGGCCACCGGTCCGGGGGGGCTCTGCATTTTAATTTAATTTTTAAATTAAGCTTCTTAAACATTTTAAAAACCTTATTTACTTTATGTACAACAATAGTTTAGTTATATAATATAGACTTCTAGAAAGAGACCTTCTAAAAACGTTAAAATGTATCACTGATGCACGAAACCTTAAATTAGAGTGAATAAATGAAGACTCAGCACACCACTTCTGAAAGGTTGCCAACCCCTGGTCTAAAGCCTTTCAAAGGTGGATCATCCATCACTTCCCTGGGTAGCTTGTTCCAACCCTCAATGCTAAAACTTAGGGCCTTATTTCTAACCTCAATTGGTCTTGGTTTAACTTCCAGCCTTTGGTTCTTGTTGTGCCTTGCTCCACTCAAGCGAAGAGCCTGTTAGTACCCAGTACTTTCCCCCTGTGGAGGGCGGTTATCTGCTAACCGTGTTACCTCTGTGGTCTTCTGATAAGATGAAAAGATTGAGCTTGTTAAGTCTCTCGCTGTAAGACGTTTTCTCCAGCCTTCAACTCACTTTTGTGGCCCTCTTCTGCATCACGCCTCGTCCTTCTTAGAATGTGGACACCCGAACGGGGCCGGGGGTTCTAGTATCGGTCTCACTGGTGCCGTATATAGATGTCCAATCCTATTCCTGCTCCACCGTTTTATATACCTGGGATCATAGTGGCTCCCCTTGCCACAGTATGGCACCAGGAGCTCATGTTGGGCTGCTTGTCCACTGTGACCCCCTAAATCCTTTTCAGTCCCCACTTGCCAGGACACCATCCCCATCCTGCTGGGCGTACTTGTGGTCCTTGTTGCCAGACGTGACCTGGCCTGTGGCTGTATTGAAACACATTTGGTTTGAGTGCACACGCTTCCCCCGTGATCCCGATCGCTCTGTATGACTGCCACGTCCTCCTCGTTATTTACCGCTCCGCCAATCTGTCTCCCCTCTGCAAATCAACGAAGAGCTTTGAGCTGAGTGTGCCTGCCCTGGTGGCCTGGTGGTGTTTAGAGGAGTGTGCTGGGGATGTCTTGAATCCACAACCAAATCCTGTTGCTACCAGCTTTAGTGGACAGTCCTCATCTGTACCAGTCCTACCCTGCTGACTTCTGTTCAGCACTCTGCCCGTTTGCACCCAGTTCCTGGGGGTTGGAGCAGCTGGGCTTCACTGGGTGGTGAGAGCCAAAATAGTGGAGTTATATTTGACACTTCCCGGCCAACACAAAGCTCATGGGCAGAGGCAGCCCTGGGTGTTTTCAGACCCTCCTCCCCAAATGGCCAAGCGGGGGGGAAAAAAAAAACAACCTGATTTGGGGCCCCCAGGAGTTGGGGCTCAGGTGCCTGCCCTCATCACCTGCCCGTAAGCTGGTCCAGGTCAGAGTAGGGAAGACACAAGTACCAGTCACACATGAGGGGGAGGCACCAGTAAGGGGATGCTTCCCCGTGGGAGTGTATCGCTGGGGGCAGATTCTAGGGCCAGCTCAGCCACCCCTTTGGCCATATTCAAGCTGATCAAAGAGCCGTTTTCTTGCTAGTGAGATTTTTACACCCTTCGATGGCTGCGCCGCATAATGCTGGCAGCTCCACAGTGTGGGTGAGCAGAGCGTGCCTCTGACACCTGAACCCAGACTGGCTAGACACTGATCTTCCACGTCAGTCTCTCTCCCTCCCCGGCTTCCCTCCACGCCACGGAGGCTTGCTCAGCACTTCTACCGTGGGCTAAGAGGAAAAGGTCAATCACCCCACGCTCTGGTTTCCCTTTCACCTTACCTCTCCGGATGCCTGCTTGCCCTCTGGCTGCGCGGGTGCAGTGTTGGCAGGCTGTTCGCACTATGTGTGTGACACTTCTGCTGTTGCGGGGCTTTTACTGCATTCCTAGGGAGGGTGAATGTCAATAACCATACTCGCTTCCCTGGCATGTGCATGGGGCATGCGCCTTCTCTTGTGCTTAGAGAGGCATCCTGAGCCCGAGGCCGTTCTTGGGTTAACTCCACTGGCTTCGGTGGATCGGTATCAGCGCTGAATATGGCCCACGCTTGCTTCTGTTCCCAAGCTTGCTGCCACTTGGTTAAGAGGGCAGTTTGTTTGTTTTCATCACTATTCAAGATCTTGGTTTCTTTTGGCATTGAATCAGTAGAGCCCTGCGTGGATGCAAACTTGGTATCCGCATCTGACCTGCAGCATGGTCCGTGGGTATGCGCAGCTTTGCAGGGCTCTGTGACTAGGTATATTACAGCTGGGGGAACCCGTTAAAGAGCCTTTTGCCAGTTCAAATCCAGCTGTGCCCGTGCATGAAATGGCTCACTCTGGATGGCTGCCTGCAGTAGCTAAGATACATGGGGCTGGTCTTAGGCAAGATCCTAGGGGGCAGGAATTGGCATTGAAGTGCCAGTGTCACTGGCAGCTGCTGCAGAGAGGTGGAGGAGGGAATGGATGTGGAGACTCGACTGCTTGCTCCCTGGGTGAAGGGATTGCCCGGTCAGAGTGGAGGCATGCTAGGGGCTGGACTCAGTGTGCTGATGAATAGGACTGCAGGCTCCAGGGGTCTGTCCCCAGCACTGAACTCCTTTTACGTGTCTCTACATAGCCTGATCTTGGGGAGTTCTGGCTAATGAGCCAGGCCCAAAAGAACTAAACCATGTGATGGGAGGGGAGCGCGGGGCTTGGTTTTCCAATTATAAATGACCATCCTTCCAATTTGTCCTGTTGTGAGTTGGTGTCGGGGAGGGGAGAGATGCATGAAACCAGTTGGAGCGTTCAGATGACAGTCGGAAGCTGGGTGTTTGCGTGCCTTGTGAACAGCCCTTGCCCCACGCAGCAGGAGCTGTGACAGCGTGCCAGGCCCTGGACTTTTAAGAGCCCCAGTGGTTTGGTGGTGGGATAACACAGTGCGTTGCCACAGAAGCAAGCAGCAAACAAACACACACATACCATCTTGCTGTGCCCACAGCAGGCATGTTTAGATTGCTTAGCCGTGTGGTAGACAGTGTGCAGTGATTTAAAAATAACTTCTCAGAATTTCCCAGGTGAAGTCCGTGGTATTGCCGCTTCGCTGGTGTGTAGACGACGTCATCTTTGCTGCTGCTGTTGGTGCACAAATGTCACTCGGCACTATAGTGGCTACTTGGGAAGCTTTGGGGGAATGGTCATTAAAATATTTTAGACCTTAACTGTGTGTGTATGGATATTCCCACAACAGCCCTGCAGAAACGGTCTCCCCCTCTCTCAAATTCAGAGTGAGATTAGTTAGGCCTTTTGAAACTGCAAACCTGTAACCCCTGAAACGTGCTTTGCCCAGGGTGCTGTGTGACTGAAGGTGCAGGAGCCCTTCAGGTGAGCTAAGCCAACGGCAGGTGCAAAGTCCTTTCACACTTAGATTTTTCTTCCATTCTGAGTGGATGGTTTCCAGTGTGACCGCTGCAGCCCTGCCCCCATGGAGCTGGGCATGGCTTCCCCAGCAGGCTCTCTGGCCTGTGTGGTGTGTGTGTGTGTTGCTTATAGCCACTTGCTTCAAGAGCTGATCCCAGCGGCTCTGAATACCTGTTGCTAGCTGTGCAGAGGGCAGTCAAACAGGATTCGCCACCACTACAGCTTGGCAGGTTAAACTGAGCACTTGGGGGTGCAAAACGGGCAATTTGGGCTTAACTTCAGCAGGCAGCACAGTGTGACCCTGCTTTATAATCAGTCTCCGAGGTCCTTCTCTTCCATCTGAGGTTTGACTCTTGAGCCCCCGTTGTGTGGTGGTCACCTCTCCATTGCTGTAGCATCTGGGTTGGTGAATTGCATGTGCAGAAACGCCCGTTACTGGGGCCCTGTTTGATGCCTGGCATTGGATGGGGAAACACAAGAAGGGCATTGAGTCTCCAATGCATTAACAGTGTTGTAAGGCCCTTTGAAATCCTCCGATGGGAAGTGCCATTAAAGTGCAAAGCCTTATGTGTGTGTCTCGTTCTGTAGGAGGGGGATTTTTTTTTGGCAAGTTCAAAATTCCCCACATCTCATTTTGCTGCTCTGTGAAATCTCCACTGGTCCTGTTGCTAAAACTGCCCTGATCTCTCTACCCCAGGATGCAGCTTGGTTTGGTTTTGCTTTGCTGCTTGTTTTACTTTGGAGTTGCTGAGTTTTCATTCACTCCCAGGCGCCAGGGATCGTGACTGGCTGCAGCTGGCATCCTCTGACTTGTTTGCTGTCTGCCCTGTTTGGGGAAAACAAAGTATCTCTCTCTAGCTCACTAGTGGAGAGAAACTTTCCATCGAGGGCTTAGAATATGCTGCGCTGCCTGGAATCCTTCCAAGCAAGCAGTTATTAACTGAGGAGTAAGCTGGTTGCGTGGCTACCCTGTTCCCTACTCCGCTCTCTGGCATCTCTACAGTGGGGAGTTTCGGATGTAAGGGAGGATTGTTGTGTCTGGCAGAAGTCAATTAAAGGGGCTTTGCCACATTAATGTAAAAGTTAAAACAAAGTATCTAAGGGGAGTAAAGTCTGACTGCGGTGCCAAACGAGAACCAGTACGCGCAGGAAGCGAGGGAGAACGGGGCTTTGTATTTCTGATGATGGGACAGGCACTCAGTGTAGGTTTCAAATCCCAGATTGTGAGGCTGTAGCCTGCCCATGCTCTGCAAATGAGAGCCCTGATTAGGGTGACCAGACAGCAAATGGGGGTGGGGGTAATAGGAGACTATATAAGAAAAAGACCCCAAAATCGGGACTGTCCCTATAAAATCGGGACATCTGGTCACCCTAGCCCTGATCTAACTTGATTCTGCCTGCAAAGGGCTGGGAGAAATGCACACCATTTATTACAATATTTTCTTGGTGTAACATACATACCCTTCCACAACCTTCTGCGTAACATCAAAGGTACTCCACTGTGTCATAGGCCCTATACTGCTAATCAAAAGGTTGGTTCCCCCGGTCACGTTGCAGTGATGCAACAAGTGTTAGTGACTACAGCAGCAGGAGGGTCTGAGTCCTGGCCCGGCTGCTGTCACACAGCAAATGGCCATAGCTTGCAGCCTAACTGCCATGAACTTGTTCCAGTTTCAGGCTCTGGCAGGGCAGCACCAGTGCTCTTGGATGAGATGTAGCTCGCACTATTCTAGCCAGATTGGCTGAGATGTAAGGGAGTCCAGTGCCTGGATTAGAACCCAAATCCTCCCATCCCCCCTCCTTTTGCTGTCACCTCTAAACCACGCGATTTCCTCTCTGGTATCTGAGCCGCTCAGGGCAGGACCAGGCTGTCGAAGCGGGTAAATTTCCTTGGTATGTGCTACTTGGGATAAGTCTTGCAGAACAGCAAATGTTGGGCAAACACGTCCTGCAGTCACCAGGACATGCAAATCTAGCAGGTGCCGTGGAACCGGAAAAGTCAGTTCAGTGCCATTGTGAGGCAATCCTGGAGAAAACAAGTGCAGAACGCTCTGTGCATGTCGTGAAAAGAGACGGCTAGTAGCTGTGGGAAAAACAGTGTTCCCCTAGGGTAATGCTGGCCTTATTAAGGTCTGTGCAGTGTAGGAGCCCTGCACCAGGCAGGTGCGGTTCAGTCACTGTTCATACAGCATACGTCTAAGCAGTCCTCTGTGCTTGAATGCTTAGTTATTGTCCTTTAAGGTAACACCTAGTGGCTCCAACTGAGATCAGGACCCCTTTGTGCTAGACACTGCATGAACCCCTACTAAGAGACAGGCTCTGAGTCCAGAGAGCTGACCATCTCAATGGGGAGGAGTGGCGGGTAGAATGGATGTGTGCCCATGGGGAGCTGAAGCTCAGAGGCTAAGTTTTGCGCGAGGTCTCACCGGACTGTCAGTGCTCGGAACTGACTTTGGATCACCTAAGCCTGAGACTGCCACTTTAACCATGAGACCACCTTCCCTTGTCCTTGAACAGCCCTGGGGGATGTGTTCTAAGCACTCGGCACGCTAGTGCTCTGTAAA
The DNA here is from genome assembly GCF_016161935.1 of Mauremys reevesii. NCBI lineage: Eukaryota > Metazoa > Chordata > Testudines > Geoemydidae > Mauremys > Mauremys reevesii. The sequence continues at coordinate 29,133,966 of NC_052637.1, forward strand.
TGCCGGATAAAGCAATCACAGGCGTGTCTCATGCTGCTTGCACTCCTACATCACTTCTGGAATCTTGTCTCCATCCTAGTGCTACGTAGCTGCCTTTGTGCCCATTGTTATGGCACCACCCTGACCCATTCCCTCACTAACGGGAGCCTCTTGGGGCTCGGACATCTGGGGAAGCCATAGGCCAGTTGCGGCCCATGGCAGGACTGGTGCTGCAGCACAGCACAGTCTTTCGAGGAAGATCAAGTGTTTCCTGCAGCATTGCCCTAGTTTCTTCGTTGCTGAATCACTGCGTCGCCCAGACAAAGCGAGAGGGGGTCACGTGGTGGTCTGGAGCTGCCCTTGGGTGACGGACAGAAGAGTAGGAGGGAAGCAGAGCACGAGCCCACACCGACGAGACGCTCCACGTGGGATCCTGGCTGTCTAGGAGGGAAGGACGCCAGCGTGGGAAGTGGAGTTCCTGCCAACGTGTTGTAACAGAGCTGGGAGACCAGACCAAACAGTGGTGTCTGCTCCATGATGCAACTGAGTCACTGGGGAGATTTCCCTGGGTAGTGCTGGGAGCTGGGGCTGGTGGTTACTACTTTGCTCTTGCCTTCTGCAGAAGGTCTCGGGGGTCCCTTCCCATTGCGTGATGCCGAAGGGGCATCAACCTTGCTTCTCCTTAAAGGAGAATTGCACCATTCTGGCCCAGCCTGACCATCTCCAAGTTCACCCGGCACCAGGCCTGCAGTTCCAGGGCTTGCTCTGTTTCCTGAGGCCAGGGCCAGGGCCAGCCCTCCTGCTGGGGAGTGACCTTAAAAGAGTAGGAGCCCATGGAAAGGGATAAACAGCTTGTGTGAATACTGGCTTTCCGGAGGGGAGCTTCTCTGGGTAGATGGTGGTTTGCCTTGCCCAGGCACTCAAATGAAAGAGATTGTACAAAGACCCTTCCCCATTCTCTGCAGGTGCATCCATAATCCCCAGCCGCGTGCAAAGGGTCAGAAGTGTGTAGCTCCCACAGGAGCACTAGAAACGCCAAGGAAGGCAGAGCTGTGGGCCCTCCCCAGTTCCTGGTTCACACTCTTCAAGGGGGTGTGGTGCCCTGGGGCATTCTGCCTGCTTAGTACAATGCTGCTGGGCACTGCCATCTGGAGCATAGAACCTCAGCATTTTAGGCAGGAATAGGAACATTTTAACCATTTGATTGTTAGGATTAAGCAGAAAATAGCGTGCCAGCTGCCCTCAGACCTTACAGGGCACATTTAACTGTTGCATGGTGACATTGAGGGGTTTTCCCTGCGGCTCAGCCAGTATCCAGCGTAGGTCTCTTTGCATGGGACGAAAGCAGCAGCAGGGTATCCCCTGTAAGTGTAGGGAGCTTGATTTGCCTATGGTTATGAGTCAGGATGCTCCATTTCCTGTCCAGGCTGTTTACCTGATCGGCTGAACTCCAGATGGGGCCTCAAGCGAAATCTTGGACTGGACTAATTGCATTTATGTTGGCGAATGCGTCGTCAGTGGCCCGCCAGATCCCCAGTTAATGGCTTTGTGGTAGCTGCCCTCCTCAGAGTCCAGATGAGATGATTTAATTTTAGAATGGAAACCTTGCTCATCAATCATCTGTGGGAGCAATTGGCATTCCCTGGGATTGGACTGAATATGTCACTGCAGCGTTTTGGAGTTGCATCTGCCTTTGCTTCCTTTCCTTCAGCCAGGTCTGCAAAGCCCTGTTGGTAAGGTAAACGAGGAGAATGGAACGAGTTTCAAACAAGGGGTCTGAGAAATCAGCTGCTGGGGCGCTCAGGCCTATTTATTAAAATCCTTAAGCTGGAGGTGACGCTTTCTTCTCTGGTATTTATGGTCTCATCTGCTGTGAAATGGGAACTGCATTTGGCTAAATAGATGAAGGGCCACTTTCCCAACCGCTCAGCATCCAGCTACTCCCATTGTTCCCGAGGCTGATTTTGGCCTAAAATGTTTCACTGCAGCCAACATGTGTAACCTGAAATCTATTGCCCCAAAGCAGGGCTTGGTGACCCCCACAAACCTAGCCACGGTGGGAGTGGTCGAGCCATGATACAGCCTAACGCTGGCCAGCTGGGCACTGTGGTACAAAGGATGTCCCCAACTCTGCACGTGGCCTTTCCTTTGCCAGCCGAGATGCAAACCTCCCATGGTGCATTCAGTGAGTTTAATTGTTCTTTGCTGAGCCTTCCGTTCAGAGCAGTGTACTGTGCTGGCTGCCCTGGGGAACTAAGTCAGCTGTATCATTCAGAGGTCTGTGGCACACCTCTGGTATGGTGTCTGTGGCTTCTATTACCAGTGAGCACCTAGCTATGTTAATGATTGTGATCCTCACACCACCCCTGGGCAGGTGGAAAATGCTGCCGTTTTGCACATGAGACTTAAAGACCAAACAACTCACCCAAAGTCACCCGGGAAGAGGCAGGAATTGAACCCAGGCTAGTGCCCTGACTGCTGCTGCATCCTGCCTCTCTACTAAGCATTAAAATGTATTCACCAAATGGCCTCTTTCTTCGCATGCAATTGACCATCCTAGATAGGACAATCTCTCCCTCTCACAGACCTTGGGAGACAGGCCAGTCCGCGCTTACAGACAGCCCCCCAACATGAAGCAAATACTCACCAGCAACTACACAACAAAAACACCAACCCAGGAACCAAACCCTGCAACAAACCCCAGTGCCAACTCTGTCCGCATATCTATTCAAAGGACACCATCATAGGACCTAACCACCTCAGCCACGCCATCAGGGGCTCATTCACCTGCACATCTGCCATCATGTGCCAGCAATGCCCCTCTGGCATGTACATGGGCCAGACCGGACAGTGTCTATGCAAAAGAATAAATGGACACACATCTGACATCAGGAATTGTAACATTCAACAACCAGTAGCAGAGCACTTCAACCTCCCTGGATACTCAATAACAAACTTAAGTGGCCATTCTTCAGCCAAAAACCTTCAAAAACGGACTTCAATTAGAAACTGAAGAACTGGAATTAACTTGCAAACTGGACGCCATCAAATTAGGCCTGAATAAAGACTGGGATTAGTTGGGTCACTACAAAAAGTAATTTTCCCTCTGATATTCACCCCTTCTTGTCAACTGTTGGAAACAGGGCACATCCACCCTGATTGAATTGGCCACGTTGGCACTGGACCCCTCACCTGGTAAGACAACCCCCATCTTTTCATGTTGTATATTTATACCTGCCTACTGTATTTTTCACTCCGTGCATCTGATGAAGTGGGTTATAGCCCACAAAAGCTTATGCCCAAATAAATGTTAGTCTCTCAGGTGCCACAAGGACTCCTCCTTGTTCATCCTAGATAGCATTCTCTTGCTCTGCTCTCTGCTGGTGAGAACCGCAGACTTCCCCGGGCCAGCGGTGGTAGGCGGGGCTCTAGTTATATTGATCAGTCGGTACAGCATAACTTCCAGTCCTGCTTGTGTGTGCACTCCTCTCCCTGAGAGAGCTGTCACAGCACATCTGGCATCAGAGCCAAGGCTTGTGCACGGAGAACACACAGGGATGCTGCTGCCCCCTGGTGGTCAAATTTATTCTCACTAGGTGTCTTGAGAGAAGTCCCATAGTTGAATGATTTAGCTCCATGGTTCTTGTCAGGGGGCCGTGAGCAGGTTTCAGGGGTCTGCCCAGCAGGACCAGTGTTAGGCTCACTGCGGCCCAGGGCAGAAAGTTGAAGCCCAGCCGTGCAGGGCTGACACTTGGGGCCCTGAGCAACTTAGTTTCATGGGGGGCCCTGTGGCGTGGGGCCCCAGGCAATTTCCCTGCTTGCTACCCCCTAACGCTGGCCCTGGCTTTTATATGCAGAAAAAAGTTGTGGCACAGGTGGGCTGTGGAGGTTTTTATAGCATGTTGGGGGAGCCTCAGAAAGAAAAAGCTTGAGAACCCCTGGTCTAGATGATGATGGTTAATAGTGCTGGTAACTTACCGTGTTTTATGGCCTGCTTTTTTGGAATGGGTTGTGTCTTGGGAGGACAGTCCTATAGCTCAAGCACAGGATTTGGAGTCAGGGACTCGGCAGAGCTGGGACCAGAAATCCACTGAGTTACTATGATCTTTAGGAAAACTCTTAACCTTTTCTGTGCCTGTCTTTCCACAGCTGTAAAAATAACCCCCGCCTCACAAGGGGGCAGCGAGTTCTTTCATTCAGAAAGTGGCTGGACAGCCAGGGGTGAAAAGCAGCAGAGAAGGGCAAAGGAATAGATACTCAAAGGAGAAATGGCCGGATCCTGCTTACAGCAGGATTTGTATAATTCTCCATGTACCCTTTACGAATGGGCTGGGATGTGAAAAGTGCTATGTTCCAGCATGCAGATGCCTGGCTCTCTAGGGTTCACTAGAAAGTTTTTGTAGGAGAAATGGCTTCAGGCCAATTGTTAAAAGGATTCCACTTAGTCTAACATCTCTGGGATCAGAGTGTGGGGTAAGAGAAGGGTGAAAAGTTGAGGCTCTATTTTCAGAGAGCATCTATCCCTGCGGTGGCTTCTTACCCTCAGTTAATTTATAACTTCCTCCAGATCTTGTAGTCTAGATGCTCTCCAAGCCCTAGGGCTTGGGGAAGCTCCCAAATGTTTGTGCCCTGGAACAAACCTTAGGGGAGTCTCCAGGCTGGTCTTTATAAGCACGTTAATGGCCTTGAGTTAAACAGCAATCGTTAACTCCTGAGTGTAAAACCCAAGTCTGTGTAGACAAGTCCAGAGAGAATTCGGTCTCACTCTAGGGTAGGTAGAGTTTTCTATGTATAGACGTGCACGGGGGGGTGGGATGATGGTGATGGTATTCAGCTGCTACAGCAGTGAGTGCATTAGAAGTACAAGTAGCGTCTCCCGAGAAGGTTCGTGTAGTGCATGCCCTGCGACAGGGCTGAGGAGTAGACTCTGCTTTAGGCTCAGGCTAGCATGAGAGCCAATACGCCATTTTGAAGGTAGTACACTCATTTGGAGCTGCGGGCCTAGAGCGTGGCTCAGAGTGAGGGCTCCAAGATTGTCTGGACAGCTGTGGGGCCTCATCAGGAAGCAGCCAGGAGCATCATTGCTGCAAATAGGATTGCAGACTCTGAGGCTGCTCTCTCTATCGCCCTTCATCCCTTGGTTTCCCCGAGGCTGGGAGGGGTAGGGGCGGAGGTGGGGTGGAATCTTTATCATGTGGACGGGTCCCTCAGGGATTGTATCCATGCAGTACTATGGGCCAAGGCTGAAGAACATGCAAAGACTCCTGAATCTACGAGTCGGTCATTGCCAGACGTGTGGTGACCTCCGCAGCTTTCACATGCTGCACTGGGGTCTCGGGCACTCCTCTTCCCAGGAACCCAATGCAGTGTTTGCCAAAGGCCTCCCTCTTCATAAGGCACTGAACACAGATGCATTAGAAAATCTACGTGGCATGTGTGGCTCTCAACCCTCCCTAGAACTACTCAGGTGGAGGTGCTTGTGGCCAAGAGCCCTGGGGTGATGGCACTACCTGAGCCCCCAAGCACTAAGGAGCAGCTGGTTTATATAGGTGTGTCCCTCTGCTGGCACGCTGCCCTGGTGCTGAGTCTGTGGGGCCGGAGGCTGCTGGGCATGTCTGAGTCAGGCAGCTGCGATGCTTCTTGGACTTGCTACGTCTCTCTGGTTCCAAAGACTCATAGGCACCGTCCCCCTGGGTTTATCCAAGTTTCTCCCTTTGCTTTTAGAGGCAGCAGCATGGCCTCTCGGAAACAAGGAGGGGGGGATTGGTTGATTTCCCTCAGGATGCGAAGGCCAGGTGCTTGGTGCATCTTGGGTACCTCTGTCCTTAGTACTTAGACAATAACACCAGGTGCTTCCTGACTGGCAGTCGCTCTTTCTCTTGGTCACTTGCATCCTGCTGTTTCACAGCAGTGCAGCCTCTGGTGCTGAACGGTCTTCCCCTCTCAGCACTGTTTGATCAGTCGATGCCCCACACTTGCCTGACCAGCTGCCTTCCTGCTTCCTCTTTGCGCTGCACTGTGACCTTGCTCAGAATCTGACCCTGCTGTTGTGAAATTCTCTCCAGCTCGCTGCCCTGGGCTTTGCTCCCTGCAGGCTGACTTTCCCCACGCAGCGTGCTGAGCTCTGAGGAACCCAAACTGCTTTAACAATACCTAGCATGTCTAAAGTGCCTCTAATATAGCGATCTCCAAGCCCTTCCCAATGAAATGCCTCTTACGAACCCTCTGAGCTAGAGGAGAGCTGTTACTTCCGTGGTGAAATGCAGCAGGTATTCAATAACAGAGCGCTCTGCATGTTCCCCATTCCCAGTGCACAGTTCCTGTGGGGCAGTTCCGGACAGGAAGTGAAGAATGCCATTAATGACTGGGAGTGCAGGAGGGTAGCACGTTCTTTGGAATTTGGCCAGGGGGCTGGGTTTGCATCCTTGCACTTGCAGAAAGTGTTTTGGACTCTTCCATAACCACAGGCACTCAGGACCGAGCGCGAAGTAGAGGCCCTAATGAGATCAGTGTCTTAGATGTCCTGACAAACGGAATGCCAGCTGCTGGATTGCTAGCGAGTGGGTGCTGCCTGGGGGCTCCTGATTTAGCCCTGCTTACGCTGTGAGTGCAGAGCAGAGTCCCGCTGGAGCCTGTTGATGCTTTAAGCAATGTAGACATTTCTCTAGGTGCAGAAGGGGCTCCTCCCATTTCAGACTGAATGGGTTGCCAATGGGCACCCCTGTTGGCATCCGGGCACCAAGCAGCCCTGTTGTCTAGGAAGCAAACTGAGGTGCTCGCAGAGGGCTAGTGAGCAGAAAGGGCAGGGGGTGGGGGCTAGAGAAGTGTGGGTAGAGTAACTTCCCAGGCAGGCAGGCTCAGCAGGGGAAGCTGGGCCCATTGGCATTGCACCAGGAACAGAGTAGTGCAGACGAGCACTGAGTAACTCTAGATCCATTGAATGTGCCCCAACAAGAACCAGGCTAGCCATTGATTGGGCTGGTTCATAGCGGATTTTGCAGCAGCCTCCCTGGGTTAGTCTTTCTAATCAGGAGTCAAAAAATCCCGTGCGCGTCTATTTTCGTGATACAGAACAGTGCTGCTGTAGCACTACTGGGCGTCTCCAGGCACCTTACAGGCACTAATAAATTCAGCAGCATCACAGCTCTATCAGGTGGATATTTATCCCTGTTTTACAATTGGGGAAACTGAGGCACAGAGTGAGGACGTGACTTGTGAAAGGTCAAAGGGCATCAGAGAACCAGTGTCGCCTGATTCCCATTCTCATGTCCCAACCTGTTGTCTCTTCTTCCACCGGAGTCCGTTTGCATGGCTCAATGACCTTCCTCATTCCAGTATAGGCTGTACTTGGGGCGGGGGGGGGTTGTTGTGCGAAAGCCGTTATGGAGCTAGAAGGTGGCCTAGTTTCTAGAGGGTGTGTTGCGTTGTCTCACACAAGGTGGCAGCAGAGTCGGTAGCATGGTAGCAAACAGGACAGCTCAGCATCTCTAAGAGCAGCACTGCCCAGGGCTCCTCCGTTCCTGGCTGTTTGGCGGATGTGGCGAGGGAGTCACTGAGTAGCTTTGGTGGTGGAGGCTACGCTAATTGGGCCAAGCGTTACCTCCTCCTCCTCCTCGAGTCCTGAGCTCAAGTGTGCACGTGGGACTCAAACGTGGCTCAGAGCGGTGAAGGTTTGCATCTCTTCCAGGTGCTGCATAATTTCCTAATAGGATCCATGCAATTACTTTTCTCTACTAAAATATCTGCAGTGCTGTTCTCTTTGCCAGGCTTTTAGTTTTAGAAACGCAATAGAGATGTTTCAGCTTGAAGTATTAGTCGCCCCCGTTAAGCCTCTCTGCTCCCCGCATGAAATGCCTGCCAAGCTTTTTGGTTTTGCATGGCCTGAGCCACATTTCAGGGTGGCACGCTGAACGCTCAGAGCTCCAGGGTTTCTCCTTCTCACGTGCTTCTGGTGTCCATCCTTGATGCTGTTGCTGAACAGCAGGAGATGGATGGAAATAATGTTTTGCAAAATATTTCCCACTCTGAATAGAAGACCCAGCTTGGGACTGCGTTTTACGTGAAATGAGGTGTCAGGCCCTGGTGCCTTTACCTCTCTTGGGGTGGGATTCTGCAGTTCTCCCACTCTTACACTGGGCCTGGGGCTACAGTACCCTGCTGTGTATCAACTGTTCTTAGCCAGCCGATCTGGCTGGGTTTAGCTCCTGCGGTTCTTCCCTCCTGAGAGTCTGTGATCAACCGTGTACACAGTGATCAAAGAGCTTAAACAACCGCATTGTTTTAACAGTAGGAACAACGCATGTAGAGAGAGAGAGGGTTTTAAGAGCCTTATGTGACTCTGTCTGTCTGACCTAATGCCCCAGCACCCGGTGGTGGTGACCTGGGCAGGGCTAGCTTCTTTAGACACCCTCAGCATGTCCGTGTGCTGTCTGGTTCCCCTGAACAGTCAACTCTCCCCTCTCAAGAGGGTTCTTGTTCCTACCAGCTGGAGTCCTTTTGATCTCCTCCTTTGCTCTGGACCTTTTCCTGTCCTGGTTTGAATCAGGTTTGTAGGTTGGCTGGAGAGGAGGCAAAAATCTCCGAAGCTGAGAATCCTGGCATTTTCCCTTAACTCTCATGACTGCAGAGGGGTCATTTGCCTTATAGACTTCAAGGTCAGAAGGGACCATCATGATGATCTAGTCTGACCTCCGGCACATTGCAAGCCACAGAACCTCACCCATCCACTCCTGAGACCGTCTTTCCCTTCCAGTTGTTCCCCGCCCCCCATCCCCTGTCTCCAATCATTAGCCTGGTGTAGTCACACAGAAAACCTCTCAGTATCCCAGTGAACATACAATATTCATGCATTATTATAGAGTAGCTCCAAATCTGTCATGGCTAGTTCATAGCTCGAACCTTCCTGGAAAACAGCTGGTTTTAGCCCTTGTGGTTGCAGAGAAGCTTGAGAGCATGACTCTTAAAGGCTCAAAACTCACAAGATTGACTAAAACATCTCACCGTTTTGAAGTCAGTAATTTTGGGGCTGTTGTTTATGGTGGCTTTTGGCTGGGGGAAGTGACTCGTTAGGTTTGAACTCCTGGGGTTGGCTGTGCTGCAATAGACCCCACCCACCACTCTCATCATAACGTTGGCACCCAGCGTGGCAGAGGATAGGGGCGGGGGAGGGAAGGAATTTGTGAGGATCTAGGACTTCCAGCCTGTTTCCAAAGCAAGCTTGACCTGTGTGGCTTGTGGCGTGGGGGAGAGCTAATGGGAGCTAGGGTTAGATTTGCATCCCTGGAGGTGAACGGCATGCATTGCTAATTGAACTGATGTGCAAAAAATGTACATTGCAGCCTGCCAGTGGAAAGAATGTTAACGGCTCCCCTGCCAGGTGGAATATGCAAAACATGAAGCAAGTAATACATCCGCCCCATTGCAGGAAGGATGGAGGATGGTGAGGTGTCAACAGCTGGGCTGAAGAAAGGGAGGTGCCCACGTTACTAACCATAGACACTGAGGGCTGGATCCTGCAAGGCACTGAACATGCAGGCAAAGCAGTGACTGTCCTTGGGGGTGCATGGAGCCAAAGGGCTCTTCAACATAGTAAGGTCGAGCTGTGCTGTGAGTCAGCTTGCAGTGAATACTAGGAAATGATGGTTCTCTCCCCCATGCCAAACTCCATGCTGAGGTCCAGTCGCTCTCCCCAGCCCCGGTAAATCCACGACCACTCCTGGGCTCAAACTCCCATCATGTCTGGTGTGGAGCAGAGGGATCCTTGACCTCAGATTCCTTTTCCTGTACTGCACCAAGGAGCAGGAGGGCCAGTATCCCAGGATTTAAACAGCCTACCGAGGCTGGGGTTGGTTTTGCTTATGTGCCTTCAGGCAGCGCAGCTTAAAAAGTCCAGCTCTTAAGCTTTGATAGCTTTGTGCCTCTGCTGCAAAACACCCCTTTTATAAGAGATTGGTGCTTGGATACAGGCACGCAAAGCAGCTCTGATGCCCTCGTGAGCTAGAGTAAGCAGGACACGGGGAGTTCAGTGCCCCTTGCTGTACCTGGCTGCAGGGAGTGCGGTTTCCTCACAGCTCCCCCTCTCCCTTGGCTGTTGTGCAGCTCTCCCCTCCGGTTTGTTTTCTTTAGCTGCTAGACGCCTGCTGCATTTGACACTACCTGCAGTTCTGTGTAGTCATCCCCTTGTTAACTTCATGAGTTGTTCCTTTGGAGCTGAAATGTGGGGGCGAGATTTTCGATCTTGGTGGGTTTAGTTTGCATGTCGTACTGGTACAAGAAGGGCGTTGAAGTGGGAGGCAGGCTGTGTGAAGGGTAAGGCGTTTCACAGGATCACGGAAATGTGGGCCTGGAAGGGACCTCAAAGTCCTCAAGTCTGCATTGAGGCAGGACCAGGTAAACCTAGAGCATCCCTGACGGGTTTGTCCTGCCTGTTCCTAAAAACCTCCAGTGAGGGGGATTCCACAACCTCCCTTGGAAGCCCATTCCAGAGCTTAACTTCCCTTAGAGTTAGATAGTAGGAAAAAACTTTCTAAACCTAAGTCTCCCTTGCTACTTATCCTACCTTCGATGGACATGGAGAACAATCGATCCCCATTCTCTTTATACCAGCCCTTAACAAATCTGAAAACGTATCAGGTCCCCGCTCAGTCTTCTCAAAACTAAACCATGCTCAGTTCTGCTAAGGCAGTGGGTCCCAAACTTTTTTTTACTGGTGACCCCTTTCACATTGCAAGCCTCTGAGTGCGACCCCTCCTTAAATATTAAAAAAGTTTTTAATTTATAACACCATTATAAATGGTGGAGGCAAAGCAGGGCTTAGGGTGGAGGTTGACAGCTCGTGACCCCCTATGTAATGACCTCGTGACCCCCTGAGGAGTCCCGCCCCTCAATTTGAAAACCCCTGTGCTAAGGCCAGATCTATACTATAGACCTATATCCGTCTAACTACATCCCCCCTGAGCAATGTAGTTACACCGCTGACCTTAACCCCCCCGTGTAGACAGCACTCTGTCCATAGGGGAGCGTCTCCTGCCCACAGAGCTCCCGCCTCTGTGCCAGTGTAGCGCGGCACGTGAAGACAAGCCCTGACTAATGGAAGCCATTTCTGGTGGTCCTGTGCTGGCTGGTAGCTGTTACTGGGCACTTTCATCATTAGTCTTTAAAGCGCCTTCACAAAAGAGGGTAAAAATCAGCCCTATTTCAGAGAGGGGGAAGCAGAGGCACGCTGGGGAAGCGACTTGCCCGAGGCCGGGTACTTGGCAGAGATGGTAACAGAACCCTCCTGTGATCCCCAGGCAGTGCCTTTTCCTTTGGCCCATGCTGCCCGTTCTCCTTCAAATCCTAATTTGTGCAAACCAATGTGCCGAAGACTTTGATCAGAGGGTCTTAATTTTTAAAACTCCTACAGTAACTGGGCTAATGTACTTCAAAGGCACCCAATCAGCTGAGCGTCCCTGCATTTGTAGCTCTGAGCGTGGGGTTTGCACGAGGTCAGGATGGGGATAACGCACAATGGATCTGTTGGCTTTTAATTTGGTCTCTTGTCCCACCTTCCAGCTCCAACGCTATTTTCTCTTCTCACCCCTCGCCCTCCCTCTGGCTCCCAAATCCCCGTGCTAGAACCTTGTCCATAAACACACAAGCTAAACTCCACCCTGCTGACACCCACCCAGGATGCTGCCAGGCAGGAACAGAGCAGGCTTAGAACCTCCCAATTCACTACACGGTCCCCACTAGCACCACTCTAGCTGTAAAGAGAGAGAGCAAGTGGATTTTTAACCCTTGCCATTCCTGCTTCAGCTCACGCTGGGCTTAGCCTGCCTGACCTAAATAGTTATGTAAGGAGGCGAGGAGACCACTTAAAAGCTGTACTGCAAATCCGGCTGACCCACTGCCCCCAGCTTTCACCGCTAGTCCCTTCAGGGCATGTTTCCTTGCTTGGACTGAAGGGCTGAGGAAAGTCCCTTGTTACGAGAGCTTACAGCCGGCCTGGCTGGGAGCGCTCTCATGCACCTGTGGCAGTGGGCTCACCACAGCTCTCCGACCTGGCTGCTATTGTTAACTATGCGTGGGTAAGTCTGTAAGGCTGGGATTATGAGTCTCTTGTGTTTACATCAAGGGAGCCTAGGGCTAAATGGGTGCTAGGGTAACCCTTGCATCCATCACACTTGCCCAAGTATCCCCATCGAGTGGCACTGCACCAGTACACACTGGGAGCAGTGGAGAATCCATCCCATAGACTAGAAGATTTTGCTCTAAAGCATAGAATCCAAATACAGAAGAACTCAGTAAGGTACGGCTGTTCTAGTGATCCATTGCTCACAAATTGGTGCAACAACTCAGACGGCGCTGGCACAATCTCCTGGGGTAATTCACTGCCCTCGTGATCAGCTGGGACAGAGGGCTTCCATTTCTTTGGGCTCAGAAAAGGGCTAATGGGGACGATGTCACTTTTCTGGCCTGTTGTACCAGGATCAGAGAGGGGAGTTCTGAAGCAGTGTCAGCTGGATGCTGAGTGTGCTCCCGCACGTCATCCCTGTGTTCGTAGCGAATGGGCTGCCCGGTACGATGCTGTCTACTCGGCCACCACTCCAGTGTAGCATCCACACCTGGGCTCTCCTCCTTGGGATTTCCTGAAGATGCTCTCCTGGCTGCCTTTGCTGTAGGGTTAGAGAGTCCTGTTCCATGAGCGTCTCCACACTTAGCAGGCGTGGAACAGGATTAAATGCTAAATGGCAGTGGAAGCGATGGCTGGCTAAATCCTGCAGTGGTGTAGAGGTTTCTCTCCTGCCCACCCTTCCTTCCTCCCTCTGTTTTCCCCCTCCCCATACAGTTTGAGAAGGGCAGGTGAGTGACCTTGACAAGCCAGTTTGCTGAGGCTTCTGTTGAGCTGGGAAGAACTTCTACTGTGTGCCACACACACATCATGCACCCAGTGCTGGGCTGGGTGGTTTTAGCTAGACTGGGGCAGGAGAGACCATAAAGCATCATGTTCTTTCACACTAGGTTGCTCCAGATAGAACCGTGGTGTAACCACTCTCGCGCGCTTATGCTGACTGATTAGTCCACAGGCCTTTAAATACCTTACAAAGAGATGGCCAAGACTTCTGATTATCCACTCCCTTTCCCTGGCTCATTCTCTACAGGACACTTTCTGGTGGGAATCTTGCTTTCAGTGTCTGGAGAGTCCCACTGCTTCCATGGGGAGATGATTCCAGAATGGAAATAGGTCTCATGGTCTGAAAATGTTCCTACTATTCAGCTTTAGTTTCCTTTCTTGGTTTCGTCTCCTTCCACTGAGTTCAGAGCAACTGCCTAACCTGGGGGTCGTAGTTCTGGACCCACGCCAGGTTAGTTCTTTGAAAACTGGAAGTCTGCTTTGAGTGGGCGTGATTTCCGGAGGCTTTCCTGCTGCTGTGGTCGAGCTGCATGTACTGTAATCTGTGCGTAGCGGCCAGTTCCCATTGCCAGGCATGTCTCTAACTCCACAAGCACCTTGGGCCGGATGCAAACCTCTTCAAAGCCTTTGTCTTTGCTATGTTGAACTGCCCCGTCCAACCCTCCTGGGCAGCATCACAAGTCAAAGCACTTGATAGGACTAGTGGTGGGAGGTTTGCTGCATGGTTACGATAAAGAACGGCTTAGAGCAGGGGAGTAGCAGGTGGGAATCTTGGTTTTTGTTCCTATCTCTGCCACTGAATTACTGCGTTGGGCAAGTCCGCTTGCTTTTCCCCGTCGGTTACATGGGGATAATGGTGCACGAGTCAGAGTGTTGTGATCTTTGGGTAGCACTTGAGGACCCTTGCATGGAAGTCACTGTAGAAGTGTGCAATGTTGATCTCTAGCAGCATATGGCTGAGGAGCAGGGGCTCCCACTGGCTCTCTGGGAAGTGGTTAAAGGAAAGGATTCTGCATGTCTCTCCTTGCAACAAGCACTTAAAGAACTGACGTGCCTCCAGGGTCTCTGCGGTGCACAGAGCCATTAGCGGTTATCTGCGATAAATCCATGAAATGGCCGTTACCTCGCCTTCCCCGTAGAGAGGAGGCTGATCAACCTCCTCCCCTGCGCAATCAGCAGTGCGGGCCAAGAAATCTAGGGTCTAATGTCTTTTCCCCCCTCTCCTCCCCCTTTAGCCTGAGTAACTCCTCCTGTTTGAGATGTCGTCCAGCGATAAGAATGGGGGCAGCCGGTCGAGCACCAGCAGCAGCCGCCTGCAGAGCAGGAAGCCCCCTGACCTCTCCATCACCATTCCACCAGTGGAGCTACAGGAGGAAAGCAACCCAAAAGTGGTAAGAGGGGGATCCCCGATGTCCCAATGCCGGTTAGTTCCCAGTGACCCGGGAGGGTGCACTGGGGGAGCAGGGGGTTTCTTTGTAGCAGTGGTAAGGTACTAGGGAATGCTGCTCCTCTGGGAGCATGGTCGAGCCCCGTTCCCCAGCCCAGCACCATCTCCTGTCCCATTCTGCTGCTTGATTAGAACCCATGCAGCTCTGAGCCCTGAATGCTGCCATTTTCCAGGCTGCTGCTCAGGATGATGATGTGCATTGATGGCCCATCTCCAAGGGGTTAGTTGTTTTCCCCCATTAGCTGCCCGTTATGAAATGGCTTTACGGGGCTCCCTCCCTGCAGCATTGCTCGTCATCCCTTCAGCCAAGGGTTGGGCGCAGGAGCTGTCCGAGGGGCCCAGGGTGCACCAAAGGGTAGGCAGATGGGGTGCGGGGGGGACTCAGTTTTGCAATTGGAGTTCTTGAAGCTGCTCTTGCTTCCCCATGCCGGCAGCACATCTGAACATGGGACCCCTCTGTCAAGCTCTTAAATTAAATTAAGGTCAAACATAGGGCGAGCCCTGCGAGAACCCAAGCATGTACGTAGGGGGTTGAGCCCTGGCGAGAGGTAGGTCAGTCTCTTGGCTGACAGGTTCTGTTTCCCCCCTGCCTCCCTTAACAGTGGGTTGTGGGGGGATCCCAGCTAGACACAGAAATGTGTTCCCCTCCCCCAGCTCTGCTCCTAATGGCTTGGCTCCCCTTCCAGCCTCTGAAAAACCCAGTGTATCAAAAGAGCGTGAGCCTACAGGAGCCCAGAGGGAAAAGGGATGAGAACACGCTGGAGAGACGTCCCGGCTTCCACAGACAGACCTCCCTGTCCCAGAGCATCCGCAAGTAAGGAGCATGCGGCACTGGGCGTTACGGCACCGCGTGTCGGACGCTGCAGCACCTGGTGCTAGGCTGGGGGGAGGGGAGTTGAACAGATTTGGCTCCCTGCTTTTCTGGTCTCTGCCCTGGCTGCAGACGACGCGCTGCGGGACCAGGCGTGAAGGTCGAAGCTGCGTGTGTTAGAATCAGGAAGCTGAAATAAGTTAACCAGGTCCCATGTTGGGTTTTCATCTGTTGGTGTGTTGCCCGGCTGTTCGCTGTTCCAGGAACAATGCCAGTCTCCTCAGTTAGAATTCGAACTCGTGCTTTTCACAGATCAGCGCCAAGAAGCAAGAGGCTGTTTCTCTGTGGTATTTACGTGGGGCTTTCACGGACGCATTCGCTTGTGCTTCTGTTTCAGCACCAAGCTAACAAGCCTGGTCCCAGTGTGGTGCAGGTACCAGCGATGTTCCCAAGAGGGCTGAATTTCTGGCATCTCCTGCTATTGCAGGCTGGGCCCCTCCAGAGCAGAGGCTGCCAACTGAGCTCAACTCTGGCAGGCTTCTGTGGGTGAAGGGGCTGGGCTGGGATCAAAGAACTCATTTCACTTGTAGTGTGAACGGTTTGAACATTGCCTGCGCCTTGTGTGGTGTTAGATCCTGAATGCCATGTCCACGCTGCCATTGGGGGTGTGATTGCAGCACTGGGAGGCACATTGGTGCGAGCAGTCATCTAACTAGCATGGCTAAAAGTAACTGTGAAGATGTGGGGCTGCAGGCTCCAGGCAGGCTAGAAAAGCCCCCCAGACATACTAGCTTTGCTAACCAAGTTCAGGGTCTGTACCGCTGCATCTTCACTGCTATTTTTAGCGTTCTAACAATTAAAGCTAGCGCGGGTGCGCCTGCCTGAGGTTATGTCTGCATACAAATCACAGTCAACGCACACGGCTGCTGCAGTTTGCATGTTGCTGAGGCATGCGTGTCCTTGGCTGCTTGTGCCTGGTGCTCACCAGGAGTGCGTGTGTCCATGTAAAGGCTGGTGCCAGCGCGCCATGCACCATCGTCCAGCTCAGTGCCTTTTGGGCCACTTTTGCAATGTTTTGTGGGATAGTAAGGATTCACCCAGAGATCTCTGGGGAGCCAGGGGTCAAGTTCCCAGCATGCAACTCTCTGCGTCCCGTAAGACCATCCATTTCCCATCATTTTTGTGCCTTTTCTAACAAAATCCCACAATCTACTCCATGCTTTTCAGGCTCTGGCAGAAGCCTGGAAGCCACAGAGTTCTGCGCTGTTCTTGTGAAT
Source organism: Mauremys reevesii (assembly GCF_016161935.1). Classification (NCBI taxonomy): domain Eukaryota; kingdom Metazoa; phylum Chordata; order Testudines; family Geoemydidae; genus Mauremys; species Mauremys reevesii. The sequence continues at coordinate 29,150,375 of NC_052637.1, forward strand.
GTGGCAAATACAGGATGTACAACTCCTCTGATTTTTGCAGACCTTCAGGAAGTACCCCAACAACCAGGGACATGAGGCTGTCTCAGAGGACAGTTGGCTGGTGGATGTAGCGAGAAACAATTCAGGGTTGCTTGCCGTGTTCGTGAAACGAGCACTGAGTGTTGGGATCACATCGTAATGCAGGTTTGGAGCGATGAGTGGTGGTGGCAGAACCTTGGGAGGTGAGAAGCCATCTTCCTGGATCCGTGTGCAGAGCTCGTTCCAGCCCCACAGCGCAGGGACCCCAGAATGAGAGCTGCATTGACAGTGGAGAAACCAGCAGCAATCACCCTCTGGAAGTTTGCAATGGGAAATTCCCAGTGGGGACCACTCATGCAATGAAGCGTATCCTGTTATGCAGGAGTGAGACTCTTGGCAACGTGCAGGGGCTGCTAGCAGAGGGATTTGCAGTAATGGGGTTCCTGAGCTGCAGTGGGGTGATGGACAGCACTCGTATCCCTATTTTGGCACCAGCCCACCTTGCTACAGAGTACGGCAACAGAAATGGCTACTTTTCCAGGATGATGCAAACACTGGTCGATCACCAGGGACGCTTCACCAATATCCGTGTGGGTTGGTCAGGGAAGGTGCCTGATGCTCACCTCTTTAAGAACACAGGACTTTCCCAAAAGCTGCAGGCAGGGGTATTCTTTCCTAACTGGCGGGTGTTGAAATGTCAGTAGTGATGCTGCGCGACACAGTCTAGTCTTTTTGCTCCCATGGCTTGTGAAGCTGTACACCAAGGGCTTGCTGTCTGAGAAGACCCACGATGTCCTGATGCATTTCCTGCTCCTTGTCCTTCTGGGACTACTCCCATGCCTTTTTCCTGTCCTCTTTCTCCATGCCATTGGTCATGTTGGCTCTCCAGCCTCCTTTGTTCATGGGCGGATGCAGCATTGACTTGTAGGATCTCACAGAACATGTCCTCTTCTTTCTTCTCCACAAGGCCAGGCATTCTACGTGTGTGGATGGGTCACCCCTCAATGCCACCAGGTCAAAATAGACCGATGTATCATTACATTTACAGTCACAACAGAAAGGGAAGAACCAAAATCAAAACACCCTCCCCTTATTCCCATAAATCCTTTTAATGAGAAATGCCTAGTGATGGTTGTGCTGTGGTGCACCTCAGCTCAGCACCGCCCCAGCCACGGTGAGTATGGCCTGCAGAGGCGAGGAGTTGGATTTTCTGTTTCATGAAGCTACAGAATTTCAGCCCCTCTTCAGCATGGGTCTGAGTACAGAGCAAGGGTAGTAAATATTGGCACTGGCTTTCACAGGCAGTGGTGGGTTTTGTCTGATATTTCACTTGGAAGGGGCACAACAGACCAGAGAGCCCAGCTGCTGTTGGTGTCCCAAAGCTGCCTGAGCCCATATGCCTCTGGCCTGCTTCAGTGGTGCTAGCTGAACGCCTCCCAGACTGGCCTGGGAAAGTGTCCTTCTGCGGCCATGCCTAGAAACGTTCGGGAGAGGACTGCCTCCCTGACCATTTCATCGCGATCTCTCCAGAGGATACGAGGGACATCCCTATGTTCATAAACAAACTGCTCCTATCCTCCCCTCCCGCTTAACCCAGCAGAAGAATGAAAAGCAGCTGCCTGCTTTTCCCTGTTGTTGTACTGCCACCTCTTCTCATGCAACGAAAAGTCGATAACTTGGGTGTGGGCCGGGCACCAGCTTTAAATTTAAACGTAGTAAGGAAACATGCATGTGCACGCTTCCCCAAGCTCCTTTCCCCTTCACCTGCAGGCTCATCCATGTTCACATGGACTGGCTAGTCTCCAGCAAAGTATTCAACAGGTCCTGGCTAGCAGCATGGCTGGAGTCCCCTGCTGTGTGTTCCTGCCCCCCCATGACAGGGATCTCCATCTCAGGCTCCTCGGAGGCATTGGCAGTGATCTGGGAGGTGCTGGTGGGATCTCTGGTGAGCAAGGCAGGCAATTTATTGTAAAAGCATCAGATCTCCGGTGCAGCACCAGCTTGACCGTTACCCTCCCAGCCTTGTGGTATCGCTGGCGAAGTTTCTTCACTTTCTCACAGTCCTGCTGCTGATCCCTGTCTGCATCAGAACTCTTCGCCTGCATCCCCCGTGCAATCTGCTTGTAGATGTCGACGTTTCCGTGGCTGGTCCAAAGTTCTACCTGCACAGCTTCTTCTCCCCACAGACCCGGGAGATCCTGTCTACTCGAGGCAGTAGCTCGTGTGCGTGGAGTTGGAATGGTCATCTGGACAGCTGCACACTGATGAAGTGAGACTTTTCTGTAATATTTTTATGAAGCCCGTGTGTGCCTCAGTTTCCCCTATATGCTGTGGTGTTACCTGGTGAGGGGAAAAGGACTGTTTGCTCTCAGGGCAGGCTCAGAGACGTGGGTATTAATGTTACGTGCCTGGCTGAGCTTGAAATGTGCCATTTAAAAAAAAAAAGACTGTCTGAGACCGACCTCTCATGAATGGAGGATACAAGAAGGATGGCAAATCCAATCACCCAGGGCACTGATACCTAGCCACCAAGGACCCAGCAGGAGGCAGATTTCCCCACCTCTCTTCAGGGAAGCTGAGCAACGTTCTCTAGCTGGAGAACAAAGGACTGGAGAGGGGTGAGGTGAGGGGGTAAGAGCTGCCTGCTGGAAGGAGTCAGGGCTCCATCTGGAAACTGACCCAGAAGATGTCAGACCAGAGCCTGAACAGTGGCGTTCACCCAGCTTGGCCAGGCTCTGCGCTAACCAGAGCGGCCTATGCTTTAACCTTCCTTTCTCTGGGCTACTCTAAGGACTTCACTGTGCTGCAGTTGACTAATAAACTCAACTGTTTTTTGATCCTCCTGTGTGTGTGTGTGTGTGTGTGTCTCTCACTGGAAATGCTTGGGGAGGTGCATTAAAATCTGCAGAGTGGACAAGTCTCTAGCTCTACGCCATTCGGGGGTGGGGGAGGACGGTGGTTTCACTGCATTGTCGTAATGGGGCACTTACATGAATCGGAGACAAATTTGAGTGTAGACATGGGCATAAAGAGGTCACTGCAAAGCGATTTATGTCAACCTAATTCTATATTGTAGACCAGGCTGCAGGTGCAGTCACACACCCCAGATGCAGTGTGGACAATATCTGAAGTTGCTTATAGCTCTGGAGGTGGTAATGATGGTGTCTGAGGGTACGTCTTGACTACCCGCCGTATCGGCGGGTAGCAGTTGATTTCTCGGGGATTGATGCCCTGAGATGTGGATGGGGTAAAAGATTCAGAAATGGTCTATTTTAGATACTATTTTGCACTCCAATTCTGTATTTAAATGACTTGCCGCATTCTCTGTCATGTGGACGTAGTGCCTTTGCACAGTGGCCTTTGCATTCCTCCAGCAGAGATGGACACTGTTTCTCTAAACACTTGCTTCTGCAGGGGGACAGCCCAGTGGTTTGGTGTCAGCAGTGACTGGGAGGGAAAGCGGGAGCACTGGCAACGCAAGAGCCGGCAGCACTGCAGCATGCGATATGGCAAGCTCAAGGCCCCCTACCGAGACATGGAGCTACCCAGTCAAGAGGTGCCCTCCTTCCAAGGCACCGAGTCACCGAAGCCATGCAAGATGCCCAAGGTAAAACTCTCAGGGGTGTGACGGGTTACACACACACACACACACACACACACACACACACACACACCGGGGTGCCACCTAATGTACTGGGGTCCCACTGAGCCTGCCCATTCCAGCCTGGGTTCCCTCACCCTGTCCTGCTGTGCCAGGCCCTCAAGCCGCCTCTGGCACACACCCAGGTAGGGCCACACCCCACTGCAGAAAGACAGAGGCACTGAGATCAGCACTGTGTGGGAAGACTCAGCTCAGGGATTGCCCAGTACTCAAGTGCACAACCCCTCTGGAGTGTAAATCCAAAATTGTATTGTCTTGTGCTGCGCAGAAATCTGTACGGCGTAAGTTCATGAAAATTGCCCCCTCCCTCAGTGTGGAGGAAGATATGCCCCCCCGGTTATGAATTGCACAAACTGGGTTTTAGAAAACACAACCAGTTTATTAACTACTGTACAAAGGATAGATTTTAAGTGATTAGGAGGGATTGCAAACCAATCCAAGTAGATTCCTGAGCAAATAAAGCAAACGTGCAAACTAAGCTTAAGACACTAAAGAAACAGGCTACAAGTAGTAATTTCTCACCCTAAACATTGGTTTAAGCAGGTTTCTGAGATTCTTGAAGACAAACTTCTTCTGCTTGCAGCTTAGAATTCCAGATATTCCTTTCACAGACCAGACACCTTCTAGCCTGGGTCCAGCTCAGTCTTGGGTGGTTTTAGCAGTCATCTTGGGCGGAGATTCAGTGAAGAACTGACCCTGATTAACTCATTCCTCAGCCTTAAAAAGGATTTATATATGGTGGGAATCCTTTGTTTCCCAGTTTGACCCCACCCCCCACCAGTGGAAAAATACAGCAGTCCAAGATGGTGTCCAGTACCAGGTGACATGATCACATGACCCTGCAGCATCAAAGCAGCATCCCAGGAAGGTGGGAGATTAGCATCTTCAAAGACCTATTGTTCTCCCTAATGGTTTATTGACTAACCAGCCAGACTGACTGCAAACATGTTTTTGCATTTGATACATAGTCACCATTCCTAACTTCAGATACAGAAAAGATACATGCATACAAATAGGATCATCACATTCACTACATCATCACCTTTCTAATGACATCGCACATGACCCATCTTACATAAAACATATCTTAGTTATGCCATATTAATATCATAACAATAAATGAAGAATATGGGGCGTAGTGCCACGAGGGGTTTCTCCTGTCTTAGCTCTCACTTAAATAATTTAAAATGGGGATTCCTAGCCAGATCCTGCCTCTCTGGTCTAGAGTGCAGGGGAGCAGGTGTCTTCAGATCAGACTGTTGGAGATAACTTCAGCAAAGGATTCCCAGAAATGCTGTCTGAGCATAGTGTAGCCCTGTTGGATGGGCTCAGGCAGTAGAAACTCAGGCTTTTAGATCCAGTGGTTCTGGGTTCAGTCCTGGCAGAAAACCCACTCTCAACAGGGTTCACTTGCGTAAGGTGTATCTTTGTGTCTCCCTTTTCTGTCTCTTACATTCATGTGCACACGGAGCTGAAAACGGAACCTAGTTCACTAACTTCTGCCTCTCTGTCCATGTGACTCTAAGATCGTAGACCCTTTGGCCAGAGGCCGTCCGTTCCGGCATCCGGATGAAGTCGATCGTCCTCGGACCCCTCACCCTGTTCTACCACCCCAGACGCCTGGAGTCCTCTCCATGACGTCCTTCACCAGCGTGCGGTCGGGCTACACCCGTTTGCCTCGTAGGAAGCGGGAGTCTGTCGCCCACATGAGCTTCAGGGCAGCTGCGGCTATCATCAAAGTGAGTTCTGCTTGTGAATGCATTCCCAGCTGAGCTGCTGCCTAGTGAACCTTCCTCAGAGACTCGTCCAGGGCACCTTTACGTCCTGTCACTTGTGTGTTCCCAAGATCTGAACTTGGTCCTTACTAAGGTTCTCCCAGGGCTCTGCAAATGCAGTCCTTTTTTTCCCCCACAACACTTAATGCAAGACCATTTTCCATTGTATTCTGGGACATTTTGCGGACCCCTACATTTTTGTTTTGATACTTTTGCAAAATGTTTTGTTTGGACAACATACGCAATGTCCATCGACATAGTGCAGTGCTTTATTTTAAGTGGAATTTTAGCTAAAAAGTTAAATGGTTTGAGTAATCAGTGAACTGTTTAAGAAAATCAGCATTGAATGGCAACCGTTAACGTAGAGGTTTTTCAGATTTCATTGCAAACGTTGCATAAAAACCTAGTCATGGGTGGTGTTTCTGCTGGGGCCCGTTAGCAGACCTGCTCTGTACTAGAGAATAGCCTGTGAAACCAGGTTATATGAACCAGATGTGGCTCACCTTGTAGACAGAGGTGGTGGAAAATTTTCTGACAAAACAGTTTTCCATCAGACCATGCTAATTTGACAAAATCAAAACACTTTACTGGAATGTGTTGCTTTCACTGACATTTTCATGGGGTGATAATGGAGAATGTTACATTTTGATAGGGCCAAAATGTTTAGAAAGATTTGGAGATTTTGACTTTTGGGCCCGATTTTCAGACAACGAGATTTCAGAATCTCTCTCAATTTTCTGCAGGATGCAAAGGCCAGATTTTGATCAGCTCTAACCATCGAGTTTGGCAACACTGACTTTTTGAGCTCTGTTTTTAACATGTTAATGCACATTAATCTGCAGCCAGGCAGTTAAGCTCTGGAACAGGCCTCCAATGAAGGTTGTGGAATCCCCATCACTGGAGGTTTTCAAGAACAGGTTGGACAAACACCTGTCAGGGATGGTCTCGGTTTGCTTGGTGCTGCTTCAGCACAGGTGGCTGGACCCTAGTGACCTTGGGGGGTCCATTCCAGCCCCACATTTTTCTGACTCCGTGACTGAGAGTTCTAGTGTGGGCAGGACACACGTATGTTGTGTTTAGCTCCAGGCTGGAGTTTGATGGCTGCACTTGCTTTTTTTTTTTTTTTTTTTACTGAGTTATAATCTCTGATCCAGTCACAAAGGTGTTTGTGTGGCTGGTGCATAACTGGGATTCTGAGGCATGTTATGGAACCATCATTGCGTATGTACTGCTGGGTGCTGGCGGAGGTGCATGCAACACTCTGCAGACCTCCCCAACCGAGATCTGAAATGCTGACAGCTTCCTTCTTTTGGGAAATCTATGTGCAGATTCCCAGCCATGCAGGTTAATCTGCTTAACGTTCAGCCCCAAAACTGCCTCCTGGTCCCCCGCTATAGTTTGGCAAGGTCCATCTTTAGTAGTGCATTTAATCACCAGTGTTTTGCCTTTTCCTCCATGAAAGGGACGTTCAGTTTTGGAGCCCTCAGCATCGAAACACAGAGGCAACAAGCGGAGCTTCCTGTATCCCAGCATCCTGGATGAGGACATGGTGGATGCTGCAGATACGCTGGACTCCTCATTCTTCAGTAAGGCAAGCATGGTTCCATGATCTCCTAGCTTCACCCCCTCTCCCCTGCAGCTTTTCCTTGGGGCTGAGTCACCAGGTCTTGGAGCCCCTGGGGCTGGTGGTGTGAGACCCCGGGCTGGCTCTGCTGAGACTCCAGTCTGTGCATGTTGATGGAAACTGGGGCTTCACTTCCCTAGCTGTGATATTTTGATTTAAACCCTGTGTACATTTCATCTCTCTTCCCCCCCACCCCCTTTCCGACACTGGTGCGTGGCATCCCAGGCTGTTACCTTACAGGTCCCGTGCCCCAGAGAGCTTTTACTGCTTAGGACATTGACCTTGATCTATCGCCCAACGCCGAATAATTCCCCCGCCCTCCCAACCGCACTCTGTTAAACTTGTTGCTTTTCACCATTTTGGGGGGGTGGCGGGGGTTGCTTAATATGCTGGGAGGGAGTTCAGTTTTGAGTAGCAAGGGGCCCAGAGGCCACAGTCTCTGTTCGCAAGCAAAGGGGGAAATGCACCTTAATTATTGTCACTGATTTCTCCCTACGTACATCCTATCCCACAGCAGCAACCCTCAGCCACATCTACGCCGTGGGGACTACAGCAGCTGTAGCTGTGCTGGCCCAACCTTGTCATGCAGATACCGCCCAGAGCATTCCTCCAGCAGCCTAGCCACATCTGCACCACGGGCTGGGTCAGCATAGTTATGGCGTTCAGGGATCTAGACTTTCATACCCCTGAATGGTGTTGCGAAGTCAGCGTAAGCTTAAGTGCAGCCCAGACCTTCGGTCCGTTTTAGATTGTAGCTCTGCAAGGCTGAGACTCTTTGTACAGCACCTAGCACAGAGGAGCCTCCATCTCCACTGGTTCTTAGACACGATTGTAATAGAGCGTCTCCAGTGCTGCAGAACCCAGATATGCTGCAAGTTGTTCGGGCAAGGAAAAGCTGTGGTTCCTGTCCCATTTGTAAGACCCTGTTAGTGCTCAGTGAATCAAGGATCAGATACCACGATGCCGCGCTAAGCATAGATCTCTCCATAGAATTAATGGTTGATCATCCCCCATCGTCTCTCAAGGCCCTGTCCTGAAGTCAGGTCTGAGCCAGGAGCAAGTCTGGTTGGAACACCAATTGGATCACTTCTCTGTCTGAGCTAAGCCATCACCCGCATGTCTCTGCTGTGTCCCTCACAGATAGATGCGCCCGAGGAGATGTATTCCATGCCGGACGACGTGTTCGAATCGCCACCCCTCTCAGCCGCTTACTTCCAAGGGCTTCCTCACCTGGACGGTGCCCGACCCTCTGAGGTGGAGCAGCCTGTTCTGTGAGTATCGGTTCTGGTTCGGGGCTGTGCCACAGAGATTTGTCCAGTGCCCCTCAGACTTGACATGTGCTATCCTGGAGATTCTGTTCCAAGGTAGCTTCTGAGCTGGCCCATTGCACTGACTGGTGCTGGGGGGCTGGAGCTGGGCTAGATATCCAGAAGGAACTTGGCCCCATCCCTTTCCCTGGCAACTCCTTTCACTCCTGGCAACACCGGCCATGCTGTGATGAGGCCATGCATAAAAGGGAGTAAAAGATTTAACTCCACCTCTTTGAAGGGAATTGAGTGAAATGCTTCTCGCTGCAGGAAGGAAGGTGTCGGGGTCTCGCTGTCAGCCATCCCCAGCCCCAAGAGAGGCAAGCGGATCGCTTCCAAAGTGAAGCACTTCGCCTTTGACCGCAAGAAGCGATACTACGGGCTGGGGGTGGTGGGCAAGTGGCTGAACAGGACGTACCGCCGGAGCATCAGCAGCATGGTCCAGTCTCAGCTGGAGAACACGGATAGTCACAGGTGAGGGCTGGGCTCTGGCTGGATGGGCGGGGGGGATGCTATTATAATGGCCCGGGCTGATACTGGATCCTAGTGCTGCCCTGTATGTAAACGCTGGGCCTGGTTCTTGATGTTGACTGGCGTGGAGTTACTCCTGATTGACGCCAGGGGAGTGAGATCAGGATCGGGGCCTGACAGTCCAGCCTGGCCCACGCTGAGTGGTTCCAAACATACACAGCGGAGGAGCTCTATTCGCTTACGTTCCAGTGCCTTGCGGGCCCCTCGTCTCAGCAGAGACCCTCCCAGACGAGGAGCTGCGTTGGAGAGGCGGGTGGTCAGGGAAAGGGCTCCGATGACTTGACTTCCCTTTAAGTGGTGATGGATGTAAAATATGCCTTGCACTGGGGTTGTGAAATGCTAACCAAGGCAATCCCAACAGCAGCTCGGCCAATGCGCCTCCGAACCTGACCTCCGTATCCCCGTCCTGAGCCCCTCCTACACCTCCCTGCCCTGGCCTGCTGTGTCGGACGTGGGCATCTCCAGTCAGCTGGTTTAACGTGAGTGAAGGTTGGCAGGGACGGAGCTGCTCAGTCTGTGAAGAGTGACCCTTCTTTGTGTTTCCCTTCCCCTCCCCAGGCCGTATTTCACCTACTGGCTCACCTTCGTCCATATCATCATCACCCTGCTGGTTATCTGCACATACGGCATCGCGCCAATCGGGTTTGCCCAGCACGTGACAGCGGAGTTAGTAAGTTCAATCGATACTGGCTGTGCCAGTCTTGGGGCTGTCTAGCCTATCGGGTCCCTTGGGCTAATGACACCCCTGGCACTGCCTGTGTCTCTGGAGAATCCTGTCTCCAATGCCAGGACTCCAGTAGCTGATTTAAAGCAAGTCTATTGCCCCAGCTCTGCTGAATGCCAGCAAAATGGGGATTATCCCATGCAGGCTTAATTCTCCAGCATCTCCCTATGTGTACGGTTAGCCGGGTGGCTCCGTTTCTCTCCTAGGTACCCAGGCACTGAAAGGAAGGCAGGAATGAAGTTTCCTGGGAAGATGGCCAACACTTATTCTTTCCTGTAATCTATTATCTCCTCTTAACCTCACAGTCTGGAAAAAGCAGCCCAGTGGGAGATAGTACATATACAGACAGACTTGGGTTTCTTTCGGTTTTAAATGGCCTCGAGAGTGATGGGGTTACCATGTGTAGCGTCTTTGCGACTCCATATCAAACGTGCTCAGTTTGTGAGAAACAGGAACGTCTTTCCTCCCTCACTGATCACCCTGAAATCCAGCCTGGGATCTCGGTAGCAAGAATGGGCCAGTGGATAAAGCACTGGACTGGGACTTGGGAGACATGAGTCAAATTCCCAGCCCTGCCACTGTCTTCCTGTGTGACCTTGGGCAAGTTACCTGATCATCTGTTTCTCCTTCTGTAAAATGAGGTAGCACTGCCCTACCTCGGAGGGGTGCTGAGAGGCTACAATCTAATAATGATGTTGGGGTGAGGCTGCACAAGTAGAAAGACTTGAAATGAAGCTGGTCTTCCCCTGCAGGCCAAGTTATTCCCTAAATTACACCTGGGCAACACAGTGAAAGCTCATGTGTGGTTAAGGACCTTCACTGTTCTGTGAGACAAAGAGAAGCCAGCCTGACTCTTGGATCCCAGGCTGAGTTTGCAGGGCTGGTAGTTGGAAAAATCCATCTTGTTAAACCTTGGGTCCGTTTTGCTGTGAATTACACCGTGTGACTTTTAAACGTTGTGCCCACTTGGCAGGTGCTGAGGAACAAAGGTGTGTACGAGAGTGTGAAGTACATCCAGCAGGAGAACTTCTGGATTGGCCCGGGCTCGGTAAGGGACATGTCTAGGTTGGGTTTTGTTCTGTGTCCTCCTTTGCCCCGCAGGAGAGAGGAATTTACACTTCGGTGCAGAGGGAAGGGGAAGCAAGGTTCTGACAGCTGCTGTCCAAACGTCCCTTGCACACAGCTTTATCCAGCCTGACCTATTCCAGCCCTGTGCTGTTCCGTCTCTGGGCTCTCTCAACTCCCATCTGTGTTGCTGGTAACTTTTTGTGATGTGGCTCAGCCCACTGAGTGCTATAGACTGCGACTATTTTTGGGGTACCCTGGACTGAGAGCCACCTTGTTACCCACTAGTCTTGCCTGGGTGTTAGCTCCTCACCCGACCAGACTTTCAGCCACTCGAGTGCTCTCCTCGAGGCTATGCCTGCCCCATCTGCTTTGCAGGCAGGGCCGGCTCCAGATCCCAGCACGCCAAGCGCGTGCTTGGGGCAGCGTGCCGCGGGAGGGCGGCAGGCGGCTCCAGTGGACCTCCCACAGGCGTGCCTGTGGAGGGTCCGCTGGTCCCACGGCTTTGGTGGAGCATCCGCAGGCACGTCTGCGGGAGGTCCACCGGAGCCACGGGACCAGCGGACCCTCCGCAGGCACGTCTGCAGGAGGTCCACCGGAGCCGCGGGACTGGCAACCGCCAGAGCGCCCCCCGCGGCGTGCCGCCCTGCTTGGGGCAGCGCAATTCATAGAGCCGCCCCTGCTTGCAGGATAACAGCAGGTGCACCCGAGTCCCTAGGAAGCACTCCCCTGTGATATCCAGCCCCTGAAACTGGCTACTCACAGAAATCCCAGATCCTCTGCCCCAAAGGTGCAGTGTACCCCAGTTTTCCCTTAAACCACCACTCCTGAATAACACACAGCACTTTAATGGCTCAAAAAATGGCTTGTAGCAAATTGTATTGCGTTTCAGATCGACCTGATCCACCTGGGAGCCAAGTTCTCCCCTTGCATCCGCAAGGACCAGCAGGTTGAGAAGCGCATTCAAAAAGAGAGGGACCAGGAGCGTAACTCGGGCTGCTGCGTCCAAAACGATAACTCGGGCTGCATCCAGACTCAGCGAAAAGACTGTTCGGTGAGTGCGCTAGGCTGCCTATCGCCCATGGGACCAGGAAACCTCCAGGAATCCCAAGGACAGCTGCAAGACTAATGCAGACAGGGCTTTGGGGTGGGTACAGTGCGGGGGAGGGGGAAGACTGACTAACTGCTGTGATTAGGTCAGGGAAAGAACCAGGAAAGGTACCCGCTAGCGAAGAACCAAGAGAGAGTGGTGAGACAAGGTGGGGTTCAAGTGTAAAGTGGGGCTGACCTCTGGCCTTGTCTCATGTACCATTTTAACTTGTTATGAGTGAGTGTTAGGAATCAGGACCTCCCTTCTGATGGGCTCCACTTGCGTTTCCATCCATCCTTGTTCCTAATGCTCTCCGCAAGCTAAGACTCTTAAGTATGAACCATGTAGGAATCTCACTGTACTTACCTTATTCTTATGCTTCTGCGTATTAACACTGTGGAGACCATTAGACACACAGATGGAAGGAAACGTAAGAGGAGCCCATCAGATGGGAAGTCCTGATTCAGTTCACACCATCTCAGGGACCCGATGAACCTGAAAACTAAGAAACTAGACTGGATGTTTCATACCCCTGCTTTATGCAGCTAGTGGGATATACACCATATTGAATCACTTTCCATGATCACTGCAAAATTAATACCTGCCTACTATGTGGCATTTTAGATCCTCTAATCATGCTTCTAATTATTAATCCACCTCACTTATTTCTTAATTCCTGTACCCATTCATGTGATGGGTTACTCTTTTCATGGAATCTTCCATGTTAGCTGCACCAGACATGATGAGAGAGCAGCAGGTGGTCCTTCTGACCAACACTGCACCTGGTACTGCTCTTCCTGGCTGCATGCTGCAGAGATGACTTTAAACATTGTGCACCTACCTGCATACTGGTGGTCTTACACAGCAACTGGCAGTGTGTGGGGCTCTGCTCATTTGGGTGTCATGTCACGTTGCCATGCCACCAGGGGAGGCAAATTCAGTTGCTCTTTGAAGATGTTTTCTTCAAGTTGGCCCACTCGATGGACAGCAGCTAATGTGCTAAGCAGACTTGTGTTAGGGTCAAACGCTGGCAACGGAGTCGTGAATGGCACATGCAAGAAATTAAACACAGTATCGCTTCCATTTAAATAACAGGAATTATGACTAGGGGGTGCTGCCACAGATTCCAAGACTTGTGCAATGCTTAGGGGTGATTTCTTGCATCTGATTTTTTCACTCACTTTTTAGAGAACATCCTAAATAAAAACACACTTTTTTTTAACTCAATTTGTTTTTCCCAATGTAAGTCGTTTTAATGTTGTGATAGCTATCAGCTGCAGGGTAGGGAAAAGGGAATTTGGGGGAGCTCACCCAGAGGACAGGAAGCATCTCCCTAAAACAGCCATCCAGGAGGCGATATGATGCCAGGATGGCTCTTCAGCCCAGGGGGGTAGGTTTTTGGTAGTGCAGAGAGGATTGTGAGGTCTGACTGAATGGACCCACGTTCGAATGAGCTGGTTTGAACACATCAAATCCGTGTGTCTGTTTAACAACTAAAAAACCCCACTCTCCAAATTCCCGTTATCTGGAACTGCAGGAGACGTTAGCTACTTTCACAAAGTGGCCAGACTCTAACTCCCCGACGATCCAGGGCAATTCCAGCGGGAAGCGAACGTCCGGGGCTGTGTGCCATCAGGACCCCAGGTACGGGCACCTCTCCCAGGAAAGTGGAGGGGACAGGACAGGATGGGTTGTTGAATGGGAACGAGGGATTGGAGGCAGGCCGTGATGCATCTCCATGTCTGCAGGGTGGCTTGGGAACCATATACCATGGGTGGAGGTGGGTGGGTCTTGGGTTCAGTATTTCCAGCCCTACTATAAAAGGGTTGTACTAAGGGAGAATGTTTATGCCCATGGTACTTTGCATCTGAGGATCTCAAAGCACTTTTCCAAACACACATGCTCTATTTTAAAGATAAGGAAGGAGAGACGGTTTTAACTGAAACAGTCTTGTCTGAGCTCTCTCAAAGTTGGCATCAGCTAGAAGTAGAACCCAGAAGTCCCGACTGCCAGTCTTGTGCTGTAACCATGTCTGTTTGCCGTAATTAGTGGGGTGAGACAAAGGAGAGATGAATTTACATTTGTGTACACATCAGCAGGGCCTCTGGGCATGTGACACGGTACACCCAAGAGCACATTAAACTGTCTGTTAGGCAGTGCGCAGTCTCCTTCCTTGTACTGCTGCAGTCAGCCCGGGCATGGTCCGTAGCAAAGTCTGACCCCCATAGACCAAAAAGAATGAACTGGGGACTCTGCACTGAGGTGGGAGGAGAGAGAAGCTACCCAGACCCCTATGAGTGCCCATCAAGGACTGTCAGAGTCCCAGACAAAGGCTGCACCAGCAGAACCCTTCCTCACTGATTGCTCCATCCCCACAGGACGTGCGAGGAGCCGGCCTCCACCTCGCCTCACGTCTGGCCAGACGACATTACCAAGTGGCCGGTAAGGAGTCTCCAGGGAATATTTTGCTGTTCCCCTTCCCGTTCATCGCCAGAAATGCCCATAGCGTTCTGGGAGGGGCCTCCTGGCTTAAAACGCAGAGAAATAAAAAGCACTTGTCTTTCGGCCAAGCTGGGGAACCCCTGTGACCAGAGAGATGCCAGCTTGGAGAGAGGAAGGCCCTGGATGTAGCACACCCCAACGTGCTGGGTTTGGATGGTGGAACATCCCCTTGCCCGCTGTCCATGAGCACTTGTGCACTCAGCTGCAGGGACCAGTATGTGCGTCTCTCCCATTCTCTAACCAGTTCTTCGCTCTTCCTTTTAGATTTGCACCTATCAAGCCAAAAACAACCACACAGGCTTTTTGCACCTGGACTGTGAGATCAAAGGGAGACCGTGCTGTATCGGTACCAAAGGCAGGTAAGCTGCACCCATGTGCCTCTAGGCAGCATTCCTGATGCGACTGGACCTTGCCATGCCAGTGGGTAAGATCCCTATTCTACTCATAGCATTAGTCTTGTGTTACACGGGTAAAGGAGAGGGGAAAGAGCTGAGGGCCAATCTGAGACAACTGCTCTGGACCCAGTGGGGTAAAGCTCATTCCCACTGGCTTTGCATGTCTCTGTCGTCATCCCTCTGGGTACATGTAGAATGCCCATGTGAATGGAAATGGCTATTGGACAACCCTGCCCTTGGGAGACAGTGTCCTGGGGCTATGCCTTATCATACGAGGGTTTGCTGCTTCGGTTAACTTCCTTCTGGGACATGCCCATTGTTGGCCAGTCATTGACTTAAGGCCCCTGTAGGTCTGCTGTGATGGGCAGAGAGCCCTTCTTGGGAAAGGCAGAAAATGCCACAGTGCATTAAGCCGGGAGCTGAGAGTTTCAGCCAAACCCTTTAAATGCAGCTAGACTAGACTGAACCTGGATCTTGGCCCTGGGCGGAGGGGAGAATAAACAAGGATCTGGACTTTGAGTGCAGGGGAAGGGATCCTGGCACGAAGTGACCCCACCTTGTCCTCCTTTGCGCTAGCTGCGAGATCACCACGCGGGAATACTGCGAGTTCATGCACGGCTACTTCCACGAGGAGGCAACTCTCTGCTCGCAGGTGAGGCGAGCCTGGGGCCGCTGGGTTGGAGAAATGATGCACGGGGAGGCCTAACGCTCAGCCTGTGCTTCCCTGAGCTGAATGCTTTGAGCGTTGGCCAATGGTCAGGCTGGCTGTGTATCTCCCTGAGACCACGAGGTGGGGGCCAGCTGCCTTGAAGAGCTGGGTCAGCAGACAGCTCGGTGGTGGCTGGGAATACAAGGGGTAGATTCTTGGGGGTCCCAGGCAGAGCAATCCTAGGGACGAGGGCGTGCTCTGGGAATGACAAGAACCTGACCAATAAGGCAGCATCCGGCCCTGAAGTAGCCTGCAATGGTATCGCAGCACCTAGCAAGCAGGAAAATGCACTGCCTGGGTATCAGCTTGTGCGCCAGAGAAGCCCACTCACCCCGTATCTCTGCTGGGCACCCACACTGCCCTGGCACTTTGCCCCTTAAACTGTGGGAGTCCCGCTCGCCTCTGACCTGACCCATTCATGGTGGGGTTTTCAGTGAATGTACCACAGGCAGGTCGAGGCTGCTTTGCTGGACCTGATCAGTAGCCTGAGAACGTGCTTTGCGATGAGTCGGCTTTTCCTCTCCAGCCTCCGTTCTCCCTAAAGACTCTGAGATGTGGCCGTGAGCCAGCGCTGCTCATTTCAACCTGTGGCGCTTTCCTGTCTGTTTCAGGTCCATTGCTTGGATGATGTGTGTGGCCTCCTGCCCTTCCTGAACCCGGAAATCCCCGATCAGTTCTACAGACTCTGGCTGTCTCTTTTCCTTCACGCCGGGTAAGAAGCAGGGTAGGTGGGGGAGGGGATCCTCCAGTCTTCCAAGATCCTCCCTTTGCAGCTTTGCCTCTGCCTCAGGCAAGCCCAGTGATGCTCACGCAATCAAACGAAGTGCCCTGGACCAGGGATGCGACTGCCGTTGGACAGTGGCATGTCCATTGGTTGATCCACTTTCTCATTACTCCCTGACGTGACAGATGCTATAGGTAAAGGGTTAAGAAGAACAACATGAAACTGCATTTCCCCCACCCAGCCTCCAAGAATGAAAATGTGCCTGTCCCTGCACCCAGACGGTCCCCTAGCGTCGTCCTGCAGCTGCCAACCAGACTCCTCTGCCGGGACACCGCTTGTAGGAAATGTTAGGTTTTGATTTGGATGAAGCCTGAGTAGCTCTAATCCCCACTGTGAGTGGAGTGAGAGGGAATGGAATAGGTGCAGGGGGTTGCAGACTAAGCATTTGTATGTATATTTCCATAGGATAGTTCACTGCCTGGTATCCGTGATCTTCCAAATGACAGTCCTCAGGGATTTGGAGAAGCTGGCAGGCTGGCATAGGATCTCGATCATCTTCCTCCTCAGCGGCATCACTGGCAACCTGGCCAGTGCCATCTTCCTTCCATACCGGGCAGAGGTAAGGGTGCTCTGAGACCGGGGGCCGGGGTGTTGGCCATTGTCTCTCTTTAGCCCTGCCAGCTTTCAGGCACTCTCGCCATCCGAGGCGAAGACCAGAGAGGTGGGGCTGTGTAAGTACCCAGCCAGAGATCTAGGGCCTCGCGGAGGAGTGACCGTTAACAGCGTTGTTTAGTGCAGCTGCAAGGTGCTGGTTTGACGTCCCTCTGGGCTGAAAGCCTCTAGCTATCCCCAGGCTCCAAGTGCACCAGCTGCCCCGCTCTGCCCTGCTGATTGTTCTCAGGCTGCCCCTTCTCTGGGGACCAGCTGTGAGGGTGAAAAGGCCAGGCCAGGCCTTGGCCTCCCTGCTCAGGCTACAAGTCTGAAGCACATGGAACAACCCGGAGACCCAGCAATGGCTTAATGTGCGGGAGCTGCCTGGTGGCTCTGCGTGGCAGGTCCCACGAACACTGGTCCATTCTGCCCTCCATACAGTGTGTGATGTGGGGCTGCTCTTGGGTTGGTGGCCTGAGCTCATTTAACAGTCTCCCCTGTGCGCATTTAGCCAGCAGCTGCTTTCCCTGGTACCCTTTGCCCTTTCTGTGCCTGACGCTGCTCTTCACACCGTCCAGCAGTTCGTGGAAGAGCTGACAGGGCACCTCCATTGGTTGCTTACAACAGGCAACTTGGCCCCCGGGCTCCTGGCCCAGACCTGGAATGTGGGCTCGGTAGCCTGTGATGGAAAGGAAATGGATAACGGGATTAGCCACCGCAGCAGGGTGGAGAGAGCCGGGAGAGAATTGGTGGTAGCGGCCCAGCTTTCTCCACTTCTTAAACCGATTGCTCTAGTTCCTGAGCTGAGAAGGGAGGTTTTGGAGGGATTAATAAGTGACCCCAGTCTGCAAGGCAGCTGCTGCCTTTCATTCATTCTTCCTCCTCGCTGCTTCCACCCCCCACTGCCTGACCTGGGGGGGGTCTCCCCACTGCACAGCCTTTTGCCCACTCAGAGGTACTTTCCCTGGAGCTGCCTACCCATTTTGCCACAGGAAAGGGGTGATTATTGTTGAGATCAGGTAAAACCACCCACGCCTTCTAGGCTCCAAACCCTTCCCTGGGTAAAGGGGAGAAGAGACAGCAGCATCCCTCTGAGCCATGTCCTGCAGGCTGGGCTTTTACAGTGAGAGGTGGGGGTGCTTTGGTCCTCAGCGCCCAGTGCCCCAGTTCAGGATTGGGGCCCCACTGTGCTAGGTGCTGGAGGAGGAGCTTACAGTTGGAGGTTTTTAAGGATGCTCTGTAGCTATCTGCTTCGGCACTGACTTTCCAGGTGTAGCTGCCCCTCCAGAGTTTGTTTATTTCTACTCTGTCATGGCAGTCGGGAGTGTGGGGGGGCTTCCTGAGCTCTGAGCATACATATGGGGACAGTTGCCCAAGGTGTGAACACCTAGGGTTATAGCTTAGCACTGGTTCCTTTTTAAAACCGGAGTCGACATTGAGTGTAGACTAGTCCAAGGTGAGGAAAGGGCATATTTCAGCTAGACCACATCAATCTTAATCTTTCTCCAGACTCCTTGCTAGTGGGGATCGGGCCTTGATTTCTCTCATCAGTCATAATCCAGGAGTCCTAGGTACAGTAGCCTGATTAGAAAGTCCAATAAAGTTTTCAGTCTGAGTTGTGGATGACCTATGTGTCCCCTTTACTTCCCTGATGCACTGGGGTTGCCACCTGACTCTAATCCACTTGTCTCGTGCAGGGTTTGCACGTGCCACACCGTCCCATGTATACGCACGTGAGCGTTCGTGCACCTGCGGGTTTACGCACCAGGCAGATGGCTAATCTGTCAGCAGAATTCTGATGGGCTTTGCATTAGATCACACACACGTAATCCCTTTGATTGGGTCTTGGGGTGATTGTTTGAGTTAGCCTGCGGGGCGGGATGGAGACCGAGCTTGCTGGGGGATGGCTGCTGAGTCACCGAAAGTATTGACTTCTCTGGAAACCAGAGTACTGAACTCTCCTTTTCTATGGCCACTTCCCAGCAGGTCTGAGCAGCCCCAGGCACCAGGGCTCTTATCCCAAGCCTCCAATGGGAGCGTTAGGTTAATTCTTCCTTCCCAGTCCTCACTGTTCCTCTGCTTCACCTCTGTCATCCCCGCCCCTCTGGTGTGCAGAGAGTAGGGGGAGCACTGCTGGCCAGTCACCTTTGCTAGGTCTCCTCCAGTTTCACCCACCTGCACCAGTAACAGGTTCTGCCCTTGGATGAATCAGGAGCCAGAACAGAATCCAACTCGCCCTCCCATGGCTGTTTGCTGCCTGTGATAAATTAGATGCGTCTTGGGAAAACTGATCGCTGTGCTAGCTGGATGCACCGAAAGCTGTCTGGAGCACCACTGGCTTGAGCTGGATATTTTGCTTTAACTTGGTGCCACTAGTGCAGGGGTGGGCAGACTTCTTGGCCCAAGGGCCACATCTGGGTGGGGAAATCGCATGCAGGGCCATGAATGTAGGTCGGGTGTGGTGTGCAGGACGGGGCTCAGGACAGGCTTGGGGCACAGAAGGGGTGCGGGGTGTATGAGGAGGCTCAGGGCAGGGGGTTGGGGTGTGGCAGGGGGCTGGGATGCAGGAGGAATGCAGGGTGTGGCAGGGGGTTTGGGTGTGGTGTGCAGGAGGGGTGTGGGGTGCAGGCTCTGGCCTGGCGCCGCTTACCTGGAGCAGCTCCAGGGTGGCAGTGGCGCGCAGCGGGGCTAAGGTTCCCTGCCTGCCCTGGCCCTGCGCCGCTACCACATCCCTGTGGCCCCTGGGAGAGAGGAGGCAGAGGGCTCTGCATGCTGCCGTTGGCTGTGGTTACCTCCCACAAAGCTCCCATTGGCCACAGTTCTCCATTCCTGGCCAATGGGAGCTGTGGGGCGCAGAGCCTGGAGGCAAGGGCAGCACATGGAGCCCTCTGCTCCTGCTCCCCCTCACCCAGGGG
Source organism: Mauremys reevesii (assembly GCF_016161935.1). Taxonomy (NCBI): domain Eukaryota; kingdom Metazoa; phylum Chordata; order Testudines; family Geoemydidae; genus Mauremys; species Mauremys reevesii. Next base: position 29,170,066 of record NC_052637.1, read on the forward strand.
CCGCAGGGACATGGTGCTGGCCACTTCCAGCAGCAGCACAGGGCCCATGGCGCCACAGGGGTGGCAATCCCATGGGCCAGACCCAAAGCCCTGACGGGCTGGATCTGGCCCATGGGCCGTAGTTTGCCCACCCCTGCTCTAGCAGTAAAGGAAAAGCAAGTGACGAGACAGAGCCATGGCCACAGGGGAGCAGTTTATTGCGGTTTCACCTCCTCAGGATTTAAATGAAGGACAACACGTGTCAGAATAGCTGAATGAGCCCTTGCCCGGGGTTTACCTAGTCCCAGCCTTCTGTCTACACACTAGCAGACAAAGCCCGGGGGTGGAAAGAGAGGCACCAAGAGAGCAGTGACTTGCCCAAGGTCCTCCAGCAAGTCAGGGCAAAGCAGGGACCTAGACCCCGGTTCTCCTGATTCCCATGGCGCCCTAACCACTGGACCACGTTGCTTTTACTCCTGTCACTGAATTACGTTTGAGTGGGACCCACTGTAACTCCCATCTTTATCTCCCTCAGGTTGGCCCTGCTGGATCTCAGTTTGGCTTGCTGGCCTGCCTCTTTGTGGAGCTCTTTCAAAGCTGGCAGATCCTAGAGAAGCCCTGGAAGGCTTTTCTGAACCTCTTTGGGATCGTCCTCTTTCTGTTTCTGTGCGGCCTCCTGCCTTGGATCGACAATATCGCCCACATCTTCGGCTTCCTCAGCGGCCTCCTGCTGTCCTTCGCCTTCCTCCCCTACATCATCTTTGGCACCGGGGACAAGTACCGCAAGCGGGCCATGATCATTGTCTCCCTGCTAGTCTTTGTGGGTCTCTTTGCCTCCCTGGTGATCTGGCTCTACGTCTACCCCATCAACTGGCACTGGATCGAGTATCTCACCTGCCTGCCCTTCACCAGCAAGTTCTGCGAGAAGTATGACCTGGACCAGGTTTTGCACTGACCCCACAGCCTGGAGACAGGGCAGGATGGGGCAGAGGTTTTAACATGGAAAGTTGGCACCAGGTGGATTTTTCTCAGTGACTGGGAAAGTGACTTCAAATCAAATCAGGGTGCAACGGAGAGGGGCGACGTTGCTGTTAAGTGCCCCGATCCTCTTCTCGGCTGTCTAAAGACAGGCAGGAATGTTCACTCAGGGCTAGGCCACAGTCTGTCCCTTAGCGCTGGTGCAGGGCGCTGAGCAGGTGCTGTTATTTTGGGGACAAGGAGGGGAGCTGCCCTGGTTGGTCACTGCTGGATGTGGGAAGGAGTGGAGCTGAACTGACCTGGTTTGCATTTGGTCCGGCCAACATGGGGCAGATCTGTCACCCCACCACAGTGAAAAGCCATAATCCCCAGGTCCAGCTGCTGGCCTGGGAGCCCAGCAGCCACTTCACCTGGGAAAGACTCGAACCAAACTGGGAACGTGGGGACTTTGGTGCTTTGGTTTCATGCTGGGGAAAGGCCTCCAGTGGCGGGCCCTGCTGTGAGGCGATGACCCGTGCAGGGACTTGTGTTGCCGATCAGCCCTCACCAGTGCCGCTCCCTCTCGCCCTCAGTGAATCCCTCCATGGTGAAACTGCTGGATCCTTCCTTAAGGGACTGAAGCCCCAAGAATGAGGCGTTTCAGGGCTTGCATTGAAAGCACCTGAATGACACCTGTTGAGCTCAGTCAGCAAAATCTGCCTTTTTCCCCGCACCCCGCTGCATCTCTTTCAATGGTCTCCCTTTCCTAACCTGCAGCGTACAGCCCTTCCCTCCTTGTGCCTAATGGCGTGAGATGGGGCTTCACGTCCTGTAGCCCCATCCCATCTCAGTGCCTTGCGGGTACTGTGAATCATACTGTGAAAACGAACCCCTTTTGCAGGGGGCGCTTTTTATATGCCAATATTTCTTACCTCCATAAGGCTCTAGAGAAAAACGCCAGTGATCAGCCGTAGCTCCTGAGCCAAACGCTCACTGGTAAGAGTCCTCAAGGGATCGTTGGAAAGACCAGTCATTCCAGCGGCTCCATTCAGTGAATGCTGGTGCCTGGCTCAGAAGAAACTGTCCGTTTTTAATGACACTGCTCAGGCTGATGCAGCGTCCGATTTCCAGTGTGGTGCATAAGGGCGAATTCTGCCTGCAGTGCTTTGCTGTGAAAACGGCTCTGTAGAAATCAGTCTGTTTGCATATTTAAGGTACCACTTCAGCCCAAGGAGGGATGGTGGAATTGGGCCCTCGGCGACACTTATTTTTTCAGTCCCAATCTTCTTCATCAAAGTATCCCAAACTTTTTCTGTTTTGCTCTTTAAAGTAGTCCAGGCCCCCCCCTTTTTTTAAACCATTGACGCTTGGGGATTACATGCAAGTTATAGGATTTTTGAGGCTAGAGGTTTCCTTTGTAAGCACGGAGGAGTAGACTGCACTGAAGCTGGACTTGCCTCCATCTGGCTTGCTACCGGGATCGGTGTGTTCCTAGCTAGGCTGACCGGGAAACTGTCCTAAAGATGAACTAGCAGAGTAACATGCTGCTGACAGTTCTGGGTCAGGGCGCGTGCGTTTGCTGAGGAAGGCACAAGAAGAGGGGTGGGGGTGGGGATTACTTAGCAGCTGTTACAGCCCCACCTTGCTTCAGACCCTTGGCTTCTGAATTCTCATGATATGACTGTCAGAGGGTGATTCTCCATTTGTGCCACAGTATTACCTTTTAACCCACAAGGAGGGGTAGATTATGGGTGAAAGAGGAACTGGTCGGCTCTCCCTTATGTGTCCAAATCCTGATCAGAGAGAAATACCAAATCTTAATTTATTCTCTTCTAGGGCCCAAGTACCATAACTATCCAGTTAGTAAAAGCATGCCAGATACTATCCTATATGGTCCCATGCTGTGTTCCTGTATATTAACTAGGCCATTCGACTCTGTACGTTAACAAGTAACCCAAAGTTTAATTATCTTGTAACTAGGAGACTTTGGATCTCATGATAGAGAGAAATAACAATTAAGCTCTTAAGCATGGTATTCAGACCACACAGAACTGGGCTTCTGAAGTTACGCTGCTGCATTACTGGCTGAGATCTTGTTTTAAAGAAGCAAATTTAAGTTCTTTCTAAGTCCTCAATAAATTAAAATGATTCCATCCATGAACAGAAGTGGAAAGTGCCTCCTTTAACACAGACTTTGGAAGCTTTAAGAGCATGTTAATAATGGAAAGACGGAGGCATTCACCTTGGGGTCACTAGTTCTGATACCGCCTGCAACGGACCATGTTTACCTTCTGGCGGCTGTTCAGTACATTGCGTGTCACGTGCTGCTGGCTCGCAGCCCTGTGGATACGTATCCACATCACGTGCACCTGCTCGGCAGTGAGGCGAAGGCTTGGATAAAGGGCGGAGACCAAACTGCCATCTCCTGCACAGATGTGGGCTGGGGTTGGGTCAACAACAGAGGAAGCTTGCCCTGCTGCTGCCCATGCTGTACTTCCTCTCTGGCTAGGCAGGGATGTCAGTTAAAGTGTGAATAATGAATGCCTGGCGTTGCTCTCCTGAGCCCGGTGGCGTGGTCTGAGCCATGGCAGCATGCGGTGTCGGTACATATTGCTCTAAGCACCCTGAAGGCTGGTCTGGCTTATGACCAGCCGTCTCTGTAAACGAAGCAGGGAAATGGCGCCCCTTCAGCTCATCCGTTTCACACCAATCAAACAGCTTCTCCCATCACGCTTGTGCATCTGGAAACCTCTCCCTGGGTTAGCAGAGACGAATTGTGCTGGTGCCAGGCCACATGGTGTTCCCAGCACACACGGGCTGGGTGGGTGGCTACGTAGTGTGTTTTTCACACTGCCTCCAGTCCCACTCTCCCCCTCCCCACCCCCGCATGCTATTTTATCCAAAAACTGGAGCTCTACCCTGTCGTCACCGATGCTTTAAGTACTGTCTTTCCTTTAATACATTTGTCTGTATTTAATGAGAGGCGCACAAAGCCTGTTTTCCGGGATCAGTCGCTACTGCTGGATGGATGACACTAGGTAGGGGTAGTGACACTTGTTTTGTGACCAGTTGGGGGGAGGGAAGGTGGAATAAACAGAACCAGAGTTGACTCTGAAGCCAAAGTATAAATTAAATCATGGTGAAATATAAATTGTTTAACTCTTCTTAATTAGTCTGGCTGTCATCTTAATTTGTGGCCCCTGAAGGGTCTTGGGTGAGTTACCCTGTAACAGAACCCACCCCTGCTTCCTTGGCTCTTCTCCCAAATGCAGTCATTGTCACTGGGCAGGTGCCCTCGTACCACTGCCCAGGAAAGAGAGAACAATGTGGTCTCATTACGACTTGCGTAATTCCTATCGACGGTACTTAGCATCTGAGCACCTCTCACTCTAACATGCCTGGGAGGCAGGGCCATGGGATTATCCCCCATTTCACAGGTGGGGGAACTGAGGCACAGAGTCAGTTGCACAAGGTCTCTCAGGAAATCTGTGGTGGTGCAAGGAACTCAACCCAAGTCTTCAAAGATTGTAAGCTAGTGCTCTAACCACTGGACCCTCCTTCCTCTCTAGTGTGCTAGACCAGCCTTCCATGCACTTTATATATGGCTAATGCTGTATCCCAACCCAAAGCTTGCTGGAGTCTCTTCATTGGTGTTACATCAGACCCTATTTAATGGCACTTGGCACTCAAAGGTGACTATATAATTTATCTCTCTAGTTGTGGGTTTCCTCACTGACTTGGTCATCTGCAACGGTCTCTTACTGCAGATTCAACAAGGTTTTGCTGTCCGTGAAACTTACTAAGCTACTGAATCCTGGCGCTTGGAGACAATCAAGGGCATTCCAGTGACAAGCCCCATGAGACTTTCATGTAGTTTGTGTCGTTCCTGGACTCCATTCGGTGGCATTTGCAGTCCCGGAACTCAAGTCTGCCTCGTGTGGTGATAAATGGAGCTACACTGCCCATCACTCTGGCTAGTGCCAACTGCCTTTTCCTGCTGCTGCCATCTCACCTTTCTCACATGAAGGCTTTAAATGCTGCCTGCTTTGACTGCCATTAGAATAGCAGTCCTTGGTGCTTCTGCAGCACCCTTCACTGGAGCAGTCTTCTCCTGCAGTGGAAGCTGTCCCCTGTACTATTGGGATCAAGCAGTTGGCCAGTTTTTCTATTGCACAGAGAGTCAGGCCTATGTCCTGTCTGAATTTCACACTGGTGCAAGTTCGCATGCAGGCTCTGTGCTTGCTTCTTGGCCAAAGGTCCTGTTATGGGATTTTAAACAAGTGCCTTTGTGCGGTAACAGGCTGAGCGGCAGGAACAGAGCTGCCCCTTAACACAGGCCTAGTTGGCTCTAGGAAAGGTTTGTTAGTGTAGCTATACCAACAAACTCTCCTAGTGTTGACACTGTTTATACTGGCAACACATGCTTTTGCCAATATAGCTGATACCAGGTCCCCAAACAAAATATCCTGGCGAAAGGACTCTTGCTGGTGTAACTCCGTCCATTCTAGGGCTTTGGCTGGTCTAGAAACACACCACACTAGGGCTTTGGCTGGTCTCTTCCCGACATTACGATAACAGCAACATTTTCTAGCATAGACCTGGGTGCAGTTCCCCTGCTAAAGACAGAGGGTGGGTTAACTCCAGACAGTGAGCAGGGTCCGGTGGGAGGGGCTGCAGCCGTGGAGCAGGAGTGGGGTGGATGGAAATCATGTCCTTCCTGCTTTAAATTCAAACTGCCCCGATGCCGAGAATACAATGGGCAGGCCTGGCCCTGGTGTGGGAGAGCCAGGGATGCTGGGAGCCACTAGCAGCCTGCACGCGAAGTGTTGCTGTATTTGTGGTGTGCTGACAGCAGCCTAGTCATATGAGAGCGCTCTGTCCTTCCGTACAAGAGATGTTCCAGAAAGGTAGGGCTGCATTTCCTTCATCCTGCACAAAACAGCTCTCCCCTCCCTTCTGCTGTAAATTCCTAGGATGCGTGCTGGGAAAGGATTGATTTCATTCAGAACAGATTTTTAAACCAAAGTCCAGGCTGGCGAAACTGACCTCGCTTTTCTTGCAGAGGGAGGCTAGGAAGGTGAGACAGGCTGGCTATCTTTGGAAAGCAGATAGGGCTATGGAAAGGAAAGACAGCACAATTCTCTCGTCACCTCCTAGGCTGCTTCAGAGGGCCAAACAAGGGAAGGCAGCAGCCTTGAGAGTGGAGGGCTGTCATCTTGCAGTATTTCTGCTGCTGTGGGGGAGGGGGAGAGTGAGAGGGAGGGTTACCTCTGTCCCTTTCGCACTCAATCTTAGCATCAAATGTTCCTTTGTGCCTCAGGCTGGATACTTCTAACCTTCCCTTAGCTTTTAGACTTAGCTAAAAGGGCTGGGGGAAGATGCTTTGTGGCCCACAGGCTTTTTGATGTAACTTCTCAAGTGTGTAGACCAAACTCTGCACCCTTCCCTTTGTCTACCGCTGTTACAGGCTGTTGACTTGTGTTCCAAGAAAAAAACATGCACACAAGAACCCAGTTAGAAAACACAACAAATAAACCCTTTATTTGCTGATGAACAAAAGAACTGACAAACAGCACAGGGTGTTCCCGGGGTTTTCATATTTCCAGTGAACTAGGATGGCATGAGCTAGGAGCTCTGGTCTATACACAGCACTGGTCGATGAGATGAGGGAAGAAGCGTGGGCTGATATACCCTCTTGTTCTTAAGGAATAAACCAAGTGGTGTTGCCACGTTCAGATTTTGCAAAACCATGTGTGATTGTCCGATCAATCTGATGGGAACGACTTTTCATCTGTGATTCTCTGGAGCCATTATAGCAGTGCTTTGGATTGCACTAGATAAGGACCACAAATATATCTTAAAGGGTCTGTTGAAAAAGCTACCCCCTTAATAACCATTTGGGGTGGGAGTTGGTGGAAATGTCTATCCAGTGGTGTAGCCTCCTTGCTGGGCTCCTTAGAGCACATTCAGTCCCGTGTTCTATTTTGCTCTCCCTTAGGCCTTGAGCGTGCTGTGGTTTGGGAACAGTATCTCCTATATTGGGTTGGAAGTTGGTGCCCTAGTCTGTCGGAGCAGGGGTAGCGATCGCTGAGCCTACATTATTATGGGATTTCACACGGCTGTTGGTTGTCTACCTATAACAGCAGGAGGGCGAGGGAGGAAGGGGGAGACTTGCTGGAGCCTAGTGTAGCTGAATGTATCTCGCATATGTACAGAACACGTGAGCACAGATTCCATTTAATACATCCCAGCAGAACATGGCAGTAAGCAGCTAGCGTGAGAAGGCGCGGACGGCTTTTCGCAGTAGAGACCTCGAGAGGTGTCTGCCACATGCCTGCCTCATGTAATTGGCCTTGGAGCACTTGACAAAGAGAACGAAAACAGGGAATTGATGGACCGATCCATGCAGTGCTGCTTCTCAAGCAATGTTGGGTTTTTTCCCCCCTCTATAATTGCATAACATGCTCTCAGAGCTTTATTACTCCCACTGCTGCTTTTAAAGCCAGGAGCTAAAGGGGAGGCCTCGGGCTAGCCAGAATCGACGTACCCCTGTCCTGGGGAGGTCAAACTCAACAGCTGTAGCCTTAGGGAGCCTGCCTGTTGAGCTGTGGACCGGAGAAGAGGCAAGGGTGCTTACTGTGGTTCTGCTGCCCTTCACTCCGTATCTGTAAGCTCGATGGCTGGGTCAGCACTAGGACCAGTTAAGAGGCAAGTGGGCTGGGCCTGGAGCTACTAGTTAAAAGGCAGCCAGCTGGAATACCAGGCAGGCACAAAAGTCAGCAGTGAGCTTGTAGGGAGAGCAGCTGCTGCTGCGCAGCTCTGTCTCCCTGTACGTGGCTGCCCGCCCCTAACATTGCCTGAGAAGCGTCGAAGCTGGGGGAAGGCGCCATCTCAGCAGCCGCTGTTTCTGCGCATGAAGGCGTGGCCGCGCACGGGGTACTGCATCTCGACAAACGCCAGCGAGCCCACGGTGACCTCACAGGGGCCCCGCACCTTGAAGCCGCACTTCCGGTAGAAGGGGATGAGGAAGTCCTCGCACATCAGCACAGCCCGCCGCACGTAGGGCAGGCAGCGGAGGTACTGCAGGTAGCGCCACATCAGGATGGAGCCCTTGCCCTGCTGGCGGAAGGTGCGGTGCACGGCCAGCGCGTGGATGTGCACGGTGGTGCCACCGGGCTTGTGCAGAGTCAGTGCATCCTGCCGGGAGGGGAGGGGGGAGAGACAGGAAAGCGTGTCAGCTGGCGGTTCGCTCACTGCCGCAGTGCCCTCTAATTCTGTGTCGAGAGCACTCGTTTGACTGGGCTGCAGATGTAATGGGCCAGATCCTCAGCTGGTGTGAATGAGCAGCTTCCATGGGAGTAGGCAGATACATACCAGCTGCGGCTCTCACCTGATCTATTGGAGGTGCTGTCCAAGTACAAAGTGCTTTGCAGACAGTAACCTAAGGCTCATGATACCCCTGCACCCTGAATAGATAAAGTTGTTCCCATTTCACAGAGGGGGAAACTGAGGCACAAAGCAGTTAGGGCCTGATTGTTCAGTGTTGAGCTCCCAGTACCCACCTCCCCAATCTCCATCTCCAAATGACTACTGTATAATTGGAGCTGGAGCTGTTCAGCCCTTCCTGAAAATCAGGTCCTACGTGACTTGCCCAGGGTGCCAGAGAGGCAGTGACAGAGCTAGGCATATGCCCCAGGAGTCCAGCCGCCTAGTTTACTGCTCGAAGTGATTAGAGGGTGCTCCTTCCCCTGCAAAGGCTTACAGAGCTCTGTTCAGTTTTAATTACTTGTAATTGTAAAGAGGGTTTTTTTAATATTAAACATTCTAATACCGAAACAATAACTCAGTTTTTACTTCTTTTTATCCTGTAGCAATTAATACTGCAAGAGAGCTCTCTCCAGGAGTGAACTCACTCCAGGTTGCTTGTAGAAATCGATTAGTTTGTAAAGTGCTTCGCAGAAGAGAGCGGCTGAATCAGCAGGAAGTGTATTTGTCCCTAGGAGAATGGCCCTGTTTGTATTGCAGTTAATCATTTGATGGAGTTAAGAGTGGGTTGAGTTTGGGTTTTCAGTAGTAGCCACATTGTGATTGGAAGGTGCCGAGGGGGGATTTTTCCCCTCTCAGTTTCTAGTCCGTAAGGTGGCTGCCCCTTAGAACAGAGAAGAGGGGATTTGCATATGCAGGGAGCAATACAGAGCCTGCGTTACTCTGGCACTTAGCCAAAGCCCTATTGCCCCAAGAGCTGTGGATGTCTCTGAAACGGAAAAGCCCTGGTGGTAGATAGGGCTGAACCGTGGCTGCAAAGCTGGAGGGGACTGGAGAATGGAGCCTCCCCCACCCCTTTGAAATAAATATAAAATGGGTGTCTTACAAACTGAACTAATTAGGTACCCGGAGCAGCCCCTGCTCTCCTTGCCTGCACTTGGGTGCTCAGCTCAGCACCCGGGTCACATGCTCCCTTGGAGTAACCCCCAAAAACCAGTCATGTCTACGCACGTTGGACTCCACCCTCTTGTCTCAAAGCTCTGTAATCCTCCGCTCCATCCCTAGCATGGAAAGGAAACAGAGACAAGATGCAGTAACAGGAGCTGGTTCTTACCTGGCTGAGTTTTTCCTGGTCCCAAAGGGAGCCTATAATGAAAGCCACCAGCCGCCCTTCTTCAAACCAGCCAAGCGACAGCTCAGGGCACAGGTTCAGAAAGTGGCGGATCTCATCCAGGTGAAGGGGGCAGTCTCCCGAAACGGAGATAAATGCTAGAGAAGAATAAAAACAAGGCAATGTCAAGAGGGAACTGCCTCTCGGAGCTAAACTGCAGCCTCCCCAAGGCTGGGAGAACCTCAGACTAATTGATGATGGGCTGGGAATTGGAGCTTAATAAACATGACATGAGGGGTGTGAACCAAAGCCCTGGATCCAGGTACTCACGGACTCTGGGCAAGTTTGTATCCAGATCTGAACTTTGTGGCTCAAGTCAATCTCTCCTTCCAGGAGAAGCCAGAAAGGACTAGGATTCCCCTTCTCACCCATACATCTTCTGTAAGTTACTTCCTTTTAGCAGCTGGGCACTTCACGCTTGAGGAAGTAAAGCCCTCGGCTCTCCCGAGCAGGAGAACTGTTCTAGGAACCTGTACTGATCAGAGAACAGAGCAGGCACATCTCTGATCCGGGACATTGCTTTAAGGCTCGCTAGTTCACTGCGCTCTCCCTGCGGGTTTTCGGAGTCACTCCTACAGCATTTCGCACTCCATTTAAAACCAGCCACAGATTTTTATAGTTTCAAAGTTCCTGCTAATTGATTTGGCAAACACTAGTCTTGAAATGTTATGATGATCTCTACAGCTTGGGAAATGATCAATAAAAGGGAAAGCTGGTTAGAGATAAAAGTAGGTTTGGGTGGGATCTACAAAGGGACTTAGATGTTGCAACACTGAACCTCCGGCGCCTCGAAAATCACAGGCACACCTGGCAATCCACAAAGCCGAGTTAGGCACCGAGATTCCCTATATAATGGACAGGGAGAGACAGGCGCCCTAGCCTGGGATCCAGCATGCTCAGAGCGGAGCTGCCGAACGTAGCCACTGGGTGATTCCGATGAGAGGAGTGTGCGCTAAGCCGCACTCCTCTCGGACATAGGCGTTCTGCAGCCATGAGGTAGGTACCTCTCTCTACTGGTGATCCCCGAACAGCAAAGGGGCTCCTGACTCACCCCATACCAAACAGCTGGAGGTCCCTACCTCTCGGGAGCGCTCTAACCACTGGGCTACAGAATCATTGTCTCTCTGGCCCAAGGCTGAGAGAATGATTCTGCAGTCCAGTTATACAGTGGGCAATATCACCATCACCTCTTCCAGCCGGATTTTGAATGGGGCTGGATCTGGGAGGCAGCCTCTGAGCACCCCTACCGGGTTGGGCGCCCAATGCCTGTCTTCCCCTGGTTCATGAATTGCTCTGGGGCTTAGGCGGGACATGCCTGGAGGAAGGCAGCAGTGCACATGCTTAGAGGCAGAAACACAGGTGCCTAGGGAACTTCTGCTCTGAAAACATAGGCCCTGAGTGAATTTAGGGAGTTTTGTGCATCACAGTGGAGCCAAAACTGGGATTTAGGTGCCTAAGTTTTCAGTTTAGGTATCTCAGTATCTATGGATCTGAGTCTGTGTTTAGGGTTTGAGAACGCGGGACGTGTATATTGCCTTCTGGTAAGAGCTGTGGTAGTGATCTCCCTCTGCTCTGGGCTCCACCCAGCTTTGATTTCCAGGTCGGGTTCTCCATTGTCCTGTATCTCGTGCAGTCATTACACCTGTGCAAAAGAGATCAGAATGGAAGTATTTACATCCACTTTGCTCTCCCTTTGCGCAGGTGTAAATGACACGATGGAGAATCTGGTCTTGTGGTCACTAGTAGAAACCCTTCCCTTCTACACAGCAGGTGGCAAGTTCTCATTAGTGGAACATTACAGGCTTATGCTAGGATGGCTCTTGTGGCTGGCCGTTGCTGACTGTCGCACAGAAATTACTCCCCCTCCTCTAGCAGGCTTGCTGGCATTCCTTTGAAACTTATCGCAAGAGGGAACAAAGGGGCAAACTCATCCCAGAGCCGAGCGGTGATGCGGCCCATGGTTTGTAGGTCTTGCAGACCCAGAGAAATCTCCTGAGAAGAAGTAGGCTAGCTACAAATGCTCTCGGCTCCAATGAGCACTTGATCTGAAACTCTCTCTGGTTCGAACACTGAAAAATTGATTCTGACTAATCTGTTTGAATCCCAGCTGGCTTCAGTGTTCAGTGTCGGAAGCACGCAGCTAGGAGGAAAAGGGTTATTTGTTCCCAGTGGAATCTGGTCCTACTGACCCTGCTATGGTGAAAAGCCCTTCCTAGGGCAGGATAAGAGGGCTAAGTGCTTTCTAATGTACCCCAAGGTGCATGCTGCTTTCCTTGTTGCAGGGAGCCTCTCTAGACAGTGGTGCTGGTATGTGAATAAACATGACTTCGGTGCGGCTCTGTGGAGTTTAGGAATTTTGCTATTGACTCCAATGGGACCAGGAACAGGCTCTTAAGTGGGTTCCACCCTATAAGACCTGGCTTCCTGCACACCTAAAGCTGCCTCCACCTCTGATTCTCTCTCTCTCCTTGTGGGAAGGGGGGGGGGGCTGGCTTTATCGGGGGAAGGTGAGTTTTCAAATATCCTCGCAAAACAGATTGACTGACTGGGGCTTGTAACAGATCTGACACTAAAGACGCTGGGAGAGCGGTAAACGGGTCACTCATTCTCTTTCCATTTGTCTCTCCATTGCTACTTGGTTAGCTCTGTAAAGCACTTTGGGCCCCAGCTTCTAAGACAGACGCCATAACGGCTCTCAGGTGTTCCTGCCTGGGGTGCTCAGCCCTGGTCCCCTGCAGAAAGCGGGACATTTCCACTTGCACACCAGCACCAGGTGCATTTCTGAATGAAGACCTGGGGCAGTACTGTGGTTTCTTTGGCTGAGCAGGACTGAGGCAGAAAGCTAGTGGGGAAGGAGGGCTCTTACCTTCTCTCTCAATCTCAAATACGCTGATTGCATCCTCGGGAGTGAGGCACCGGAACTCGCTGGCGGGAAGCGTGTGGCGGCGCTGGCGTCCAGGCGAGCTCCGCGGAGGCCTCTGGTGAATGGGCTTCAGGAAAGGCAAGGCGCTGATCACGGACATCCTCCGTTATTTCTGGTGTCCTCCGTAAACTTCTCCTCCGTTTGGCCGCCGGTGTCGTCAGCAAGTCGCTATTTCAGTAAATCTTCTCCAGCGGGATCAGCCAACCGGCCAAAAATACCTGCCAAGCACATACTGGATTAGGCAGCCTGCCTCCCTCACTATATATACACAACGTGCCCTGCATGAGCCTGCATGGCCACCCAGCCTGACAGCGCAAACGCGCCTGGGCTCTCAGACGTAATCACCGCCACAATGCAAATGCGGGGCCTCCACTCACGGCAATGGGGCTCTGGCATGGGACAGGTCACAAAAACAACCCCACCTGCCAGGCAGCTGAAGCGTAGGAACAAAAGCCAGCCACCTGGCTGCTAAGGCACTGAGCGCTAATGACAGAGCGGAGGGACGAGAAATGGCTTTTAGAGCCTGGGGCCCAGCCAGCAGGGTTAAGTGGTGAGACGGGCGGGGTTATGCGCTGACGTGAGTGGGGGGAGGGAAAGTGGCTCTAAGGTCACTAAAAAGCTGGATCTGGTGACTCAACAAAGCGCTCTTAGGGCCTGATCCTGCCTGGCGCTGAGTCTCTCCTGCTGAGTGTTGAGCACCCACAACTCTCTCTGGCTTGCGTTGGAGTTCAACACCTGGCAGGAGACCCTGAGCAGCTTGCAGGATCAGGCCCTTAATGCTGTCAAGCCAATCTTCTGCTTTCTGGGAAGCTCTTATGGTAATCGTGTAATTAACGAGCTGAGTGGAGGGGCTCAGAGCCCAATGCTTTTTCCCCTTTGAGAAGAGGAGGAAGTGGGGTCAAGGCAGGGGGTCGGGGGTGGGGGTGACCCGCAATGTGAATGAACTCTGGAGGCACTTGGTCTGGGAGAGAACTCGAGGGTTTAGAGAGGGCGTTGCTGAAAGAAGGAACCTCCTTCAGCCCATCAGAAAAAACCTTTAGCAGGACAGAGCTCCTGCAAATAGCTTTCTTAGCCTCAGCAGCTACTGGCAGAAAAATTGCCTATCTGGAGTGTCCATGCCTGGATGAGAAGAGCCACCCCCAAGCAACTGCCTCTTCCTGGAAGTGTAGGGCTGGCATTGCCTTCTCTCTTCAGGCCCACACCTTCTGCCCTCTGCCCTCTCCTGCACAGTGCTACTGAGTGCCCTTTTGTGGGACAGGTTTGCCCACCTGCTTCCCGACTGCCCCCAGGCGCCTGTGTGCTCTAGTCTGGGTTCGTTAAGATGGAGGAAATGCATTTCCTGTGGTACAAATGAGCTGCAGATGGAGTGCATATAAAGGCATGGGCAAATGTCATGTGTATGGGCAGAGAATACACTGGGAAGGAAACAGGCTAGAGGTGACTGTAACTTGTCCAGCATCTGGCCTGTACAGTGTCTGTGTTAGCAGGTTCCCTGGGTAGATTGTGAGGGGCAAACGGAGTCCACAAGTGACTCCATTAGTGAGGGCAGGTTGAGATGCTGGCGTTAGGTCTGTGGCTCTCAGTTGCCAGAGATAAATGGCTGATGGGAAGCTTCAGCTGTTGCTCAGACTTTGGGAGAAACGCTGGAATTTATCTGCAGATGCTGTTTAGCCCTGACTAATTATACAGCAGTGGCTAGGGGGCCTGCCATTGGAATGCACTGTGGGTTAGCAACAGACGAAAAATCTCCAGCCAATGGTTCCTGTGGCTTCCTGGATTCTCTCCAAGCTCCTCAGAGTTTGCTCAGCTTTACAGATCCGTTTATCTATCTACACAGATTTCTCTCTCTAGAGATTGCTGAGGTTCTCTAGCATATACACAGTAGACAATCTGGGCCAAATTCAGGGATGAGCCTAAGCTGTTGTGATGTACATCTATTTCTAGCCCCTTCAGCAGATAACTTACACCAGCGTCGACTCTGCTGTACTTTCTCTGGCTGTGTCTATACTAGGAAGAACCTGGGGTTTACAACCAGAGAGTTAACACACATTAGCTAAGATGGTGCAACATCCTAATGTAGGGGGGACAGGTTGTAGTATTTTGATGTAGCTGGTTGAGGTGAACCTTAGACACGTCTTTACTCCTCACCTTTGTTTCCCTGGCTGAGAGTCTAATTTGGATGCCAAGGGGTGGGAAGAGAGGAGTGCAGCAGGAAATGCATCTAACCAGAGGGTATAAGTGGAGGTAGATATCCTAGATATCATGTAGATATCATAGATATCGGGCCTGGACTGGTAAATTCCTAGGATGGTTTTACAAGGCAGCTTCGGTGAGAGAGCAAATGCTACATGTGTGACTGAGCTATGCAAGGAATAGGAGGGCAGTGAGTGCCCAGCTGGTGGGACATTAGAAAGCACAGCACCTCTGGCCATAGGACCCCAGGTGACGGCGTGACAGGACCTCCCAGCAGTGTGCTGCTCCACTCAGAAAGGGGAGATTTTGAGAATATATTTAAAGGTGATTTCTGTTTCCTTCCAGAGATGAGGTCCTAAACTCAGTCCATCCAAACTCTGAGGAAGTTGGGAGCTGGCTGCAGACACAGATCTGAACTTTGCTGCTGGCCCCCAACCCTTTTTATGGGCTTGTAGTGTCCTTCCTAGAGAGGAGACAGGCCTTGGCAGTGATGAACACAAAGGGAATTCTTTGTTGAGGCTGCTGAACTCAGATCTTGTGGTTATCTCTAGCTCCCAAGTGACTAAACACAGACAGTTCTGCCTGACTTATCAGGCAGGGTCTACTCTATATAGCCCAACCAAATCCCTAGTTTGGAGAGAGAGAGAGAGAGAGAGAGAGTGTGTGTGTGTGTGATCAAACCAAATCAGTAAAACTATTTGTCAGATCGTCGTACACTAGATACAAGTGTGCAGAAAGTTTGAGCAAATGTCTGATAAATCACTTCTCCCTCAGGCAGAGATCATAGGTAATATTTCCTGAGATCTGACCCTGTGTAATGCACTTCTGTGCATTCTGAATTGTTTGCCAGCTGAATATTATAACAGATTGCTACAACTGTTTTGATAAACGTGAGACCAGGTCACTGATGATTATTGTTCGACAGGTGCTGGCCTCCCCTTCCGATTATAGGCTGTCAACAAGCTAATAGGATTTGCAGAAATAACAAAACAAACAAAAGCGCTGCCGGCAGCCACAGTGCATCAAAGAGAGGACTGCGTGGTGCTATTAGCCAAGTGCTGCTATTTTCTCTAGTTACGGTGATTTGCTATATTTACTATGCGGGGCCTGGGGTGTCTGTGGTGGTTGTTTAATGCAGTCTCTCCACAAATGTGCCAGCATCTGAGCTCTGGAAGCAAACTCTGACGACATGACATTCGTGTGTGTGTGCAGTGAGTGTGTGTGTGTGTGTGTGTGTGTGTGTGCTTTGCAGAGCAAAAGGAGAACTGGAGGAGAGATCCGATGAGAGACCGATTAGGACATTAAGTCTTAGATCCTGGAGGTCTTTTTAGACATGATAGGAGATTGCTGTGCGGAAGCCTGCAGTGATACTCCTACCACTCTGACTGCTGTGGACAAAGGGTGAAATCCAGGCTCTCTGGAAATCAATGGCAAAACTCCCATGGACTTCAATGAGGCCAGAATTTCACCCTCTGAATTCATAGTAAGAGAACTGCAAAAATGTTCATGTGCCACTGTCCTTTGTCTAATAGCCACAACCATTTAGCACTTGACCCAGGCTATGAACAGACAGACAATGTCTTCTCTAAGCACCCCAGATCTTTTAATTGTGCTTGTTTAAGCCAGGTGCCATCCGATTTTATTTTTAAAATTCTTTAAAAACTCATTTTATTCCAATGTTCACATGATTAGCATTTTAGTTATTCTACTGATCAGCTTGTGAGTTCAATCCTTGAAGGGGCCATTTAGGGACCGAGGCGGGGGGCTTTTTTTTGTCAGGGACAGTACTTGGTCCTGCTAGTGAAGGCAGGGGACTGGAGTCGATGACCTTTCAAGGTCCCTTCCAGTTCTAAGATAGGTATATCTCTATCAGTGAGAGTTATTTTCTGCGTATAAATGCAACTAATTTTTTAATGCCTCTGTTGTACAGGTCTTTAGGAGTTACTTCTATTCATCAAGATGTAAATGTGTAATAAGGACTGAGCCTCTTTGTGCTAATTTAATTCACTCCAAAGATAATTTTAGAAATGGATATTTCATGTTCCTTTGATGGATCATAGACTAAGGGTAAAATATAGCAATGGCCAAACTACTAGGAGAGGTTACAATGTCTATGGTTTTAATAGTATTTGTAAGATTCACTATTGAATTTTATGGAGTCAATTGTACTGCTGATTGGATTAACCATTTATGGTGATTAGGGGTCCAATCAGCTATATCCCAGAGGATGCCATAAGAGTTTCTTTGATTGAAATATACACACCAATGGCTTCATCCTGTGAGGTGCTGAGCTCCTGTAGCAGGTTCTCAGCGCACCCCCAGATCAAGCCCTAGAAAAATATGTAAGTAAATGTATAAGGCTAGATTCCCATCCCCTTACTCACAGTAAGTAACACCTTATTCCATGAGTGGTCCCATTAACATCAGGATTTTTTGTAGAACAAGGACCTATTTAACGTGAGTAAGGGTTTCAAAATATGGCTCAACGAATCATTAATATTGTATTGGGCCAATTTTGCAGCAGTCTTAGGGACTATGGATGTGGGAATTCACTCCCTGTTAAAATCTCTCATATTTGTGTCATGATAAATTAATTTGTCAATTATTGGTCAGCTCATGCAAGGAACCACTCCATCAGAAATCTTTCCAGCTGTTCTCTGCCCAGTACAGTAGAACCTCAGAGTTATGAACACCTAGGGAATGAAGGTTGTTTGTAACTCTGAAATGTTCATAACTCCAAAAAAAAAAAAAAAAAAAAAAACACCGTTCTGGTTGTTCTCTCAAAAGTTTACAACTGAACATTGACTTAATACAGCTTTGAAACTTTACTATCCAGGAGAAAAATGCTGATTTTAATCATCTTAATTTAAAAGAAACAAGAACAGAAGCAATTTTCTTACTTTGTCAAATCTTTTTTAAACTTTCCCTTTATTTTTTTTTTAGTAGTTTAACTCAGTATTGTGCTGTATCTGTGGTTTTTAGGGTTGGTTTGTTTTGGGGTGGGGGGGTTAGTCTCTGCTGCTGCCTGATTGTGTACTTCCGGTTCCAAACGTGGTGTGTGGTTGGCCGGTCAGTTCATAACTCTGGTGTTCGTAATTCTGAGGTTCTACTGTACCATATAAAGACGTGCAGTATCACTACGTTAGGATGTCTGAGGTGGAGACCTTTATACACAGGGGGTGGGATTTTTCAAAACCACCTAAGGGATTTGGACACTCAATTTTCATAGACATTAATGGGAATTCAGCATCTAAATCTGCCAGGCAGCTTTGGAAAGCACTCCCAAGATCACTACCCGGGACCGTCTAGGGCAAAAGTCAGTGATACTGAGAAAAGGCTGCCCCTTTTTTGTTTTCCTTTTCATTCTCTGGTTTGAAATGACATTTTTTGTTTTGAAATGTAAGTTAATTAGCGTAAATGGCTTTTGATAATTTCAAAATGTTCTGACCATTTTTAATTTAAAAAGTGAAACACTTCAATTTTTTTTAAGGACTTCCAGTTTGCTAAAATTGTCAAGACTTTGACTTTTTTTTTGTTAAAATTCAGGCTGGGAAAATTTGTCAATCTCAAATCTTCATGGGATGGGGAAAGCATTTCCCACCCAGCTCTATCATTATCCCATTTCAAACTTGGGGAAACCGAGGCGTACAGCAGTGAAGTGACTAGCCCAAGGTCAGACACGTAAATGTTATCTCCCTCACTTACATCCATGTGCTGAAGGAATCTAAACGTTCATATAGTACATGGAGATGCATGTGCCCATGCGTAAATAGACCAGCATGCTCATAGGCAACTCAAGCCAATGTTTTCTTTATTCTATTGTGTACATCTATTTGGATTGGGGTTTGAATGCTAAGTCCTTTCAGGAACTTGAAGGGTTTGTTTGCATCACAAACCACAATTTTAGGTCTGAAAATTCTTTGTCCAGTAAAGCCTTGTCTATTCCCAGATCTAAAATGTGGAGTTTTCACTGCAAAGGCACATCACACTCAGATTTTAAAAATGGGATGGGGGGTGAGAGGGGGAAGAATATGGTGGGATCCATATTCTAATGAATGTCTATGGAAGCAAATTTTAATTTAACCAAGCTCCATGCTCTACAAGACAATGCACCATGTGCAATTATATGGAGTAGAATGGCCTTTTTAAAGGCTGCTTTCCACTCTAGAAAATCAGTACCACACATATTACAGTAGAAATGCAGACAATTACCTGTATGCGTGTGTGGAATACGGTTTCTTGTAAGAACTCCGAAAGTTGTTCTTCTGGATGGCGCGGTCTGGTCTTTCAGTCTTACTGCCAGTGGAGAGAGGAGAAAACAGACAGCAGTGAATTTTGACCTGCCTACTGCTTTTATTCTGCTGTGACTTACGAAGCTCTTGCTTATATATTTGTTATTTATAGTGCACGTGATGAAATTGTAAGACGTTTATAAACCCTAACGAGTCACAGAGAGAGGTGAGAGGCTTTAAGGTGACATGCCAGCAAAAGCATCCTGTGAGGCTTTTCTTTCCTGGCGTGATTGTCTGCAGGGGGATAAAGCATTTTAGCTGATTGCTAGATACTCAGTGCTGCTTGCATGTCTCAGGTAGATAGAGCCAATGACTAGATGCATAGCTAGAAAACATGAAATAATACATCAATATGTAATACAATTAGGGTCTGATCTAGATTCATTTGAAGTCACTTTACATTTATTTAAACAGGCTTTGCACCCTTAAATGAGCTAAATTCAGCCATGGTGAAAGCGGATGTAACTTCATTGCTTTTGGGGCAGCTGCACCTACTTGCATCACAAACTGGGGCTGCATTTGACCCCGTGGGTTTAAGAAAAGTAGCGTTCTTTGCAGAGCTTTTAGCCATCAGTCAATCGCTGTGTTTTGGCTGTAGGCAAATACAGGTAGAATACTTTATCAATCCCCAGCAAAGCAAGAAATGGACGAGGGTGACTTACAAAATGAAATACAGGGAGTCCGAGTTTACCTTGATTTACGTGAAAAGATAACACTATTGAACCCATGGCAGTCATGCTGCTGTAAAACCAGCACGAGAGAGATCAGAATTTGGTCCAGTCCTAGGAAAGCAGAACCATGAACATGTTACCAGGCTTGGATTATGAAAAGAGAAGCATCAGGAAATTAGTAGCACTTATGGGCAGGAGGGTGGTTTTCAGACTAAAACGACTTATGCAGCAGCATCAGTCTGCAAGATGCTTTACAAAACACACAGACAAATGGCCAGACGTGGCTCTCAACACTGGTGTCAAGCTGCAGTAACTCAAATGATGTCAATAGAGTTACAATGATGTAAAATTTGTGAAATCAGAATCAGACTTAAGGTTTCTGCCCTAAGGAGCTTACAATTTAAGGAGCAAGGTTGCAGTGAGATTTATTGCATGAGTAACGCCATCAGGATTTTGCCCTCCTAGAGCCAATACAAGGTAGTAGAAAATATTCCAGACGCAAGGTAGCATAAACGAAGGTACCAGCAAGGAGCTCAGCAACAACTCATGGGCCAGATCCTGTTTGGAATTAGTTGATGTCAAAGTGAAGTGACTCCATTAAAGTCAATAGTGTAACATTAATGTAAAACAGGAGTAACGGAGAGCAGAATCTGGCTCCATATATACCTAAAGAAAAGCTGGGGGTAGGTCTGGATGTGTTTAACTTCCAAGTCTCAATCAAAGTGACCCCCAGCATAAACCCTTTTTCTCTTGTTGTATTTTTGATAGAATCCAAACAGAAATACAACCCAGCCAACACCCAACCAGTAGAAAACAAAATGGTCAGCAACAGGCACTAAAAATAACCAACCTACACTCATTACAAGTAAACAGAACAGGGCATGTTGGAATGTGGTTAAAGCCATCCTGCTTTCCATGGTACGGAGACAGTTTGTATTTTACCAGGGTGTTTTGAACCAGTCCTTGTCTCCCTGTCGCTGTCTAGCAGCTGTGGAGGGGCTAAAAACTCTATTAGAATTGGAGCACTGGAAATTTAGAGATTTACATATTTAGCAGCTCCCACAGCATCTTCAAAGGGCCCAGAGATGTTATTTTTGCATCTGTTTGCAACCATCCTTTATTGTCCATTGGTCCAGCCACTTGGCCAGCTGGCAGTTTTGGTTATAATTTGGGGTTGTGGGGGAGAAGGAAAGAATTACGTCACTTTTATTGTCATCACCTTGGAATTAACTGACCTATAAATTCAGTCTCCAAGGGGTCTCATCTGCTATAATGATCTATGCACCTTTCTCCCATTCTCTGCTGTAATACATTATGATTATGACACCCATGAGGATTTAAGCAGCTTTTAAGATTTGCAGTGTAACAGTATCTTGCCATAACAGGGCAGATCTGCCGGTGAGAGGGGTTCCGATGATGTAATATTTCTATTTTGCGTTTCATTGGCCAGCGTGTTTTTACTTTTATAACCTCTGCAGATACAGAGAGTATAGCTGGAATGAACCAACAATCCAGCTTTCCTGCTTGTGTAATTGAATTTAGCACCTAATAAAGCTGTGGGCTAAATTCTCTGCTGGTGTAAACTGATGCAGTAGCATTGATGTCAATGATGTGCCAGTTTATGCCAGTGCAGAATTTGCTCTAATGATTGTTTTTCTTACTCTCCTCCAGACTTTTAATGACCATTTCTCCAAAACACAGCATGGGGCTGTCAGTATCACTTGATTGCTTGTTACTGCAGTAAATTCACAGCAGCACACCATGCTTGGAGTGTATTCAATGCATTTAAAGATTCCCTAGGATTTCTGCTTAGTAGTTGACGAGGCTGCCCTATGCCTGTATGCTTTTTTTTTCTGGGCAGCACAACTGAAGCAGTCAAACAACGTATTTGATGCAGGAAAGTCAGAATTTCATTTGCTTAGCTGGATTCTGCTTTCCTGCAGGCAAAAAAGGGGGAGGTATGCACCCCACAAATCATTGTGCAGGACACAGCTGAAGATCAGCCTAGAGAAGAGTCCTAATAGGGTTGTCTGTCCCTGTCTCCATTATTCTGGCTCAGCCTATGGGATGCAGGGGCTGGGGCTCAGTTCTAGGTCTTGAAAGTTTGGTTGTAAGATTTTTTTTTTAAAAAGAATTTATTCTGGCTTGGAAATCCCTCCCTACCTCTTCCCTCTCTTTTTCAGTGGCCTGATTCACCATCTAATGCTTCAGGGCAAATTCCTAAGGAAGCCAACCCTAGTGGGGCAAGGGCAACTCAGTGGCTGGGCTTAGCACCATTCTGCAGGAGACCCCTGGGTGGTAGTCCCTTGCTCTCTGCATAGGCAGAGACTGAGCTCTGTCCTGACCTAGGGCCAGTTAAAGGGTGGTACTGATTAACTAGAGACAAGCCCATCCTGTCATCATTAACTGATCCAATGATTCATGGTTCAGGCACAAGGGCCCAAAAATCAGGGGGTCAGTTTTGTCCATTTCTGCCTAAACTAAGCAAGGGAAGCAGCTTCAACACAACCCAATATCCAGTCCAAGTATCCTCCTTTACAGGGCCCCAGTGAACCGGAGTGAGAGCCTCTTCTCCCCAGGGCCCGGGCACCAACCGATTGGCCTCATTTGCTTTTCTCTCCCAGGCCAGAGTAGTTGAACTAGGTCATAGCGAACTCAAGGTGCAACCCTGGTAGTTGAGGAGGAGAGGGGCTGCTGCAGGCTGTAGAGGAGCCCCTGGAGGGAAAGTAGAGAAGGGTTTCCAGGAGAGCTGGGCCATAAACCAACATTCTGAATCTGAGCCCCCAAAACTTCAGGACAGTTTGGTTTTAAGTTGGAACTTTGGGACATGGGCTTGGCTCTAATTATTACTGGGTCATCCTGCATCTTATACAAGCACAGCAGGTCACCTGCAAATAGTGCCTGGAGCCAGTGTCACTGCACTTATTCCTTTGAGTGAGCTAGATGCTAAGAGGAGGCAGATGAACTGGTACAGAGCACCACCTACTGGGAAAGCTAAATTCACCAGCAGGATTAAAACCAGTGAATATCCCCAGTGCCCCCATTTTCAGGAGTTTGTTTTATAAACTTTTCATCAGGTGTGCACATGTGCGTGCACACACAAAAGTGTGTGTTTAAATCTATCCCCAGCCACGCAGGAGGTAATACCCAATGGGGGAGAGTTGGCTTTTATAATAAATGTAGTCAGTGACTCAGGCTGGTAGAAGGTATCAGGCTGCAGGGGTGTCAGTCTGAGTCTTTGAAACAAGCAAAGCATGAGCAGTGAAGTAAAGGCAGCCTACTAACCCTGCATCCCTCAACCAAGGCTCTCAGGGCCTTCAACCCTGACCTGCAAGAGAAGAAATCTGTTCCATTGTTCACTCTGTCTTGGAGCATTCTGCTGAGCCTGCCAACCTGGTGCTAATGGTTTTCACACATAACAGTGTGTAGTTCTGCTCACCTCGTAGTAGTTCTGTCCTCAGCTACAGATCTGAACCAGAGTCATAAGCACCTGCTAAGCCAGTCCTTGTAAGTTGTGATGACTGTGAGCCCATCAGTGCAGGAGTGGGGATGTTTATAATTTGCTTATATAGGCCGAAATCCTCCCTTCTCTTCCACTTTCAAATCAGCTATGCAGCAAGAGTTAGACAGAAAACACCAGCACGCAGTGCAGCACGTGCATGCCACAGAGCACAGGTCCTTGCAGGTTCCTGGTGTAGTGGGCCTTGGGGATGGAGCCAGGGCTCTACGTAGCAGTAGAGCCTCCAGTTCATCCCCCTCCTATGGAGACTTCTCCAACCATTAGGATGGAGTAGGGCTGCAAAGCAACTTTACATCCTGGCATAGGACCCTTGTCATGTCCAGAATGTCACCATGGTCAGCCCAGCTACTCAGGCTGGCACTGGGAAGACAATTTGGACCATGGCCATGCATAGTGCTTTACAGGCATGGACCACAACAAAGTCCTTGCACCATGGAGCTTCACATTTGTGTGTGGGCCTGTCTCTACTTCTATGAAGTCAATGAAAGTTGAATCACTTACTTCAATAGGAGCAAAATCAGACCCTAAACTACACCTGTGACTATCCACCCTTTAAAATGTGTCCTGGCCGGGATGCGCTCTCATAGGTGGCAATTTGAAGTTAAATACCTGTCATCCTTACTGTAAGTGGGGATCCCTGTCCTTTGTCTTTCTCTTAAAATGCAGGCAATGGAACAGCCAGGCAGGCAGATAATGTGACCTATTATCTCTGATCACTAATTATCCTACCACATTTTCCTATATGGCTAGAGGTGGCCATTATAGATAGTTACGAGCTGCCAATTTACATAGAATGGCCACAAGATGGCACAAGAGTGTTTTTTTATGGTACAGAAGATGCTCTTCATAATAAGGCTGCCCATTGATATCAGACTCCCACTGTCATCAGGGTCCATTGTAAATTTCTTCTGTGAAATGCATACCTTGCTGTAACACACGCACAAGAGCAGCCTTATAGATGAGCAGCCTTATAGAGGGAGCCCTGGGCTTTGTACACAGCCATTAATTTAACCTGGGGAACCAACACACCAATACTGTATTAAGTCTGGGTCAGAGTCTCTACGGGTGCAAACTGAAGCAGCTCCATTGAAGTCAGTTTACACCAACGGGGAATCTGACCCACTCTTCCTAATGGTAAATAAACTTGGCATTTACTTAACTCAATGTAACTATCTGCATTTCTAATGCACTCGTCAGTGTAGTATCCAGGCTCCAGAAATATGAAGCCTGGCTTGATTTTACATGTCACCTTGTGCAGAGGCCAAGAATGGTGATAGCTTATATGCAAGGATCCAACAGCACTTTACAAACATTAGTCAACCACACCTTGACACCACCCCCATTGCATTAGGTAAGTATTTTAATAGGCATGGGCATTTTGAGCCACAATGAGGTTCTGGCCACCATTTCTAAACTGGCTACTGATTTCAAAGTGTCTCCATGTTTCGATGCCCAGCTTTACGTGCTTCATTTTCAGAAATGCTGAGTGATCGCAACTCCAGCTGAGGTACGTGGGCGCTGCAGGTCCTCAGCTGTTCTGAAAATTGGTCCTGAAATGTTTTAATGTGGGCACCTACAAAAGTGACACGCCCAAAAACAGTGGCCATTTTTTACCACATTGGTCTGACTTACCCAAGATTCTCCAGTAAGTCATTGGCAGAGCTAGGAATTGAGCCCAGGAGTCCTAATGCCCACTCCCCTGATCTACTAGTGGAACATCCTTCTTGCACTGTTCTAGGACCAAGGCTGCTATTCAGCTGCATGCCACCTTTGAAGCAGCTCAAACCCTGGACTGTAGAGTCACAAACCAAAGGGGAGCTGCTCTTTACTGACATGAGACGTTCAATTCCAAATAAGAGCACCTCGGAGGCACACTTAAAAGTACAGTGCAGAAATATGCATAGCACTCAACCGCTATGTACATAAGTAAATTGTCCTGATTTGGTCCCTTTAGAATGCACGTCTCGCTACTCTGGTTAGTTGCATAATTTGACTACTTGACTCAAATGGCTATCTGCAATCTGAAGTCCAAAATCTGCTCTCCAGAATGTAAGGGCAGAGTCCAACCACATACATGATTTATGTCCATTCATTATTTTTTGTGTAACACAGCCCTCGGTATGTGCAATAAATGGAAGCTGGGAAGTGTCCCTGGGGTGGATAAAATGTTGCAACATGAAAACCTTTGCCGCAAGGGCAAGAAGAATGTGAGCACTAACTGGAGTGCAAACCCCTAACTAGGCGAGCAAGAGGGCATTTTTCACTCTTTAAAGGGCCTCATCCTGCTTCCTCTGACATCAAAGGCAAACCTCCCTGCTAATTTCAAAGGGAGCAGGATTGTCCCATAATTGTTCCGTCTAATGTGCCCATTAAGAGGTGGCAAGTGGTCATGCTCAGAAGATGACTGCACTGTATATACAAGCCAGCAATACACTCCACTCCATTCCCTTTCTCACCCCTATCACAATGGAGTGATCTATATGAGGCACTGTCAGCTCAAAGTGAGAGGCTTGGGAATGTCCAAGATCTGACTGAGCATCATCTCTGAGTGTTTTATCACTGAATTTATACCGGCTTTTCTCCCCACCCCTTGCTCTGTGTGCAAATAATTAACAATTGTCCCACTCTCATAGATCTCTAGGCATGTCCCTGCCCTCTGCTGTACATGGATGGAAGTTCCACGTGGTTAACAGGCTCTGAGCCCACCTAGTCCATACTATGAACATTTTGTATCAACGTGAAATATACAAGAGAGTTAAAATTTCTTTCCCAATTGATGCTGTCCTTTCCCACTCAGAAAACAATGATTCCCTCCATCTCCTCTCTGTTCATGATGGAATCAAGATTAATGCTGAAAGCTCAGAGCTGCTCCTAGGAGCTACAACAACAGGACTATACCCCACCTTGTTAAAATGCTACATTCCTTCACTTTAGGGGACAGAAATTAGGCCTGAGTTTGGGGCCAGCAGAACTTGGCACAGGACTTGGTACAGGACCTGAGGGGAGATGGCGTTCCACCTTTGCAGCACCCTGATTTTGAGACAACTGGGGATCATTTTGTCCCCAGGCATAAACTAGAGCAGCCCAAATGTAGTGGTTATTATTATGATTCTTGTTATCTGTTTGTATTATTGGAGCACCTAGAAGACCTAGTCATGGCCAGGACCCCACTGTGCCAGATGCTGTACAGAACAAAAAGCCAGTCCCTGCCTCAAAAGGCTTACCTTATAGCCTGCAGCCCATGCCCCCGGGTCCATGCTGGCAGCTGGCAATAGCTGACACAGCAATAATCTGACTATGCCCTTTTCACCCCCAGCCACACCCCTACATCAGGAGAATTCCCGGGTGGCAGGTTAAAACGGCTTTATGGCCACCTTGCATTGCCAGAGCTGTGCAAAGGAATCCTGATGGACCCGAGAACTGGGCCCAGAGGGTTGGAGTGCTGATCTCAGTCACGTTGTGGTAAATCCAGAGGAACGCTGGCAATGATTATTCCACATTTACGATAGTCTGACCGGGAGCAGAATGTGCCCCAAAGCCTCTAGAACAAACGTACACACAAAGTTACGTTCCATCAATAGAATCTGTTTGCGCAACCTCAAAAAGTGCACAGTCAGTCCCTGGGCCTGGTGATGTCAGGGGGTCCTGCTCTCCTGCCGGGGGCACTAGAAACAGGGTACTAGGAGATTGGCAGCATTGATTTCATTTTTAAAGTTACGTTTCTAGCCCTTTTCTTTGGTACACCTCTTGGAAGTGTAAACCAATTGCTGCAGTTGAAGAGCTGGGCTTCACTCCACAGCAGGTGGCGCAATGAGTCGGTCAGATTTGGAGTGTATCCCAAAGATTCATCTCACTAACCCTTCCCACCATCCTTCAGTCAGCCCTGCACATACCGGTGTGATTCTGCTGCACAGAAATTGGTTCTGTCTGAGTAAGGAGCAGACAAAATAGTTTTTCAAGCTTGCCCAAATATTCTAAAGCCACAATGGCGAGTGGAAACCGTTACACTTTCCACAGTTAGGCCATTAAAATCCTTTAAAGGACCTATTTAGCAGCAATCCCAATGAGCTCAGAGAAGACCTAGTTAAAGACATTGAATCCAAATATTGAACTCATTTACACACAATAAGGAGACTTCTAAGAGCCATTAAATAACATAATGCTTCCCCATTGACTGGGGAGCTTCTGACCACCTGTTAATGGCACATGAAAGCTCCAGAGGGCCCTGGACTCACACAGAGCTATTCTCTTCTATTCTATGCAGGGTCTTACTGTAGTAGCTGTACAGCATTAAGCAATGTGACTAACATCTCCCACATTTTTTCTCTCAACCTCTCTTCAGGGAGAGAAATATGTATAGTGGAGAGTTTTGGTTTGGAATTTATTGACTTACTTTATGTATATGTTGCTATATGTTTATGTTAGAGAAGGCAAGGTCAAAGAAATGTGCCAGCATTTGGAGCAGAAGATGGTGAGGTTTGGGATGGCCCTTTGTCCCTGAAGGGAGTTAATTCCACAGACTTTGGCCGGCCAATAAGAATGCTCTGTCTCCTGCACAGACAAGTTTAAACTAGGTGTAGGGCAGGGGTCAGCAACCTTTCAGAAGTGGTGTGCTGAGTCTTCATTTATTCACTCTAATTTAAGGTTTCGCGTGCCAGTAATACATTTTAACATTTTTAGAAGGTCTCTTTCTATAAGTCTATAATATATAACTAAACTATTGTTGTATGTAAAGTAAATAAGGTTTTTAAAATGTTTAAGAAGCTTCATTTAAAATTAAATTAAAATGCAGAGTCTCCTGTACTGGTGGCCAGGACCTGGGCAGTGTGAGTGCCACTGAAAATCAGCTCGAGTGCCGCCTTCGGCATGCGTGCCATAGGTTGCCTACCCCGGTGTAGGGAGTGCCATTGTGCCAGAGAAGCAACCACAGTCTTCATCCCAGAGCTGTCAGCAAACTTTTAGATACCCTGATGCCAGCCCACTGAGCACCTGGAAGTTAAGAGCCTGATCTAATCTCCTTTACAGTCAATGGAAAGTATCAGAGGGGTAGCCATGTTAGTCTGGATCTGTAAAAAGCAACAAAGAGTCCTGCGGCAGTGCTTTGAAGTGCAAGTGTAGCCATAGCCTAACAGATGTATTGGAGCATAAGCTTTTGTGGGTGAATACCCACTTCGTCAGCCGCATGTAATGGAAATTTCCAGAGGCAGGTATAAATATGCTGGCCAGAATCAGTCTGGAGATAACAAGGTTAGTTCAATCAGGGAGGATGAGGCCCTCTTCTAGCAGTTGAGGTGTGAACACCAAGGGAGGAGAAACAATGGAAAGACTCCCATTGGGCAGGCACTGTGGACTTGTGGATAAGAGTGAGGAGACCTAGTTCTCATCCCAGCTCTGCTATCTGACCTCTCTGTACCACCCACCCTTTGTCTATCTTGTCTAATTAGATAGTAAGCTCTGGGAGGAGGGGCTGTCTCTCACTATGTGTTTGTACAGCACCTAGCACCATGGGGCCTGGATCACAGCTGTAGCCTCTAAATACTTATGTAATACAAATAATAGATAATAATTATGTTGGTGGGCTTCGCCTGGTTTCTGCAGGATCTGAGCAATCTCCTAGCCCAGACACCACTAGGAGGCTGAGTAGTGGATAGGTCAGCTATAGCAGGGGCTAATGTACAGAACATGGCTTTCTGGGAGAACCTCAAGAGCTGGGCTGGGGGTGGGAAGGGTGGCGCTAAGCAAATTTAACATACACTCCCAGAAAAAAATAAAACCTGCAGCCGCTCTGCACACCCACTCCTCAAAACAGAGAGCTCCCAACACCTGCCCTGCTCACAAACACCAGCCCTTGTCAACCCCCTCTCTCCCCCCAAACCCAGATAAGCTTCATAGTGTTGCTGAGGGTCAACAGATTTGGGATACAGCAGCTCAATGTGCAGAGTAAATTCCAAAGGTGAGGGCTCCTCCTGGGGAACACCCTGCTGGGAGCTCCCACAATTAACTTGTGGCTGATCCGGCTCACCCACCTCCATTAGCGTACCAGTGGCAGTAATGCCCATGGAGAGAGGCAGGCTCTCAAGCAGGAAGGTCCCAAGCTGTTTAGTGCGTTATAGCTCAAACATAACCCATAAAGCTGCTCCCAGAGACCCAGAGTCAGTCACACACATCCTAGAGTACTGGCATCAGGAGCTCACAGTGATTTGGAGAAGAGTAGCCATAGTCCAGCAGGCCAAACCCAAGAGTTGGGTGCACCTGAGGAACAACACACCAGCCAGCCACAGATGACAAGAAAGCCTGCTTAGTGGAGGAGATGGGGCACTGACTACAATGGTATGCGGAGGGCGGGGGGCGAGAAGAGGAAAAGGATTGTAGAGCCCTGATTGATCCCATCTCCCCTGCTGTCTGTAGGCTGGGAATCAGCAGGGGTAGAGAAGCTGCACATCAGGAGGTCAGGCCGATAGTAGAGAAGGGTGCACAGAGGAGCTCTTTGCACAGTGGTGGGCCAGCAGCAAGAAGCTGCTATCCTCATAGGTCGGAGAGCACAGGATACTGGTATGCTGCAGGACTGACTAGAAAGGGAGCGGGACAGAGGACATAGATACACCTACCCACCCATGTCTCTCATTTTCCCACCGTGTTTCCCTTCTGTATTTGTGTTGCCAGTCTTTTTTATTTCCTTTTCCATTCAGTGCCACATATACATAGAGATGCAGCATCAACATCTGAGTCTGTACAAGCCTTAAAATGGGGTGGCAAGGGGAGGCCACAGCTACCCAGGGACCAAAGCGACCAGATAAAAAGACCCAGAGCTGCTCCCTTGACAACTTAGCTGAGGCCTTTCTCCTGTTTGAAACAAAATCGTAGGGAAAGCAGAAAAATGCATATGAAGCCAATAGGTCTAAGTGCTGTTTCCCTGAGGAGCTGCGGGGCAAGGAGAGAAGGAAATGGGCACTTTGAAGTAGACCCTAAAGCTAGAGTCACTCGATTTCATTGGAATGCATTTAAACTGTGTGTGCTGAGTGCCCTGGTATCTGGAAACCAGGTGGTTTTCCTCTGAGAAGTAGCATGGTTCTGAGGCCTTGCTCATGGGGTAGGTAACTAAGAGTCCTGGGTTCTATTCCTGCCTCTGCCACTGACTTGCTGTGTAACCTTAGACAAGTCATTTCAGGCCTTTGTTTGCCTTCCTGCCCTTTGTCTGTCTTTTCTGTTCAGAGTGTGAACTCTTTTAGGCCAGGTACTGTCTCTCACCATGTACATACAGCATCTAGCACAAAGGGGCTTCAATTTTGGTTGGGGCCTCAAGAGATAATTAACAATAATTAATCCCCGGGAAGGCAGAGGAGAGGGTTAATTAGCTGTTTGGAAAGCACCTTGAAACTATCCTTAGCAGCACCATCATCTTCCTTCCTCTCCTCTTCTTCCCATTCTTTCCTTTCACTCCTCCCACCCTTTTCCTTTCTCTCTTCACTGCCTTCCCTCTGTCCCTCCCTCCTCTCCCATTCCCTCCAGCTTTTCCCTCCTCTCCCATCCCCTCATTTCTCCTCCTCATCCCTCCATCCTCTCCCTCCACCCCTCCTGCCTCTCCTCTCCCTCCATCCTCTCATCTTCTTTCCACTCTTCCTCTCCCTCCACCCCTCCTGCCTCTCATCTTCTTTCCTCTCCTCCTCTCCTCTCCTCTCCATTCCTCCCTCCTCTCCTCTCCCTCCATCCTCTCATCTTCTTTCCTCTCCTCCTCTCCCCTCCATCCTTCCCTCCTCTCCTCTTCCTCCATCCTCTCATCTTCTTTCTTCTCCTCCTCTCCCCTCCATCCTTCCCTCCTCTCCCCTCCATCCTCTCCTCTCCCTCCATCCTCTCATCTCTTCTTTCCTCTCCTGCCTCTCCCCTCCCTCCATCCTCTCATCTTCTTTCCTCTCCTCCTCTCACTTCCACCCCTCCTGCCTCTCCTCTCCCTTAATCTTCTCTTCTCGTCTGTCCTCCCCTCCTCTCCATCCCTCCCTTCTCTCCCTCCATCCTCTCATCTTCTTTCCTCTCCCTTCATCCCTCCCTCCTCTCATCTCTTCTTTCTTCTCCCCTCCCTCCTCTCCTCCCCTCCCTTCTTTCCTCTCCTCCTCTCCCTCCAGCGCCCACCGCTCCTCTCTCCTCCCCTCCTTCTCTCCCGCCTCTCGCCGCCCCGCCCCCGCAGCATCCGGCTCCCCGGCGGTGGGCGGGGCCGAGCTGCCGGACCCCGCCCCGGGCAGTGACTGCGCCTCGGCCGGGGCCTCCTCCCTCCCTGGCTGTCCGCTGCCGGCGGCCGCTCGCTCGCTCTCCCGCGCCGCTGCCCCAGGTAGCCATGGCGGACCAGCCCGCAGAGCCGGCCCCGGCGCCCCGCCCCCGCCGGCTCGCAGCGCCTGCTCTTCTCTCACGACCTGGTGTCGGGCCGCTACCGGGGCTCGGTGCGCTTCGGCCTGGTGCGCCTCATCCACGGCGAGGACTCCGACTCGGAGGAGGACGAGGGCGGGCGCGGCGCCGGGGCCGGCAGCTCGGGGGGCTCGGAGTGCGGGGGCCCCGGGGCCGGCGGGCCCGAGGAGAGCCGGGCCAGCCCGCTGCGTCGCGGCTACGTGCGGGTCCAGTGGTACCCGGAGGGCATCAAGCAGCACGTCAAGGAGACCAAGGTGAGCGGCTCATCTGCATCTCATCTGCATGCGCGAGGGGCCGCCGGGCTCGGCCGCGCCCACCCGGGCTCGCCCCGCGCGTGGGAACGGTGCAGCCCAGGGCCCGGCCCGGCAGCTGCACCCCGCAGCCGCGATCCGCCAGCCCCCCTCGGCAATCCCCCCTTCCCGGACCTCGGCGCTGGCAGGGAGATTTCCTCGCGATCGTCGCCCCTCACCTTGATGGCTCCCTGGAGCTCCTCAGTCATGTGCGCCCCCTGCCCCACGTGCACCCACTCATGCAGGGGCGCTGGAACCAGGGGGCTGAGAGCCATTGAGCCAAACTGCAAACCCTGTATAGGATGGAAACCACTGCAAGCCAGCTCCTGCTGCAGCACCCCTAGTTCCAGCACCTCTGCGCTCCTGACATTTGGCATAATTGCATAGCATACCCTGCTCAGGGACAGCAGTTGTAACAACAAAGGGATTGTGACTTCCTAGGGGCAGGGGCTTTATCCACCAATTGCCATGCCAGCTTGTGGGGTTATGCAGACGGTAAGATACCAAGGGCACAGCTGTCTCTTAATGGCAAAATGTATCTTGCAATTATTCCTAGTATCAAGAGGCACTTTAGCATGGGATTGATATTATTCCTTATTACTATAATCTGTTCTCTCTTGTTGGACATTTCATTGGCCTCTTATGTATGCTAATTTTGTTGAGGTTGAAATATATTTCCCTTCTTTCAGGAGGCTTTAAAGACAGTAATTAAATCTCCTTGCCTCTCTAACCTGGAGAGGATACAGCTCTTACCTACATAGAGGAGATCAAAATGTAGCTGTCTCTCATGGATTTTGGTTTAAATTTAAAATAATCCTAAAAAGTCCAGAAAACTGGTAAAGGCCATTGTCTGGGAATGTGAATTAAACAGTGCCTGGTAATAAATTCTCTCTTCTTTGGGGAGAAGTGGGTGCACTATGTATTTTTTTAAAACCTCAACATAGGAGAGTTAACTGCTAAGTACAATAGCTTTGGACAGTTAAAAATTTCAGTGTGACATATTGGTGTACAGACATGAAGTGGATTCATGGGTTTGCACTTTTTTTCTGAATGATTATGCCTATCAGTCTTGAACATGTTAATTTGTGACCTTTCATTATCATTCAAAGGCTTCAAGGTGTGAGTGTTTGAGGTCTGGTTTAGAGTACTCCCCAAAGTTAGTCTAGTGCTGGGTTTTAGGCACAGTGACTGACAAAACATGGGAGACAAAAGAGAGAGAGGGCACTCTAACATAATACAAAGGGGCCTGGGATGAATGGGTATCACACAGAACAGAAGGCCTGTGCTATCATCGAAACAGAAAGAGGCTGCATGCTATTTTATGGTGGTAAGTGAAGATATGAGTCTCTTAGCACAATCTTTTGCCCGCCTCCTCAAAAATCATGCAACAGAAGTCTGTTGAAGAAAGCAATGCATTTGTAATTCCAGTAGAAATTGGTAGGATCACACAACACTAATAAGTAGAGCCAAATGTAGATTGTATTGTCACTAGGCATGTTGAATCTTGTTTAAAATATATGAAAAATGAACAAGGTAGATCCACAATCTCTTTTAAAAAAAAAAATCCCAAATCCTCATTTTGGATTTGTGGTTCTTAAGTGAGAATGATTGCTTTTCAAATAAAATCTTTGGCCAGATTTTTTAAATTCGGTGCCTAAAGTTAACCTTTCAAATTCATTTGGAAGCTCCTAAAACAGGGCTCTTGGAATGTGTAAATATGGATTTAGGAATCTAACATTAAGCTCTCAGATTTCAAAATGTTAGCCATGTTCTATTTATATCACATTGCAATATGGAAAACACAGGAGTCCTGAAAGTAACAGAATTCAAAGGAGACCACTTAAATGAGTAGCTCCTTTCCTTTCCCTTTTATAGTCATATAGCTTCAGTGATGGTGTAAGACTATACAGGTAATATGCAGAAGTGCCTAAATTGTCCTATTGACTTTCCATTTGAAAATCTGCCCCAGTGACAGAATTGATGGGAACGTCAGGTACAAGATGGACTACAATTTAATTTTGGTTAAAAACAGTATCTTACAAAAACCTGAGACCAATAGAAGTATAGTCATGAAATAGGGTTGTTTTTTTTGCTATAAGCTGTTTTTTAAATAATCTTCCCAGTATTTCTTCTAACTCAAACATTGCATTGCTTATAGGTGAGAACAGAAATGTTAATCTGACACATCAACTCTTTTTCGTTGTCTAAGCTAAGAGAGATGCAAAATGTAAACGACACATAATTGTTGTTGGGAGGAGAACATTAATTGCCATTTTAATAGTTTATGGTGTTAGTAACCAACTGTAGGCAAGGGTATCTAATTTTTAATACAGTGTTGAGTCTGACTGTTGCAAAGGTACCTCTAGCTGTGAGATTTCAAATTTCACTTTCTTTGAAAGTATTTGACTTGATTACCTAAAGCCTGATAACATTAAATCATGGATTTGAGATTAAAATTCTTCTCCACTCTCCTCCCAGTTCTTTTGAACACCTACTTTTCTTACTATTAGTCAGTTTTGCAATGTAGAGGGACTAGAGATAGTCTCAAGACTTAGTCAGCAGACTGGATTCTTTATTCCTTCTCTGCCATTGACCACTTATGACCATGAGCAAGTCACTTGGGGCATGTCTCCATGGAGTAGCCGTGAGCACTAGGGAGTTGTTTGAAACAGCACTACATAAAAGTGCACTAGGGAACTTTTAATGGGCAGTAGTAGGGTCCGAATGGTTGTATTAATGCACAGTGTGTTAATGTGCTTGAGAAATCATGCCCCCCTAGTCCATTTCCCTAGCATGTAGAACTGCGTTTGGTTTATGCCTCAGTGTCCTTATGTGGAAATGTGGACACTCCTCTGCCTCACACAGGGGTTGAGGCTTAATTCATTGATGTGTGTTAAGCACTTTAAGATCTTTAGATAGGAGCTCTTTCAGTGTAAAATAATATTACTGGCAAGTGCACAGATTTAGCACCAGAGAGGGCAGCAATCCAGAAAAAGCTCTTGTAGCAACGTATAAGGATAGCAGAAAATAAATAACCACTAACTTCTTATGCAAATGTGGAAAGTTGCATTGCTGTTCTCTAAGTTACATAACCAGGCAACCTGAATTAGAAGCCTACCACCATTCCTAACTTGTTAGGGAATAGACAGTGTTAACAAACTAATCTTTTCCATTCCTGATCCTAGCTAGCTTTTTGGCTTTCCTGTGCTTACATTTTGTGGCAGTAAATGTTGCAGACCAATGTTTGCTTGGATTTAAATTATTGCCTGCATTAATACTAAGTTTAGTAAAATTATCCTCTTACAACAGAATGTGAATTTAGGGCCTATGGTAATGGATGAAGACCCTTTGGCCCCACCACTGGAACAAGTGCATTAAGCTTTCTTATTAACCATATTTAGGAATCAAATAAGTATTTTCCTAAATCGGTTTTGTGAGTAATATCAGTAGCAAGGTTCTCCTCTGGTGGCACAGACTCTGGCATTCACACCAGATTTTTATATTTTACCTCTTCATGCTCCCTTCAAGCCTGCCTTCCTGTCCTCTGCACGTAATCTCAGACACTGAAACAATTTAAAAATCTTCGTTGCTGAATAGTCAAAAAATCTCCTGTTTTGGGAGCATGCATCTTATCCGTGTCCTGGCTTATCCTCAACCCCTTCTTAAAATCATGTAGCAAAACTTGAATTGTCCTCCTTGCTGATTTAAATTGCACACTTACTGTCTTCACATTGAACGTAATTCTTTCTCTGTGTACATTATATTTAATTTGCCATCCTAAAGAGATGGAGCCATTGCTGACTGGCATCAGTGTCTGAAAGTTGCAGCAGCCATTTTCCTAGCAAAGTAATCACAAACATTTTGAACCCAGGCTAACTTTCATTTCAAGAGTTTCTCCCCCAATATGAACATAAGAGTGGCCCTACTGGGTCAGACCAAGGGTCCATCTAGCCCAGTATCCTGTCTTCCGACAGTGGCCAGCACCAGGTGCCCCAGAGGGAATGAACAGAACAGGTAATGATCAAGTGATCCATTCCCTGTTGCCCATTCCCAGCTTCTGGCAAACAGAGACTAGGGACACCATGCCTTCCCATCCTGGCTAATAGCCATTGATGGACCTATCTTCTATGAATTTATCTAGTTGTTTTTTGAACTCTGTTATGGTCTTGGCCTTCACAACATCCTCTGGCAAGGTGTTCCACAGGTTGACTGTGCATTGTGTGGAGAAATACTTCCTTTTATTTGTTTTAAAGCAGCTGCCTATTAATTTCATTTGGTGACCCCTAGCTCTTGTGTTATGAGAAGTGGCAAACAGTTCCTTATTTACCGGTACTTTCTCTAGACCTGTCATGATTTTATAGACCTCAATCATATCCCCCCGTAGCTGTCTCTTTTCCAAGGTGAAGTCTGTCTTATTAATCGCACCTCATATGGAAGCTGTTCCATACTCCAATAATTTTTGTGCCCTTTTCTGAACCCTTTCCAATTCCAATATATCTTTTTTGAGATGGGGTGACCACATCTGCACACAGTATTCAAGATTCAGAGTGGTAGCCATGTTAGTCTGTATCAGCAAAAAGGAGGAGGAGCACTTGTGGCACCTTAGAGACTAACAAATTTATTAACTAACAAACTTGTTATTTGTTATTTACTAACAAATTTGTTAGTCTCTAAGATGCTACAAGTATTCAAGATGTGGGGCTACCATGCATTTATATAGAGGCAACCTGGTATTTTCTGTCCTATTATCTATCCCTTTCTTAATTATTCCCAGCATTCTGTTCGCTTTTTGGACTGCCGCTGCACATTGAGTGGATGTTTCAAAGAATTATCCGCAATGACTCCAAGATCTTTCTTGAGTGGTAACAGCTAATTTAGATCCCATCATTTTATATGTATAGTTGGGATTATGCTTTCCAATGTGCATTACTTTGCATTTATCAACATTGAATTTCATCTGCCATTTTGTTACCCAGTCACCCAGTTTTGAGAGATCCTTTTGTATGCATTTAGGAAAGGTAGTGAGCGAAAATGCATAAGTTTATTTAATGTTAATAAGTTCTTCATGATCAATTTAAAAAATACTTTCCCCTTCTCTTATCATCTTTCATCCCAGAATCTCAAAGCTCTTTTCACTGTCTGATCTTCACAAAGCCTGGTATTCCTGTTTTCTAGATGGGGAAAATGAGGCACAGTGGTTGAGTTCATGGGA
The DNA here is from genome assembly GCF_016161935.1 of Mauremys reevesii. Taxonomy (NCBI): domain Eukaryota; kingdom Metazoa; phylum Chordata; order Testudines; family Geoemydidae; genus Mauremys; species Mauremys reevesii. Next base: position 29,207,156 of record NC_052637.1, read on the forward strand.
GGTCAGATCTCCTGACATCCATTTCTGTGCTCTAATCACTAGACAGTGCCTACTCCACAGTAGTAAAAGAGGCATACAACTATCTTACTGCATCTACCTTCATGCCAAGGGAGATGGGTTAGTGCTGTTCTAGATTTTGTTTTTCCTCAAGTGACAAATACTATAGTGCTAGTTTGTTTTTCAATTATCACGCTCAGCATGGGTTATTGGCAGTGAAAAAAAATCCATTCCAATATTGCCTTGTAATAGCACTGGTACTGCATGTCCTTATTGTGTAGGTCGGGAGTATGCTGACCAAGTTGCTTTGGCAAAAATTTATGGGGATCCAGGACTGGAACGGCAGGGTCAAGGTACAGTGACAGAACTGTGTTGGAAGTTTGTGTTCTGGTGCTAGTGAAGCTAATGAGTTAGTACTTGCAGTTTGCTCTAAGTTTTTTATTGTTGCTGTTCCATTCAGAACCACTGGAAACAGATTCTAACCAGCAAGGCTCTTCAGTGTTAATTCAGTGACTGATCAGTCTTGTTGATGTCAGATAACTTCTTGTTTTCTTTAGTTACCCCTGAAGTCTCATTGCAGATCGAACTCTGCTTCCATCCCACACAGTACTCCTGTCCCCTCCCACTATTTATTACTATAATTTCTTGACTTCAAATGCTGAGTCATGAATAGGAGGCAGGAAACCATTTTTTAAAGAAATGAGTCTGATTTATTTCAAAACTTCTCTTTTTGTTTGGATTCTGTCCCTTAGTTATCTGTTTTGATTTAAACTTTTAAACTACCATGGTTCCGTATTTGCACTGTGAGGAATAAAAATTTCCTATTTAGTGAAGGTCTATGCTGTTGCTTCTCTTTATCCCTCTTGTAGTTGATATCAAACTTATCTTTTGAGACCCAAATACATAAGAATGGCCATACAGGTTCAGATTAATAGGATACTGGGCTAGATGGATAGACTGTTTTCCGACAGTGGCCAGTGCTAGATGCTTCAGAGGGAGTGAACAGAACAGGGCAACTTATCAAGTGATCCATCCCTGAAGGCTGGAATCTGTGCTGCTTACTGTAAATGAGTCAGTGGTAACGGTCTGGTCCTGTGAGGTTATGAGGTGCCATAGCTTCAGTAGGAATTAAGGCTGCAGAGTATGGACAAGCCCTTGTGAGCTCCATCCTAAATTCTGAGTAATGTGGCTAGTTGTAGAAAATGTACTTGCCATCCACTAGCAAGGGGCAACATGATGAGAAGGTGCCCAGCGATTATTTTAGGATAAACATGCAGCAACCCTCTTCCCCCCAGCCCTGTTCCTTCCAGCACTCTGTGCTTTGCAGTTTTTCTCTCCAGTCTAATTCATATCATGCAGTATGGGTTATTTAGGTGTTAATCGTAGCTGGAGAGTTGGTGTGTGATACATAACCATGACTGATGGATGAAAAATTAAGAGCCTGCGAAACCTTCCATCTTCAAAGGCAGCCGGCATGTTTTTCTGTTTAGAAATTCATAGATGTAGAGTATTTTAGCTTTTAACAGGTAAAGATGGATGGTTCTGGGTCACATAAGTATGATTTCTTGTCAGACACCATGAATAAATGCTGATCGCTGTGCAGAATTGTAGTTTTGATGCGGTACGCAAATGTTATACCCCTAAACCATTATTACTGGTTTTTATTGAGCAGAGGAAGCTGTATCTAACCCTCTCTTGCTTCTGATATTGCAGTTGGTCTCTCTGGGGATTTTGTAGGAACCACCTGACATTCACAGCGGTTAGAGAAGAGGAGAAGGCTTACTGGAATTTTTGCAGTTCTGGGAAAAATTGATTCACTTTAGTGGATAACCTGTTCCAACCCTCTGAATATCTGTTACAAAGTTATTTGCACTTGACTTGATTGTCCATTTTGCTCTGCAGGTTGAGGACTTTGATTCGTTTGATTCTGGCTATATAGACAAAAGGTATGTCTACACTATGGAGACTATGGCTGTGTCAACGCTATGGCATAGCTATGTCCGCATAACTAGGCGGCCATAACTCCACTGTGTAGATGGAATTTTGCTGACAGAAGGATTTTTTCTGTGGTATAGGAATATCACATCCCCAAATGAAGTTAGCTATGTTGACAGACGCCCTCTTCAGTAGCTGCTGTGGTTAGGACTGTGTGGTCAGGGGTGTAGTTTTTTTGACTGATGTAGCTATGCTGATGCAACTTTTCAGTGTAGACCAGGCCTCGGGGATCATCACAAGTATTTTATAATAAAAGTGAAACCTTGTGTAGCCTGCAATATCAAAACCACTTAAATAACAGCTAGCACTGTTCCATGAGGGGTTATTTTGAGACATTAAGGATAGAAAAATAATATAGTATGAAGTGCATGGAAGTGGTGGAATTATAGGCAAACCAAGAAATCTGTACATAATTATGCCAAACTGCATCCATTTTTATTTTTAATATTTATAAAATCTTTCATCAGGGAAATGCATTGAAATGTAGCATCTCTTTTTTCTAGTGTTGATTCTGCAGCACATCAGCTGCATTCACCACGACATCAGTTAACTAAAAAATAACATCCATTTGTTAAGTTCCCATAACTACTAAAAATAAAAAAAACTTCAACATTTGTTAAATGTCCGAGACAAGAGAATGAAAATCCAGTCCAGCCGTTAAAGTACTTTCGTACGTGAGTGAGGTTTTTGCTGCAACCCTCATAAGAAATCCTCCTTCATTTACATTATGCAAGTCAGAGAGCAGGCAGCCACAGACAAGCAGTTTAAAGCAGCTCTGAAAATTTAAATTTGTCATCTCTCCTGGAGAATTTGCATTGAGTTCAAACAGCAGAATTTTTCTGACAGATGCTTTTGAGGACAAGATTTCACTTGTTTTCCTCCCCTTCCACCACCTTTCCATATCCCTCCCTCAGATCCCCCTTCTCATCAAAGAAAAGAGACATAATTTTAATGTTTGGTGTCTGTGTTGGCGCTAGGAGCAATGTTAATAACTGACATTTGCAAAGCTAAAAGCCTCATCCCACTTGACTGTTTAATTACTTGAGGGATTTCAAAGGCTCTGAAGGTTGACAACACCTTCCGTAAATGCTGGCTAGGAAGAACCTGCTTCATTGTTTCCACTCTGCCTGTTCCCTCCCCACCATGTGCTTCTTTTTTGTTAAAATGGAACATCATTATCTTAGAAAACAACATTCTTCTCTGAAATCTTTGTACCTACTATTACACCGCACACTTCCAGTTACTAGAACTGGAAGATGAGAGACTAGCTTTTTCAGTTTTGCTTTGTGCATTTGACAGAATTTGAATGTGTAATTCAGTTTTGCTGTTTCCCCAGTACGGTTTTTCTCCCATTTGTGGAGGTCTGTCTTTAACATAGTCATAAAGAGGGAAGAAAAACACTTTTAAAAATAGTATTATGTGATTCTGAAACCACAAGACAGAGTTTAAATAGCAAATAAATGTAAATTTAAATAAATATATTAAAATCCTACTTGCCATTGCCTGGATGTTTGCTCATATTTATCAGGGACTTCATTCTTTGACAAGTCAAGATATTACAGCAGTTTAAAAGGGACTCTACCAACTTGACTTTTGTGAAATTGACTAATTCCAGAAAGTCATTTCCCCATATTTTACTCCCTTTAAATACTGTTGTCCTTTTACAAGTCCATCTTTTTTGAGCTGTATAAGGGTTTTTCTTCTCTCCTGTTGCTGGTTATAACTAGGGCCCTACCAAATTCATGGTCCATTTTGGTCAATGTCACAGTCATAGGACTTTAAAAATCGTAAATTTCATGATTCAGATATTTAAATCAGAAATGTCACAGTGTTGTAACTGTAGGGGTCCTGACCCAGGGTGGCAATACCACAACTCTCCTACAATAACCTTCCAGCCCTTCCCCCCCGACCCTCTTTTGGGTTAGGACCTCAAGTTTGAGGAACGCTGCCCCCCCCCCAATGAAATGTGTATAGTATAGTGTAAAAGTACACAAAAGACTCAGATTTCAGTCCGTGATGCATTTTTCACGGCCGTGAATTTGGTGGGACCTTAGTTATAATGGTATTTTCAGAAAGAGAGAAGCTGACTATTTAGGGGATACAGCGAAATTGGCTATAAAGGAAGTACTGTCAAATGCACCAAATAAACTGAAAAAATAAAGTTTGTTTTTGCCAACTTCTTTCAGCTATAGTGTTCTTGGAGGTTACGGATAACTATAGTAGGTACAGGTTTCAGAGGGATAGCCGTGTTAGTCTGTATCGGCAAAAACAACGAGGAGTTCTTGTGGCACCTTAGAGACCAAGAAATTTATTTGGGCATAAGCTTTCATGGGCTGTAATCCACTTCATCAGATGCACGGAGTGAAAAATACAGTAGGCAGGTATCAATATACAGCACGTGAAAAGATGGGGGTTGCCTTACCAAGTGCAGGGTCCAGTGCTAACGAGGCCAATTCAGTCAGGGTGGATGTGCCCCATTCCTAACAGTTGACAAGAAGGGGTGAATATCAACAGAGGGAAAATTACTTTTTTGTAGTGATCCAGCCACTCCCAGTCTTTATTCAGGCCTAATTTGATGGTGTCATGTTTGCAAATTAATTCCAGTTCTTCAGTTTCTAGTTGAAGTCTGTTTTTGAAGTTTTTTTTGTTGAAGAATGGCCACTTTTAAGTCTGTTATTGAGTGTTCAGTGAGATTGAAGTACTCTGCTACTGGTTTTTGAATGTTACAATTCTTTGTCTGATTTGTGTCCATTTATTCTTTTGTGTAGAGACTGTGCGGTTTGGCCCATGTACATAGCAGAGGGGCATTGCTGGCACATGATGGCATATACAACATTTTCAGAAAAATGTGATTTCTTCTCCACCCCCCCACCCTGTTTGGCAGGTTTCTCTTGAAAAGGATTAATGCATTTAAACCATAAGTGATTTATAAACTGTACATACAAGGATCACTGCAGCTACCTCATGGGTAAAGCATGTTAGTTGTTTAACAGCAATACTCCAACAATTCAGGGAAAGAAGTGACAAATAATACCTGATTTAACATGAAACTGTGAAGGGGGATTTCTACTATGCTGCATGTAATTACCCTGGCCAGAAAGTAGGGTACCAGTTGGAATTTAAGAACTGAGTGAAAATTTGTTCAAGTACAGCAGTGCTGACATTTTCACACGGTGACTCTGAAAGTCCCTATGACAGCCATGAGGCACAACCAGGATGTGACTGTGCCACTTCCGTATTGTAGTACAGGAATCTAACGTCCTTGGTGTGTCTGTGGTCACCTTCATTCCTGAACTGGTTTCTGGGTTTGCTTTCTCCATCTTAGCTTGTTTTGGATCTTCCTTCGGAACCTAGCTGTGGATTGAAACAAATAGGCCATAAAGCTATAATAATAACACAGTTATGGTGTGTTGCCTATGTCTGTACAGCCATAAAAGCTGCACTGAGCCTTGTCTCCAGACTGCAGAGTTACGGGATCATTGCTTTAAGACACTGCTCAAGCTCCACAGAGAATCTGACAAAGTGAAACCCTCATTGAAAGTTTAACCACTGGATGAAAATCTTCTCTATAAAAATACTGGAATAGACACCTCTATAACTCCTACAAATCCATTTTGGACACCGACAAACCAATTCGTGGTGGGGAAGAACGTAGAGATTTGGCTTTTGTTATGTGCGGTTCAGCTCCTCTAAAGGAGATATGCCGGGTAAGCACTGAATTCAATATTTTCCCCCACTTTCACAGGATAGCCATTCTTACAAATAGGAAGGTTAAAAGCACAAGGCCAAGAGGGTCAGATTTTAAAAATCTGTTAAAACTACAGATTTTTTCCAAAGAAATCATCCATTTTATGTCTAATTTGTTTTCACTGTGGGGGCACATAGGTAAGTGTACGTACATACTATATTAACTTTAAATACGTTAAGAATATTCATATGTTCAGCATTATTGGCATCCTCTAGCGAAAGGAGTAATAACTTGTTGGAATGGGGACATTTATTGGCTAGTAAGCCACTTGAGGCAGTGACCTCATCTCCTTCTGTGTCTTATACAAGGCCAGGCATTGGCATTTAATAACAAATGAATAATTAGAAATGAAATCAAATCCTGCTTTGGCCTCTGTATACCTTTCTTTATAGGACCTGCAGACTTTTGTGAGGTTTTTGCCCTTAATGTGACTTGTTTCCGGCACTTGTGTACCCCAATTAATTATGTGTAGGTGTATTGGGGGACAGATATAAACACAAAGCTGGAAAGCTCATTTGTCTTGTGTATTTTTCAGCATTTGGCCAAGACTTTCAAAATTAGGTGCCTAAGGTTAGGCTCCTAAACAAGTGGCCCAGTTTTTAAAGGTTTTGAGCAGCCACCCACCTTTTGGGATCACACGGAGCTGCTGGGTGCTGAGCCCTTTTGAAAATTGTGCCATTTATTTAGAGTCCTAAATATGGATTTAGTCTCAATTTTTGGCCTCCAGTTCTAAAAATCATGGCCTTTGTTTTCTTTGTCGCAGTTGTGGGTGCCACGGCCCAGTATGAAACGGCCAAACGCAATAATGAAGGCAACCGGGGTATGAAGATCAGGAACTGTGGGAAAGCTGGGGAGGGGAAGGGAGTAATCAGTATCACACTAACCCTTCTGTTAAGTGTGTGAGCTTTTTCCCCCCAGTAATAAATTTTAAACAGAAAACTCTCTTCAGTTTGCATTTGCGATGCTATCATTTCACAGCCTCCATTCATGTCTCTTTTCTGAGATGAACAAAAACCAAATGGCTCTGGCATTGCTCCATTAAGCAGCAGATATTTTATAGCATAAAAATTGCACCACTTGCAGTTCCTCATTCAGCACACATCAAACACTGCTTAGGTGATAAGTTCTTATCGCTTCTTGTGATGTTGATGCTCCTTTTATGAAGGATGGGGCTCTGACTGGTAAGGATGCTAGATAGGGAGAAGCAAAGACCAGGAGGGAAGAGGGCTAATTAATTGCCAGGTAAAAAAGAAGGCCTCAACTCTGTTCTTTAGATTGAAGCAGGGGATTTTCTACTGGCTTAGTTTATCATTTTTATTCAAAATAACTGGGCAGTATTTCCATCGCATTCAGTGGAAGATGAAGTTCCTACTTAGAGTAAAATACGTTAGTGCTAGAGTAGCTGGAATTAGTTCCATCATGACTTTTTTTTCAACCTACTTTTCAAAAGACACTATTATAATCCTCTTTCATTGTCAAGAAAATTATATGTATGAATCATTTTTGTTTTAAGAAATGGTGTTCTGTTTCTCTGCTGATAATGATACTTAGCGCTTACTTAGCACTTTTAATCTTCAAAGCATTTTCCAAACACTAATATCGCAGGACCTCTGTGGCCATTTCTCCATTTGGGAAACTTGGCAAAAATTTCTCAGTATTGCTCACACTACTTCTGTCAGGTGGTATTAGCGATATCGGGAGCCCTAAAGAAGTTGGGCTGCTGTTGTGCTAAGTACTCTGTTCATTAGACCTGCTCTAATTAGGTTAGACAGCATGGTAATAAAAACACCTCTAAAGCTGCACCTGAACTGTATTAATTTTAGGAAACTTTTTGAAAATCCTCAGTGCAGAAACAACCAGAGACTTCTGTTCTGGACATATTATCCCTCCTCCATGACTTTCATGGCACGTCAGATCACATGCTGTATAGGTGCAGCATGTTGCCACTATACAATCACAGTCTACATTCAGGTTTTAGGGGTTATCCCTACTGATTCTGGAGTTCAGGTCACTTTTGCAAAGGTCTGTTCGTTTGCTGTGATTAACTTTTTAAGACTAGCAAGTAAACTTGCATGGTGATTTGGTAATGGGAAAAATGCTAAAGAATAAGCAAGGATACTTTTGTGTGGTCTAGAAAACTTTTATGACAATTTTGGAAGGCTGTCTCAAACATTTTGTATTAGAAATGTATTCAGTAATGTGTAATAGGCCATTAACTTCTGAAAGGATGCTTAATACTTTCAAGGTGTTTTATAGAATCCAAGAGGTATTAAGAATCCATCTTAGTCACTAGTTAAATTAACTGATTGTAGAGCTTAGCCCTGAGTGAAAGTGTGGTGAAGCACAATTATAACTAACATACCTACGATGAGTTCTCTGACTAGAATGGACGCTGTTATTTTTCTTCATCATACTAAGGTCCACAGATCTGTTACGATGGGATCTTCAGCTTGCTTGCCATGTGAGGGCAGAATCAAACCGGTCAGTCATGGGCAGCAGGGGAATGCCTCACCCTCTTGATGCCCTTGTCTCCTCCTTCCCTCTCTGCCCCCAGCATCAGGCAGCTCAGCCAGCGCTTTACTAAAGGAAAGGTCAACATGTTATTTTAAATATCCAACTTAACATTTTGCCTCATCATTTATCTGTCTAATTTCCAGCAGTGACCCAGACTGCATTTGCCTTTTAGGGAGATTGTCCTCTCATCTGTGCTTCCCCTTCTGTTTTTGAAGTTGGGAGCTTTCTCTGAGATCCAGTATTGTACTCAGGACAGAGTAGTCATGTCTCCTGTATTGAGGTCAGCCATGTAGCCATCATCTATACGTTCACCAAATTTGAACCATTGCCATTTTTGTTGGAAGTCTTCTCCACATCCTAATGCCCAGGGGAAGATGGAGGACGTATATTGTATGTAAACATTCCCAAATACAGTATATAAGGAACGATTCTGCTTCCCACCCTGAAGTCGCACTGCTGTGAAAATCCTGTTGTAACAGATCTGTGGACCTTAGCATGAATTACAGTGGGAAAAGAGGTGTGCTTACCAGAAAATGTCCTTACTTTGAGTAACAATGTCCACAGATGCAGCCCACCCCGGAGACAAATGGATCATCCAGAATAAAGAGGGAAATTGACATCCAAAGATTTGGGTTTGGTTTGTTGGGGGGATTTGTAATAAAAGAAATCATTATGCTTTTTTTCTCCAATGTGTATTTAATACAAATTCTGTAGTTAGGGAAAGTAGATCTGAATGGTCCTGGCTGTGGAAATTATCTCAACTTGGAGAAACTCCGAAGGAAAGGGCATTCCCCTGCTGCCTGTGGCTCACAGGTCTGATTCTGGCCCTGAGCTGCAAGCTGGCTGAAGTACCCATTGTAATGAATCTGTGGACCTTTATTGCTCAAAGAGGGGAAATTTTCAGGTAAACTGAGCTTAAATTTTCCTATTCTGAACCATAGTTTGTACCCTGGTTTGGTGAGCATTCTTCAAGGGGGTGGGGAGGGGCAGAGAATCCTTGTCCATACTGCTCAGAGAAACTATTAGAACTCTACTTGACTAGCACTTGACTAACATTCAAGTCCAACATTTGATAACACCTAAAAAAGCAATCTACTCTCTCTCATACAATAACCACTTAGTGTTGGGAAGGTGTGAGGAGCTGCAGATTAGCTGGAATATTGATAGAGGATTGTAGTAGGTGAAGTGGGAATTCTGAGAAAATAATAGTTGTTGGCATATGTGTTCTTCATTTGTCTGCTCATCTTTGGGTACGATGAGCGCAGAGAGTGTGCGTCTGTGTGACTCCTCTTCCCTATCCTCTAGTTGTTTCCTAGTTCTGGTGTAATTAAAAAGGAGAGGGGAAAAAAGGTGATGAAAGAAAAGGAGGTAGCCATTAAGGATTATCCAAATGCAAGGGTAACTGGTGAGGTACCATACAGCATCGGAATGGGAGAGAATAATCAAACCCAATGCACAAATATTGACCCCATACCTTAAACATCTGCGTCCTAAACCACCTTCTTAATACATCTGTTTAATTAAGATACCAAACTAATCTGCTAATCCTAGCTAAAAGATAGATGTTTAATGTCTCTTTGCATATCCATCAAAGCTGTGAACCTGTTGCCATCTATCCTCGTTTCCATGAAAGCTACATAGATTTTTTTCTGTAGTGGCTTATTGTATTGGTCGTACAGTTTTACAATAACCACCTATTCGCCCAGAACATCTACTGGCGCATGTTGCTGAATTAGTTTATCACCTGCTCTTTGGTCTCCCAAACTAGAAAGTTCCTCTGTTTAGTTTTATGTGGGGTTAGAAATTTGTCCTGGATCAGCACAAGATGTCCTTTAGTTCACAAAGTAAATCCGCCCTGTAATGGCTATCGTGGTAAAGTGTTAAGCACTGGATAGGTTATTCTGCTGTAACAAAATGATGAAAAGGGCTGCATTTTATTTTTTTTATTTTATTTTTGCTTGTGAATAATGGGTTGTCTTAATGCCTGATTCTCTGCTGCCTTCCACCTTGTATAAACATGAATACCAGTGGAAAATGGGTGTAAAATGCTACAGTGGATATAAATGAATGGAGAATTCTGATTTGATAGCATTTCACATCCTCTCTGCACTTGTAAGGCCAAGTAGAATTGGTCTCTTAAAGTATAAAGCTCAAATCATTGAGATAGTTGATGCCACAGGGACTTGTGTAGCCTTCCATTTCCTGCACTTCTTTTCCTTTTGTCTAAGAACAAGTTGTTTCCAGTTCAGTATTCAACACCACTTCTGTCAGGGTAATATATCTTTATCGTCAAGAGGGATTGAGTCGATGATCTAATAGATTTTGTGTGACTGTGCTCCTAAATGGAGGACTCTAATAACTAATATGGAATAAATAACAGGAACATGCTACTGCTTCAGAAACTCTGATCCTTGTTTGTATATCTAAAGCTCCTTAATTAGATGAGAAAAGAAAAGAAAATGCAAAAAGTGTGAGAGAAACCGTCTGTAATAAATTTTTCAGCATTGATGTTTTAAGGTTTGGGAAAAGTTCTGGCCTTTCCTTAATCAAGCTGTGGCTGTGTTTTCCATTCTCCATGGCATAAGTTAAAGCCAAAAAATCAGCCCTATATATTAGTCTCAATTTACTAGCCTTCTTTCACAATAGTTAAAGAAATTTTTCACAGTTGAATTATGTCTTACATTAGCATAGTGAACGTGGCATTAGTTCAATGTCCTGTTAATTTAGCATATTCTGTTATTTAATTGGCGTGCCTATGGAAAAAACGCAATGTACATTTAGACTTAATTTAATCTCTTCTACTGTGATGCTTTGGCTTCTCCTTTGTTTTTGCCCCACGCAGCTGCTTTCTCTTCAGATTATTGCAGCCTTTGTGATTAAGGCATGCATGACCATGAAAGCAAGGCGTTTTTACAGAGAAAATACTCTTATCTTTGAACTCCCATAGCGGGCTTATTCAGTGCAAAGCAGCTGGAATAAGGCTGGACTTTTTGTCAGTATTCACATCCTGGGAGAGACTGTCAGGAGTTGCTGATGCAGTCAAAAAGGTTGTGCTAGCCCTGCCTGCCTAAATCTGGAAAGTATCTGACATCCTTAGCAACAGCCAATGTGGTATACGCCACAGATCACTCACTCCATCTAGAGGAGTACGATTGGTGTATGTGGCTCATCACTTAGAGAGAGATGCAATCAGCATAAATTTTGACTTTTTTACCTTTTGTTTGCCTTGATCTCCTCTTAATCTGTCATTGATGGGTAGTGCTGATCGCTACCTGCTGGCAGGACAACTGCAGTGAGGAACTCTTAGTGCTTGGCTACACTGGAAACTCCAAAGCGCTGCCGTGGGAGCGCTCCCGCAGCAGCGCTTTGAAGTGCGAGTGTGGTCGCGGCGCCAGCAGCAGGTACTCCACCTTCCCGAGGGGATTAGCTCACAGCGCTGGGACACTGTTTACACTGGCGCTTTAACTTGCTGCGCTCAGGGGGGTGTTTTTTCACACCCCTGAGCGAGAAAGTTGCAGCGCTGTAAAGCGCCAGTGTAGCCAAGGCCTCAGTGAAAGTACTGAATGGGCTGGCCGCTAGAGATGGTGATTACATGGCTGACTCCTTTTTCCTGCTGCCATCCCAAGAAAATCCACTGAAAACTATCACTATTTTACCTTTTTCAGTGGTGTACGTTTCCAGCTAAGTGTGGAGACTTGAGAGCTCTCAAACATGAGTCTCCACAATTGATCAGGGCATTTTGTAATAACATTAAGCAGATATTTGTGCAGCCTCACTTCTGTGCACTGCAGATCAATCTCTCCTCTATGCCAAAAGCAATGTGTTGGCTTAATGGATTTATGTAACAGCCACAGGAATGAAAGGTCCCAAGACCTCTGTAAGACATTCTGTTTGTGCTGGAGGTTTTCTATGAGCTTTGTGGGAGAGCTGCATTTATAGGATTCTGTCCATTGATGCCAAGAACATTCCCTGAAAGGTTGGAATTGATCGCATCCAGTATTCCAAAGTTACCACGTTGCATCCAAATGGACAAATGCCATCAAGGTGAACATAGGGCTTTGGGTCACTTGGCCATTGAGGAGGCGGTGGTGTGTGCAATCGGGCAATTCAATGAACAAATGTCCTTTTGGTTATTTTTCCTAATATATTTCCAGTCGTCTGGTTGAACTCTGCTTTGAAGCGTAGTAGAATTCAGGTAAACTTTGTTGTTCTGGGACAAGGTAAAGGTGGGGAATTTTTCATACGTTTCCCTGTTGGAGCAGATGCTGTTCTGGACAAGCTTCCCACACATGCTGCTGTATCTCACTCATCCCTCACTCTCAGCACTGCTTCTGTTCCCATCCTGGGCCTCTCTGGAGAAGAGACTGCCTGTCATGTTAAGCTGTGCAGTGGTTTTGCAATATGAACAAATGTCTGCTAGGGACTAGGGTGAAACAGTTGCACGTATTTTCATTTATGACCTAAAAGCCATGATTTAAACTCTGGCCTTTAGAGGCGAAACATTAGTACATTAACCCATCTTGGCATCAGTACATTTTAACAAGGGTGTGTGTCTGTGTGGGGTGGTGAAGGACACACCACGGAAACATCATTTGTGTGTAAACAGCATACAGAGTGTTTGAGAAGCTATAATGTGGCAGAAGCTGACCATCTATATCTTTTGTCAGATCAAGGTGTTTCCTTGCTTTGCATCATAGGTCTTTCAAACGATGCACCTATTTATCAGTCTTCCTTTATAGATTCTGTTTTGAAACATAAATATTTTCTTCATGCATTTAAAGCCCTGCGCAGATACAAAATGTGTATCTGTATCCGATCTGTGATCCGGAAACATGGTGCGTGGATATCTGCGGATATAAAGTGGATATCTGCAGATTTGCAGAACTCTACATGCAGTTGAAGCATCTGTGTTCCTTTCCCAAAAAATGCTTTTGTGCATCGCACTGATGGATATGGATTGATTTCCTCTAATAGAACGACACATTCTCAGGGAAAGCTAAACTCCAATTCCACTACTTTGTGGTAAGTTGTAGGTTTTTTGTGAATCATGAAAATGTTGTCTCTTTGCGTGCTCAGAGTGTCAGTAATATTTGATGGTATGCTTTTCAATTCAGTATTATTTTCCATAATTATTCATCATTTCATAATTGCTCTCTGAAAATGGGTGCCAGGGTTTTTTGTTTTTTCCCTACCAAAATATTTTTTCCTCCATCATGTGTGCGCACTGGTTCATTGTGGGCGTGGGCTACAGATGTTCAATTTCCCTTTTTTCTTTTTTTTCCTCCCAGAATGAGACTTGTAATTTGCATTGGTTCATTCTACACTACAGGTGTTGGACTTTGCAAAAACCCATGTGGTCAGTGTGTGTGGTGGAAGAGGAGGGGGACTGAGTGTTTCTTTTTTTGTTTGTTTTTTGTTGCTATAGCTTTCTGAAATTACTAAAATACTTCAAGACAGAAGAGAAGGGTGCTATCATTTACAACAATAAACAATATTAGAGGAAAAATAATGGCTTCAAATTGATAATGTCACATTTAAAGTTGCCTCATCAAAAGCTTCATCTGTTTAAAGTAACTTAGTTGTGCTTTTTAAGATACAGGTTTCAGCTTTAAGCAAAATGTTGGTTTTGATTTTCAGGGTATTACTATTCAAACATACTGTGCTAGCCTCGGTACTGTGGATGCACTTCGCCGAATTCACGCGCTTTAGTGGGGACGCACAACACCGAATGTATAAAATCACTTCCAAAAATTCAAATAGAATAATTTCGAATTAGTTTCGTACTGTAGATGTACCCTTAGATATATTTTGTGTCTCAGGGAGCTAGAAGAGAACTTCACTGCGTGGAGCATCTTTCTTCGATTGCAGTGATGGCAGGTGGTCTTATTAAACAGGCTGATAAGATACTAGCAAAGTCTCCAATGGGCTAAGCTAATTCATTTATGAAAATGTTGTCCTAGTTGTGACTTGTCAAGAAAGCTTACCACTGACCTCTGTGCATGTAGTGAACATATAATTTAAATATGATTCTGGCTCATTGCTATGGCAGACGATTTAACTTTGTGATTCAAGCACTGACGGACGATCGTATTCTGCATGGCCAGTGTTTCTTTTTATGTGTAGCTGAATCATAACGGGAGTGCAGCTATTTCTGTTAATAACAAGCTATCTGTAGAAATTAACTCTGAACTGAAACTACCTCTAGGAGGAATTACAAACTTACTGTCAAAACAAACATTTTTTGCATGGAGCTTCTAAAAAGAATAAGAGTAGATTTGGAGGCTGCTTATTTTCACAGCGGCAAAGAAATTCAATGCTTCTTGAAAGGCAGCTCAGCCAGACAGCTTGCTCTGTGGTAGGTAGAGAGTACAGCTCTTCCCTTAGAAATCTGTAAGACAGCGACTCCACGTTCAGTTCCTAGTTTTGCTAACTGGCATTCAAACATCAGTTGATGCAGTGCTTTGAAGAGGGGTGTTAAAGGTGGCTGAGAGGTGCTACTGGCAATCTTCCCTAACCTTTCCAGGGTCCCAAGTCATGACTGTGTAGGTCATAAATCAAACAGAGAAGGAGAAATTTTCCTTACCATGTCAATTTAAGCTTGCCCCCAAATGTATATATTTTTAAAAGCTTGTTTTACAGCCTTATGGCCAATACAATATTACAATGGATTAAAAAACATTTTTTTTAACATTCCGCTGTAGGTGATTGGAAACCAAATGTTGCAAGGTTGAGAGCCTGAAAGTGAAACTAACTTTGCATTTCAGTGGGACCATGCTGAAGGAAATTCAAAATAAAATAGCAACATAAAATAGCAACTGGTAAATTTGGCTTAAAAAACTTACACCTCTTGCTTTAAGATGGTGGTGTCTTGTAAATGTGTTAGATCACACTGTGGTTAAGTTGACAGTGTCCCTTGAATATGTTCCACACCAGTTCAAGCGTCATTCCACAAAGTCTTCTCTAAAAAGTTAGACTGAAGTTTAATTATAAAGTTTAATTATTTTCCATGTTCTGCTGCTTTGAACTTTAATCTAAAAGCTCTGAGGTAGTTAACACTTTATGTACACAGGTTGATGCCTATTTAAGATCCACGTGTACTGTCTCCTCCTGTTAGTTTGAGATCTTCCATATTGATCCAAAGACAAAGTGAAAAAGTAAGGAAAATTTCCCCTGTTTTTAGTGGGAAATAAGGGAAATGGCCATTTTCCTCATTCATATCTTGTCCAGGCTGATGGTGCTTAGCACTCAGTGTCTGACCAGAAATGAATTGGGGAGTCTCTGCAGTTCCTAGCAGACAGATATCCATCACAAAGCCACTACCACCACAGCTGGCATTAATTAATGTCTTGGTTGCAGTCCCAGTAAGGAGCCAAAGGATTTACTTGGTAATGTGTCCCACACCACTGAATGGTAGTTATACCCGAGCTGGAACTTCAGGTAGCTTACATGAGGAAAAGCATACCCTCTGCTCCTCCTAGGTGAGACAATTTAAGAATTGCTTAGCCTATCCTTCAGTTAAAACCTGAGTAAACTACCTATCCAATTCTGAGTTCTTCAAGGAGACCCCCAGCAAAACCAGGGGAGACTTGATTTGATTGTTGTACCTTAGAACTATCTCACTGTAAGAGACTTTATATCATAAAAAAACAAGGGGATACATACCCTAAATTAATAGATAATTAAGAGATTAAAGGAAATCATTTTTCAAGATTTACGAAGTGGAAGAAATGGATCTGTCTTTACTACCAACGTTAAAGCGCTGCCACGGCTGTGTAGTCGCGGCACCAGCACTGGGGGAGAGCTCTCTGAGCACTGTTTTTTAAAAAAACAAAAAAAAAAACAAAAAAAACCACCCACTCCCACGAGGGGAGCCGCTACCAGTGCTGGGAGAGCCGCCACCAGTGCTGGTGCACTGTCTACACTGCCACTTTACAGCGCTGAAACTTGCAGCGCTTGGGTGTGTTTTTTCACACTCTGTAAAGTGTCAGTGTAGACAAGGCCTTAGTAACCCCTTGTTCTCATTCTGGGCCAACATAAAAAGGAGAGGCAGATCACTTTTTTACTATACCCTTGCTAATCTCATATCTGTTAAATCTCCCCAAACACACTCATTTCTATACAACATAATCTTAGGTTTCAGAGTAGCAGCCGTGTTAGTCTGTATCCGTAAAAAGAACAGGAGTACTTGTGGCACCTTAAAGACTAACAAATTTATTTTAGCATGAGCTTTCGTGAGCTACAGCTCACTTTTGCAGGCTCATTGTGTGCATGTCCTATTCCCTATTATCATCTGTTCTCTGTGCATCTCCTGGTTTTACCTGCTTAGTTTACTGACACAAACAAGGGCTATTTTTAATGCTGTCAGTGCTGTTGAGTCCAAGCTGTGGCAGAGCTGTTATGCATCACGCATCAACAAAACTGCTAACAAGATTCTGACACATCTAAAATCTTTATTGCTTGTGGGGGTGCGTCAGGCAGAAAAATGGTTTATTGTACCTTGTAGAACTGGCTGTGTGTAGGTCTCATTTTTTGAGAGAGAGATTTTTGTAAATGCTATAAACTTGATACGAGATTGTAGCAATACGTTGGGCAACCTGTATACCTTGATCACTAGACCTAACAGATTGAAGGGTGAAATTTCTTAACTGCATCATCTGTATCTCGTCAGCTTGTTAGTGCCACATTGAAGCACTTGGGAATGAACCATTGTCCCTGCAGGTTAGCGCATCATGGCAAGGCTGTTTCTCAGGGGATCGTGCAGGTGGAAGGATGCTGGGTTAGGTCTCTGGATTAGATCCTTGATTGGGCCCAGAGACACTTTAGACCCTGAGAGTAGTTTGATGCCATTTCTTTCTAGCTTGCGTCTGCTCTGCCTCCCTTTATGCTGACTCCTATTGTGATGGAGGGTTTGTGAGGTGGAAGGCATCTAGAGGGGGCGGTCAGGTGTGGAGGTTACCAGCAGGGAAACCCAAACTAGCCTTCTGTCCCAGTAGCCATCAACTCCTCATCTCTGTTGTTAGTGTCCCTATTTACACCTTAGTAACTTTAATTGGGAGTGTGGGGGAGCTACTAATATATATACCCCTCCCCTCAGTGTCTGTGATGACAATTTCCTCTCTGGATGTAGAAATGATCATTAACATTGTGGCAACCCTCATTCTTCTAAATTTCTAGCAGTCCCTTCACATTGCAGTTCTATTGTCCTCTGTATTTGCAACCTCTCCTTCCTGCTGCCACCCCCCCCCCATACCAGTTTTGGTGTCATCCTCCGATTTAAACCTGGTTGAATTTACACCCCCAAAAAAGTCAAGAAGCAGCCAGACGGCGCAGAGGTACTTGACAGCTTTGTGTTTAGTTGATCAAAACAGCCTCAGCAGGTACCAGGAGAGTTTGGGAGTAGGCTACCGCTCCCCTAGAGCCTTCTTTGAAGACTTGCCAGCTGCTTAAACACTGTGACCTGGAAGTGCTTTAAGTAGCATATTGTGTTGCTAAACATCATTGCTCATCTTGGAACCTTCAGGACAAGTCTGAGGACTGATTAAATCAGTGCTGCAGATGAGCGATCTTGGGAGCCAGGTAAGTTCATAAAATAAAGGAGTTTTGAATAGATTTCAGTGTGATCACAGTCCAAAGTGTGGTGGCCTTTCATTTTGTTAATCCCTGGTGAGAGCCTCCTTGCAAGGGAGAGACTGCTTTATACATGTTAGTTAATACATCACAGACATACACAGTGAAGGCCAATCAGCTACATCAGGCCTTCAGTCTTGGCTACAAGCCAAAAATGGCACATGTGGTTCTTTTCAAGACTGTGAGGTTAGTGTCCTAAAAAATGGTTCCCCTCATTTGCTGGCATCCCTGCACGTGTATTCCTAGCTTGTAGGTTTGATGGCAGGACTCAGAAGGAAAGCAGTGAGGTGTGAAGCACCATTAAGTACCTTGCAGGGTAAGCCTGATGTAGCATGTATGGCTGGCTGTGTAACCTAGGCGCGTTGCTCATGGCTAATGAGAAACGAATATGCGCTGATTAATAAAGTGGAAACAAAGCTGGTGTCGTGAGGGGGAGGGGAATGGCTCTCTGTGTCCTAAGAATGAATCCATGATGCCCATAGCAGTATAATCTATAACGAGTGAGATCTTTTCTGATAAGAGGCATAAAAAAATGTCTGGCAGGACGACTGCGATCCGTGTCAGCAGTGAGCCTAAGACTGATAGGTTCTTGACTGAGAATACCTGCATAATATAACTTTCAATAGAGGAATTGCATCAGGAGACTTTTGCCTGTAGTATGTAGTGGGAGAACAAAGAGCATGTGAAAGCACATCACTTTATATTCGTAGTAAAAAAAGGCATTCTTGGTCATTACCTTTTGTGTACGTATGCTGTTGCGTACTTGTAAATCCTCAGTGCTGAGTTTCACGTGCAATGTAATATTTCTTCTTATATCAGACTAGTGAGTATCTCAAGGTGCTGTACAAATTAAATCTCTCCTCAACCCACATGAGATAGTAAAGTATTATTTACATTTTTTTTTAATGATGAGGAATCTGAGGTATGGGGATTGCCATGTGCAATGTTTTCCAGGGAAGTCCATGGTAGAGAGCAGGAATAGGTAACTCAGTAGGTAACATCCTTGCCCGGTCACTATTGAACCAATGCTCCCGACAGTGGTACCATGGACAAAGAGCCCTTAGAGGCGCACTCTTTCAGACGAGAGCAACAAAAGCCTTGACCTCCACAATGTAAAGGGGGTTAGTCTGTGTGTCCTGGTCAAATTTCACTTAGGCCATTACTTTCTGCCATCTTCTGTTCCTCCTGCTGTTTCAGATGGATATGGCACTGTGTTGTTCATGTCCTGTCTTGTCCTGTTGTTTAACAATGCACAACACCACCGCACAGCTCCCACATTCCACCCCCGTGATGGCTGCATGTCAGTGGCTGTGGAATTGGTTCCTTTGCATATGTTATTAGTAAACCATTCTGGGATCTTTCTGGATGAAAGGGGGCATATAAATGCAGCATGATGTTGATTGGGCTGGCTTGGCCTGCTTAGTTGTCATACTATATGATACCCAGGCCATATTTAAGAGCTTGAGAAAGCAGACATGCATACTGGTAGAGTTAGTGATGAAAATGTATTTCATATATACCTTAATGAGGGATGCACTCAGGAGTGACGCCCCATAAAACACAGCTTGAGAATGACTAACCAACATAGACCTTTCTAGAACACAGCTCAAGATTTATATTGATGTACCTAACTCTTCCTGCACTTTTTTTTAACTGATGCAACAAAGTTTATGCTGTGTGGCCCTTCAAATGACCTTGAAACACATTATCCAATAATATTACTGCTTTTCCTCATATGTTGTGACATCAGCAACCCTGTCAACCTCTCGGGTGTTAGTAGGATGCTCATCACTGGAGCATTCAGATGCTGCCTTTAAACTACCCCTCATTCAATCCCACCCCATTGCACTATGAGCAGAAGGCGCAGGGAGGAGGTAGCAGAGCACTTCAGCTGTTGGGTAGAGAGGACTTCCTTCATCTTCTCTTGTAAGATTAATATTTATAGTGTTAGGGTAGACTCACAAAAATTGTTTGTTATGGCTCAGGTGCTTCAACTGGGTTGTGATGGTCTGAAATCCTTTACATGGCACCTGTATAACACATCATAAAGAAACTGGGCTTAAAGTACTCACTTCCTTACTCTGTGCATGCATAGTAGCATATCTTCACAAAATAAGGTACTTTAGGAAATAAATATCAAGCGATTTATCTGTTCCAGGTAATATGGGACTTCCCCATCAAGGATAACTGACTCTCAGCTTAGGAAGGTGAAATGCATTTTGCAGATCATGGTTATTGATTAGTTGTTCTCCAGGCTGCTTTTATTCTTCATAGTATGGATGCAAAGACATCCAGATACATAAAGCATATAGTTGGATGCATGCCACTGTAGGGGCATGGGATCAGGTGGCTTTGTAACTGATTAGTTGCATCATTTGTCTTTAGAAGCAGCTTTTTCTGGTTAAAATATTCCTGGTCCCATGAGGGTGTAGCACAGTTGTAATGCAAGACTGAGTATTGCAGCAGTACTAGGAATCAAGTACACTTCTGTTCTGAAAAGGGACTGTGTAAAAATGGCCCCTTTTTACTGAATAGATCTGCTTCCTATGTGTAATTGGTGTCAGAGTTGCTGACTTCACTGACAAACAAGCTTTGGCTGCTTTTTACTCATATTGCCTGCAGTGTGCACTTCTAAGGCATCGGCAACAGAATTGCTTACTAAGTTCCATGCAGCCTTGTCGTAGCTATGTTGGTCCCAGGATATTAAGAGTGACCAGCTGGGTGAGGTAATACCGGCTGTCCAAGTTGGTCCAGTAAAAGATATTACCTCAGCCACCTTGTCTGTCTTACTAAGTTCCAATCAGTTACACCTGTGCAAATCTATGAAGGAAATGGTATTGCATAAAAAGGAAAGAGCCCAGCTTGACTCAGATCTCAGGTTGCGTTTACAGGACTGGCAGTTAGAAAAAAAAAATTGCAAGCTGAGCACACTTGATAGGGAACAATTGAGAGGCAATAAATGTGGGACCCCATGATGCTATTTTTAGTGTCTGCAGAGTAGAACTGTACTTTAACATAAGGGGTAGCGTTTAACTTTTTCTTTTCATCTTATAATGCAACAAGCATTATCTGTAGGGAACAACAGATGCAAATGTGATTAGCCTTCTAGTGTCTGTTACTCAAGATTTATATACAAAAAATGCCTGTTCTGAGTGCTTAAACAAATTCTTATGGATGCCCTTTGGCCCATTAGGCAGATCATATGAGTGAATTTAAGGTTTTAAGTGTGACACCATCCACCTTCAGTCTTAACGTCAACTCCAATCAGAAAATTCTGCACTCTAATCAAGTCTACTGTTGATAAGTCTAGGAAGGTGCTAGTAAAGTGGGCAGCTCAGAGTCTCTTCCTGAGGAAATCCACTCCTCTCTGTTGCAAAGGCTTTGACATGTCTCATTAAGAATGTAAGATTTCTGTTTTCTCTCATGGCATAGAAATCTGCTTCAGCCTTAACCCTCATGTAACCCATTAACTGATTTTCATAAGACTTAGGGCATGGCTATACTGCAGTCGTGGTGTGCGATTGTAGCTTGAATAGACCTACCTTAGCTGGCTTGGGTGCCAGGGCCGTGAAGCTGTGGCAGCACTAGCTTTAGCTCAGGCTGTGTATGCCCACCCAGAACCCTGGATAATTACTTGCAAGGCTAGAGCGTGCTGAGGTGCACATTGCTGCAGCCTCAGCGTTAGATGAAAGCTAGTTCTGGTATGTCTACATAAGCTGCAGTTGCACCTCAGGACTGTACCGTAGACATGTCCCTAAGTGCCTAAGTCACTTTTAAAAATCGGATTTAGGCCTTTTGGAAAATGTTACCCATGAGCTGCAAGTGTGATACTGCTGGTAGACTGCATTTCCATTGGAGCTCCCAGAAAGGGATTGAGGCTAGTGTCTCCAGCAGCATTGCATGCATGTGTGTTTGGAGTTCCCTACTTCCCATTCACAGAGATAAAAACAAGGTTGGCAGAAGTTAGCCTGCATGGGCGAGGTGTTTGTCATTAAACTCTGGGTATAGTGTGTGTGTGGGTATTTAATATTTTAGCTTCAATTGCCTTGAAATTGGAACTGCACATACTTTGAACAGTTTCAACAATGGCTGAATTCATTGTTGCTTCTATGGTGCCCATATCTCTTGGTACCTATTTACAGCAGTGTATGTCTCCACATTTTACTACTGCGGACTGTCTTTATGTATTTTGTTCTGGCAACTCTGTTAACCATCAGAAAGAGCTCCTTGAACCATAATTTGGAAAACCACTGTTCCATCAGGCACTCTGCTGAGTGACTTGGGGTGGGTACCTTTTTAGAATATCTGGGGAACGAGGATACTTTTCCTTTCTTTGTTGGAAGCTCCACTGTGTGAAAATAGTCTCTCATTGGAGCATTGGCTCTTTATGCAAATCTAAAAAGCTAGAGGTGAAGTGGAAGAAAACTTGTAAGTCTAGAAGGTGCCTGTAAGGTGAGTTGAGGCTGTCACTTTAGCTTTCTAATGCAAAGCAGAAGCCTTGGACTTTGGCTGTGAGCAGAAGGAACAGTCACATTTACTGATATTATTAAAAGGGGAGACGGCATCTTCCTACACTGTGTGTCCATCAGAAAGAAGCAGTCCATCGGAAGCTATTCAGTTTCATGGTCTTGTTGTAGCAGTAAAACATTTGTGGCATAACTGGGGACAACGCAGGAGAGGTTGAGGAGTTAGTAAGGGATGTCATAGGTCAGCATGGAGGTGCACTGGCAGAGCTGTGATGGTTTAAGAATAGAATACTGAGAGGAGCTGCAGGTCAGGGTTGTGGTGCATTGGTAAAGCTGCCTGTGTACGTACACACACAGTGGTTGGGGGACTCGGAACCAGAATGGTGCAGATTGAGACCCCTCCTGCACTGTTATCTTGAGTCATCGCGATCAATACCTCTCTTCCATGAATATTAAAAATAACTGCCTAAAAGATTAAGAAACCTTGTGTGGCTATTTCTATATTATATTTTTGATGTTACCATACCTGCATTACTTGACCGCCAGTTGTTGCAGGGAACTTAATGCTATTTTCTTTCTTAACATAACAGAAAAAGCACAAATGGCCTGCTGGGGGATGGAGACAACGCGCGATTTGTGAAAAACGTTTTCATCTTTCCTTAGCCAGGTCCCAGGTGGCGAATACATCTCCTGAATACAAAGCAATGTAGCAGTGCAGGGGCTGCAGAATTTAAGTGCTGAATGTGGCAACTGAGCTCTGATAGCCCAGCAGTCCTGCCCATGGCTTAAATATTTTGTCTTCTTACACATCTTTTCTTTTTCTTTCTTCTCTTCCATAACAGCCAGTACAGCATTTGTGTGTGAGAGAGGAGAGTTGAAACTCTTTCAGTGATCCGAAATTGCAGCTGAGGTTTTTCCAGGCAATGATGCAATTGTGCTGCATTGTCCCAGTAGCTTTCACGCATGAGTCTGCAGTGTGAGCTAGGGGAGTGGCTTTCTGTTTTTCTGGGAATTAGACACATGCATTGAGTATACACATTGTCCCTGGGCTTCAGAGAGCTGCTGCCTGTAGGATTCCAGAGCTTGCTTGACATTTTGTCTTTTAAAACTTATGAAAGGTTTGTTTTAACCTAATAGCTGCCTTTTGAATTCAGCCCCTGCTGTGCTACCTTTGCAGAAAGCCTCTAACAGAACATCTCTTTGGAAATCGCTGATGGAGGAAAGTGTCTTGCCACCGCTGCTGCTATTATTAATTGACATTGCAGTAGCATCCTAAGGCACCTCTTAGGATTGGGGTCCATTTTTGCTAGGCATTGTACAAACAGGAGAGACCTGAGGGATGATCTTAGAGACCCTCAGTAGCTGCTGTCTTTGGCCCCTATGCTGCCTGTACAATGCAGCAGTGTCACACCCGCATTGCGAACTAGAGTTCGTCATGACCCGAAGCCAAGCTCTTAGGTTGTAAAAGGTAATGACTGTCATATAAAAGGAAATTTCTGTTTTTAACTCAGAGAATCTACCTTAACCCATATGCACTTCATTGAGTGGATTGTTCTGCCCTAACTCAGGGTTTGTCAGCTTCACTGTCCTGCTATGTAACTGAACAGCAAGATCGTACAATGCATTTTTGTGAGATGATAGTATCTCACACCATTGAAGCATATTAACCCAGAATAATTCCCTAGATATTCACTTCCTGGAGTGGCCTCATTTCTGAAATGGGCTTTAGAAGGGAAACTGTCAGCCCCAAGTACTTGCTGCCCTGTATTGACTTTGCAGACTGTAGCATGACACAGCTTTTGTTATGGTCTCAGCTAGAGCTATTTATATATTGCTGTTCAGTGTGTTACTGTTTCTCTCTCTCTCTGTCTCTAACACCGGCGTCACAAAACAGAACGTCTAAAAAAATGAAAATGGTAATCCTAGCTGGGTATGCTAGCAACTAGACTAGCGTCCAGGTCAGAATTTGGTCTTTTAAGCAGCACCAAAAGCGTAGATCCAAACATTGCTGAATGTGGAGGTTTGCAAGCAGTATCCATTCTTTCTGAAGGTTAGGGATGTTTGGTTTCAACCCATCTGAGGTTTGAGCTGCAAATAGGGTCTGAACCAGTTTGGAGTTTCAGTTCAATTCTGTCTCTGAAGAATTTAAACCAGAATAAATTATTTAGACCAATGCTGTTGTTGTTTTCCCTTTGTAGGGGGTAAGAACCAAGGAGGTCGGGAAATGTAGAATGTGTGTGTTTGGGGAGTTGTTGATTCAGAGAGAGTCATGGAGCCCTACATGAAGGGGAAGGAACAGCAGGCTTTATTACACTAGCCCAGGGTTCCACAACCTTTCAGAAGTGCTGTGCCGAGTCTTCAGTTATTCACTCTGATTTAAGGTTTTGTGCCCAGTAATACATTTTAACGTTTTTAGAAGGTCTCTTTCTTTAAGTCTATAATATAGAACTAAACTATTGTATGTAAAGTAAATAAGGTTTTTAAAATGTTTAAGAAGCTTCATTTAAAATTAAATTAAAATGCAGAGCCCCCCGGTCGGTGGCCAGGACCCAGGCAGTGTGAGTGCCACTGAAAATCAGCTCGCGTGCTGCCTTCGGCACCCGTGCCGTAGGTTGCCTACCCCTGCACTAGCCCAAGGGTTCACAAACTTAATTGCACCAGGACCCCCTTCTGACAACAAAAATTACTACACGACCTCAGGGGGCCTGAGCCTGCCCAAACCCCGCCACCCCAGGCAGGGGGGTCAGAACCAAAGGGCTGCAGCCCCAGGCAGGGGGCCTGTAACCTGAGCCCTGCCACCCAGGGCTGAAGCTATCAGGCTTCGGCCCCACACCCTACCAAGTCTAATGCCAGCCCTGGCGACCACATTAACTGTCCCAGCCCACAGTTTGAGAACCGCTACTAGCCATTTGATGGCAGGTGTGGCTTGCTGCCATCCCGTCAAAGAGCTCTGGCTGTGTTCAGAATTTTAAACAGTTTTATAAATAAAATGCTGTTTAGACGGTCTATATAAAGGTATATCTTTCCTACCCTTCGAACATATACCACAGGAAATGGGCAGGGTGGAACCTAACCTAACCTGACATGCTGTCTCATTTCTGCCTTCCACAGTCTCTGATCCTGATATGTTTGGGAGGAGAACGGGTAAATCTGCTGCTTAAACACAACAAAACCCAAACCATGCATTGCCTCTTTTCAATCTAGTTTTACAGATTTGCTCCTGAAGTGTGATATATGTTCAGTAAAGTGTATAAATCTAAAATTATATGAGAGTGCATATTAGAGGCAAGAAATGCAGTGTAGCTGATGCTCCCAAGCAATGAGACTGGTAAACATGAATGTTTATACCTCATTAAGGCATCCCAAGATCAGTCTGCCTCTCCCCTGACTTCTTGTTCTCATATAGGCTGTTCGCAGAATGTGCTGCCTTTTGAATAATTGTTCACAATTAGAGGCTAATTTAAATGGCTCTTCTGTAGTTACAGCAGCAGCGCACGAGCCAACCAATTTGAAAATGGACATGGTGATTTTTTTCAGTTGACACATCTCCCTTTTGCTGTTCCGAAGCTGTTTGTAAGGTGGATTCTTGCTGCAAATTAGCAGTGAGTCTGCCCACACAACGCTCACCTTACTGGGGGGCATATCTTTGAAAATAACAAAACAGCTTAGCTTCCCAGTGCATGTGTGTACTGGGGGAGGGGAATTAATCGTGAACAAAGTGATATTTTGGTTAAACAAAACCCTATTGTTTGTTTGAAAGAGTTTGGGTGGAAACAATCACAAACATGGTTTGGGTAGAACATGTGCAAAGCGGGCCAGCGTTTAGCAATATTTTTTATTTATATAACACTCTTTCCTCCATCTCTCAAAGGTGAGTAAACCTAATTAGCTGCACTGCACAGATGAAGTAAAATATTTAAATATCTGTCCATGTTGATCTGACAATCCAGTTTTTGTGTTAGCAGCTTTTCGGATGCAGTGCAAATCACTGTCTTGCTGTGCTTTGCAATGGTGTCTCACGCTTATCAGATGGGCGGGTGCTAGATGACTAGATTTAGTCACCAGACCGAGTGCTGGTATCAGAGCAATCCACCACAAGGGCAGAAAGCCCTTGCATAATAACTGGCTTCTTCCCTCTCTGCTTTTAAGCCAGAGTGCGTGTACTTCAAAGTTCTTTTTTGCTTCAGGTAGATGGATGTGCTGCAAGAAAGGTTTGTCCACACCCCAAGGCGGAATGATATTTAAACCATAAAGTAATAGCAAAGGCAATGAATGCAAACAGTCAAGACTCCAGGGGCTGAAAAATTTCCCCAACTCATGCTCAAAGCTCATGGCCAGATTTTCTTTTAGAATAAATCTTCCCTGTTATTCCAAAAATGTTTCCTAATACAGTATCTGCAGATTATCTCCCTGCCCTTCCCCATCCAGGTTTCAATCGACACTGCCAAATAAATAATACCATAACTTCTAGATGTTGACTCAGGTATCTGAAACAGACTTGAGGCTTCCATTGCTGGGTTCTTCAGTCCCATTCAAATCAGGATGATATTATCAAATTGGCCTGGGTTTCTGGGCTAAGCGGGTGGGGTGCAGTCCCGTTTCCCTGTCTTACGGTACCATCCGGTCAGTGGTGGCTGGGATTTTTAGCCTTCTTTTCAGAATAGGTTCTTGGTAGGTTTTGCTGTTGCTGTGCCAAAATTGAGACAGCCTTACCATGGAAAAAAGCGCTGACCCATATACAGATGAAATGGTGTTTCTGCCTCTCTACTAACCATCTTTCTCCTGTGTCTATCTTTGTAAACGGAAATCTTGTGTAGATTTTTTTTTTTAATCCTAGTTAAGTGACATAGTGCCATCTAGTGCTGGAGTCCTGGTCTTAAGAATTACAGAGAACCACGATTTAGGAGAGAGACTACTTCAGTTGCCTAGCTCTTTTAGGAGAACTTGCTCCTTGAACCTGTCCCCTCCTACCAGCAGGGCACTTGATAGGAAGAGATTCATTAGGTCTGTTTTGATGTGGCTTGGGTGGCTAGGCAGTTGATCTCCCCTTCCTGTTTTTCAAATAAAGAATAGCGCTTTCATGCTTTCACATGTTTTCTTGATATATGCTCGGAAGGATGGATTAGATTGGTATTAGTAAATGTCAGTAAAGTTCTCTTTCACTGTATATACACACAGACCCGTGAAAAGACATTTCCATTGATGATGATTTGAAATATACAGAGAGGCAAAGTAAGAAAAATGCTGCTTGAAAACCTATTAAAGTTTGATTTAAGGATATTTATTTTGTGTATTTTTACATGTGATGTGGACAACTTGTGTTTTAACAATTTTAAAATTTTAACTTTTTGAATCTCAATATCATTGAATAATTGTCTGACCCTCCCATAATTTCCTGCAACTGTGGACATTTAAATTGGTAAAAATGCTTTAAAATAAATATTGATGTTCTGTCAAAATTATAAAATGAAAATACATTGAATTCTGCCAAATCTATATTGTATCTACCCCCCCCACACACACACACATAAGTGTGTGAATGTGTGTATGATTTAAAATATAGAAACCTATATTTGGGGGCGAGGAGGCAAGACTATATATACTAAATAACAGGTCTTCAAAGGATCCATGTTTTCCTGGAGAAGAAGGAATGTTTTTATAATCCTTTTTCTCCTGGAAAATGTTATATAACTTGCATTAAAAATCCTGCATGTACTACTTAATTTTATATGCTATCTTTTTATATACACTATGTCCCACCACACTTGGAAGTATAAATACAGAGAAGGGAGAGACTTTAAGGAAGACTTATTTTATATCATCTTCAATGCCTGACTACTTAGTTTCCTCTGACTTTCTTTTTATATAGCTGACAGCATTCTCAAAGGTGTCCCTGTAGCACTCATAGTAGCCCTTTTCAGTGAGTCTTCTGTAACCAGATCTTTACTATTCTGTAGTCCCACGTACAGGTGTCTGAGTCTCAGCTGTTCATACATCCTCTTTCTGTGTATAGTCACTCTTAAGCTCCCTCTTCTCCAGAAAGAAGTGGATCCCTGTAACAGAATTGCCTCCTCCTCCCCACTCCCACATGCAACAACCCAATTTTATAATTTGTCTCAGTAGGACCACCTGATTTTTAAAAAAAAAGTTAGCTGACAGGGATTTCAGCTATCCTGGTAGGAAATTGGAGAAGGGTTACAGAAATAGTTTCAATCTTCTTAACTGTAATTGATGCTGTTGGTTGCCTAGTAGAAAGCAAGAGACCTTTTTCTGCTATCTTGTCGTCTCGGGCTGGAGCTGGCACTCTGAGCACTACCTGTTATGACTTTGCGTGTCCTTCAGTGTCTGCTACCCAAGAATCTCAAAGCACTCCACAGGACTTAGTGAGTTACTGTGCACCACCCCTTTGAAGTGGATAAGTAATACTCTGCCCGTTTCGCGTACGGCAAAACTGAGACAGCCTAAGAGGCTCGCCCAAGGCCACGCTGGATTTGTGACAGGGCAGAGAATAGTCCCAACTCTCACCCCGGTGCCTAACCAAAAGGCTTTCCTCTCTTACAGAGAATGAATTAGTTACCTTTATCCCTGGATGCCCACTGACCTCTCCTATGGGCACACAGCCCCTTCCTTGAAAAGAGTGGTAGCCTTTGGATTGACCTTGCAGCTAGACCTATCCTCACTGGTAACTTCAAAATATGTCTTTTCCGAGTTAGATTAGAAGTACTCCCTTGGCTCTGTATGAAACCCATTGTCTTCTTTGCAACATGCCATTGACTTGGCCTTCTTGTGTCACTGTGTATAAATAGTTGAATGCTCCTTTGGTTCTGAGCCCCCAAGCCTTGCTTATTGTAAAACATGCTTTCATCCCAGATATCGGTCACACATACCAGTTTAGATCTGGGCTTCCCACCTTGTGTAACTGGTGATGCCTCAAGTCACACCCCTGCATCCTGATGGGGCTCAAGCAAGTATGTATTTGTTGTTCAGATACGATGCCCTTGGGTTGTTTGTAGTAACTTACCAACGTTTGCAACTATTCCTACTAATAGGTCAGAGGAAGGGAAAGTGTAGAGCCCGCAAAGGCAGAGCCTATTTAGATTGTTTAAACCAGACAATGCAATGCCAAAGTATTCGTGTTCAGTTATTTCAGATTGACTGGAAAAGGTGGGAGGTTATATTAAGAATTCCACATTCATGATTGTCTTCTGAGTAGAATGAAAGGGTTAATAAACAATCTTGATTTGACTTTCCACCTTCTTTGAACACATGATCTCGCTGCTGCCTTCTTTCCTGTCTCCTCTCAATCATCCCTCCTTCCAGCTTCCTTCATCAGGTCCCATTCTCAGTTTCATGCCTTGTTTTTCTCCCTATGCTTGGAAAATTCTCCCACTTATTGTCTGCGCAGAGGAATCTCTTCTCTTCCTTTAAATAACACAAGTAACCCCTCCTGTCTTGTTCTGCATGCTTTCCCTTACCCAAAGTATTGCCTCATGGTTTGCCTAGATTGTGAGTTCATTTTTCTTTTTGTCTGTCAAGGCCAAATTCTCCTGACTCTGTAGTTTTTGTTATGAACTTATGGTGGCTAAACATAAAAGATGGCTTCAGGTTATGCAAAGTCCGTACACAAGGAGGCTGTGGGTCATGTCAAGTCCAGGCCTCTTGCTATAGCATTGGGTGACAGCCACACAGTTTAGAATAGTGATGTCTGAGTTGAGACAGATGTGGGGGGGGATAGCTTTTTGGGGGGAAGGTTGGAAGAAAGGGGTGCAATGCACGTGCTTTGGTGGGTTCTGGAATCCCAGTAAAGATTTTTTTGGAAGGGCAGCAGATTGAGGAAGGAGGGTATTTATTTCTGAAAGTTGCTTTGATATCCCTGTAGCACCTGCCCAGCAGAGAGCAGAGGGTCAATTACATTGAATAGCTTCAGAGCTGGATGTCAGAGTAGCCGCCTACTTGGGAAGGAAGCACTGTTTCTAGCACAACCCCCTCTGGAAGAAGCTGGGCTTTCATGAATTTTTAACTGCAGGAAGAGGCATCGTGTTTGGGGGATGGAGTTAATTGAAAAGTGGGGCAAGAAAGAGTTGGAGGATGAGAGTAAGGGGGTTGAAAGAATGAACAAGGCAGATTCAGGGTCCTCATTTCCTGGTGTTATCTGGGAGAGCACTGCAATACTTCATTACCTGTTGCTGCAGTAGACTCTTTCCCAAATCTTCGTTGCTAACTTGATTTTCTCCCCCCGCCCTTGCCTCAGAACTACAGGTTTCCATGGCAACTTCAGAGGTGCTGAGTATATGATACCCCTTAAAAATAAAAATGCGACATGGGGATGGCTGGATATTTTCAACTGGGGCAGTGATCTGGAGGGACATTAGTTTTTAATTTTTACAGCATGTTGATTTGCTAAGATCTGCATGGTGCAGGAAAACCTGTTTGGAGGAGACTAAATCCATGGAAATTAGAACTAGAAAAAGCCAACAGACAATATGGAGATATACCAATCTCCTAGAACTGGAAGGGACCCCGAAAGGTCATTGAGTCCAGCCCCCTGCCTTCACTAGCAGGACCAAGTACTGATTTTGCCCCAGATTCCTAAGTGGCCCCGCTCAAGAATTGAACTCACAACCCTGGGTTTAGCAGGCCAGTGCTCAAACCACTGATCCAGGTTGCCTCTCCTGGGCTCAGGGCAGCATTGTCCATTGGTGGATAAATCAAGATCAGGACTGATCTGGATGGTGACACAATAAAGCTACTGTATCCTCACTTAGCCTCACACTTTTCATGGAAATTCTGGAACAATGGTAAATTCTAAATGTAACTGATTATTTCTCCTCTTTCAGTTCACTAACAATGAAAGCTTCTCTCTCTCTCTCTCACCCACCCACCCTGCACAAAACATACTTGTCTACCCTTTCTTTAGGTGTCTGAGCAAGATTTACATGTATTTAGCAAAAGTGCTTGAAACTGATTTTTTTTTTTAAAGGCCATGACACAAGATGATGAAGTAGGGGTGGGGCAAAGCACCAGGCCATGTGAAAGGAAGGAGAAATAGAGATTGCCATCAGGCCAGTGCAGGTCAGAACTTGGCTTCACTTCAGACCAAACTAATAGAAATAAGTTAGATAAAACAGTAAGATAAGTCAGATGGGAAGAATCGATTCACTCGTCTAGCCCATCACCATCCCAGACAGTACGTAACTGTTCTTTACAGTATATTTTCTAGAGTTTATGCTAAGAGCAGCCAGTCTCCTTGGTTTTCAGGTGTGGGAGGAAAATGCCTCGCATTTTCTTTTTATGAAAGACTGCCATCTGCCCTTAGGTTCTAAAGAAGGATCTTTCTTATTTTCTTCTCACTGCTGCTCCTCCATTTTAACATTTATATTTCCAGAGTTAATTCTCCTTGCATATAATAAAATATGCATACTCCGACACTAACTAGTGGGTATAATCAAGACTGGTTATTTTCTCCCCACCTTTTTATTGCAGCACACTCCTTGTCATACCTGCTAACTACATATTACATTTGTGTTACCTGAATTTTTTACTGGTGAAAGGTGATGGACAGCCTTGGAGGCTGAAGTCTCAGCTTGGGTAGCGTCAAGGGCAAGTTGCCTTCTTATTGTCATCGCTGCTAGTTTCCAAACTCCTTTATCACTGCGGAAACTGTGAAGTTAAAATATCCCATCACTGCCCCAAGGGGCGAAAAGGCAAATGTCATGTATTTGTGTACATAAGAACGGCCGTACCGGGTCAGACCAAAGGTCCATCTAGCCCAGTATCTGTCTACCGACAGTGGCCAATGCCAGGTGCCCCAGAGGGAGTGAACCTAACAGGCAATGATCAAGTGATCTCTCTCCTGCCATCCATCTCCATCCTCTGACAAACAGAGGCTAGGGACACCATTCTTACCCATCCTGGCTAATAGCCATTTATGGACTTAGCCACCATGAATTTATCCAGTTCTCTTTTAAACGCTGTTATAGTCCTAGCCTTCACAACCTCCTCAGGTAAGGAGTTCCACAAGTTGACTGTGCGCTGTGTGAAGAACTTCCTTTTATTTGTTTTAAACCTGCTGCCTATTATACATATATGTGTGCATGCATTTTCCCCTGTATTTTGACTGGATAACAAGTGACCACTTAGACTGTGCCCCCCCCCATGCAAATATATCAGTGGAGAAAGTGTCATTGTGGTAGTGAAATTCCAAGCATAACCAAAGTACTATCTTGAAAATTTAGTTATATTCAAAATGTAGGCACTTGTTGATTTTAAGCATATGAGAGTGTGTCCTATTTCAAAGCACTCTCTGAGGGCTTGTATCACTTTTGTGTATAAAATAAACACACAGGTTATTTTGTTTGAGTACCATCAGAGCTAGTTGTTCAAAAAGCAATCTCAATAGCATTTTTATTAAGGAAATATTTGCAATTTATGGCTTCAAAATAGATCGCTACTTTACCTGACACAATTCTTGGCACTTGTGGCTCTTTTCTGAATCATCCAAACAAATTGCTCTGCTTTGATCTGTTAACATAGAGGGTGGCTGTCTGAGAGGAAATCTCATTAGCTTTAATGAGTTAAGTGGTTAAATCTCAGGCATCACAATGAGAATTTAACCCTAGCATATCCGGAGTAGTCTACAAAGACCAGAAGGTACTTTTTAAGAAGTCATGCATATGGTAACAAACACTCAGGTTTTTAAACTGGAATAAATTGTGTCGTAAATATCAGCTGTTAACTTGCTGCGGAAAGTAAGTGATGAAATGATTTGTATTCCTCCCACTCTATCATCTCTCTCCCCTCCCCACCCCCCCCAAAAAGTGGGGAGGCAAAGTGTTATCAGACCTGGAAAGAGATGTTGCAGACTAGCCTTTCCCTGCTAAAATGAGGATGGTGCCTTTTTGGCTGTGGATGTGCTGTGAAGCTCAAAGTCAGGTATATTACACAGCGCTGAGAGTTCTGTCAATCTGAGACAAAGCATCTGACTAGTGGAAAGACATGGCTGAATGCCAGGGCTACTCAGGAATAGCAAAGCAGGTGTCTATTCAAGGAATTGCTATTTCAGATTCCTACTGGCATTATCAAGGCATGTGACTTGGATGCAGAAGCCTCATCACCGTATTGATTTTCATAGAGAGAAATATAGCGAATGAGATGTAGGTTTAAAAGTACTCTAAATATTTAGTTACGTAATTTTGACTGAGGGGCTGTACTTCAGTTGACAGTATTGGTCTGCTAGGCACAAATAGAGGAGGAGAAGGAGAGGAAGGTGGCCAGATGTCCCAATTTTATAGGGAGACACCCAATTTTGGGGTCTTTTTCTTATATAGGCTCCTATTACCCCCCCACCCCATCCCAATTTTTCACATTTGCTGTCTGGTCACCCTAAAGAGAGAGAACTTGAGTGAGTTGAATATCGGGTATTCACGAAAAGGCATCCTATTTTTAATCTTTTTATTATTATTATTATTATTTATTTGGTCTTATCTGGGATTTGGTAGCTTTCCGTGTAATGACAGATTTTCTAAATATTGTGATAGGATGTCAGGTGTTGGAATCCTGCATGTAGATGTAGCGCTGCTTTGCTCACTCATCCTGGCAACCAAACCAGGTTCATCTTATTGGCTGCACTAGAGAATTATAAAATAGTTGAGCTTTGCTTAGGGCAGAGAGTTTTAGAATCAGGGACAGAGATGAGCTGCAGAGAGCAACTCTAGTGCATTGTATTTTAAGAAGGATCTGAAGGTGAGGCTGTTTTTAACAGTGAAGAAAAATCCCAGGAAGGATGTATATTCAGGCCACTTTGTTCTTGAGTTTGTGTGTGTAAACTGTTAGGAGCAGGCTGGGACCAATATTTGTTTGCAACTTATCGTAATAAATTTAATAAACATTTAAGTTCGATCACTCTTGCTTGACGTAACATTCTGTCACAATTAGGGATCTACCAGACACTATATTTAATAACAAAGAAGTGTGATTTAGTAAGTAATGTTTAATTTGTCGTTGTGTTTTTCAACACCAATGTCATTGCAATTAAATTACTCTAATGCATGTTAAAATATAAGTGTAAATGGTACACTTTGAAAAACAGAATAAGTTAATTCTTTAGAATATCAGAGTGCAGTTTATGGTTAAGTATTTATTGGAATGTAAACACTGTAATTACCCGTGGTTTATTGTTAAAATAACTATGTACATACAGTACCTTTTTCATTGAAGAATTTCTAACAGCTTTATAAAAACTTAACCCTCAATACTCCTGAGAGTTGCAGGGAGGAGATGGAGGCATAAGAAATTAATATGTTCAAAGATATGTTCAAAGTGGTAATGTTCTGACTCCCAGTCCCGTTTAACCATTCAACTCAGTATAGTTAATTGTGTGTTACTTTATGGGTTTTCAGTAAAATATGACAGTACATACTAGGATGTTTGGTTCCAGCACTTGCCCTTAGATTACAAGGTTTTGACTAAATCGCTAATCCAAGCCTCAGGCTACAACTTGGATTTCTGCCAAATGCAGATGAAGCAATATTGAATTTTGGGATAGAGATTGATTAGGGAAAAGCGGTTCATAGCTTCCAAAGTCAAAAGGGACCATTCGTCTGACCTCCTGTATAATTTAAGTCATAGAACATCCCAAAATAATTTCTAGAGCATATATTTAAGAAAAACATTCAATCTTTAAAATCAAGTTGTCAGTGAAGGAGAATCCACAACAGCCCTTGGCAAAAACAATGAGGAGCCTGGCAGCACCTTAAAGACTAACTGATTTATTTGGGCATAAGCTTTTGCGGTTAAAAAAACCCCCACATCTCCACAAAAGCTTATGGCGAAATAAATCGGTTAGTCTTTAAAGTGCCACCGGACTCCGTTTTGTTTTTGTGCATACAGACTAACATGGCTACCCCTCTGATTCTTGGAACCCTTGGCAAGTTTTTTCTAATGGTTTGATAGATGATGCAGTGTTAAGTTTTTGTCTTGAGAGTAATCTGCTAATCAGTGGTTCTATCCTCAGTTCTTGTAGATCCCAGAACACTTGTCCAAAATGTCCATAATGGTATTTAACACATTTTCAGGGATGAAAATGCTGTACGGACAATAGTTAATGTGCCTTTGCAACACCTCTGGAAACTACATTGGTATTCCCATGTTTAACTGAGATTGTGATTGGTCTAAGGCTGCATTAGATCATTGGCAGAACTGGGGTTAGAATTCAGAAGTACCTGTCTTACTACTACGTTTAGTCCACCAAACCACGTTGCCTCATCCCCTCCCTGGCTCAGTTCAGTGAGTTCTGATGCCCAAGGCTGTGTGTGAGCTATTGTTGAGCATGTAATGGTTCTTCGACTACTCCATTTGCTGCCACAGTCGCTTTGGAACTAATTTCTAACTCATTACTGTAAAGTGCTTTGAGAAGCCTGGAATCTGAAAGGTGATCTATATGAACAAATCTTAGCCTCTGCTTTTAATGCTGTGTTCTGATACAAGAATGCTATCTGGCCTGGACAACGGGACTGCTGAGTGAAACAGAAGGCATAAACAATGTCTCGTATATTGTAGATGATGACTTCTTAACATTGTTTTGCTGCAGGGCTAGAGAATCTTTGCACTTGACTGGTTTTAAGGGGAGCGTTTGCTGCGACAGGGAAGCACAGTAACACACATCACATCCCTAGCTTTCCAAGAACTGCACAAGATGCTTTTGGCTAAATGGTATTACCACAGAGTTTTGGGGTATTGTGTGTGATGCTTGACTGGTTAGATGAATAGTGCAGGACAAAGGGGAACTGCCCTGTGTGATCTACTTTCACCTGTATCACCATACCCCCCTCTCCACCATAGGATAGTGAAATGTGGGTTGGGAGAGCCAGGAGCTGAGTCAAGATTTGTGTGTCCTATTCCTGGTGTTGCAGCATAATTGATTTGCAGCAAAACTATGGACAGGTTACATAATTGCCGTGTTTCAAAGCTACAAAATGGGTATAATGCCTTCCTTGAAAGGTGCTGTGAGGGTTAATCCAGTATCTATAAAAGCACTTTGCGAGCCTCTGCTGAAATGCCCTATATTCCAGAAGCATGAAGTATTAACAGCTAAATAGACTATTTCACTTACTTTGTCCTAGTTTTTCACCAAATGTTGTCTGAGGTCACTAAACCTGGTCTCTCTTTTTCCCCCTCTTCTTCTAGCTGAAGCTTGAGGATCGCTCGGTTGTCCCTCGGGATGTGGTCAGACACATGAGCTCAAATGTAAGTGCTGCTTTTAAAAGATCATGATACTGCTGCATGGATATCTACAGTGGGCCAAAACACCTACACTGAAGTCAGACACACCCAGAAAGTATCCAACAGCTTCATTTTTTTAGTGTATTAACAGATAGTGTTATCCTTTGATGGCAAACTATGGTTAGGAATGTGGTATCGATCATAGTGCATAACTGAAAGAGATGGAGTTCTCTTGAGTAGGTGAGGCTGATAATCTCACATAATTGAACAAAAAGCTTGCCTATCCTCTGAGCTTTACATTTATAGAATGAGTGTCCCTGTACCCATAATGGTGAAGCATCCCACATAGATCATAAAAACGGCCATACTGGGTAAGACCAAAGATCCAGCAAGCCCAGTATCCTGTCTCTGGCAATGGCTTCAAAGGGAATGAACAGAACAGGGCAGTTTATCGAGTGACCCATCCTCTGTCGTCCAGTCCCAGCTTCTGGCAGTTGGCGATTTAGGGACACCTAGGGCATGGGGTTGTGTCCCATCTTGGGTAATAGTCTTTGACAGACCTATTCATCATGAACTTATGTAATTATGTTTTGAACCCAGTTATACTCTTGGTCTTCACAACATCCCCTGGCAGCAAGTTCCACAGGGTGACTGTGCATTGTGTGAAGAAATACTTCCTTTTGTTTGTTTTAAACCTGGTGCCTGTTAATCTCATTGGGTGAGCCCTTAGTTCTTGTGTTATGTAAAGGGGTAAATAATGGTTCCTTATTCACTTTCTCCGCACCATTTGTGATTTGATAGGCCTCTATCAGAACCCTCCTTAGTCGTGTCTTTTCTAAAATGAACAGTTCAAGGCCAGGTCTTCTAGTGCTTGCCTAGTGCTTAAGTTCAGTTTACTGGGCTATAATTGCCAGGATCACCTCTGAAGCTTTTCTTAAAAAATTCAGCGTTACATTAGCTACCCTCCAGTTATCTGTACCGAGGCTGATTTAAGCAATAGGTTATATATCACGGTTAATAGTTCCTTCAGAACATCTGGTCCTGGTGACTGATTACTGATTGCTTTATCACTTTGTTCCAAAACCACCTCTACTGATGCCTCAATCTGGGACAGTTCCTCAGGTTTGTCACCTAAAAATAATGGCTCAAGTGTGGGGATCTCTCCCTTAACCTCTGCAGTTAACCCGATGCAAAGAAATCATTTAGCTTCTCCGCAACAGCCTGGTCTTCCTCAATTGCTCTCTTAGCACCGTAATCATCAAGTGGCCCCTCTGACTGTTTGGCAGGTATCCTGCTTCTGCTTTACTTAACAAGGTTGCTGTCAGTTTTTGTGTGCTTGCCTAGTTGCTCTTCAGATTCGTTCTTGGTCTGCCTTACTATAGTTTTACACTTGACTTGCAAATCACTAGGATTTGACTTCCAATTTTAATGGATGCCTTTTTACCTCTAGCCACCTCTTTTACTCTGCTGTTTAGCCATGGTGGTAGTTGATCCTCTTACTATTTGTTGTTTTTTTTAATTTGGGGGTGTACATTTACTTTGAGCCTCTGTTTATGGTATTTTTAAATCGTATCCATGCCACTTGCAGGCATTTCACCCTTGTGATTGTTTCTTTACATTTCCATTTAACTAGCTTCCTCTTTTTTATGTGGTTCCCCTTTTTGAAGTTAAATGCAACCATGGTGGGTTTCTCTGCCATTTCCCCCCCTACAGGGGTGTTAAATTTAATTACAGGATGGTCCCTATTTACCAAGCATTTCAGCTCTGTGCAAATCTTAGACCCGATCCTGTGCTTCATTTAGGATTAAATCAAGAATTACCTCTCCCCTTGTGGGTTGCAGGGCAAGCTGCTCCAAGAAGCAGTCATTTAATGTGTCTAGAAATTTTATCTCTGCATTCCGTCCTGTGGTGACACATACCCAGTCAATATGAGGATAGTTGAAATCCCCCATTATTATTGCATTTTCTGCCTTCGTAGGCTCTTTAATCTTCTTGAGCATTTCACAGTCACTGTCCTAGTCATGTGGTCAGTAGTCTATTCCTACGGCTAAACTCTTATTGTTCAAACATGGAATTTCTATCCATAGAGATTCTGTGGTAAAGTTTGATTCATTTAAGATTTTGTTCTTTGACTTCAGGCTTTCTTTCACATACGGTGCTACTCCCCCACCAGTGCGACCTAGTCTGTCATTCCTGTGTATTTTGTACCCTGGTATTACTGGATCCCATTGATTATCCTCATTCCACCAAGTTTTCATGATGCCTGTTGTATCAATTTCCTCATTTAATGCTCTACTCTAGTTCACCCATCTTAATATTTATACTTCTAGCATTTGTATATAAGCATTTGTACGTTTTGTCAATATTCAGTTGTTTGCCTTCATGTGTGATATTTAAGTGGGACTCTTTTACACTCGCCCATGGGGCGGCGGTGGAGGTGGTGCAGAATGCTCTTTGGAAGCAGCAATTCACTCTGCGTTTACCTTTACACCCACCTTGGTGTGTGCTGAAGCATTAATCGGAGACTGTGCCATAGGAGCTGACCCAGCATTGGAGCAACATAAGAGCTTCCAATACCATGTTGAGGGTAAGGTGTATGACTCTCTCACTTCTGGTGTCTGCGCTTCAAAGGTTGAGTTTTTGTTTTTGTGAGTGGGGGATAGGGGCAAAGGTGAAGTGGGAATCCCACACTGTGTGAGGTTTGTACCATAGGCTCTCCCATTTTCCCAGCTCCCCTGAAGCTGTCTTATCTGCACATAGTGTTGCATTTCTTGCTTTGAAACCTGTAGATATCCTGCCTTTTCACATTCTAGGCACAGAATTCCCAAGCCATCTCAGAGGTGTCCCCCCGGACTTAGCTCAAGTCTTATCCATCACGTACAATGTTCTTGCTGTTTTGCAAGGGGAGACTTGTTTCATTATAAAGTTTAAGCCTGTACAGTAGTTATACATACTGGCTGAATCACCTTTCTAGGTACTGCAGCTGAGCCTAGCCAAATTAAAATTCATCCTGTGCCTGGTACCTTTTTACAAGACTAGCAGGGTCAGCATTGGAGACATATTACCATAAAACTCTTTCATGACCATTCTCCATTGGAAGTAAAATTTCCAAGGGTCTGGTGTAGCAGTTGCAATGGAAACGCGGAGTTTTGTGGTGCAGTTAGCATAACTTCCTCAATGGGAAGAAGTGTCTCTTGAGAGATCTTTCAAAATAGATCCCCAGTGAGTGCTCTCTGTCCATCTGACCCCAGAAAACAGGTATGAAAACTCCGGGCATGTCTACACTTATCTCTGGAGCGATCGATCCAATGGGGGTCGATTTATTGCATCTAGTGAAGACATGATATATTGACCGCCAAGCACTCTCCCATCCACTCCAGTACTCCACCGGAACGAGAAGCGTAGGCGGAGTAGACAGGGGAACGTCAGCAGCCGACCTACCACAGTGAAGACTCCACAATAAGTAGCTCTAAGTACGTCAACTTCAGCTATGCTTTTTTCGTAGCTGAAGTTGCGTAACTTAGAGCGACTTAGCTTACCCCGCCCCCCAGTGTAGACCAGGCCTCCCTGGGCTCTTGAGGCAGGACGTAGCTAAAGTGTCCAGAAGAGGCAGTTCAGCAGAATGGAGCTGGTGCTTTAACAACAGACCAGAAGCTTTCTTCTTCCCCGATGTTGTTTTAAGTCCTAGTTGCCATGTTGTAGAATATTACAGCACTAGCACTCAGTCGGAGATGTGTGAATTTGATTGTGTGAGGGAATATCAAGGATGTTCAGTATCCGTCCTCAAATGAGCCATATGATCTCTTTAGGAATTTAGCTAGCTTGGCAGTCTTTTGCAGATGCTAACTCCTGCCCTACTTATTCTGACATGTATTTTCTCTGTTTCCGCTCCGATGTCAGACCCATTGGTGGTGTGGTGAGAGTGACAGCTGGCCACTAACTTTATCCCAAGTGGTATGACCTGTATGTGTGATAGAGGGGTGATTTAGGGCCACATTCCAGCACCTGGCAGTAAATGGGCACTGTTGCATTTCATTTTCAGTCTGAGGGACACTCTCTGACAAGTTTTCCTTTTGTTTATCATCCATTTCTGTCTTTCTGTCTTAACACCATCTTCTTAGAAGCTTGAAGTGATTTGTTTCTACTGGTATTTTCTCCCCCTCCGCCCTTTGGCAAATGTAGACGCATGTTTTCTGTCCTGTCACACTTTCCTTCCTGAATGAGCTGAGGATAATAGGCTATCTCACTTATTTCATGTGTGCGCTAATATGTGATGCCTTACTATGCCAAAACTGCTATCTTGCACGCTGTCACCTCTGGTGTAGATCCTGAGCATTTAACTACCTGCTGTCACTTGACCCTTTCCAATATGTGGCTGGTCTTAATTTTTCATTGATGGCATGGTGTGCTTTTTAAAAAAATAAAAAAAAAATGCAACCAACACAAGCCATTTTCTTCTCTTCCTAGCCTTTTCTTACAGCTGTGTTTTGAATGGGACAGTGAATTGGACAAGGGAGAGACCTCCCCATTGCAAACTTGGGCATTTCTCCGGCATCATATGTGCTGTGGGGACAACGATGGACGCACAGGAATGTGTTCATTGCAACAAAGGGTGCTTGACTCATCTAGCGCTCAGGACTCAATTAAGCTGTGATTGATCGTGTGCTAAAGAGCACAGTGCTGGATTTCCAGTTCCATCCATTCATCACTGGCTCATGAGAAATCGAATTTAGAAAGGAACTGTGAGATCTTGACTCTCCATTTTCCTGTGACCTTCCCCTTTATCTGGAATATAATAGAATAGAACAGGGCACAGTTCCACCTTACTGAGGCTGACCATGTGGAGGCTTGGGGAAAATCTATAGTTAAAGCCCTGTATTATAGCACGAGACACATGCTGGCTTGGTCTCACTTTGAAAATGAATCACTCAGCCCCATTCTAACCTGATGGAATGAATCAGCGGAAAAAGTTGCAGTCAGCAGGTTCTGCTCCTCAAGGATTAGTGTTTCTGTAACCGTGCCTTAGTGGGTCACAACCAAAGATGCCAAATTCAGGACGAACTGCTGAGAAATAGGGCAAATACAACCCAAAACCGGTGGTTATTCTTTTATAAGAGATACCAAACCAACCACAAAAGTAAACTCCTGTTTCACCACACTGGCTAACAAGAAAACATAAAGGCCGTTTCCTCAGGCATTCCAGTTCTTATATCACCACCAAAAACACTGGATTCAGAGATGAGTGGCTCTTTACAACCAGTCTCATCAAATAGGCTCTTCTGATCCCAAGGGACCAGCCACACACCCAGGTCAATAAATAACTTAGCTCTTACCCAAAAATCATGCTGGTGCCAATCCTTTAGTATCTAAAATCTAAAGGTTTATTCATAAAAAGAAAGAAAGGTGAGAGTTGAAATTGGTTAAAGGAATCAATTACATACAGTAATGGCAAAGTTCTTGAACTGCTGGCTTAAGTCAAGTCTCTGGAATACATCCACAGCTTGGATGGGTCATTCAGTCCTTTGTGCAGAGCCTCAGTTTGTAGCAAAGTTCCTCCAGAGGTAAGAAGCAGGATTGAAGACAAAATGGAGGTGTTTCCAGGGCTTTTTATAGCTTTTGCCATGTGGAGGGCATCCCATTGCTCTTACTGTGGAAAATTACAGCAACAAGATGGAATTTGGAGTCACGTGGGCAAATCCCCATGTCCATGCATTTTGCCTAGTCACAGCAGGAAATTCCATTAAGTGTAGATGGGCATCTCCCATGGTCTGTTGTCAGTTCAATGTTCTTTTGATGGGCTGCTCCATTTGAATAGTGCCTCCAAGATGTCCTGGCTTGCTACCTTGTGAGCGCTACTCCAGGACCAAACATTTGAAATCCAAGTATAGAGCCAATACTTAACTTCAAATACAAAAATGATACATGTGTACAGATAGCATAATCACCACCAGCAAATCATAACCTTATCATAGACACCTCACTTGACAACCTTTGTACAATATTTGCTGGAAATATAAAACAGCGGTTGCACCAATGGGGTCATATTTTAATCGGATAATGTCACAGTCTCATAGTAAAATAAGTTAAGAACATCCAAATAAATGGAGGGGAGGCACTGAGGAAGGGTGCCACAGATGGGGTGTCCTCCCAAAGTTACTCTCTCTCCAGTACAGCCACTTACAGCCCTGCTTCTGAGCACCTGTCCAAGGGGAGGGACAAGCTGAACTGAGCCACATAGTGATTTAAAACAAGATCTGTAGATGACAGAATACAAAGGTTCCAAAGTGGGCCACCTTAAAGTCTCTTACCTGCTAAAGCAAGGGGACCTGCCCGGTTGGAGACTTGGTCTCTCATACCCTAGGCTAGCATGGACTGGGAGCACTATGAGGGATGCTTCACTTTGGGTTAGCAGGAGCTTCTTGCTCACTGACTCAAGAACCATCACTGACTCCGAAAGGAGTCTCTGCCAGAGAGGTGCTTGGGAAGAGGGGAATGGAAAACTGGAGCCAGGTAGGTGTGAATCTGGTGGAACCTCCTGCCTTGTCCTTGGCTGGAATTGTGTATGGAGAAATCCCAATTGAAAATACAAAGAAAAAATTGAACAACTTGTTTTGAAAACACTTGTTTCTGTAATCTCTCTGCATCCAATTCAGCAGCAGCTTTTTGCCTCATCTCAGCACAGCAATAGGGTTGAGCCTACCTCTGTAACAAGCTCAGCTCAGCACAGGGCTGCTGCTAAGCAATCTCCACATTTCATCTGCTGATCCTCTGTTCTCTCAATAGCAGTGTTAGTCATAAGACCCCTGGAAAAAGGCAGAGAGCAGAGGCAGGGGACCAAGGCACATAGCCAGACACTGGCAGACTTGCTGTGTAATGCAGAGTCCCTGCTATATACCACAAGGGCTGCCTTTCCAGTTCAGTATTTTAATGTGACGTGCCTTGGAAAGCTTTGGTCAGCGAGTGGGAAATGGACATGGTGTGAGACAGACTAAACTAGCAGAGAATTCTCTGAACTACTTACGACTTCATCATTTTTTGGTGGTTGGTGGATAAATATTATTCATCAAGTACAGTGAAGGCATTTCTATGTCACCTATTGATAAGATGTTGGG
The DNA here is from genome assembly GCF_016161935.1 of Mauremys reevesii. Taxonomy (NCBI): domain Eukaryota; kingdom Metazoa; phylum Chordata; order Testudines; family Geoemydidae; genus Mauremys; species Mauremys reevesii. Next base: position 29,250,835 of record NC_052637.1, read on the forward strand.
TGTACTATTGTGCCTTTTCCATTAGAAATGAAGGACGGGGGAGAGGGACCCCAAGACCATTCGGTAGAAATTGCAGCCTCTAGAACATAATGCTTTGCTGCCTCCTAGAACTCTCCTGGCACTCACTGTCTGATGCACAAAAATCACATCTTCTGAGTCGAGTGAAATTCTGAAATGTTCATCCTAAACCAACATTTTCAGGTTCTTTTACCTGGAATTACTAAGTATTAAATGATAAGGAACAACATCGTGGGGTTTATCAAATCTAAGATCATTCTGGGGAAGAGCAGAGGCAAGTAGTCGGATGCAAAATAATGAGCCACTGCAGTTGAGTTCCTAAAGATGAGACTTGCTGTCCAGGCCTTGTTTGTCCTGTGGCTTGAACTAAGCTAGCAGCAGCTGTCTTGGAAAAAAGTTGAGCACGGCTCTGGCAAAACTATGCTTAAGTCTTTGAATGCAGTTGTTGACAGCACGGTTTTGCTGTCTGTGGTAGTTAGGGTTTTTTGTTGGAGAGCTGTGCTAGTCCAGTCACACTACAGAGCCTATGAAGTATGTATCCTAGTTTCTGTACAATCATTGGTGTATCTGGGAGATGATCCCCCAACCCAGCCACTAGCGTGAAGGAGTAGCTGTAGTTTGTGAAGGAGGTGTACAAAACACATCACTCCTGCCTTGGTCTCTGCCTGTGTAGCACTTCTTATGCTGTCTCCTACGTACATTACTGAAATGCTGGCACTGTTATGCTAGGGAGAAGAGCAAAGATGTGCTCTTGCCAACACACATTATAGGGGTGGAGATAAATGAGCTTCCCTCCCTTGATCCCCCTCTTCTTGGCTGCCTGGACGAGAAAAGATAAATTATTTCTCTCCCTGCATCTCACTGCCTCAAGCCCTGTATCCTGCCTAGGAGGAATGGAAGGGAATCCAGACAGCTCTGGTTCGCTTGCTGAGCAATCTATTCAAATATTATCCTGGACAGTCCCCGTCTGTATCTGTAATGGAGGTCCTTCCTATGACTGGCTATCCCTGAGACCTGGCAGAGTGAATTGAGCACCAAAAGACGTGGATTTTTAGAAAGCTGCGTGTGGCTCTAGATGCAGGGCTTGAGTAAAGAAATCTGTGAGAAAGGACAGAATATTTGTGGAATGAGCTAGCTCATTCAGTACGTGCACGATGTCAGCTCTTCAAAGTGTGCATTCTCTTGTTTCCATTAATAGTAGACCTTGATGTATGAGATAAGGACAGCTCCTGAAGCCAATGAGAGCAATGCATTCTCCACGCCATCCCTTAGTCAGGTTTTGTAATGGACTATGGTCATTAACATATAAAACTATTGATTGTGTCAGGAGGGCAGAGTAGCTGCGGAGTTTGACAGAATGTTTGGGTTCGCTTCTCTTCCTTGGAGGGCTAAACCATATGTATGTGAAATGCATGTGTTTGTGAAATGTGTACATGTTACTGCAGAACCCTTTCCAAAGGTTCACATCTAGAGCTTAGCTTGTTTTTAACTGAAGATTTGATCATTGGTCCCCACTAAAAAGTGAGCAAGGGTAGATAATGTTTTTTGATTGGACCAACAAGTAAGTTATTTGGCTTGAAATCTTGTGACTTAATACGTTTGGCCCAGTGAACGATGCCAGATTATCTATTGCACTGGCTGCCAGCTGTAGGTGAAGAAAAATATGTAAAATGTGTTGAATAGGAAACGCTGAGTAAAAAGGCAACAGTTTTATAGCCTCTTGGCGTTTGGCACTCATGCTCTGCCCCTGTTTGGAGCTTTACCTGTGGGAGAAAACCCTTTTGAGTCGCAGTGAATTGTTGCATTGAGCGTGACAATAACAGTACACCATTTATCTGGGAGCCACGGTACAGGGGACCCAAATGCTAAACCGATGAACAAGCAGCAACTGTTTTACTTCACCAACTGAACTAGCTGTCTCCTTATGCAAGCAGAGGCAGGAATTCATAGGTTGCTTCAGCAACAGCCAGTTAAAATTATAACTGGGAAGAAGGGTTTTTTAACCTTCCCAATCCTTGACTTCAGACTGCTTTAAATTTTTGTGCAGTGATCCCTCCAGAACAGGGTTATTGGGGGAAGTTTGCACTGCCTCTGCCAGTGCTGTCTGCTCTGAGGAAAAATAGAGGGTTTCACCCTCCAGGGTTGTCAGTTCTGCACCTTTCACCTGCGTGCAGTTAACATACAACTTGAGCATTTTCCCTGGTTACCGACCCTTTTCCCCCACCCCCTCTCTCTTTGCATTTGCAGGACAGCCAGTGCGGGACTGTAATCGATGTAAACATAGAGTGTGCTGTGAAGCTGGTAGGAACCAACTGTATCCTCTATCCTGTCAACAGCAAAGACCTACAGCATATCTGGGTGAGAATGCAGCCACAATCCTTCCCCTCTCCTCCCAGAAAGCCAGGGGGTTGGTACCTCGCAGGGATGGTGGTGTACTCGAGGCAAGCAGTGCCCCTCACAAGTTGGACACTTCAGTGTTTTGTTATGCATCTGACTTGGCTTTATTCTAAATCTACCAGAAATGTCCTTACTGCTGGAGGAAGGTGTAGCATCCAACCCCTCCCTCTTGTGTTTCTGATCGTACTGCTAGATCCCGTTAGACTGAGAAGACTGTCAGTATTGAATGGTCTGAGACGCTTCTGCGTTGTGATTAGCTGATGTGATCACCTGACCCTGGCAGTCCCATGACAACGGTACAGTCCTGAGCTGCAACACATAGTTACTATATCAACAGTTACAGAAATGTTTAAAAGAGCAAATTATTATTTTTTTTTTTGGTCCAGCTGAAGGAGACTGAGTCATACCTGGTTTTCCCTGCAGACCTGGTTTTGAGTGGGTGGGTGATTGCAAGACAATAAATTGAAGGCGAAGATTTTCCCTGTTCGTTTCCTTCATTGAGTTGAAAAAATAGACTTGAAACAAGCATCTTTCCCTCCTTTCCCCACCCCTACATAAATGGCTGTAATGTGAAGCCTTTCTAAAGTGATGAGGAATGTTGCAACTATTCTGCAGAAATATGCATTTGTGGGTGGCAGCTACAGGGAGGTTTTCCTGCAAAAGGACATGAGCATCTCTTCTCTGGTTGGAATAATATGCCCACGAAGGCAAAACTGGTCATACTCTGCACTGCTTTACCCAATGTATGCAGGTGCTACACAAGGTTTCCTTTGCACAGCTCTGGCCAGTCCATCTTTATAAATAATGTGCAAAGCAATTTACAGATAGAGTAAGACCGTTTTTTCTCTGCTGTTTACGGTCTAAGAAAAAGACAAGAAAGAGACCAAGCTGTTCCCATTACCTAGAGAATGCAGGTATCGATCAGGCCACTTTTTGCATGCAAAACATGCACTTCTACAGTATATCTCCTTTCCAACTTGCAGGAGCCTTACTGTTTCAGTCCTGGGCCATTTTGAGCAGAAGAGATCGCTGGGCAGTCTGCATTGTGTTCTTGTTTACATGATATTTCAAGGAATTAGGTTGCATTTTACAGTTTGTTTGTCTTTTCCTTAGCCATTTATGTACGGCGACTACATAGCCTTTGACTGTTGGCTAGGGAAAGTCTATGACTTAAAGAACCAAGTCATCCTGAAGCTCTCCAATGGAGCCAGGTACATTTCTGAAACAGAACATCCCCTTTACCTTTGGGCGTGGTAACCATCGTCTCTTTTAAAAGTACTATAAGCATGCGTGGCATCTCACTCGTGCAGCCATTATTCTGGTGACAGCAGGTCTTGTGCTCACATTATTTTAACCACAGGTGATAACACAGTTTGGGCAAGAAGGGATGTAAAAGTATATATTGGATAGTTGGCAGCTCTGTTATCCCTTAGACGAAGCAAAGCTAATCCCTGACAGTGTTAGGATCCAGAACATAGTCCAGAAAAGGTTTGCGGAGCTTGTAGTTAGAAAAAACTCTTTTAAACTGAGCACATTTTGACATTGAATCTTTGAGACACAATAATTAGGGAACCCCACAGCACCCATTTTGAGCCTCTTTTTCAGAGGAAAAGCAAATCATTCTGGAGATATTACAAATGATGTAATCTGTAAAAAGCACCATCTTTTTCTCATTTCAGAAAAGAGATATGCCCAAACCGTTCATTAGCTTTCCAGAGCTTGGGGTCCAGCACGGCTCTGAAACAGCTGTGAATTATGAGTGGTCAGGTTACTAGTAGGCAAAAGACTTCCACCTAACGGCCCACTTCCCTCATACCTTTCATGTGCTCAGTTATGCTTTTTAAAGTGGAGTAGTGTTTACCCAGCTCTTATCTAAAACCAGAGGACTCACTTTACCCAGCAGTGTGCTGCAAACACAGACAGGTGCTTCATAGAGTTTAAATCCAGAAAGGGACCTTTAGATGATCTAGTCTGACCTTCTATATAACACAAGTCATTAATTTTCACCCAGATACCCTTATGTTAAACTCAGAGACTTGAGTTAAACATTCTAAACTGTGGAGAGGACGGGAAAAACTAAGATGCCACCAATGCCTGAGGCCCCTGCAATGGCAGAGATGCCCAGATGATAGATATAGGTGGTGCTGTTGAGGTGGCTGACCTCACCGTTGCATGGTCTGTCTCCCAACTCTTTGTCTTTTGTTTTTCCAGGTGTTCTATGAGCACGGAAGATGGAGCAAAGCTTTATGATGTTTGCCCTCATGTCAGTGACTCAGTAAGTTTCTGGTCCTCTGGAGATTTTTTTTTTTTGAGAATCCGCCCAGAACTGGTCTTTTTTAATATAAGTTTCTGCAGGAAGAAAATGTGGCTTTGTCTCAATAACTTGTATTAGCCCTACAATTTAAATACCAAGTTGCTGAAAGTATTTTGCTAAATCCCCCCCCCCCCCCACATGGAGGGAGCACTTTAGCAGGGCACCAATTTAAAAGTATATTAGCATCTGGTAGTAATTGTAGTTAGTGTTACAAGTAGCCTGTGAATCACTAACTGAAAGAAGCTAGTGGACAAAGTACCTTTTCAAGTGTCTCACACAAAGTACAGTTGGTTTCACTGATCCTCATTATAGTCACACTGCTTGAAAAGACCCTAATTAACATCAACAGAGGATGGAAGAACTCTTCTAAAAATGTTTGATGGAATAACAAAAAAGCATGCCATTTTAAGGGTGCTCTGTCAGAAACCAGAATGTTTCTAAATTAATTTTTTTTAAATTAAATTGATGGTATCCCTCTCTAATCCTGACCTGCGTCACTTTTTTGCTATTTTAGTGGACAGTGCTATTCTTGCTGAATTGTCTCAGACTGTGCGCTCTGGAGAGTTGTCTACTAGTAATCAGGCTGAGACCACAAAATCCACTGTGCGATAGATTTAAACCTTCAGAAGCTGTGCAGTAATTTGCTTTTCCTCTTAGACCCTGTCAGCAAGACGTTACTGGATACTGTTCTAAAGTTTCTTTGTTGATGGTTATGGCTGTAGGAATTGTCTACAATGTAAAGGCTCTTTATTTTGTTGATACAGTTGGCCTCATCCTATGGAAATTCTGCCAGCATCCTAGAGTTAGGCAAAATCCTAGTGACCTGCCACAACATTCCTTAAAGAATGTGATGTCTCTGCTGAAGACCAAGTGGCGTGTCAGTTTAACGTGGTATCTTTTCCTAAGGGACTTCATCCTCCATGGACTGAGGAGAGTCTCAATCTAGTTGCTGTCTAATATCTCAAACATCTGATCCCAAAGTGTAAATTGCTTCTGAATGCAGAACAAGTTCAGCCTCTTTACTATATCATGGCCTACATTTTTCAGAGGTGACTGGTGATTTTGGGTGCCCAATCTGAGATGCTTTTAAAGGGGCAGGATTTCCAGAGCGTGTCTTTTTGTACTTCCTCAGAATTAGGCCTCTGAAGTTCAGGGTATGTCCAGCTGAGGCACCCAGAATCACAAGTCACTTTTGAAAAGGTCTCTCCTTTTGTTCTTTCTCACTACCATTAAGTTAGTGCTCAATACTCCTATACGTGTTCTTGGCACTTATGATTTATATCCTACAGCACTAATCTTACATACCCTTGACAAATTACAAGATTTTATGATGATCAGTACAAAAATTCAATCACATGAATCAGATTGCCATCTAAAACCCCTGAGCCACGCTTGGCGTCACCCCAATGGTCATGAACAAAGGTTGTCCCAGAAGGTAAATGGCTAGTTTCTAGCACTTTATTTACAAAAAAACTGAATATTAAATAAAGCCACCTAACTGGGCCTTCAGGTACATGTGCAATATTACTCCCATATTGCAACAGGGGAAGCAGAGGAAGAGAAGTTCAGTGATTTGCCAGAAGCCACTTATGTCCCTGTGAGAGCAGGTGTAAGAAATCTGGGGTTGCTGTTGCCCACCCCAGTGCTTAGACCACACTGTTTGTTACTAAGAACATTTGCATGAAATCAAGATAATTGGTTTTTGCGAGTACCTCTGCCTCTTCCCCACTAAATTGAAATCCCTTGTTTGTGGTATGTGTGATATTCACTGTGTTGCTATAGAAACTGATGTGATGACTTCAGCAAAGGAATGATGCATAGAAGCAGGGGAACTTGCAAACAGGTCTCTTCGCTTACAGATATCCGTAGTGATCAAGAACGAGGGAAGAGAAATGCAGAAATCCCATGTCATCACAACAGAATGTTTTCAGGCATCAGCTGCTCTGACACACAGTTCCCTTATGCTGCCTTTTTCTTTCAGGGCCTTTTCTTTGATGACTCATACGGCTTTTATCCTGGGCAAGTCCTCATTGGTCCCTCAAAAGTCTTCTCCAGTGTGCAGTGGCTTTCAGGTGTGAAGCCTGTCCTGAGCACAAAGAGCAAGTTCAGAGTGGTGGTGGAAGAGGTTAGTGAGCAGACACATGGCTACTTACTATGGGAATGGGGACAATCTTCCTGGAAGAACTGGAACCCCCCGAGACTTTAGTTGTTGTATTTTGAGCACTACAGAAGCATGATGAATGCAATTAACTCTTACCCAGTGCGGAAGCACAATTAGAAGCCACCCTTGGCTGGACCCAACCCCTGGATTTTTAAGAAAAATAGCCATCTAGAAGCAAAAACCATTTTCCATGTTGAAAATCCATAGGCTTTGGAACCTGATTCAGTAAAGTTCCTGGAAAAAGTGACATTCTCCTTCCCCTTTCTTCTCTGTTTCATTTTTCAGGTACAAGTGGTGGAACTAAAGGTTACTTGGATCACTAAAAGTTTCTGTCCTGGAGGTACTGACAGTGTAAGTCCCCCACCTTCGGTAATCACGCAGGAGAACTTGTCCAGGTGAGATCTGCTTAAAGTATCCGTGTTCCCCACCATCCTAAGATGCCAGGGCAGTCAGTGGGTAACGTGCCCTTCTCCCAGCAAATAGACATAAGAAATCCAAGTTTGTCATCAGCACCCTACCTAGAGAGCTTTACTCCAGCCATTTCCTGTCTCCCAGCAGCAGGGGAGCATCATCTGATTGGCTAGTGCAGGTTTTTAGTTTAATGGCAGAAGGGCTGGCGTCACAAGCTCCCATCCAATAGAAGTGCTCCCCAGCTGAACAGCAGGGAGAAAGCAGCCAACTTTCTCTTCCCCTTCTGTCCCTCATTTAGCTACAGTGGACTGAACCTTTAAATCCTACAGCTCCAAACTCTATTTCAGAAGTGGGAAGGGAAGGCACTAACATTGCTTGGCCAGCCAAGGAGCTGTGCCAGTGTTGAGCATCTGATGCCCCCTACAGCTCATAGGGTATTTGTGTTGGCCATAAGGTACTCCGCTGAAGTGAGGAAAGAGGGTAGGTGAGTTTTGTAACTTTGTAAGAGAACAGAGCAGTGCAATCCCATCTGAAGGTAGCTTCAGGAGCAGGAGTTCTCAGCCTGCAGAAAGAAAAAGCAAATACCAACTATTAACGCCTATTTTTAATTCTCTCTGGGAGGCTGAGAAGAGTAACTAGCCCTTGTATGTGGAGGAGGCAGCTACTCTCTTCTCCCCCCAGTTCCCAGGTGCCCTGGAAATACCTTATAGCTCTTCCCTTACATCCCTGGGTGTGTATGAGAGAGACTAAAGAACTCTAGTCTCCTGGGAAACGTTAGTTGTAATGCAAAATTGTTCCCATTTTAATTAGTGCCACCCACATGGACTGCGCATACATCAGTGTATGCACAGGACTGGTGTGCATATGCTGATGCACCCGCTCCCCATGTGGAGGTACTACTCATCGCTAGGGTGTTCATTATCTCCTGCTCTGAGGCTGACTGGGGAAGTGACGGTTTTCTTCATCTCACTCTTAACAGAGTAAAGCGTCTGGGGTGCTTCGACCATGCACAGAGGCAGCTCGGGGAAAGATGCCTCTACGTATTTCCTGCCAAAGTGGAACCTGCAAAAATCACTTGTGAATGTCCAGAGAGAAACTGTGTTCTGGGGGAAGGATCAGTCGCCAAGAAGGTGTGTTCCCGGGAAAGTGATGGTCTAGCTTAGCTGGGAGTGTGAGTTGCAGGCACTTGGACGACTCTTATTTCAAACACATCTGCTTGAGTGGTTGGGATTCGTGTAGCCTGGATTTTAAATGCTCCTTTTAAAACATAAATCTTCCCATAAAAGTCACGTGGTATATGAAATGTGACCCAGTAAAGTGTAACGGCTCGGTAGTGCTTACAGTCATGTCACCTTGTGCAAGGATCCTATCACATAGAGCTGAGCAGGTTTGGGCTGGATCACTTACTTGGATGCGGCCCTCTGGGAACACCTACATGGTGCAGGAAGTGGGGTTAGCCGGACAGTTGGTGGCGTTCTTTTCTCTGCAGCACTACAAAGCCAGTGCCTTAGCAAAGTGCCAGCAGGCAACTGTGGTGTTAGAGGTGTCATCTTTTCGGCATAATATTGAAGTCCTGACAACTTGGGCCATTAAAGAACCCATTTTTAAAAATTTTTTTGCATAACTTTAGGGATGTTAAACTTGGTTTCCTAGCAGAATCTTACTCTGGTCACTTAAATCTCCAGTACAGCAACACATTGGGGAAAGCATTCATTTCCTGTGCTGAACTGTCTTGCGTTGACAAATGACTAAGTGCCATGTACCATCCAAGGGTAGCTGCATTTCAGTGGCAAGGAGATGAGCCGCCTGTGTAGCTTTGTACATTCCATTTAGTTAATTTTGTTAAGTGTCTTAGTGCCTTTTATTATGAAAGCTCCTATATAAACTGAATATAGTTTTATTAAAGAGCCATTGGACCTGGATTTTCCACCTGGACTCTTGCATAGTCCTGCCAAAAGTTAATTACCCAGTGCCCTAGCCAGCATCCCCATCTCTTCCTAAAACTATTTATAGTCTCCCTGGTTGCTGCCTGTGCTAGTACGGTAACTCCATTAGCAATAGCTCATTGCTTTGTAAAATGCTCTGAGATAGGTGGAGTGTGAGAAGGGCCAAAGAGGGTCACATCCTTGTCTGTACATAGTCCCTCCTATTGGCTATGTAACATGTTTGCTGTGTGCACAGGCACCCAGACTCACCTTTATTTACTGGCCAGCATTGCTCTCTCTCTAGGTGAGGAGGTTGCTGAAAAAACAGATTGTGAAGATCATGTCATGCACCCCAGATTCTCAGGGTACCAATGAACCACCCGATGGAGAGTCTACTGCAGCTGCTGACCAAAAATTGGAAGAACTTAAAACCAGATCCAAATGTGAACTAGGGGACTCTGCCAATGGCACACTAAACCTGGGGGAGATAAAGGACGAGCAGCCTGAAGAAATGGGAAAGGAGACTTCTTGCATAGCAGCGGGGCGACAACAGCAGCCACCTTTCCTGTTGAAAGAGGATGGGTCACCTGACTACAGGCTCCAGTCAATGGAACAAGATGCCGATGATGAGGCAGCCGACGACACAGATGACACCAGCTCTGTGACCTCTTCAGCGAGCTCCACTGCCTCTTCCCAGAGTGGCAGCGGCATAGGGCGCAAGAAGAGCATTCCCCTCTCTATCAAAAACTTGAAGCGGAAGCATAAGAAGAAGAAGACTAAGATCTCCAGGGAGTTTAAACCAGGAGACAGGTAGGTTCAGATTTCTATCCCCAGTCAATCACCTTGCTAAAGCTTCCCTTCTCTGAAATGCAAACAAAAGTTCGGGTACGCATGGAGCTCCGGCTGAGTGTCCTTTTGCACGTCGTGTGAGAGCACGGCTTGGGAATAACAAACAGTTGTTTACCTTCTGATGGCTGTCCAGTGCCTGTTGTGAAATGTGTTTGGTTTCAGTCTACCTGCAGATGAAAAGGTGTCCACATCACATAAAATCAATACTGTCTTATTCCAGTAGTGCCTAGAGGCCTCAACTAAGCACAGTCCCCCGTGGTACCTGCTGCTGTGCGTACAGAGAGGAAGAGGTGATACTGCTCCAAAGAGCTTCGTCTAAATTCAACATTAAATGATGCCCTTGTTGGCAGTTCAGCAAAGAGGCCAAGGAGGGATGGAGATGGAGACTGACCTCTGTCCAGTCACCCATAAAATAATCCCTCCAGAACAGCACTGAGGTACATTGTCAGGGGCTGTGGAGGAGTCTGCCTTTTCATGGCCCATACTATGCCTGTGCTGCAGTCTCAGGACTGTTGAATTAGCATCTTTCACTAGTGCCAAATTCATATACAGACTCTCCCCGGGTTACGCAAACCTGACTTATGCAAATCTGCACTTAGGGAAAAGTTCCATAAGTTCCGTAAGCTTTTTTTTGCATAATTGTTGGGTATACGTTCCCGACTTTTGCGTAAGTCGAATTTTGCATAAGGCATTCCGGAATGGAACGCCTTGGGTAAGTCGGGGACCGTCTGTACAGAATTTAAAAAAACTGCAGCACAAGAGCACTGGAGAAATAAGTCTGTCGGCATCCAGGGAGTTAGCATAATCCATGCTTCAAACACCCCTTTTTGGCGGTAAATGTAGATACTTGGATGAGAATCTCCTCAGAGAGGATTAAGTGAGCTGTGACCATGAGGGAGATCTGGTAGCACAGAAGTAATGTGGGAAACAGTATACTTCAGTCACTGTTCATTCGATTATCTCCATTTGCTTCAGTGTAAGTGGAGCATTGTTGCTCTGGAATACTTTCCCAAAGCCTGGGAGAAGCATTCAAAAGCATTGGAGCTCAGGGGAGCAGTGTTAAAGTGGGCAAGATGAAAGGCACCAGAAAGGAGTAGGATTTTCTGGAAACAGCATCAATAAGTATGTAGCCTCTATTTCCCTTACACATGCACCTTCTGTCTTTCTAGTGCAGTTGAAGGGGGTCCCAGATGGGCAGCTTTGATAGCTGATTGCAGCTGACATGAAGAAGGCAGTGGACAGGGACCTGTTTTTATCTAAGCTGTGGACAGATGGCTCCATTGCAAGGCAAACATATAGAACATAGTCCATGGGGCTCTTTGAAGACATGACATTGCTGCAAGGAGAGTGTAAAAAGTTATTTTATGTAGAGCATGAAACCTTAGATGGCCCTTAAAGGGGCTATATGGCAGCTGGGTCATTAACCACCATGAAATGCCCTGGGTGTCTCATTATTGCTTGAATAACCAGACAGAAAACTGATGAGATTTTGTAGGCACAACAGCTGAAATGCTGTTGGAAATTGTGAAGTGAATGGAGCGTATATGTTGCATTGGCTCGATGCAGCTGGAGTACCAGATCTGATGGGTCAGCCACATTGGTGCCTCTAACTGCATGAAAGCAATACAGCCTGTAACGTTAGCTTAGGTTGTTAAATGGGTATAGCTTTATCAGGGCAGCATCTGAAGCTTTTGTAGGTGCCACTAGCGGATTCCATTGCCACCTCCTTTCATTTCAAACAGCAATTAACTCATTTAAAAAGGTTAAAACTGTCTTCCCATTATTAACCTTCCTTTCAACACTGACCCTCCAACTTCCCCATGAAGAAACAAGTCCCCCTGAAATGTCACATGCCACATATCTCCTCCCGTGGTAGAATTTTTCTGAGACGTTCTGCTGTTGACTCTCTAAAAAAGGAAATCCTAGTGTATTTATTTATTTGCCCATTACAGCTTCCAATATCTCCATACTTTCATTGACTTTAATAAGGAGAGATGTTCAAAAGCCGTAAAGGTGTATCTGAAAAATAGCATGTGATTGAGTGTACCCTGTGCTGTGGGAGGCATGGATGGGGTTAACTAAGGGTTTGCTGGAATAGTGCTATAAGGAGGTGCTGTACTGCTTCCTCTGAGGGGGAAGAAGAGGTGCTTGCCCAGCCATGGGGTCCAGAAGCAAGGAGGAACTGGGAAACTGCCCATCGTTCTATATATACTACTTGCAAGAGATTTTAAGGATGAATAAAGCTAATCTCCTCAACAGTATGCATCCAGCAGCGTATTGCCATTACCAAACAAAATGGGGGCAGAGTTAAGACTTGATGGGATGATTGAATGATTCTAGGGCAATGGGGACTTGGCTGGATCCCTTACCCGTTCATTTTCAGGCTCTCACTAATATTTGCCAGGAGAGGATTAACCTGTAGAATTTTTGTGAAGTGTAACTTCTGGGGGTGTTCATTGGATCCTGTTGGAACTTGCTTTCATTCTTAATTCTTCTTCAACAAAGGTTTCAGTTAGTGAATATTAAATGTAAATGTCCAGTAGCTTGGTCACTAATTTAATATTTTATTAAAGGTCTGAGTATAGCCCCTAGCAAAAGTAGCTTGGCACAATTGCGCTATAGATTTTGCTAACCTGATCCAAATCAGCAATGCTGTTCAGTGTGGTTCTTTGTATGGCAGTATGTGCACCCATGGGTGTATTTGAGTAAAGAAAACTCTGCACTGTAGCAAATGCTTCTGAATTGGCGATGGGAAGGGTATGTGTGATTAGGAGGTTTAAAAACGAGAGGGGGCAGGGAAGATGAGACCCTTGTGTCCAAAACAGGATTGTTCTATGCTTGGGTTTGTCTTTGTGCAGTAGAAGTGATCGCATGTGAGAATGGCCAGGAAGTAAAGTTTTTGTTGTCTTTAAACTGAACACCCTTCTGCTCTTCAAAGGAAGAGGCAGTGTCAAATATGTCTCCAAAGGGCTGAGAGATAATATGCAGCTTTAGTCTTCCTTTTCATCCCCATGGCCCCAGCTTCAAAGATTTCTCAGAACTTTCAGCAGAGGTCCAGACAGAAGGCACTCCGAGCCTTTGGAACCTAAGATTTTTCCCTGCTGAAGTCCCCCATCTCACCCCTCTTCCAACTGGTGTGCAGCTTCATGTACTCTAGTATCTTTGTAAATTTGTTCCTGTGAGAATGAAATGAGTGTGGCATTTACTTCCTGAAATGTAAAAAAGTTCCTGAAATACAGACTTACAAAGGGAAAAAGTTATCACTTCAGATCTGTGGTGAATGAAAATCTGTCCCATAAATGGGCGTGCAGACATATCTGAACCCATTCAGCCTATTGGTTCCTGACCTTAAAACCCCATCTCTTGACTTACGGGTGCCAGGTGTGAAACATGGGTGCCCATTTGAACTTTGAGTGTTTGGCAGCCCACATTTTCCTACTGTTGCTCTGTGCACTTAGCTTTGGCTCCTTGTATTGAGGCAAGCCCCCAAAGTGGGTAAAGTCAGTTGGCAGAGGGGTCTGCTTATTCTCTTCTGCTCTCTGCGGGTGGCAGCTTCATTAAAGCTCTGTCTTTTACGTTCAGAGTTGCTGTAGAAGTGGTGACCACGATGACTTCGGCTGATGTGATGTGGCAGGATGGCACTGTGGAGACCAATATTCGCTCCAACGAGTTGTTCCCGGTCCATCATCTGGACAACAATGAGTTTTGCCCTGGGGACTTCGTGGTGGACAAAAGAGGTACTGGGTGAAAGATATGCTCTGGGAGAAAAAGCAAGTCATCATGTTTTTGTTACAAGGAATAAGAGAGCTTTGCAAGCGTCTATTTTGGTTTGGATTTTTAAAATGTGCATATGATGTTGCAGGTGCCTGAGCAGTTAAAATCAATAACACACCAAAAAAATCCAATGACTTCAATCTACTCTGAAAGTGCTTTTCAGATATTAATGAGTCTGGCCTCACAAGCCCTTCGGGAGGGAGGCAGAGTAGTGTCTGTGTTCTACAGACAGGGATGCTGAGACAAAGAGCTTAAGTGACTTGCCCAAGGTCACACATTGAGACAGTGATAGAGGTGGGACTAGAACCCAAATCTCCAGACTCCCCCGCCTGTACTTTTGCCATGAGACCATCCTCTGCACTCCAGTGCTATCCTTTTGCTTTTTGTTTTCTAGTATAAAATCAGTCATTGCACCCAAGTGCAAATGTGTAGCAAGAAACAAGCACTTAACTATGGCTCAGGTAACTCTACATATACATAGTTTGTAGGCTTTAAAGAAGTTGTATTATATAGGGCTGAACCTGTGTGAAACAGATGGGGATGAGCTGGATTTGCCAGCCTTCGGTTAGCACACAACCAGCCTCCCGTCTTCCTGGGAACTCTAAAAGATCTCTCATGAGCTGAGGACACCCTTTTTACTTGCCTGCCCCGGCACTAGAGCGATGAAGGAATGAATCGCACACAGTTTAGCTTTACCTGGATGGCCTTCCCAACAAGATTCTCACACGACTATATTTATCTAAAGAGTTTTCTGTGATTAAAAGTGGCCTTTTTCTTACCCTTTCCTCACAAGAAACAAATCACACCAGAAGTAGGTGAGCATCTCACTTCTGACTTTCCCAAGGCATAGGAGCTAAGTAACGGTTCTAAGAGAGACAACTCTCTGCAGGAGTTTAGTGCTTATGAATGTGAAGGACAAATGGCACCTGGCCTAGCTTTAAACTACTGCATGCATCTTCCTCTTCCCTAGCAGCAGTTCAGGGCCTCCATCTAATCTAGATTCTTCAGACAGTGATGAGCACAGAATGGCAGAGCACAGCCTCAGAGTTCTTTTAAAAAAAAAACCAAACAACTTTAATCACCTTCATCCTCTTCCCCCATAGGTAGGAGTAAATTGTTCTAATTGTAGGGCTTTTGTCTGGGGGCAAGGGATTGTTTCTAATTGTTGGGTATATAGTATAGATAGTTGGAAAGCTAAGTCAGAGATGAGTGTTGTGTTCACTTTTACCAGTGGTCATGGTTAGAGCCCTGCATGGATACTAAATTTGAATCCGCAGCCGATCTGCAAAAAGGTCCGCGGATATAAAGCCGATATCTGCAGATTTGCAGGCTCTAGTCGTTGTATCTCGTTCCTCGGGCTGGAGATGCTGTGTCCTTGTGGGTTAGGCATTGCTTGTGGAAGCAAGAGATGGAGACTGAGACTTCCAAAGTTGCATAGGGGAAACGAGCATCTAGATCTCATTAATTTCTAGTAAATTGTCAGGCCCAAGTTCTAGTTTTGTCTGACATATTTCTAGGAATTCCTGCCTCCTCCTTTCCTGCCAATCACCCCCCAGAAAACCCCACAACCTGCGGCAAGAAAAGCTCTTTATAACCTGGAAAGAGAGAGGAATCAAACTCCATAAAGCCCGCTGAGGAGTTTTATTGCCACTCAGTTTTACATGGAAGGCATTGACGGCAGACACAGTCCAAGTCCAGCTTCTGTGAAAGGGTGTTCCCTGCACACAGGTCTCCCCTTATTGACTGACAGTTTCGTTGTTCCAGTGGAACGTAGCTGTTGTGGGAAATCATGATCATGGAGGAAGAGACACCTTGTCGCTACGACCCATCCCAGGCAGCCCTCTTGGCCCATCAGTACCCACACTTGAATTGGACTCTTTGGCTCTTCTTTGAATAGTGTAGAGAGCAGAGCATCAAGGTGAAGTGGCCACTGATCCGGCATTGCAAATCCCCTCAGACAAGTGTGCTAACCCCAAATCTCTCTCTCCCCACCCTCTGGGTAAATGGCCTTTTAGAGTTACGACTCTTCTCTTACTTGCTCAGAATACCCCAGCTCAGTTGTTGCTTTCATCCTGGCATTGCACACAGGTGAAGGATGGGTTCACAGTTTGACAGCTGGCAACCCCTAGCTGCAATGTAACAAGATCCAGCCTCCTGATTTCCCTGTCTCAGGTGGCGCTGCTGGGCTGTAATGCCTCGCAGTAAAGCCAGAGGTGACTTCCCCTGGTGCTGCTGCAAGAAAGATCAAACAAAGCTGCTTGATCAGACTAAAGAGATGAGAACAGTCGCTGTTGGTCCAGCTTTTCACTTGGATATTTTCCTCCTTTCCACCCTGACCAAAAGCTCAGACCTCCCAGGACCCTGCTGTGTACGGAGTGGTGCAGTCAGGCGACCACATCGGCCGCACCTGTGTGGTGAAGTGGTTCAAGCTGAAGGCCAGCGGAGACGATGTCGAGGTAGGTGAAGCAGCCTGCGAGGAGTGGAAGTACACAACAGCGCTTGCTCTGTACGCCTCCGCCCTGAAATAAGTCACCTTTGGGATTAGGGGAGTGGGGCATGTTACTGCTCTGGTGTCAGACTGGTCATGGGGACGTTTTTCTCTGCACACCTCTTGAGGCAGTGCAAAGTGTACATGTGGCTACACGCAGCTGTGAAAAGCAGGCCACGTCCATACTGGGGGTGTAGCTACATGTGTCAGTGAAAGGCTCTGGTAGAGGGGAAAGGCTTCAGCAGCAGGGAGGCAGTGGGACACTACATGGCTGAAAATCACAGCATTGGCGGGAAGGTGGGGCTTGGGTGAGCAGAGAGCTGTGTAGGGTATGTACTCGGTACATACCCGCTCCCTTCAGGTGTGTCTGTGCTCTACTCACCTAAGCTGCGTCTCACTGTCCATGCTGCTACTTAAACCTGTGCTGGTGGGGAGGGAGCTACCCAAGTATATACTCTACACCCCACCAAAAGAGTCATGCAGTGTAGATGTAGCCTGTGTTTCTGCAGGTGGTGACCTGGCACAGAGCAGACGTGTTCAAAGACTTGCACACCCCATCATCCTGGAGAAGCTGGGGGTTTTTTCCCTTCAGTTATCTGTGAATTTCTGTCCTCGTACACACTTGCCATCACTAGCCTTTGGCCAGGAGAGAGGCTGGTGCTGAAACAAGCAACCACAGTTGATTTCTCAAAGCTCTGGTGCTGGGCCTCTGCCTTGTTCCGCCTCTGCTAGTTGGCAGAGAAGCCCGTCGCTCGGTGGTCGTCCAAAACGCCATGAGAGCGCTTTGGACCCTTCACCCCCATTTACAGACCACATCCTCCTCCCCCACCAAGGCCAGGAGCTCGGAACATTTCATCTTGCCGGCTCCTGTTAGGCTGTGGGCAAGTTGGAGGAGTGCTGCTATGGCCTCCTCTAAACCTGACTTGTTCTCCCTTTGTCCCCTCCTGCGGGGTGGTGCACGGTGGCATAAGGACCAGGGCTAGGGCACACTTAGAACAAACTCTCAGGCTATGTCTACACAACATCACTTACAGCAGCACAACTGCACCGATGCAGGGGCACCACTGTAGCGCGTCTGGAGAAGGTGCTCTAAGCCGACGGGAGAGAACTCTCGGGTCATCTTAATATTGCCTGCCTTCGTGAGTGGCGGTAGCTATGTTGGTGGGAGAAGCACTCTCCACACCTGCACTTATGTCGGTATAACTTACGTTGCTCAGGTATGGCTTATGTGGTTTAGTCACACCCCTGAACGACGGAAGTTATATCAAAGTAATTTGTAGTGTAGACGTAACCTCAGACTGCCCCAGAGACACATTCCTGTGTCTAACACCAATTCCTCATGCCGGTAAATAGTGGTGCTTTTCTCAGAGCGAAAGCAAAGGTGAGATGCCTTGGAGGGGTGGGGGGGGATGCTATTTCCTATTTAAAGCGATGAGCCTTTTATCCAACCCTCCTACCAGCTGTGATGGTTCGGAGATCATGGAACCTGTATCCAAAATAAGTCCTGTCTTCTCTGGCTCGGCTCAGCTCATCCTCCAGCTCTTTTTGTGAAGGCTGGATGTTCACAGGGGCTGTACAATGTTTCCCATTGGCTCATGATTCACGCAGCATAAAACCTGAGAGAGAAGGTGAGGATGAACTGGGCGAAAAGACAGGGCGCTAATTTACCCCTTAGTATCTTTTCTGAGGTGACGCATGTAATATCAAATATCAGAGCACAGCAGCAGGCACCAGCTGTAGAAGCAGAGAGTTAGCAGCACATGGTCACAAGATGTCAAGTGGCCATGGGAGCTGGGAACCAAACTGCAGATGCAGGAAGCATTTGAAGTGTCAAAAGCGGAATCTAGAAATCAGTACAGTAGTTTGGCGCTAATGCGTGTGTGTTCTCTCCAATGCCAGCTGATGGGGGAGGAGGAGGATGTGAGTGTGTATGATATTGCTGATCACCCCGACTTCCGCTTCCGAACCACCGACATCGTGATTCGCATTGGCAATGCCGAGGAGGGAGCCGTGGCCAAGGAAGATGAGGTGAGTCTCAGGCATGCTCATGTTGCCCGAAGCAGCCTGCAGTCATCTTAGCTGGGATTTCCTAAGGGACCTAAGAGAGTGGGATTCCCCAAGTCCCATTTGGGCACCCAGTGCCCACAATCTTCTTTGAAAATCCCAGCCTCTCGTGTTGCCTGATACCGCTGCATTTTCTGCCCCCAGCTTAGCTTGAAAGGTCCCGTGTGTACAAGGCACTTGTCCACCCTGGACGGAGTCAAAGGACACTGGGATGAAGATATAAACCTGGAGACCTAAGTAGGCACAATCTCAGATTTTAACCGAGGTCGCACTGAAGTCCTCTTTCGAGGGTGAAACGCGGGTTAAACCTGCCCTGAAAGTCGAAGCAACTGAAACCAAAAATGGAGAATGAAATTTGTTTGACTTAATTTAAATCCAGCAAGTATCTGTGTAGGGATCCCACATTGGGTTTTCAGTATCACTTCTGAGATGGAAAGTCCAGGGCGGCCCCAAACAAAGGGAGATTGAAGATCAGTTTGTGTCTAGCTAGTGACATTTGTTTTGCTTTGAGAAATAAGGCTGCTGCTGTTATAAACTGAATTTACATGTTTAAGTTGGATTAAGGAGTCAGGAGAGGTCTGAGGGGGACCTCCCTTTTGAAAAGAACGTGAGCTGTTCACTGGTAGTGGACCTCCTTAAGGCTGCAGGTCTTGCAGACCCTAGAAGTGACTCTTACTCTAACAGGTCTGCAGGGTAGAAGTGTAGGAAGACTTCTCAGCTCTCTGATAGGCCAAGTAGCAGTAGCATGTCTAAGCTCCAGCAGCATGAAATACACATCTAAAGCTGCTCACCTGGCTTGTATAAACTTTGTTCCAGCTTAAGAAGCTATTTATTCTGAATGCGCTAAACGTGGGATTTAAAAAGCCAAATGTGGCGTGTTTGGCGTTTCAGCCTCAGAGCTTGAGAGCCAGCCTGAGCTGCAACTTCAAAGCACTGTCTACTCAGCTGTCTTTAGCGCATGAGTGCAAGCCCCTCTACTCCGATTCTGTCAGCCTAGGCTGGGCGGCTGGCTGCCATGGGCTGTGTAGACAGGCCCTCGCTCTCATAGAAGTGCTGGACTCCGGGAACACGCTGCAGAGTCTGTGTGACTTCCTTCAGCTGAGCCGGCTCAAAATCAAAATTCTTAGAACTGCCACTAGATGGCCCCCTAAGCCAAAGAAATGGTGGTAGGATCCCATTTATAGCCAATCAAAAATACTTTCCATACTCACGGATTGGAGCTGTATAATATAATATGATTCACCGTTTCCCTAGGTGGTGACCTTCTAGTGTACAAGGTAGTTTTTCATGGAAACATTTCCCCACTAAATAGAATCTCAGCAGCCTGGTTGCTCCTGCTGCAGCCCCTGGTTTCACTCCGTTCCCATGCCAAAAGCTTGTTTACCTGCCTCAGTTACCTGGAGAAAAGCTATTTCTCAAAGCCTTCATTCTCTGTACTTAAGAAAGAGATTGTGATATTTTGTTTGCTGCTCTTGTTCCCATAGCCCTCGGTAGGACAGGTGGCTCGCGTTGATGTCAGCAGCAAAGTAGAAGTAGTCTGGGCTGATAACTCCAAGACCATTATTCTGCCTCAGGTAAGGTGCTCCTGTCTGGGTCTGCTGGAGTCTGTGTAAATGAATCTTACTATGTTTCTTCCTTCTCCTTTTACCTTCACCGCTGTGTGATAGGGGATTTCCCACTCCTATCATCCTAGATGTACAAGTGTTCGGTCTTGTTTGGTCTCTCCCTTTTCTTGAAAACTAACTTTGAATTTGATGACATCTTTTCATGGCTCCTGAGTGTTGAGAAGATGATGTTGTCTAGATTGTTACTGTAGAGACAGATCTCTTCCCTCCCCCCCCATGTATGCACACAGCTCTGCCAATGACCCTCCTTCCTGACCTGCAGCACCCCGGTAATCCAATCGTGGGGCTTCCATGCAATTATTGCGTGAGAAAGTTCTGTCCGCAGAGATCTGCCCGTGACCCTCACTCGAGCCCAGTCACCGCTCTGTTTTGCTAATGCATCACAGTTTGGCCTGAAACCCCTGCTGTCCTAGCTCTAGACCATTGCTGAGCTATTGCACTAAATTAGATCGTAGAACTTGATGTGTGGAAAGTTCCACGGGATTGTAGATTGCCACGGACTTGCAGGGGCGAAAGAAAATGCAGGCCTGTTATTTACCAGGCTGCATGTGGCAACAGACTATATTGGTAAGGGATGCAAGGAGAGTGTGGGTCACGATGCAAACTGCAGACACACACACACACTAAACTTAATCAATTTAAAAGTTTTATTGGGGATAATTACAAGGGGTAAGGGAGCAGTGTATGATTAGCTAATAGAGTTAATGAAACTTAAAACACACAATGACTAAAATATCTGCTAACAATATTTATAAACAAAGATGCAGCATTTAGTAATAACTGATACTTACAAATACAAACCAACGCATAACGACCGGCAAACGTAGAAGCTCTGTTTGAAACACGTGAGTTGAGAGAGAGGCTTCGAGGTGATCAGGCTCGGTTACGGGTATACACAGGATACACGGGTATACACAGGATTCGTTTTTCTTTCTCCTCTCCCTGCCTGCACATGGCAGGCAGGCCATAAAGTACCCACTATGACATCATAGAAGTGTCATAGGGGACGGGGCCCAAAACCTGTTTGTGTTCGTTTCTGATTGGCACAAGCGAAGTTAACACCATGTAGAGGAGCAGGTGCCTTAAAGTCTGGCTTTGCCCCCAAAAGGTGAGGAAATGCATATTGGTTTAGAATGCGTTCAACACTGAATGAAAGAAGAGGCCAGGGCAATACCGGTATGGGCAAGTTTTACAGGATGCAGACAGGAACTCATCTCAACAGGGATCTGGACTAGAACCACTAAATGGTGACCTAACCTAGGCCTCGAACCCAAATCTCTCCCCAGATGAGCAGTTAGAGGTGAGCACAGTGCAAAAACCAAGAAAGACAACGCATTAATCCACTGCCTAATGAACCACTTTACTTTGTCTTCCTCATCCTTGTTTCCTGGTTCTTTAAGCTCTCTTCAAATGCCTGTCTTTGCCTTCCTTTTAGTCCTGTCTCTCCTCTCCTCTCCTCTCCTCTCCTCTCGTCTTTTTTAATGACGACAGACATTCTAAAGAAAATAGAATACCTGCCTTTGTAGGGTCCCATCCCCTATCAGAGCAGCACAGAACACATCGCTTCTCTTGCTACAGAAGCTCTTTCATGTCCAGAAAGCAGTTGATGATCAAGACTTTAAAAAAAAAAAAAAAAAAAAAAAAAAAACCCTCAAGCAGCTCTGCATTAATGACAGTAGAATGGTCAATGCCTGCACTATGGAAATGGAAGAGGATGTTACAAAGCAGTCTGCTGTCTCCCTTCCCCCTATTGTCACATGTGACCGGATCACAGGCAGAATGAAAGGTCTGGTGTGTGCTCCACAAAGAGCTGCTCTCACGCCGCGCCTCTGCAGCAAGCTGTGTCACTCTGTTCCCTGGGATTCTGTCTGAACATGTAATTACAGGACTTGGGTGAATGTCGAGATCCTAAGTTATCTGTTGAGAACTGTAATTTTCGTTTCTGCGCCTGTGCCAGAGACTAGCTGTTTGGGCACTGTCAGTGGAGCTAAAAATAACCATGAAGATGGCATAACTGGCTGACGAAGTAGCCTTTCCACTCAGATGTGGGGTAGGCCACAAGGGCAGGAAGTCTGGTGGCCTTGGTCTAGCTCCCCAGGATCTAACCTTAGCTGGCAATCGGTTATTGGGTGGCCTGCGACTGGCATAACTGTGCTGGTGCAGGTGGGGATTTTGAGGCTCCTTGGCAGAGCTCTGTGTGTGGAAAGCTTGTACAGCACATCTGCATGCCTGGCTTTTAGCTGTTGTGATCAGTGTGTGTCTTTTTATGAGCTGTATAGGTTTTATGCAACATCACTTGAACTTTCAGAAGTTCGGGATTAAAACTTCCCATCCTACAAACCTCTTTAAAACACCTTACAAACTACTACTTGTCCTGGAGCTATCCATTCGGTTTTGTTCCCACCCCACACATGACAAACGTGGGGATAGATGAGTCGAATTTGTATCCGACTTGATACATTTTCATGTCTGCTTTGCAAGGCTGTCTTTGAGAAATGTAACACTCACACAAGTCCCCTGAAACTTAGAGCTGCAAGAATGGGAGTGGAGGGGGAGGGGTTGTGATGGAGTTTGGGGAAGCTAGACTCTCAGGGTACATAGAGAAGAGGGGTAGGGAGAAAGCACATTTATAAAAGAGTCAGGTCAGCAATTCTAGTAAGGCTTCCTTATCCCAATTAAACCTTAAAAAGTGGCAGTGAAGTACAGTGGTTGGAGACTATTCACAGCAGAGCGTTGATAGCAGTTACAATATGCCACACAAGAAGATAGTGAAACATGTGCATTCTAGCTAGTTCAGGCATTGTTTCTGTCGATGCATGGAATGCAGACACAGCCAAGCTGGCTCAGTTGTATTCACACAGCAGCTGGCTCAGTTGCAAAAACAGAAATACAAATTTGACACGTTAACACCTGCAAAATTTGTGTGGGGTTCAGAAAGCTGGGACTTCAGTCTTGCAGTTCTAGCATGCATGCTCTCTCTGGTCTGCAACGGAAGCCCCAGCTTTTGGGACAGCTGTGTTCTTTTTAAAACTGACCCAGCTATTCCCAAACACCCTATTTTCCGACGGGGGAGGGGAAATGCTGATTCAGAACCCAGCTCACAGGAGCTTCATAAGTGCAGGACTCAGCTCAAATAGAATCCACTTTACATAGATAAAGGGAAAAAATGCCTTTTGGGGAGATTTTGGTGTTGCTAGGATCGCTGTTTCTAACTTCCGGTTTCCTTTTAACAGTAGAGACTGATTTATCTCCATCCAAGATGACCGTAAATAAAGCATGTGCATTTCAGCCCTATTCCACCTCACTTCTTTGTTTTTGATTCCTTTAGCACTTGTACAACATAGAATCGGAGATCGAAGAATCTGACTATGATTCTGTAGATGGCAGCACCAGTGGGGCATCCTCCGATGAATGGGAGGATGAGAGCGATAGCTGGGAGACGGACAATGGCCTTATGGAAGACGACCACCCAAAAACTGAAGAGCCGGAGCCTGAGGAGCCTGTAGCGGAAGAGGTGAAAAAAGTAGAGGAACAAGTGCAGGGTGCTGTGGCTATGGCGGTTGCTGATCTAACTGCAGAGAAAGCTGGGAAAGAGGGAGCACCAAAGAGTTTCCGAGAGCTGAAGGAGGCCATCAAGATCTTAGAGAGCCTGAAGAACATGACTGTGGAGCAGCTGCTAACGGGCTCTCCCACTTCGCCGACAGTAGAGCCCGAAAAGCCCACCCGGGAGAAGAAGTTCTTGGATGACATCAAAAAGCTGCAGGAGAATCTGAAGAAGACCCTGGATAACGTGGCCATTGTGGAGGAGGAGAAGATGGAAGCTATGGTGGAGACGGAGAAGAAAGAAGAAAAAGCTGAGGCGCAGACGCCGGTGAGGTCGGAGTGGCCTAGTGAGACCCCAGTGCTCTGCCAGCAGAGCGGAGGCAAGCCTGGAGTCACCTTCACAAGTGCCAAGGGGGAGGTCTTCTCTGTGCTGGAATATGCCCCAGGTGAGTGTGACACCTTGGGGCTAGACGTAAGTCTTCAGATTCTTCCACTGCCTTCCCCATTGAGACTCCTGTGCCCCAGCAGGAGTCCCCTGCAGTCACTCGCCTCTCCCCTTCTCCTGGAAGCAGGGCCACTGAGAGAGGGCATTACCCACCTGGAATTCATAAGTCACTTAGGAAGGGGCAATTAAAGGGGGCTCCTATCTGTAGAGGAGTCTGGTCTGGGAAGTGACCCTGGGTCTCTTGCACGTGCTCAGAGCCTTGTCACATGTGACGCAGTTGTGGTACCGGTTCCCTTTCGTTCCCCTTGTGGCTGTTCTGACTTGGACGCTCTGCAGCAATGTGCGCTGTAGGAATCCCTTGCCTCAAAGACTGGCACTCCAGCATTGCTAAGGGCTGGTGCGATCCACAACCTACCAGCATGAAAACCTCATTGCAACCAAGTTTGAAACGAGCTTTTCTTGGCTGGGGGAAGGTGGAGGGTGAGAGGCAGAATGGAGACAGCTGATGTTCTTGTATCGATTGTGCCTCCTCTGAGTGCAGTGGTCCTTGTTGACTCAAACCAACTTTTACCTGCCAGAAATAAACAAGACTGCCTGGTTCTGTGGTGCATCGGTGACAACACAGCTTCAGATATCTGGCAAACAGATCATCCTGGACAGGTCAGCTGGGAAAACATACCCAACCTCTGCTTTGAGCCTGTTGCTGTGGCGAAAAAGGGGCTATTAACACAGCTCTTCGGCTGAGGTGTAAATTCTTGCCCAGAAGTGGTCGCAGCGTATTGGCTGTAGTGCCTTGCTGCTAACTCATGGCTTGAGATCTCCAATAACAATACAGCCATGTTTCCCCAGCTTCACTGACCAGTATCTTCTCTCTCTCCTCCCCATGACACTGGGCACAATTGTTGAGAGGGAAAAAACTTCCCTTTGAAGGCATTTGATTTTGGAGGAGGGTTTTCTGTAATCTGATGGGTTGTCATGCCCCCTCGCTCCTTAGATACCCACGCGTTTAAGAAAATGGAGTTCCAACCACCAGAAGCTAAGAAGTTCTTCAGCACAGTCAGGAAAGAAATGGCATTGCTGGCAACCTCTCTGCCTGATGGCATCATGGTCAAGACGTTTGAAGACAGAATGGCAAGTCCATGTGCTCCAGTCTGTTTGTGTGTTAGCAAAGTGACTGGGAGTAGCCTGATAGTTAAGGCTTAGGAGGGAGTTTCAGACTTAATCCTCTATTCTGAGCTGTCAAGGCATCTACACTTGGCAGAAGTTTATAATTACAGTAAATTGGCTCCCCTTTGCATTTCGGAGAGCCCTGGTAATAAACAACGAGTAGGTGGGAATCTGATACTAGAATTACTTCACCAAATAAGCCTGGGCTGTGTAATTAGGTTAAGCAGGGAGTGTGAGCGAGTGGAGAGCCAACAAGGCAGCGGGCGTAGCCAGTCAATGGACTGGAACCATGCACCAGACCCCTTTGAAATCCTGTTTCAGATCACTCATCCGGGCCTGCAGGGTGGAAGTGTGATGGGTGAAGTTCAGTGTGTCTCAGGTGGAAGTCCACAGCCCAAAGCTGGCACCCGCAGGAGATCTGCAAGGCTTGAGCTAGTTCTCCAAGTCCCCTGTTAGTGTTAAGCTAATTAAAGCCTCTATCTCTTCCTCCTCCTCACCCCCCCCCCAACTCAGCTCTGCCTTGTTACCAGGGCTTGCCTCTTTGCCTTGGACAGAGGGCAGCCCTGGCACTCCCTCTAGCCTTTGCCTCTGTGCTCACATCTCCTCTCTTCACAGGATCTCTTCTCAGCACTTATTAAAGGACCCACACGCACTCCTTACGAAGACGGCCTCTTCTTGTTCGATATCCAGTTACCCAACATCTACCCGGCTGTCCCCCCTCTCTTCCGCTACCTCTCCCAGTGCAGCGGGAGACTGAACCCCAACCTGTACGACAATGGCAAGGTTTGCGTCAGCCTTCTGGGGACCTGGATAGGAAAGGTAATGCTGTCTTCAGTCCCTTTGCATGGCACATGGCTTTTAAACGGAGCCAGACTTCCGCCACTAGGCAGCGGTGTTTGCTGCTTCCTGCTGGCCCCACAGGCCTGACGGTTTTCAGGTTCAGAGAGCAAACTGGGGAATGGGGGTCCAAGCTGTGTGCTGGCCCTGTCTGCATTGGGCTTGAACCGGGCCTGATAGTCTGGATAGATGGATAGAGCCAAAGGGAGTGTTTGAGGGGGGAGGGATAGC
The DNA here is from genome assembly GCF_016161935.1 of Mauremys reevesii. Classification (NCBI taxonomy): domain Eukaryota; kingdom Metazoa; phylum Chordata; order Testudines; family Geoemydidae; genus Mauremys; species Mauremys reevesii. The sequence goes on from NC_052637.1 coordinate 29,277,084, forward strand.
TCAGTGGTTTGAGCATTGGCCTGCTAAACCCAGGGTTTTGAAAGAGTGTCTCAAAACCCACGTTTGTCCCTGGAAGATGAGCTGTGGACTGGCTAGTATTAGCCACAGGCCCCTGTTGGGACTGAGGGTGTGCGCAGGGATCATAGTGTGATCACGGGTCATTCTCCTACCCTTTGAGACTTGATCTTTCTGGCCTTTTTTTTTGCCTTCTCTGCGGTGAGCAGCCAAGGCATGCTGGAAACAGGCTTAGCAAAGACATAGGGGGCACAGTGAGTTTAGGGCTGGGAGGGTCTCTCATTCCTGTTTGGGCACCACAACAAATATCCAGCCATTGACACAATCAGCAGGGCTGGTGCAGGCCCCACCTGAGACCTCAGTTCTGGAGCAGCAGGGCAGGTGCCACATACCTGGATTAAGGTGTACAAGCAGCTGTCCAGGGGAAGCTTCCACAGTATCTGCCCAGCCTGAAGCCAGTGCAGTCGGCCCATCATTGTACCCGCAGACCTTTTAAAATAGGTGTGCACAAATGCAGCTAGGGTTGGGCCCAGGCAGCAAATGTTGAATGCACCTTGGTCACTATAAGCTGCAGTCTGAGGACTGTCTCCTCCCCTGTTTTCTCTGTTAAATGCTGACCAGAACGGATGCTGCATTCATGAGAAGCTGTCCGTGATAACTTGTTGTGTGTGTTCCAGGGCACAGAAAGGTGGACCAGCAAATCCAGCCTTCTCCAGGTGCTCATCTCTATCCAAGGTAAATGCAGCTGCAGAGCCGGTGTGGGGTGGAGGGACCCTGAGAGACACCGCCCCGCCTTGCTGAGCTGTGTGAAGGCATCTCAAAGCAGCTGGGCAAACTGTTACCCATCCCTCTGTCCTTGGCTGCCTTCCGTCCCTGTAACTTTCCCTCAGCCCGTTCCTCTCTCTGCAAGAGCCTCGCTAGCCTTTTCCTTCTTGCCCTGTGCCTGGGAAGGTGAACCACAGCTGCCTCCAGCCAGCTGCTAACGCCTAAAAAAGCTCCTAAGAGGAAGGTCCTGAGGTTGCTGCTGAGCCTGGGTCCTTCTCTTTATAGGCAGTGAGTCACCAGCCTCGCCAGCATCTAGTTTATTTTTGCCCACGTCAGTTGTTTACACACTGGTTCCTAAACTGCTCTGTGGGCTTTTGAAAGGAAGCACAGGTATGCCCAAGCCCTGCAGCACTGCCAGCCGGTACTGCTAAACCCTGCTTGGAAACTCTCTAGCAAGCAGTCTGCTGTCCAGAAAGGCCAGAGCCTGACTTGGGAGTATTTGGTCTATGGTATTTGATCTCTCAGCCCTCTCAGAACAGAGAGGCTGTTTCTTGTCTACAGAGCCGATAAATCCCCATTTAGAGGATAAAATATCAACTTCTTCTTGCAAACTTCTCTGGATTACCAGAGAGATTTGTTAATGCTGCTGCGAGCTCAGCCTCAGACCGCTCCCTTCTGTTGCCTGGTCGTGGGAGAAATGTCAGACCCCACCCACCGTCAGGAGCACTAAAGCAGTCGGGGGCCTTGCCAGCAGGGTGGCGCTGGCTGTGCCATCACCACACCCAGGCAGAACAACCAGCCTAAAATGTCAACCGGAGAGAACCCGGTGTGGGTGATTTGCCCACGGCTGTGCCAGAGATGGTGGCTGGAAAAGAAAAGCACAAAATGTGGCCCAGGCGGCACTAAAAGCAGTTTTGGGTGTCACTTTAAGGAATGGTGTGATTCTGTTACCACACTTTTTTTTTTTTTTTTCAAGCGTTTGGCCTTGAAAGTGGGGCGCTAACCACAGCGCAGGCCAGGCCTGTGAAATATTTCCCCCTTCACCGACTCTTCCGGTGCCCCTCTGTTCGGGCAGTGCCCCTTGTCCCTCACCCATGCTGAGCTAGCATCTGTACCTGTTACTAGTCCAGTCATGGCCTTCTCCCAAGCCGAGGCAGTTCACTGCAAGTGGTCCTGTAGTCTGAAAAGTGACCACCGGCCCCTGCCAGGAGGCCACCAGACCCGTTCTCACAAGTGTCCCAAGCAGCGTCAGAGGCCGGATGAAATGCTGGTGCAGCAGCTAGACGTGCACCTGCCCGGATTGCCACACGTTACCAGTCCAGCATGGCAACCTTGCTCTGCTGCTCCCTCTGCCTGCACCCCTGCTTGCCGTCTTGGGGCTGCAGGGGTCGATATGGCAGCGGAAGCTGGAGGGAGCTTCCCGGTGGGGAGGGCCGTGATAGATTGAGGCCTCAGCACTCTTCAGCAAAGGCAGAGCCCAGCAGCGCCCCCTGTAGGTCGCAGGTCAGTGTGAGGTTTCTGTTTAACTCTTGGCTCTCCCTCTCTCCGGGCAGGACTGATCCTAGTGAATGAGCCCTATTACAACGAGGCCGGGTTCGACAGTGACCGGGGCCTTCAGGAGGGCTACGAGAACAGCCGCTGCTACAATGAGATGGCCTTGATCCGCGTGGTCCAGTCAATGATGCAGATGCTGCGCAAGCCGGTGGAGGTCTTCGAGCACGAGATCCGCGAGCACTTCCGCTGCAACGGCTGGCGCCTGGTCTACCGGATAGAGTCCTGGCTAGAGACCAACGAACTGGTGGAAAGGAGCCACGAGCACCCCAATGGGGCTGATTCCTCCTCTCTCCTTTCTGTTTGTGGCACCCTGGCTGAGAGCCCGGTTGACAGTATGGGATTTCAGGGCGAGTACAGCAGCCCCTTGGAGCAGGAGCTGGGGGCAGCAGCGGCGGCTGAATTTTCCGACTTGGCGCTAGAAGGGAAGGAGGAGCTGGAAGACTCTGGATGTGGAGCCTCGACGCTCGCGGCCAGCGACGGCCATCAGTATTCAGACTCCGAGAGCATGGGCCACGCCAGAGGGCTCCTCCTGGCGAGAGACCTAACGGACGCGTGTAAAGCCGCCCAGGACTCTGCCTCGCAGCCTAGTGTGAAACCAAAGAAAAGGAGAAAGAGCTACAGGAGTTTCCTCCCCGAGAAGAGCGGTTACCCTGACATCGGCTTTCCCCTCTTCCCCCTGTCCAAGGGGTTCATTAAAAGCATCCGTGGTGTCTTGCAGCAGTACCGGGCAGCCTTAGTAGAGGCCAATATCCCTGAGTGGAGAGAGGACAAGTGAAACGTCGGGTTAGGGGCAGACAGATGCAGAAGAGAAGGGGGAAGCAGCAAGGAAATCAGCCAACGCTGTTCCCAATAAACTGGCCTTGCTCGTTCCTGGCTCTCTTCCCCAGTTTGGTGTGTTTATAAAGACGGCAGTAGCCCAAATAGCTCATTCCTTGGTCTTTACTTCCCCCAACCCCACCCCCGTTCCTCACGCTCATTTGATCCTGAAGTGTAAGGAGTTGAGCCTTCCAAAGCAGTCTTGCAGCTGGGACCCTCAGTGCTCTTTGGTCCCCGGGCACCTCTCGGTGCACCGTGGGCTCCACCCCCTGGCTGCTATGTCTGACCCCAACGTTCCAGTTGGGATTCAGCCCTAAAGGTATGGTTACTGTGGTGTCCAGTGCTGAGAGGCCGTGTCCTCCCAGTCCTTCCGTTTCCCTTCACTACCACGTCTTGTGGCTTTCATGAAGTCTGTTCCAGCTTGAGAATACTTTGACATTAGACTCTGGTTGCATCAAAGTCTCCTGCTCCCTGTGGGGTGCCTGCCCATAGCTGGTCACTGGCAGATTCTCAGCTCACCCACTCCTTTCTTTGGTACTTAGGGTGCAGAGATGAAGTGATAGACAGGTTCCTGTTCAGCCTTGGGCAATACCCTGGGGTTTCCCTGTGGTCCTGGCCCTCTGATCTCTCGCGTGGAAGTAATTTCTCCAAAACAGTAAACACATTTCCACTCCCCGTCCTCGCCAGATCCTGCTTGCGCTTTGCAAACGTACACGAGTCAGCTTCCTGCTGGCACTATTCCATCCAGCAGGAGCCTGGGAGCCCCATGTGCACTGCTTCAGCTTGAGTCCAATTGATCAGCAGCAAAGGTGGATCTAGGGTAGATGATGTAGCTTCTGTGTGGATGTTGAACCTAGTGCCGCTGATCCCTCTGCACCTCTTCAGTTGTTGATAAATTTCTCAGGCTGCAGCTGTTCCTGAGGCTAAATCACAAGTATAGACCTGTACCTGTGCAGTGTGACTTCACTCCTGCTGCGGCAGCACGGGCTGCAGTAGGACACCGCATCTTTAACAAACACAGCTTTCACGGTGTGAGCCACTGCTCCTCCCCAACCCTGCACAGGCCGGAAGCCAGCAGCATTGGAGACCTTGCATGTACATCCGTAGTGCCCTCTACGGTGCTGCCCGGTAGCTATAGGACACGGCTAGTGGGACACGTGTGCGTTAGCGGAGAGGGGTTTACACTGAGTACTTTGAAGGGGGTTTGATGAAAGCAGTGACTATCTGGGGGCTTCCTATTCCAAGTGTCTGCAGCGTGCTTTCTGTGCGCTGCTGGAGACCCCCGGTCAAGCCCAGCTAGATTTGTCAGGAGTCGAGTCTGACAGCAAGCTCCCATCCAACATAGATGAGAGAAGCCCGTTTTCTGCCACAGAGGCGGGCCAGCTGTGTCCTCCCCAGTGGATGAAACTAGCTAGTGATGCCAAGCTTCCACATGGAAGCAATAGCTAAGCTTGTCTTTCAGCATGGCTAGTAAAGATGGGAAATGAGGCTAATTCCTCACAGGAAACCAAGCCTAATTCCTCCTTACCAGCTCTCCCGCCACTGCTACCCCTGCCAAAGCCAGGGGCTGTCGGGGTTCTGAATTTGAAGCTGAGGGCGGAAGCGTCAGCAGGCCGTCTCGCCACGTTTGCAAAGTGCTCCCGGCTGCCTGGATGGGTTTGGAGCTCAACTACCCATTATCCACTGGAAGAAATTTGATAAGGGTCCCATTGGCTACATCCAGCCTGGGGTCAGACTTCCCCACTGGAACAGTGTGCCACTGGGACGGGGTCTCTCTCACACTGACTCTGGTCTCCACGTCAGCACTGCAGAATCCTCTGCACTAGCTGCCACGATTGCTCAGGAGAGCTGCAGGTCTGGATTAGGGAGCTGTGGGGGTGGCTGCACGTTAGGCTTGAGCGGCAGTAGCATTGTGGGGGTGGGTCTGGTGCAGTAGTTCCTGGCTATCCTCCATGCTAACCAGCATTTCATGAGCAAGAAAACTGACTCCAGTGTAAAAGGGCAGGGCTGGGATGCTAACTGACGTTGTCCTTTGGGGGTGAGAGGCATCTGATGCAGGGGGTTGCTCCACACGTTACTAGACGTCTTACTCATTGTACTGAAGGCCAGACTACGACTTACAGACTCATTTCCTTTGGTGTGTCACTGCATTCCTCTCTCTGCAAAAGGACGGGGGAGGAGGAATTGACAAGCTGCTTATTAGAAAGACACAAGTAGAGAACAGAATCTGCTCACGTGCCTGGGGGTCTCTAGCACTGCCCACCCACACAACACACTCTGTCTCTCTCTAGTTGTTTCTCTTTATCTTCTCCTGGAAGGGTGGAGGGGACTAGTTGCCACAGCAAAAGCCAGCTGTAGGAACTGATCTGCTTGGAGGAAGGTGGTGGGAGAAGAGGTGCCATTGTGAGAGCCAGCCTGACTGTATGCCAGATGGTTCCTTCCCCCCCCCTAAGAAGGCTGCCTCTCTAATCATAACCAAGAGCTTTGCACAGGATCCTGGAGTTTTCAGCTGGGAAAGCTCTTGCTTATTGGCCTTGGGGAGGTGGGGGGTAGTGGGGAGGCTCTCCTGTCCCTTAATAGCATTGCTGGAGCGTTCCTTGCTCTTCGTAGCTGTCTGTCCCTAACTGAGATGCGCACAGAGGTTTACAAGTTTTCTAAGCTTTTGATCATGTGAAGCTCCGGGTCTGAGATTGCTGTTGAGCACACTGCAGCTATGTAATTTTTTTGGTGTACGTATGTAATATTTAAAGGTTAAAAACAAAATTTAAAAAGGCAAAACAAAAAAGTTAAAAAAAAAAACCACACAAAAAGCCAAAGCATGATGCATATTGTTAGCCTTAAAACTGGCTACCTGACACTGCGATGTACAAATAAGAACAGCCTGTAACTGTTTTAAGTGCTGGGGAGGGGCGGGGAAGAAATATTACAAAATCAGTTTGTAGCCTTGATTCTGTACAGTATTTAAAAACAAAGAATGGAAGTGACTCTTACTGAGGCCATGCTTAGAGGTGTGTTGTTCACGTGCAGATGTGAATGCTGGGTTGCTTACCATATATGTATAAAGTGCTGTGTGACTTACTTTTTTTTTTACCTGCAATTTTTTTTTTTGGTTTGGCTAAATAAGATGTAATAAAAGAGAAAAAGGTGATTTGCCATTAAATTTTGCCTCTGTGAATAGCTCTGGTTGTGCTTTTTTTCTTCCCTGTGTGTGAGTATATCACATGCCACAGAACTAAAGATCCTGCCACCTTTATTCAGACGAGGAGGTTTTTACTCTGCTCTGGAAATCACCACCAGTGCCAGTGGGCAGCGCATGGACTGGGACTTGGGAGAGCTGAGTTCTGCTGGCTCGCTCACTGGCCTGCTTGGGTGACTTCGGGCAAGTCACTTCCCCTCTTTGTACCTCCGTGTCTCCATCTGTGAAGTGCTTTGAAATCTACTGATTAAAAGTTCTACATAGGAGCTGGGTTTTACTATGCTTGGTGGAGCCAGTGTGAGGAAAGGTGGCAGAATCTAGCCCTGAGGAAGCTTAGTTAACTGCTCTGTAGCTGACTGGTGCTCCTAGGGGCCGATGGAAAGCCCTCTGAGGACAAAGGGCGTCTTTTGATGGACTTTGGATAAGGCTCTTCATTTATACAAGGTTCAGGAAGAGCAGCTTTTCTGTCCAGTAGTTAAGGTAATACCAAGATCCAACAACCTCACGCAAGTTCAGCTAGTCTGGTGATGGGGTCTGAGATGCCAGCTTGTCACCCCTAGCTGGCTTGTTCAGATCTAACTTAAACTTGCAGTAACCTGAAAGCTACCACATGTCGGCTGTTTACAGACTGATGTGAAATGAGTAGGTTTGCCCAGCTGCCAGTGGACACGTGTCCACATCCTAAACTACCATTGTGGATAGGACCTCAGCTGGCGACCTTAGAGAGGCCAACACAGAATGTCCATGGAGCGTGAGGAGGCCCTTCAGAGCAGTGAGATCAGGGAGCAGTCAGTGGAAACTTGCACCTCTTTGGAAAGAAGGTTTCAGTTGCTGTTGCAACCCTTTCATGACCCCAACAATCAACTTGTGTTTGCCACGCTTATATTTCAGCCCCTAGGACAATATAGGAGCTGTGTTTAGAGACCTTGGTACTGCTTAGGCACAGTGCGGTGAACTGAGGCTGAACGCCTCAAACCTTCTGACCTAATGGAATGGGGTGACATCTTGGCTCCCACCACCAAAAAAGGGAAGCTGAGAGGGGCCCATGGATGGTGCTCAGGCCTGGAATTTAGAAAGTGCCAGGTTCTAATCCTGACTGTTCTGTTGATTCTGTGACTTTGGGCGCAAATCAGTGAATCTCGCGAGGCTTCAGTTTTCCCCCTTCCTGCAGAATGGGAATAAGGCGTTCTGCTCCAGGACAGTGGTGGACTTAAGTGTTCTGTGTAAGTACTGTTTTCTAAAGGGCAATGACTGAACAGGTGTGGTTAGAAAAGATTTAAAGGGACAGGCAGCAGGGACAAGGGTCAAGGACGTGAGGAGAAACCAAAGCAGAAATGAAGTACATGTGAACCTTAATGACTTGCTGTGAGAGTTCAGAGCACCATTTAACAGCTCCGCACTCTGCTCAGATCACATTAAGCGTAGGATGCGCTGGAAGCTACGGCAGGAGCTGGAGTGTTGCGGTGGAGTGTTGCACTGGCTGTAGGCTGTAACTGCGGTAGTTTAGTTTTATATAGTCATTCTTCGGAGAGGAGGGAGGTCTGTTCCTAGGCAGCTATTGCCAGGGGCCTACCTTAATGAATGAACCATGGCCAGGTTGGGTGTACAGGCGCACATGCACGCTGCAGGGAGCAGGAGGCTCAGACGGCTCTTGTAAAGGTAACACCAGGGTATTACGGGGTGGGGAGGGGGGGAAGGCTACTCAGGGGAAGCCAGGAAACCTCCAGGGTGTGGGTGGGTAACTTTGACATGCGCCTCCCTTTTGTGCTGCACTGTCTGACAGCTCGGCCCTGAGACAAGGAGCTGCTGCTGTATGCAGGGAAGGAGCTTGATGCTCCTGAAGCAGAAACCTCAGAGTGGATGCAAACAGCTGCTTGTTCTTAATGGGCACACACAAATGGGGGGCACAGTGCTGATGGCCTGCGGCCTCATGGCTTTGCCTGCAGCATGCACTACCATTTAAGAGGAGTTTGCACAGTCTCAATTGCCAACTTCATTGGTTACCAATTCCAGACAATAGACTGTGGGCTAAAAGCTGAGGGTGCTAGATTAGCAGGCCTAGGGGACAGGATGGCTGCTGTAAAACCAGACTCAAAGCACCTGGGGCAAACTTTGGAAACCATAGGACCTGGAATGCCATCTGCAGAGAAGCTGCAGCTGTAGAGTTCTAGGCCATGCAAGTGCCGAGGCAGGGCTCCCTTGAAAATCAAATTCTCCTGCAGAAAGATCAAGGGTTTAGGAATCCAGGAACTTCCTGGAAAACTTGTGGATTTACAAAATAAAATCCCAGAGCTGCTGGAGCTGGACATGCAGGAAAAGCCAGTATGGGCCTAGGTGGTGGAATTCGCCAGAGAGAATCTTTCAGATTCTAGGAACCAGAACTAAGACTGCAACACTGGTGTAGCGGAGACATTTCTACAGGCAGACCTGGTCATCTGCTGAAGGGCACATGCTACTGATTGTTCCTGACTGTTCCTAATCTCCCAACAATGGAGGAAGGAATTAGACACAGTTAAAGTGTTTAGACCAGAGCATCACTGCATCTATTTGTACACCTGGCCCAATGCCATACAGAAAGGTACCTTCCCCCCTATCCCTTATTTTGGGATATGGGTCCTGTTTGTTGCCTGCCTTGCTGGAGTGAAAATAACTCTGAGCTCCGTTGGATCCTGACTGGCTGGCAAACAATTAGACTTTTCTTTCCCTGCTTGGGGATCCTAATTGCATAATTTGCAGATGAATAAATGTGAACAGCAGCTGCTGTCTACGGTTCCTCTGTCAGGGCAGAACATTCTAAATCCGGGTTCGTTACTGTCGCTTTAGATAAAAAATTAGGGGCAACCAAAAAAATGGTGTCACCATATGAAATGGGTCTAATCAGCACTTGGTGGCGGCTCAGTCTGCCTGCACAGCCAGCCCTTCCCCCAAGCTTTTATCTGTTCAGATCACGTACCTGCACAGTGCTGAAAGTCACAGAATGCTTCAGCGGGACTGGGGCTGTGATGTGTGTTCTTTACAGCTGTTGCTACCTAACCCAACCCATGCAATGTGGGCCATGGACATGAACGCTGCCTAGGTTTTCATAAGGCTGCCCCGCACTGCGGCGTCTGACCCCAAGCAGTGCTATGCTGTGTGATTTTATAAAGATTATTGTAACAGTTCTGAGTTTTTTAGCCTACTTGTTTCCAAAATGTTTCTAAAGAAACAGCTGTTGGACTAGATTGATGGTTTTCCCCTCTACAGTTAAAACATATAAACTCAATGGACCCTGCAAAATTAATTTAATTTTTTAATACCTTGGATTGGGATGATACCACCTCTTGGCCCACCATGAGTCATCCCAGCTCGTCCATACGCCGGAGAATAAAGGGATTTTTTAGCAGGCTGACTGGGATTCTGTGCAAACACCAAGAGGCAGTGCATTTTGGAGCAATTCGCCCACAGCCCCTTGCTGGCAAAATCGGAAAGCAATAACCCCTGAGATGCTGCTGCTCCAAGAAACTTTATTGCTTATTACACCACAGCAATCCCAGGGCGGAAACAGTCCAACCTGGGAGTTCCAGGTGCTTAGGTTTGCAATGAAAGCAGAGTGCTCCCCATATAACAACCAAGGCCTCCTGTTTGGAAAAGCTAGATCTTTATTGTCTCATTTTAAGAATAAACTCTGTCTCCATGGAGCTTTTGGTAGAAATATTTTCTTTAAAAAATATTGGTTCATTGTAACAAACTATAAACTTCTAGGGCCGACATTTATGGTGGAACCAGTTCTCATTTCCCTACAGGCCCCAGGGCTTGGTGCCCGCTGTCACTGCTCGGTCCCCGTGGCACTCTGCTCCTGGAGGAAAGGGTAGCGCTCTTGTGCCATTAGTGTATTGTTGAGCTGTGGGAAGGGAGCAGACTGACTTTGTCCTTGTGGGGAACCTAGGAGCAGAAATGCAAGGGAGGCCTGTACTGTGGGGAGCCTGGGTTTGGCAAGTCACCTGGCTTCATCTGCAGAGTCCCTTGCAAAGATAGGCTGATCTGGAAGCAGTGCAGCACTTAGAGTGGGGGTGGTGGGAGAAATATCCTTGCAGCTGCTAAGCTGACCTGGAAAGAGCTGTACCTGTATTTGGGTACCATCACCTGCCATCCACTGCTCAGGAGTCACCTGTGTCCCGCAGGAGCTTCCTGACACGGGGGCAGGCCAGGCTGTGAGTGTCCCTCCCCCGCCCTCAAACTTATTAACCAAACCTCTTAGTGCTAGGCCCATAGTGCCTGTGATCAGGCAGGAAAAGGACTGTGGGGGGGTGGGACTCAGGAGGCCGGGCAGAGCAAGGGGAACAAGAGACCCCGTGAACTATTCCAGAGGAGGAGAGAGGCAGGGGCTGGAGAAGACACTGAGTGGCAGGAGGTGTGAGCATTCTCTGCCGTGGTCCTTGCCTGTCCTCCCTCACTGCTCCCCAGGGATGCACATGGTCAAAACCCTTTGTGAAGCAGTTTATTGGTCCGGCTGGCAGGTGGCTCAGGAGCCACTGATGATCCGGCAGAGTTGGTCGTGCACCTGGCCCTGCACTGGCTCACACGCCAGCGGCTCGCCATCCACCGTCATGAGCCCGGTGGAAGCAAAGGGCTCCAGCCGGAAGGCCCTCACGGGGACGTAGTGAAGGTAGGGGCAGTTCAGGTCCAGGTGGGTCCCCTTCTCCATGGCTAGGAAGAGTCTGAGCAGGCCCAGCCGTGAGACCCCGGCTTTCAGGCAGAAGAGGTGCATGGCGCCGTCGTGAAGCTTGGCCGTGGGGGCCATGGCGAAGTCAGCGCCCAAGTGCGATTGGTAGATGGCGAAAATGGAGATAAACTCCTCCTCAGGCACAACGGTCCAGTGCTTTGGGACTGGCTGGTCGAAGGGGACCAGGAGCGAGTCCTCTGGCCAGGACCCCTCGTGAGGGGGCCGTGGCGCAGGCTGAGGGAGGATGTGGAGGGGGCGACCGTTACTGCATGGCACGTGGTGGCTGTTCTGCTCTGAAGGGCTGCCGGGGGCTGAGGAGACGGAGGAGGACGTCTCCACGGGCAGGTAGGAGAGGCGCCCCTTGTAGACCTTCAGCCCGGCCAGCTGCTGGATGGTGCCCACGGTGAAGCGGGCGTTGCCCAGCTGGCGGTACTTCTCGCTGGCGATGTCCACGTCGGAGATGAAGCCCCAGCCGAAGCTGAGGAAGGAGTAGAGGCGCTTGCCCGAGGCCGTGCTCAGGGAGACCAGGTCCATGGGGGCATGCAGGCCTTTGCAGAGGAAATAGGTGCAATTGGTCAGCAGCTCCTCCTTGAAGGCCCGCGTGTTGCTGTAACAGAGACAAAAGCAGGCAGATCTGTTGAGCTGGGGCCCTCACCTTGTCCGAGCCACGCTCCAGCGGTCGGAGCGGGGGAGGGACTCTTGGGGACCCCCCCAGGGGACTGCCGCTGACTCTGTGCTGCTCCAGGGCACCCCCTTTGGCTGAGGAAGACACTGCAATTGCAAAATGTCACTAAGTATTATTGGAACGTGACTAGAGCCAGTGGGGGTTTCAAAGATCCCCACCTGCTTGGAATCAGCGCAATGCTCTGTCTGCCAGCAGAGGACAAGTCTCCTAGAAACGCCACGGGATGGGTTTAAAACCCAACTCTCCTGGCTTGTGCCCCTTTTCTCAGACTCAGCTAGTGCTTCCACCTGTTCTTTTCCTGGCCAGCCAGCCAGGAAGACCCTCCCTTGGGCTGACCATCACTGACCCCCATTTGCTCCCCTTGGAGAAGCCGTTCTCCGTAGGCTGCACCCCGATTTGTTCGAGGCTCCGGCAGTGGAGGGGGGAGCTGTTTGCAAGGCCCTGCGGCCCAGCCTGGCAGAGGCACGGCCCTAGATAACCAGATGCTAGAGGAGCGGACAGCAGTGCACCGCTGTTGTCAGACTGTCAGGATCGATCTGCCAGCACCAGGGAGAGTGGCCCGAGCCAGTAAGTGAGCCAGGCTCAGAGGCATGGCAGACAAGAAGCCCCATGGGGCATCGGCATGTGTAACCTTGGTCATCGTTAGTGCCCTGGACAGCGTTGCTTCAGTCTGGCTTCGGGTGCCGAAGGGCCTGTCCCCCAATGACGCAGCGACTGGGAGCGCATCGTTGGCATGGACGGATTTGTAGTGGCAGCTGCCCTGCCTAGAACAGTAGAGCTCTGCCTGCCGGCTCTCATTCAGCCCTCGCACCACGTCCAGGACATGCCCTGGCCGTTGGAGAACAAGGGCGCCTGGCTCAGGAGGCTGCACTATTTACACACGCAATGGTCTTGCTTTAGGTATCCTTTGCTCCCCTCCACCCTGGCCCAAATCCACGTCGTTAGGGGCCCAGTGGCCACTCTCTGATAGCCCGGTGTGGCTCACCCAGGAGCTAGCTGCCTGCCAGGGGCAGAGGGGGCTGCTTGGAAGGAAGGAAGGAGGGTTTGCAGCTCCTGGAAGCTGGAATCAGCTCAGAGCTAGTAGATGGAGCAAGTCCCATCTGCCCTCATTTCTGCTGGGAACCCCCTTCCACTAACTCCTGCTCAGCAGTCCCTACTCCTGCTAGAGGCTGGGCCAGGCCAGGCCAGGCCAGGGACCAGCTGGGGGAGGCCGGGCAGAGCTGGGCAGTGGGCATGGAGCTCAGAGCAGCTTTGCATGGGAAGCCAGCCCTGGTAGCAGCAGAAAAAAGGCAGTTGGGGAAGTGTCCTACCTTCCCTGACTGGTAGGGGAGGAGGCAGGGTCTCACTTGGGGAACGCAAGTGGCTCCCTGTGGGGTCTTTTGGTCCTATCAGATCCTGGCTCCCGTTACCGTGCTGCTAGCTGTTAGGCCTCCAGGCACAGCAGCGGTGGCAGCTGAGGGGGCCTGGCAGAGGCTTTGTTCTTGGTGCTGATGTGGAAGGCAGGCAGGGCTCTGGGTGAGGGGGGCTGTAAACGTGGCTGGTGAACTCTGGAGGGGGCTCCTTGGAAGCTCAGGGTCTAAGCCTTACAATGGCGGGTGCTGAGCACCTTGGCAAATCTGGCCTTTATGCAGGTGGCGAGCTCGGAGCTGGAGCCCCAGGGGAGGGGGCTGCCGAAGGAAAGCGGCTGGCTCGGAAGTGGTTTATATTGGAGCGAGAGCCAAGGGCCCTTTTCCATTTTAAAAATGTATTTTAATTGGTTTTGACCATTTTAAAAACCACCACTATTGAAGTGGCAACGGCCACACTTGCTTTGGGCTTTGTGTTCAAAGGGGGTTAGTGATTGGCCCAACCCAACTTGTTACAAAACTTCTGCCCAGTCTTATGTCAGGCCTGGAACGGCCTGTGTTTGTGGCAAGCTCCCCTCAGCGACTGCCGCCACACACACAGCTTAGCATTGTTCCTGAAGGAAGGCAGAACATGCCCCGGGCTAAGGAGCAGAACTTGGCCCAAACCGCTATGTACTCTGTTGCAAGCCTAGCTCGGCCTGCTCCAGGCAGCAGCTCCCCAGCGCGTCTCACCCAGTGGTGCCAAAGCACTTTGCATGGCACCGGCAAGTATCACCTCCAGTCTACTAGGGGAAACTGAGGCAGGGAGTGGTAAAGTAATTGCCCAGGATTCTGCATGGGGAACACAACTCTCCTGCCTCCCTGAGTGGGGGCTGGAAGGAAGGTCCAGATGGGGAAACAGAGAGCCAGGCCTAAGGAGGGTGCAGGGAAGGGGGGGTGAATCCATCACCACACTAGGGTGAGTCTCCTCTCTTAGGGAGCCAACTGCGCACTCAGCCAAAGCCAGTGCCAGGCTGGGAATGGCTCTGTGCAGGGGCAAGAGCCATTCCCAGGAGACATGAGGAGCATCTGGCTTTATTGCTGGTCTTCCTCCTCCCCTGGAGGGAGCAGCTGGGGTAGGGGAGGGGACCCGTGTGTTCTCAGGAGCATCTATCTTCAGAGAGCGGCTTGCTGGGGTCAGGCCTTGTCTGGGAGCAGGCAAGTGGCTGAGCCGCTTGGCTGTGAAAGCAAAGCCGCCTGTTTGTGCCCCCACCCATAGCGCTGTGCAGCGGGAGCTGGGCTTAGCCTCACAGCAGGACGGCCAAGCCAGCTGCGCAGGGGCAAAGGCCAGAGCTGAGAATGGCAATTTCCTCACAAGACGAGAACCATGAGCCAAGGGCTTCCAGTTAAACTGCCTCTGCCCCTGCCCTTCTCTCTGCCCCAGCCATGCCAGGAGCCGGAGCTTCTCCACCCATCTGGCCAGGGCAAGCCACCCGTGCCCCTGAGCTGTCAGAGCCGGCAGGTGTGGGCAGGGGAGGCCCTGGCAGAGCTGGGTTTGGTCTGGGCGCTGGTGCTTCCCAAAAGGAGACATTCACATGGGGAGCAGAGGCAGGGCCAGGGAAAAAACGATCATAAAACGGGGGAAAAAGTGAAAGGGTGAGTGGAAGCCATGAGAGCTGGGCTCTTCCCCCACCCTGCTGTGTGACCCAGGGCAACTCACTTCCTCTCTGGCCTCTGATTCCACCTCCTCCATGCCATTTTTCCTGTGCTGCCTAGGTAGAGTGCAGACTTTCTGGGGCTTGTCGGACTCTCCTTGAGTGCGTGGCTAGCACTGAGCCCAGCAATAACAATAACCCCAAGCTCTCTTACCCCTCTTTTCATCCGTAGCTCTCCGAATGCTTTTCATTATCCCCATTTTACAGATGGGGAAACTGAGGCACAGGGCCGTGAAGCAACTTGCCCACGGTCACCCAGCAGGTCCGTGGCAGAGCCAGGCATAGGGCCCAGGTCCGTTGAGTCCTGTGCTCCATCCGTGTGGCCCCGCTGCTTCCAAGGCCCCCTGCTCTGAATGGAGACCTCCCTCTAGCTGCTAACTGAAATGCAAATAATCCTCACATCAAAGCCACAAATTGGGGTCTGCTGCAAAAGGTCGTCAGCGCTGAAGGCGGGGGGGTACTACCCCCAGCTGACTGAGATTCGGAGTAGCAGGGAGGCTGAAGCATGCAGCCATTCTCTGATGCCGTTAGCAGAGCGGGAAGGGCTGGGTGACTTCACAGGGGGGAGTTTGGATGGCAATGTCTCTCCGTCCGGAGCAAGCCCTGTCTGTGCTCTCCTTGCACGTGGGGGCAGACAAATAGCGATCACACCCTGTCAGGGAGCCCGCGGGTGCTGCGTAGCTTGGACATGTCTCTAACCTGGCTTTTCTGTCCATGCAGGCCCCAGGAATGCCGAGTTGGGCCCCCCGCCGCGAAGCTGGCAAGGCCTTAGCTTTGCACTTTGCTTTTCACAGGGGCAGAGCTAAACTCTGCCCTCTCACCCACCCACACAAACTCCCTGGGCAGAATCCAGCCCTCACTAGCTGCCTTAGTCAGGCTCCAGCAGCCCGAGTCTGCTGGGAATGGTGCCAGCCAGGTTGGCAGATGGCACCAGAAGCTGGGATCTGGGGGTAGCTCTTGCCACTGGACAGCCCCTGTGCTTAGACAGGCTGCCCTGGGGGGGGAAGCCCTTTGCAGTCATTTAAACTAGTCTCCTGGCTGCTGAAGTCAGCTTCAATGGCGTAAGGAGGTTTACAAGGTCTCGGGCGAACCTGACTGCCCCTGGCAAGCGAGTCAGTGCCCCTCTGTCGGTGGGTTTCCCTGCCAGGGGCCTGCTCCATCCCTCCACTGTGCGCCCCTTCCCCCAGCAGCCAGCGGTAGGGCCTGGGCCGGCGGCTGAGAAGCCCTTACCCAGCGTAGTGGTTGATGGAAGCAGCCAGGGCGTTCCCAGAGCCCCCGGGCAGGGTGCAGAGAGGCTTCTTGATAGCGGCCTGCCAGTCCTGACGCTCCATCAGGCCGTTCACCACCTGCAGGGACAGAACCACACAGCTGGCAGCGTCCCAGAGACAGCAGCCCCGTCCTGTCCCTGGCCGCTCGGGGGGAAGGGAATGGACCAGAGGGAGCCAGGGGGTCTCCGCTCTGGGAGCAGCAATACAGCCCCCTGCTCCAGCTGCTCCTGCCCAGCCAGGCCAGGGAAGCCTGGGGAGGTTTTGGATGCCACCTCCTCTCCTTGGGTGCCTCTGGCAGCTGCCGCCCAGCTTGGCTCCAGGGCACAAGCAGCAGAACCAGGAGCTATTTGTCCCTGGTGTCTTTTCTCCTTCTTAGCCTTTGACAGTGCTGGGAAGGCAGCGTGAGAGCGTGCCCCAGCCGGGCACCGTGACCTCCAGCCCATGTCCCGCTGCTGCGCCTCCGTCCCGCCCTGCAGCGCCAGCCCTGTGCCCCACATGCACCCACCCACCCCCTGGGCCTGCAGCTCCCTCTTCTTCCAGGCCTACCCTTCCCTCCCACCCCCCAGCTCCACCCCTGCCCTTCAGTCCTGGCCTCCATCCCCTCCCCATTCCAGGCCTGGGGCTCCCAGGGGAGACAGGGCTGCCTGTGCTGTTTGGGACTGAGGCTGCTGCCCAGAGACTCGCCCCCCCATAGCCCCCGCGGATCTGAGGCGCCATCCGCGCCCGGCTCTGTCTCCACCTACGCTCCCACGTCGAACTCTGAGGCGGCGCAGGGCCAAGCTCTGCACCCCCAGCCTCTGCCCGGGAGCAGTGGCCAAGGACAGCCACACTCCAAGGGACTGGCTCATCTCCCCGTGGCCAGCGTAACAGCTGCCTTGCTTCCTGGCTGTCTTCTCACCTCGTACAACAGGCCATCCCCGGCCAAGACGGCCACGGCGTCCCACTGGGATAAGTCTGTGGCCCGCACCAGCTCGCGGGCGTGATTCGGCCTCTCTGGGGAGAGAAACACAGAGCTGCTGGCAGAGGGGGCGGCATGGCCTCACATAACCATGGGCGGCCGGGAATCGGCACGGTTTCCTCTCCCTGCACAATCCTTGCAGACAGGGGGGCCCTGGCACATGAGGAATTAGCCACAGGAGGTCACTTGCATCGAAGCCAGGTGGCAAGAGCCAGGGAGAGACCCCCCCCCCAAGCCAAGAGGGGGAGTTCTCATGGCCAAGGGCACATGAACCATTGCTCCTAAGCTGTGGACCCCTGTAGGCCCCCAGGAAGGCTTCATGGGTGCATGGGAGAATGACACTCCCAGCATCTCCCCCTGCCTAGCTCTCCTCCCTCTGCTGCCACCCTTGGGTTCTCCTTGCTGCCAGGTGGGGAGGGTTCCCCCTTCTCCTGCTTCTTGCCCCCTTCTGTTCATTTGAATACTGTGCATCCATTGGTCACATTTAAATGAGTTGCACTGTATTTGCATATTACAAGGCAGTACTGGTTGAGACGCTCCCAGCTGGCAAGTTCCTGATGTTACCTGGCAGGGTGGTGGGCAGAGAGGTAGAAATGAAGGGCCATCAGCTGCTATCCCAGGCTACACAGCCAGCTGTGCAGGGAGAGCTCAGCCAGACAGAAGTCCCCGACCCCGCGAAATGCCCTTCCCTCTGCCTGGCAGTGAGGGGCCCCTAGGAGGCAGCCTGGGCAAGGCAGAACCCGCCGGGTGGCTGCAGCGGGAGCAGACTTACCGGTCACAAAGAGGGTGAAGGCTACGTCGGCCTCGTCCAGCATCGGCTGCACTAGGGAGTGGAACAGCTGCAGCGCATGCCCCGTTCCGCTCTGGGGGTTCAGCAGCACCAGGACATGGCAGGGCCGCGACAAGAGTCCCCACGTCACCCCTGGACAGAGACAAGAGAGAAGAGATTCAATGTTGGCGGTGCCTCTCCTGAGCTTGCCGCGTTGGCCGATCCCGGCACAACTCCCCTGGCCAGGCTGGGAATGGGTCAGTTGGGACCTGAGGAAACTTCCTCAGCCCAAGTTTTCAGGAACCTGACACAGCTGTCCCCAGCCTGGGGGGGAGCCCCGTGCCTTAGCGGCTCAAGCTGCTCACTAGTACTGGCAGCTGAAGGCTGCTCAGACTGGACACCCAGTTCCACAGACCCTCGCGGCTGGGTCGGCAGCTCTGGACACTGACGTCCTTCTCCACAGCACGGCTGGCCCCAGTCCCACATCAGCCAGCCCGGGGGGTAGTCAGCCCCCATGCACCAGCCAGTCAGTGCCAGGTGGGGCCAGGTGTTTCAAATCTAGTCAAACTAAAGAGGAGGGAGGAGCTTGTGTTACTGCTGGGAGAGTTTGCTGGCTGGGCTCTGCTTTGGGGGGTTATTTGTTTTCTTCTGGCTGGTTTCCTTCTCCTCTTATCCCTTGTAGGACGCTGTCTAGGCCCATTCCCATCCCTCCACAGAGCCCAGCTGGCTCCGCATCCCTAGGCTTCTGCAATGGAACATGTACAGCTCAGCCCCTGGGGTAAGAACCGCTGGGCCACGGACAGGTGAGTAGCGATCGGGGATTCACCATCGGGGTGGATTGAGGGTAATGGTTGTGGGGAAGGTGGGTGGAGCGCTGGGACTAATTGAAGTGTGTATGTTACTGTGAATGTCCCTTACCTCGCAGGAGCTTGGGAAAGGTAGCCACCTCCCTGCAGCACTAGCCCCAGCCAGTGGCATGGTCAGAACATTGATGGCTCGCTGCGGGGGTGGGTGGGTGTTTAGGTGCCATGTGACGGGCACCCTCGCTAACCTTTCTGTGCTGCCTGGGGTCTGCCAGAGGGGAGAAGCCCCTGTGAAACTGCTGGTAAACGTTTCTTATTGTGTAAAGAAAACAAGCCTGAATGAAACTTGATCTGGGATGGAGTTCCTCTGTCTTTGCTAAGCTGGGGGAGGGGTGCAGGGCATGGCAGGGACCAGGCAAGTATCACTGGAGCTGCTCTCGGGCCTGTGAGGAAGTGGTTTGATGGACGGTGCTCTGAGCAGGCAGTGACTGGTGGGCAGCACGGCTGTGGGATGGTGCTAGGAGCACTGGTTGAACTGGTGCAGCCACAATGCCGGCATTGCTCCTCTGAGCTAGGAGTGCAGGCTGGCAGGGTTAGGAGAGCGGCTGGGGTGTGCACCGGCAGGTGGTGTGTCTGAACGATTAAAAGCTCTTGTGGGTGAGAGCATCTTACAAGTATGGCGGAGGCCCAAAGCAGTGGGCCAGACCCCGCCTGCTCTAGTGTAGATGAGGAGCAGCAGCAGAGTTTCCATGGTCACCCAGGACCAGGGAGAACAGGGTCCCTTGCTGCGTTTTTGGTTTCTTTAAATACAGTCATTTCATATGGAAGCAAAGGGGTGGCCTGGAAGACAGCCTTCCCACATAGATCCCTGGCTGACCGCCCTTGGCTGTGAAAAGCTCCCCGCCTTGCACCAGCAACTCTGCCTTCCCCATTTCAAAACCACAGCTCATTCCCTTTGGGTGGAGCTATAGCTCACGGCTATTTTATCAGTGGTACGACTGAGCTGCACAGTCCTCTCCCCCAACCAACAGCGACGCTAGGTAGGGGGAAGTCATGTGCTATGCTGGCTGAGCCATCTCCGCAGTGGCGCAGGCGTTTTAGGGTTGTCTTTGATCCCTGCAGTTTCCCCCTTCCAGGTGAGCAGCACGCATTGCCGTACCCAGAGACTAAAGCACTCCTAAATCCCCGGAGCTGCTGAATGCAGCCTTCCTGCTGTGCGCACACTCGCTTGCGCGCTCTCTCTCTCACATTTTTCTGCACATCCTGCAAGAGACACGACTGGACACTAGACCAATGTTCACAACCCCCAGTGTTCCCTCCGGCTCAGAGGACAGGTCGCAAATCAAAAGCTGCAGCCGAGCCAGCACTAGACACGCAAGTTCTTCTTCCCTCCCCTCGGCCTGTGCCCGGGAGCAGCTCCCACCTGCTGCACGCTTGGCAAGCGGAGGAGGAAGGAAGGCGGGAGAGAGCAAAGGCTTTTGTTTGCGCAAAGCTTGCTGGGGGCCGGGCTGGAGGCCGCTCTGGGCCTAGTGAGACTGAAATCCTTGCAGAAAACACAGAGCTCATTAGCCATAGGGAAGGGACCGACGACGAAAGCTGCCATTTGTATCCATCCCCAGCAATTTCCCAGTCTCGTTCCCAATGGAATAGGTCCAGAGCGAGGGGGACCCATGGCAGGTGCTTATCGTTCACCTTGTAGGTATTAGTGTCTGGTTCTCGCTTTGGTTCCGTGAGATAAGGCCCCATCTACACTGTAATTACACCTGAGTGAGGAGATGCCATTGTCACCTGGCTGCTCATCACACTGTTCCAGCCTGGAGTCGGACCTTACACATGGCCACTAACTAAGCTCAGCGAATAGGATTGACGTGGCTTTAACTGGGGTCTCCAAGCGCGTTACTGCCTCATAAGGCCAACACTTCAGGTGCTGTCTTCATTACTGATTGCAACGGCGTTGCTAGCAGGTCAGGAGACAGCCACCTTGTCACTGTGGTCTGGAGGGCTCGTAAAGCTCTTGCTAAAGGTAAATGACGCTTGAAATGTGGCTGTGAAATCTGGGCAAGAAAAAGGTGTTAAAACATGGCAGGGTCGTGCCGAGGTGGACAGCAAAAGAAACTCAGGTGGAGGAGCCGCATTTTGGCCCTAGGTGGTATCTAGGTATCTGCCAGAGCTTAAGCACGGTTATAACACAGATGGGCCCCAGCCGTGTTTCACAAGAGACTGGGAACGGTTGTAGTAGAGTAGGCTGCCAGAGATGGATGAATGAACAGACCAAATGCAGCCTCTGTGGCTGTCTCTAAACAAGCATTGTTCAGGGTATTTCACACCTGGGCATCTCTGTGACTGATGGAAGGGAGCGCTAGTGTGAACAGGGCTGGGGTGGTTTTGCCACCTTGTGTCCTCACCCTGTAGGGAGCAGGTCTAAATACCAAGTGGGATTAAGAGTTCCCAAGCCCTGTGCTCCAACGCTCCTGCTGTTGCCATCACAGGGGAGAGTTTACTCAAGGACACCGGTGTAATTCAGGCTTGTGGCTTGTCCAGGTCAAAGGACAGTGGATGCACTGCTGACTCCTGCTCCTCCTGGCCCCATCCATAGCAGGGGCGGTAACCATCTCTCTCCACTGCCTGTCCCAGCTGCGGATATGAACAATGTCTCTCCTAACAGTGTTACAAACCAACCTAGGGTAGAGCCATCACCCACCCCACAGGTATTCTGGCACAAGGCTTTGGCTGGCACCGTTTGCAAAACATAAGCCCCTGTCCTCTCCTGAATGAGGACTCCTTGCCCAGTTAAATGGGTGTGCCATCGACCGTGTTTCCAACCTGCTGGGTGCTAGCCCTGTTTGAGCTGTACCTCGGACAGGCTTTCTGTGTGTGAATTAGAGAGAGGGAGACCATGTACGCAGTTCAGAAATAGCAGGCAACGTTAACGATTAAGAAGAGCCAGGCTGTCACTTCTGCCTTTGAATGCATCTGCCTCCAAAGGAAACATTCAGCTACCCTGGCAAGGAACGAAATCCCCCCCTGAATTCCTCTCCCACGGTAGCTTTGGAGAAGGGTTGTACGTTAATCTGCAGCCACACTGCCCTCACGTGGTCGGTCCCCAGAGAGGGGTGCTGCGGGGCCAGGAGGGGAAGGAGGATGGAAGAGGAGAGGCTATGTGTGTGTTGGGGACATTACACAACTCCAGGAAGGGTACGAGGAAGCTGGGGGACTTGCACTAATTACATGATGGTTAGTAAGGAGGAAGGATGGTCCTATACTTTAGGCCCCCAGTTAGAAGTCAGGACTACTGGGGTGAAATCCTGGCCCCACTGAAGTCACTAGCAACAGGATGCTAGTCCCACTCTCCCTCTAACTCTGGGATCTCGGGTGAGTCCCTTCCAGCTTGGCTGGCAGAGGTTCTGAGCAACGACAGCTTGATTGCTCTGTTCTATTCGTTCTCTCCAAACACCTGGCACTGGTCACTGCTGAAAGACAAGATACTCGGCTGGCTGGACCATTGGTCTGACCCATTATGGCCGTTCTTATGTTCATTACCTCTGAAAATCAGGCCCTCGGTGGCCTTGCTGTAGGTCACACAGTAAGTCAGTGGCAAACCGTGTCCTGCCTTTCATTTCCTGCTCTTCCCACCAGTCCTTGTTGCTGTGTGGGTCTGGGCTGAGTGCTGTATGGTGTGGGGGCTGGATGGGCAGCCTGCAGGCTCCAGTTCAAGCCCTGCAGAACAGATCTATTGTTAACTAACGCAACAGTCTCTCACTTCCCCGCCATGACTCCATCACTGCTGCCTTGTGCCATCTCCGGCTGCAGGCTCAGGCCTTCATAGAGGGCCATAAAGTCCAGCGGAGACTTGAGTGATTCAAGCCACAGACTAGGTGAAGTGCTGGGAGGACCTAGCCGCAGTCGACAGAGCAGCGCACGCTGGAGGAGGGGAAGGTGGTTCGACGTATGAGAATGGTGAGTGCTGATCGGCCAGGCTGAAGCACAGCTGGGGCTGGCTAGCATGGATAGGCCAGCTGGGGATACAGTGTGCTTTAAGCCAAGGGGTGAACAACGCTGGAACGTTGTTTTAACCTAGCCCCATGAGCTAACCAAGCTATGCCCCAGCCCAGTGCAGCCACCACCACACCAAGCCCTGCGTAAGCATATTTGAAAGTCCTGTGGCTGTGGGGCTAAGCTGTTCATTACACAGAGGTTATCCTCTTCCTCCCCCAGGCAGGCACTACCCTCCTCTCTGCGCCGCATTCTCCCCTCCAGCACAGGAATCATTCCCGTGGACCCGCTGAATCCTGGAGGAGGGGCTAATCGGGTGCCCGGGGGTCCCGCTCTGGGATCTAGTTTACAAAGCTGTGACAATGCATTTATCTCAGGGCAGCCGGGGGAGGGGGAGGTCAGGGAAGCTGCTGGTGACAGTGCAGCGCAGCTAAACTTGGGAGCCAGCAAATCCAAGACTGTTTAGGGTGATAAAGTGAAAAGCAGCATAAACTGGGGGCATGTCTTGGCCCCTTTCTCTCCCTTCCCCCACCTGATAAGCTGCTCAGGAGCCTGTGATGGGATCTGCGAAATCTCCTCCACCCCAAGGGGAGAAATTCAAAGGAAAGAGAGCAACAAGGTCACACCTTCCATTAAGTGCCTGACATTTGCATTTAACCCAGATGAACAAGATGCTTGCTGTAAATACCAGTGAATAATTAAACAAATGAAACCAGGCTGAGCTTGGAGATGGGCAGAGACAGCAAGGAAGTTTCTGCAAACAGGTCACATTTCAGTGTGTGTTCACTGGCGCCACCTATTGAGTTTGCTCTCCTTGAACGTGGTTAGTGTATGGATGGGGCCCATCTACCCTCCAAGCACGAACCATCTTCGAACCACGTCCCGAGTGAGGGATAGGGAAACCGGCCATATTGGCCCCGCGTCTCTGAACATGGTAGAAGTGGCCGTGTGGATCTGTAGAGCTAGGCGCTTATATCCCCATTTTACAGATGGGGAGATGAGACAGAAGTGTTCAGAGCTCCTGCGGATTTAGACACTCCGCTTTCTGAAGCTAATAGGAATCGTGTGTCTAAATCCCTTGAGTGGCTTTGGAAAAAGTCTCAGGCTAACTGACTTGCTCCAGAGCGCACAAAGAGTCTGTGGAAGAGCTGTGGGCTGAATCCAGATCTCCTGAGTCTCAGGTCGGTGCCTTAACTACTAAGCCCTCCTTTCCCCTCCCAGAAAGCCATTCTCCACAGCAAGCGCTGGAGGATAGTGACACGTGGCTGAAGCTCAGATTTCCTGACCCCATCAGAGAGAGAGAGAGAAAGAGAGAAGACAGATATTGCCAGAAATATTTGCTTGGTCATGTTCTGTGAAAACTAGTCACCAAGGAAGCAGCCCACGTTGCACAGCTGGGGAACTCCGGCATGGGTCTGTACAAACAAATCCACCAACCTTACGGACCAGTCTACGCTCCAGACTCAGTATCAGCCAGGGGAGAGAGTGGTTAAAGCAGGCCTGGGCAGCCCTGGCATTCCAAGGTTTTGGGGGGGGATGGGGACGGGGACGGACACTAGACTGAGTTATAGCCGTTTTAGTCTGTATCCACAAAAAGAACAGGAGTACTTGTGGCACCTTAAAGACTAACAAAAGCTTATGCTCAGATAAATGTGTTAGTCTCTAAGGTGCCACAAGTACTCCTGTTCTTTTAGTCTGAGTTAGAAACCTCACCCTAACTTGAGCAGAGTTTAAACACACATGCTGGCTTCAGGGGCGGCTCCAGGCACCAGCGCAGCAAGCGCGTGCCTGGGGCGGCAAGCCATGGGGGGCGGGCTGCCGGTTGCTGTGAGGGTGGCAGTCAAGCAGCCTTTGGCGGCTTGCCTGTGGGAGGTCTGCCGGTCCCACGGCTTTGGCGGCGGGTACGCCGAAGGTGCGGGACCAGCAGATCACCCGCAGAAACGCCGCCGAATCCACATGACTGGCGGACTGCCCGCAGGCGTGCCACCGAAGGCTGCCTACATGCTAGAGCCGCCCCTGGCTGGCTTTCCACAAGAGAAGTCTACACTCTACACAGCTTTAGGAACAGAAGGCCTCTTTCTCCCCTCCTCCCCCCATCGAGGCTGGCGCTAGTCGATGCCATATCGATGGAGTGGGCGTCTAATACCAATTTACAATTTCTCTCGTCTCCTCACCCCTGCGCCCCTTTCTCACCGCGTCTCCTTAGCGAGACACGACTGCGTTCCGGTTTGGGACGAACTCGCACGTGTGGCTTGACAGACGGTGACGCTCCCAGGCGTGGGATTCCCGTACAATGCACCCTCGTGATCTCCAGGGGGACATCAGGTCTGGTCCAAAACACTTGCAGCACGATAACCGAAGCCCCTGTGGCAGATTCGTGGCAGCAGGCCCACCGGTCGGGGCCAGAGCTGGGGCGGTCTGCCCACCCGGCAGCGGCGCACCGGCTGTGTCGGAGGTGCCTTTCGTTTAGACACTGGGGGTGAAATCCTGGCCCCACTGAAGCCTTAGGGAGTTTTGTCATGCATCTCACTGGGGCTAGGATTTGACTCTGGGGCCTTCTCTACAGCGTGGCCTTGTTCACACAGGAGAGTTTTGCTGGCGTAGCTACACCAGCAAAACCCTCTAGGGTGGATGTGGCTCTATTGGTATTACAGTGCTTATACCAATCCAGCTTGTGCCGGCTCAGGGCACTGCCATGAGCATTGCTGGTATAAGTTATACCGGTATGAGTGCCACTGAAAATCAGCTCACGTGCCGCCTTCAGCACCCGTGCCATAGGTTGCCGACCCCTGGTCTGGGGCATGTGGGGGGTGATCCCTGACCCACAGGGCGGGGCTAGAAGAAGCCCCTTGGTTAGATGCAGTTATACTGGTAAATTGGCGCCGGTACAGCTTGTTTTGCTCATGGTGGTGGCTTTACTGGATGGCTATAAAACGCAGCGTTGTCACCACAGCTGTGTCCACACAGGGGCTCTTTGCTGGGACAGCACATCATGTTCCTGTACCGGTGCAGCGCTCCCAGTGTCGTCATGGGCTTACAGGCAAAGACTAAGCTTTCTGGGGTAGGCAACAGGCCGCCCTGTGCGGCTGTACAGTGCCCAACGGGGCATCGAGCTCAGTTAGCGTCTCTCGCCCCTACAATCAAAGCCTGAATGTCAGTGCGTTCCGCAGTGACGGGGGGCTGTGCGTGACCGCACGCGTTCGGCTATTCATGCTGGGGCTGGGGCTCGGTGCTGCGAGTACCCCGTGCAGACAAAGGCAGAACCAGGAGGAGGCGGATAGAACCCGCCACTGTGCATGTGCCAGTGCTCAGCTGTGCCGTGCTGGGGGGGGGGGGGCGGGGGGAGGACGACTCCCTCTTGATCAGCTGCCTCTGCACAGCCGGAGACTTGGTGACCCTTGTTACTGAGAGCGCTCGCCAAGGCTGGCTCATAAACAGCGGCCCCACCCTGCCTCCACCCCGCCAGGGTTGTGCCAAGGGATTTCGGGAAGCAGCTGGTTGGCCCCGCCCTCTGGTGCTCATTATCAGTTCTGAACAGACACCCTCCTGCACAGAAGAGGTGCAGGGACCAACATGCTTTCCCCTTCGCTGGGGCCCCTCATCTGGGGCCCCTAAGCAGCCTCCGCAGAGCAGAATATAACCCTATCAGAGTGGGAAGAGGACTCTAGTGCAGCTAGTCGAATACACTAATCTATGACCCCGGCTTGTTCTCCCCTGAATTTGATTTTGCTTTTTCCTGCATTGCCTCTCTTGAAAATGAGGTTCCATTAGCACTGGTCCAATGCTGCCAAAGGTCATGATATTTGGGGGTCTTCGTAAAGCCCCAGCTCCTGGAGTCAGGTGATTGAGAATCTCAAATTTCATTGACAGAGTGAGTGTTTAGCTCCCCTGGCTGTGGAGAAATGCGAGGAAATGTGAAGCGACGACACCGTAAAGGCTCAGAAACCAGAAGGCCAAGAAAAAGAGCCCAAATACTTAGAATCATAGAAGATTAGGGTTGGAAGAGATCTCAGGAGGTCATCTAGTCCAACCCCCTGCTCAAAGCAGGACCAACCCCAACTAGATCATCCCAGCCAGGGCTTTGTCAAGCCGGACCTTACTTATCATTGTTTTAAAACAGTCTCATGATTTTGGGGGGCCGGACTCACGCTCGTTGAACGTGTGGGCTTGCCAATGCTACTGCTTCGATTCAGGCATTCGTGGGTGGCCTGGGGACATGCCTAGGAGGAGACCCCATAACAGGTTGTGAAGAAGTGGCCCTGTTCACAATTGGCTCTTAGGAGTCCAGAGGGGAAAGCTGGGCCATGGGGGTAAAAAGGAGGTGGCCGTGGTCCTAGGCAGCCTGCGTTCTGACCTTGCTGTGGTCGTACTTGTGGAACTTGCTTTTACCCCGACGGACCGCAGCATCCTGAGCCTCTTAGCACTTGTCTGGGGGAAACTGCAACAGCAAAGCCCCCATGCTGGCAGAGGAACGGCCGAGGTGGGAGGTGGCCAGGATCCCTCTGCTGAGCCCTTCCAGGGCGTGAGAGAAGAATGTGGCCATGACAAGCAGCTAGAAGGTACTTCCAGAGTCACTGGCGTGGGGGTCTGGCTATTGATGGGCCTTGCCAGCCCACAGTAGCAGACCATGGAGGGACATTACAGGTGTATCGGACTGTGGAGGCCTCTGTGTCTCCCTCCCCTCCATCGCTCAGAACAGGGGGCAGGGGGGTGAAAGATGCCAGGACTTGATGTGAAGATATGACCCCAGCAGGACCCTTCGGCACACCAAGATCTAAGAGATGCTCACAGGAAACTACAAGATTTCAACAGCCTCCCTTTTTCTTGAGTAACTCTGGGGCAAAGGGCACATCTGACGTCCCAGCAGGAGAGACGTTTACATCTGGCAGCCCGGTTCCTCTTTCGGGGATCAGATTAGAAGAACCGCTGGCAAGCTGAGTGTGCATCAGCAGACAGAGGCTGAGTCAGGGGAGGGACGTCTGCGGCTGATTTTCCTTCACCCCCTTCAATCACAACCCGCTGGGTGCAAAGTTCAGTCTGACTCCCTTTCTCTGAAATAAACTGGCTTCTCTGTGTAAGAAATAAATGAACTGCTGGGCTCACCAGCAGGCAGCAATGCCCCTATTGAGATCCTCATGCGGCCCCATCTCCGCAGTAGGAGAGCGCCAATGATCTAGCATTTAAAGTATCTACCACAAAAATAGCTCCACAACAGAGTTTGAAACTCTGCAGGGTGGGGAATGAGAATCAAAGCAACAATCAGGCACGTCAATATCACAGCGATGGCCGCAGTGAGGCGCCTGGATTAGATAGGGATTGGGAACAGAGTATAGATTGTTTCACTTCTCCACTGCTGATTCCAATCCATCCCCAACCAACACTGAATGTTGTTACCATCTCAAAGAGTAATGAACCTTGTTACTACCTGTGTGAATAGAGCAGCTGGTCTCAGCTCTGATCCCCGGCATGCATCACATTCAAAATCACTATCACAACTGGTAAGTTTGAGCAAGGACAGAATCGATCCCGGAGACAGCTGCCGTCTACTCTTTGAGGTGGCCTCCCCAGGCTAAGCAGGAGGCAAGTCTGCCCTGCTCATGCCTCTGCTGTATCTACGCTGGGGAGGGTGTTGGTCTCCACTCCAGCATCCTTCATTAGCGTGAAGTTCATGTTCTTTTTAAAGGAGGGGAAGAGACACCATGGCCACGTTTAACAGAGACCTAGTGTTAAAGCAGCCGTGTAAGCACCCCGAGCAGGCGGTCTCCATGGCAGACTCAGTCCTTGGTCCCTCAGCAGAGACTGACTGACTGTGGGGTTGGTTCTGTGATGTGGATGCTTGTCCATGAGGAGCTGATGGTGACCCACCAACTCATTTCACACAGGCCAAAGAGCAGCCCTGCTGGGGATGACTCAGATCACACGTTAAGGCCATGTCTACACTACAGGGACTAGTGGACTAGGTACGGCACTGTAGCTCTGCCACCATCGCTCCACTGTGTAGCTGCAGCCTACAGCAGTGGAACCGCCTCCCCAAGCGACAGTAACTAGGTCAACAGAAGGATTCTTCCATTGAGCTTGCCACATCCGGACGTGGGATGGGATCCGCATAGCTATGGCACTCTGGGTGTGGATTTTTCACATTCCTGAGTGCTCTAACTATGTCAACCTAAGTTTTACGGGTAGACCAGGCCCAAGCCAGTAACCTAGAGGTGACTGTAGTGTCCCCATATCCTGTTACCAAGTCCCTGCGCCACCCAGCCCCAGTTAAACTCCAGACACTTTCATAAGGAACAGCATGCTCAGAAAGTGTCATCAGCCAGGAGCTCGCTGGAACGATTCTCAGGTGCTTGTGAAACGTTTTCTCTCTTGTGGGTTTTTGACCTCCGGCAGCTCCCATGCCCCAAACCAGCAAATCCCATCTGACTGCGCCACGTGCTGGGGGAGCCTGTGCTAGAGAATGAGATCAAAGACTTTCTGCCGCCCCCACCGTCCTCCAGAGGCAGAAGGCAAATCACTCAGACGGGGCTCTGGCTGCCATGCTCTTCCTTCCCGTAGCCTCCCACCAGAAGCTGAGTGCTAAACAGGTCCCTGCGCCTACCTGCCGGCCAGTGGCATTTCTAGGAGTTCGTTTTAAACAGCTGGGAAACGACGTGCTAATTATAATCAAAACTTAATGAGCATCTGTGCGCTTCCTGGGATTCTTGGAATGAATACACTGCCAGGCACAGCAGGGGCTGATTCAAGCAGGACGCTGGGAACTTTAGGGACCAGGCGCTGTAGTCAGAGTGGGCCTGGAGGCACCAATAAAGCAGAGCCCAGGCAGCAACTGAGCCATCCCGGCCTGCTGGGGGAGGCCATCTTCTCCCTCCTAGCAGAGAGCCCACAGGCTGAGGAGGAGGAGGAAGGAAAGAAAGAATGAATGCTGGGCACTGGGAGGAAGGGGGGACGGGGGGGGAGAGGAAGACTTTGGTGTCATTGTACTTAAGATGGAAAAGGGTGGATTCCAGCAGGTCCTTTCACCTGACTCCACTTCCCCCAGCGCAATAAGAACCAAGCAGGCAGGTGAGTGGCGTTCGGAAGCTTTCTCCAGCCTGAAGGAGACTGCGTCCATCAGCGTAGCGACCATCGCTCAGGCAGGGGGTCCTACAGGGATGGGGGAAAAACCCCTCCCTTCTCTGGAGGCTGCATCTATGCTATGGGCTTCTGTCAGCTGAGCCACAGCGACAGAGCTGCGCTGTTGTAGTCTCCGTAGTGTAGACGTGCCCTGAGGCCGTGACTACACTGCGCTCTCTGAAAGTATCCTCTTGCCCTGGGAACGGTCACATAGACCAGCCCCTGGTGCTTTCATCACCCCCTCCTCTAGCCCTACTCAACTGTTCCTCCCAGCACCCTGGGCTGGACTCTCCTTCCAGGTTCTCCTGATCCCTGGAACTTTCTGCCAAGTGAGAGAATGTAGCCTCCCCCAGGAGGCAGGTACCAGTCAGCTGGGGGTTGCACTGCTGCTCCCCCCTGGCTGAACGGGGTCACATGGCACAGTGGTTATAATGCTGACAGGGAGTCTGGTACAACTTTGTATTATGAGCACTCCTAGGACCGCATTACGCATTACACTCCTAGGCGCGGTACGAACACAGAACAAAAAGACAGGCCTTGCCCGAAGTCCTTACAGGCTACTGCCACTGGCAGCTGGAGCAGCGCCAGGGCAAAAGGGGGAGACTTTCTGGAGCCCTGACTCAGCAAGGGATTCCAGCACATGACTAAGCACGTGAGTCATCCCCAAAGCCACATGCTTAAATGCCTCGCTGAGTCGGCTGTCGATCCTGGCCAGAGTTTTCAGGCATGACTAGTGATTTGGGGGGCTTCATTTCCTGGGTGCCCAACTGGAGATGTTTTAAGGGGGGACTGGCTTTCAGAGCAGGCGGGTGAGCACTCGGCATTGTCCGAAAATCTGGCCCCATTCAGGTGTCCAACTGGGCACCTAAAGTCACTGGCCACTTTTCAAAACCTTGGCACGTGTATTTAAGAAATGTATTAAAACGCAGTTCAGGCACTGATCTAGCAGGGGGCAGACTGGGCCAAATCCTGGAAGGGGATTCAGAGGGAGCCGTGTCTGATGAACTGAGCTTGGGTGCGGTTTTGAGCCCAGCTCCCTTGCGTATGTAGACAGGGCTGCGGTGGGAACATGCTAGAATAGGGAGCGCCGCCTCCCCTCCCCTGTCACCCCCATTGGAAATTTGGGAGCATTCAGCCTCTTGGCACTCTGCGATGGTAGCAGCAGGCCTGGAAAGCTCCTGAAGAGCTGCCACTCACTGCAGCTCACCGGCATTTTTACAGTAAGCAGATTGGGGCAGGGACCCTGTTTGGCTGTGCGTGTTCGTGTGCAGAAAGCGACCCTGGTCTGGGAGCAGAGCAGCTGGGCACTATACGCAAACACCAAGCCAGCTCCTGACCCGAAAGCTGAGCTTGTGAGCAGTTCGCGAATCCCCCCAGTCACAGGCGGGGCTAGTGAAATACCATCACCTTGCACCAAGGCACTGCACCGCGAGGACGTCTCGCTGCAACATCGCTGCATCTCGCGAGTGGTTTCAGATGCTGGCGTTGGGCCGGCGGGTCTCAATGCGAACGCCTCCAGGTTGGCAGGGTGGAGTTGGCTCCACGAGGCGGTGCAGGGTGATGGCACTCCCGGGGAACATGCGGTGTCACTATCGAAAGCTGTTTTGTCAGAGGACTTTTGTACTTGGAGAGAGGTTTTTTTTAATGGCCTGTTTTCTTTACCAATAAAGTGCACCCTTGCCCCTTCTGCAGCCCTCAGTGCTGGGGGGAAGTGGGGGGAGGGACAGGTCTGCGCCACCTCTGAAGAGGTCAATTAAAGGAATTATAAATGTTGGGGAAATGCTGGTTTTTCTCTGTGGGGGTGAAGTTCACCCCTGTGCTGAGAGTGAAGTGCTGGCTTCCATCACGGGCGTGGGAGGTAACCTCCTCCTGAGAGAGCCTCATGGGCTCCCCTGACAGGAGGAGAGCTGTCCAGTCAGACCCCAGTACTGAGCAGTGCAAAAATCGCGCACGGCTCAGGAGCTGTGGGCCACTATCCTTATCTCTCCCAGCTCTCCAAGGTGCAAACGTCCAGATATACATGTGTGCGTCTGTGAATGACAACATGTCGCATGGGGCCCCATCTGTCATTTGTAGATGGTTGTTCTCACAACGGCGAGGTTTGCAACTCCTAGAGGCTCTCGTCAAATAATGTAAAAATCCATCGATTTCTTAGCCCTTTTCTACACATTTCCCTTCAGCGTTTGACACTGAGCCCCTGCTCCTGCAACGATCTCCACGCAAGCCAAACAGTATCCCACTGGTACACAGGAACCACAAACAGGCAGGATCATGTTACTTGTTAGTACAATGGGGCCTTCAGCCTTGTTTGGGTTCCCTAGGTGTCGCTGGAACAGAATCATCAAATCAGCCTATCTGGTTTCTTTGTCCAAGCAGGCAAAGTAAATAAACAGCACAAATAGCAAGAGGTAAATTACCTTTTTGAAAACCTTGTCTCTAAGAATGAGGTGTTACCGAAGGAATTGTTTTTAAATGTGTTCTAATTTGAAAATGTCCTCTTAAAAATATTCACACTTTTTTTTTTTAAAATCACACATTAAACACCCTTTCCCCTTAGGCTACTAATCACACCTCTTATTATTAAGAAGGGGGGGATTTTTAAAACTTCTACTCAGTTTACTTTGGGCTGTATAAGCCAGTGAAATCTGGTTCTTAATGCTGCAGTGTTTGGACAACAAACAGCAGAGGAACTGCTTTAACAAATGTTTCCACTGGAATTTTATGCATCTGTTTTTAGAGCTGAGAAAATATTTGCTTTTAGCCTTAGGTTTTGGAAAAAGATGCTTTTGGAAATACAAATCTAAAGAGACAGTCAGCTCACATTTGGCCCAGTGGTTAAACACACTAATGAGAATTTCAAAGTTTGATCATTGTGACGGGATATGTAAATAAATGAACTGGTGCATATAATTGAATCTCTGATCAGACAGTCAGATTTACACAGATCTAGCCAAATTCAGCCCTGATGTAACTTCACTGAAGACAATGTGGCCTTTTATATTCCTGAGATTTGGATTTAAATGGATCCAGCACCCATCCCGTTGGCATCTGATCATCATAGCAAACTGAAAACAAAACCTAGGAATACGTTACCCGCCGCTCCTAACAAACAACGTGCTGCTAGCCATCCCCGGGCACTGCCACTCAGATCCCACCCAACAGCATGCCCGCTCAGGAGGGAGATGCTTGATTAAATACATGTCTCTCAACATGCACCGAAAGTCCCCACCTTTGGGAGCGGACAGATTCAGAGCAGATGACCCTCCCTTGAGAATCCCTGGCTACAAGCGCTTTATGTGTTTAACGCTGGCATCTGACTGCAAGAGGGCCCCAAGCCATTGGGGTGAAAAGAAATTTGCCAGGAAAAAGAATTAAAGCCCCTTCATGGCAGCAAATGCCAAGTTACAGCTTACAGAGCAACAGTTACTCTACCACATTACTTCTATCCATTAAACACAGGGTGTGTGCAAGGAAAGACAAACCCTACACATGCACAAGGGATGCAACATACATCTGTTGGGACAACCAGAGCCAGAATAAACCAGGCCTCACCTATTCAATCCCCACTTTGGGAGACACTTCAGAGAGACAGAAACAAAAGGATCCCACCGCTATCACCAGCCCCGAAGCAGTGACTACGTTTGGATTCGCTCGCTTTCACAGCAGAAAGGTCAATGCTAGAAACCTCCTCTATCCCCCAGTCTGTCACTTCATGAACTGAATTACAGCCAAGTGTTCTGGGCACAGAGTCAGCTGCCATCCCTCTCTGTCTGTCGCTCCCTTTCACCGTCTCCCCTCGCACACGCTTCCCCTCGGGGAGATCTGTTGCAAAGGCTGAGGCAGTGGTAGCATCACCGCCCACGCAGGAGGGGAGGCAAAGCCGGGGCCTCCTAACTAGAGTGCCTCTCCACCGCAGTGGAGCAAGAGGCACGTCTCATACACACCAGCCAGTCTTTCCTTCTGGCCCCCATGGAGCCGGGGGAGGGGCAGTGCTCAGAAATACTGAGTCATGAAACGAAGAACTGGGACGTGGTCTTTAAACAGCCGCAGGATTTCAGGGATTCCTCCTGCTCCGTCAGCTTCTGCGGGGTCTTTCAGCATGGCTCTGTCCCATGTTGCACCCTTAGAGGGGTGGGCTCGCCGAGGAGCAGTGGCACCAAGCTAGCCTTTCATCAGGGACAGCTCTGGCACCAACAAGCGGGCCATTTAACCCGTGATAGGTAAGGGCTCGATCCTGCATGCTGCTGAGCACCCCCAACTCGTTCGACTTTAAGTGGAGCGTGGGAGGCAGCCTGGCACCTTTCAGGATCAGGGCCTGATTTCTGTTGTACAAACTTCAGCCAGCGTAGCCTGTAGAGATAATGCTCACTTACATTTCAACCCATTTCTGTAGAATGTAAGTAGGCCCAAAAATCTAGCTCCTAACAATAGGCTCGACAATAGCTGGTAAAATTGGAGTGAAGTGAAATGAGACAATTCAGAGGCCAGTTACAGATAAGTTCGGCCGTAACCCCAGGGCCCGTCGTAAACATGTTTTGGTCCTCGCCGGTTATTACAAGTGTTTTGGAAAGCACTATCTGTATTGATAGTTACTGGTCTGGCATTTACGCAGATGTTCATTAAGACAGTGCTCAGTGTTAAATAGCCAATGAGGGAGTAGCAATATTTAATGATGGCAGTAGAAATACAGATATGGTAAAAGGTGGATTTAATGTTGTCTCATGGGGAGCATGATTAGAATTGATTATGCAAAGGGTAGCACACTGATTTGAGCTAGGCATGCCCGTCCACCATCGCAGTACTGTTAGAGGAAGGGCTGTACTCACTTTCCGTCCAGGGACTGATCACCCCTGGGTGCACTGTTCATCTCAGAGTGGGAGTATCAAGCCAGTGTGTGGGGACGCTGTGATGCTTGTTTGCTTTATTTTATTTTAAATAAAGTCTTTAATTTTAATCACTCGTCGTGTCAGCCTCAGTCCCCTACTAAATTTAGTTATCTAGAACCGTCTAGAGGCTCCGATGTTAAAGAATTCAGGTTGGTTTCATCCCTTATCTTTGAACTACGAACACATAAATCAAGGTTATTCCTGGACCCTGGGGGAAAAGCTCCAGGAGCAGAAGGATCCTGCTCTCTGTTGGCTTCCAAACTCCCTCTCTGAAGGAGGTTTCTGTGTTAACCAGCTGCAATGCCGCCTCATGCTCCCGCTTCTTTAAGTGCTGCTGGAAGGTGCTGGATTAGCAGCCCTGGAAAGCCAAGGCCCCTCTCCCTACAGCACTGATGGCAACAGCCTGGCTTTTCCCTCACTGCCCCTGCCCCTCATCCACGCTCCTTGGCCCCTGGGCCAAGAGAGCCAGCCAGGCAGCCAATTGCAGCGATGGTGTTGGGAGGTGGACACTTGCCCACTAGGAATTGGCCTGAGACCATGAATCTGATTTCACCTGAGCTACTCAACAGCCTTCGTACGTCTTGGTCGCTGCTAATCTGGGCTGGATTTGTGCTAGTGACCTAGAACTGAGAGGCTCGTTTCTATTAATAGGCCTGAGCTAGTCACCGTGCCCTTCCCCCTCCCAGCAAGCACGCAGTTCACAGGAGAATGAGACCGTGACAGATCCTAGGGAACTGTTGTGAAAGGGAGAGACCTGGGCTGAGCACCGTGAAGTGCAGCGTATGGATGGCTACGTGGGACACCCCCTCTGGGAAGAGGATTTGCTGACACTGCCGAAAGGCAGCTGATTTCCCAGTGCTGGCCTCTCCCTTTCCAGCCTCGTCACATGATGGATGTCATACAAAATCAGACCCTGAGGGACATGAGATAGGTGAAAGCCCAGAAGAACTAGCTGAAGGCAATGCTCCTCAATGTCACACCTAGCGTGTAGTTCAGTGCACCAGACAAACCCACTTAGACCCATGGAGGCTTCCAGTGGGCCCCAGCCTCTCGAGATGGCATCACGGGATGTGGTGTCCCGCTGAGAAAGCGAAGGTGCTTGGAGAATAGCCTTGCGGGGCAGAGGAAGGTAGCCAGGCGTGGTGCTAGCCCAAGGAATTTTGCTGTCATCTGCACAATCATTCAGCCCATCTGCTGCCACTAGGTAAACACTGCGCTGCCCTGGGTAGATTGGCAATTGCAAGTGTTACAACTTTCTCCAGAGTGTCTGAGGTGCAGTGGGTTTGGAGGCTGTCGCTGGGGGTAGCTGACAAGACTCAATCTGAGGATGAGGAGCTGGCACATTTCCCAGGCCCAAGAGGGGCAGGAAGGTGGCTGGAAGATCCGGCAGCAGCCCTTTTTCCAGAGACTCTCACAGAGCTTTTAACTGTCCTGAGATCATGGGGGTTACTTTAGCCCCCTGAGTCATGTGGAAATGGGGACTTGGTCCCAGGACAGCAGAGCTCACTGCTGCTCGCTCTACATTGTTAGAACACCGGTTGTCCGAGTGGCTCCCAAAGCATCTGACACACGTGAAGGAGGCGATTGTCCAAGCACGTATATTGAACACAGGCGTGAGCTGCAAAGTTTGGAGGTGGATCCAAACTATTCCAAATAGCTCGGACTCCTTCACAGGCCAATGCTATGCACAAAGGTCTCTGTGCTATACAATGTGAAACCTGGATCCCTGAAATAAGACTCTTCCTCTTACCCCAGCCCCTGTGTACCTAAGTAGGTGCAACACAACTTTGAATCAAGCAGGGGCAAGAGAAGCGGGGGGGGGGGGTTTCTCCCTCTCTAGTTTCCTGCAGAGGAAACCACCATTGCTTTAAACATGCTCCTGCAGCGGGATGCAAAGCAGCAAGTGATGGAAGCCTTGTAAGTAGGAACAGGAGGATAAGGCAAACTGACACCTGCAGCCCACTCATCCCCTGGGCACGCTGGCTGGGCTGGTCAGACAGGTTTGGGGCTGGGAGAGGAGGAGGCTGAGGCTCCCAGGAGTTCCTGAGGCTCACCCATTGGGTGTTACACCTCCTTCTAGCCCTTCCTCCTCCTCCTCCTCCCCCGGCCCCCGGGGAACCAGAAAATGGGCGGGGCTTGCACCTGTCTGTTCCCTCAGCCCCCACCAGAGACACCTGCCACCTGCCAGGCAGACGCGGAGCTGAGTTGCCAAGCGACACACTTCGGGCTTTGCTCGTTCATCAGGCCGGGGCCCCTGCACCGCCAGCCCCAGAGCAGGGCAGGCAAAGCCCAGCGGGCCACGTGCTAGAACCAAGGGGGCGAGTTGGGGGGAAGCCAACTTCCTAAAGGGGCGCTGG
Source organism: Mauremys reevesii (assembly GCF_016161935.1). Classification (NCBI taxonomy): domain Eukaryota; kingdom Metazoa; phylum Chordata; order Testudines; family Geoemydidae; genus Mauremys; species Mauremys reevesii. The sequence continues at coordinate 29,314,004 of NC_052637.1, forward strand.
AGCAGCCGGCAAAGCCCGGGGGCCTGCAGGGGGCGGGGGAGGCTCCCGCGTGCGAGTGAATTTACTTTTGCTCAACTTCTGAGTCAAGTTTACAAGCGATAACCCCGGGGGGGAGGGGAAGAAGGTGCCTTTCCCCCATTGAAACCCGCGCAGAGAGCATTGATCACTCACACTCCGCACGTCCCTAGGGAGCGGGGGGTGACTTTGACACACACACACCCTCCCACCCCCCCTTGCTCGCCTTCCCCAGGCACTTACCTTCCTGCCGGGGGATCCTGGGCGCAGCCAGCTCCCTGATCTTCCCAGCCCACGTCTCCGCCAGCTTCAGATTGTCCCCCGGCTCCTGGGCCCCGCACACGCGGAAAGTCCTGGCGAGGCGCTGCCTGGCGGGCGCGGCGTCCCACCAGCCCTTGCGGAAGGGGTAGCAGAAGACGGAGAAGTAGGCGGCCGGCTCGGGCTCGGGCTCCGGCTCCGGCTCCCGGCCGGCGAAGGCAGAGCAGCCGATGCAGTCCGCCAGCTTCAGCGCGGCGCTCCGGCCGGCCGGCGCGGAGCCGACCCGCTGCATGCGCAGCTCCCGGCCTCGGGTGAGACTCAGCGCGTAGCTCGTCTTGGGAGCGGGGTCCAGCAGGGCGAACACCCCGTGGAGCAAAACTTCGGCGGAGTCGCTCTGCGGGGAGCTCGCCCCGGGGCCCGGCTGCCCGCCCTCCATCGCGGGCTCATTTAGCGGCTGCTCCAGCGGCACCTGGTGGGGCAGAGAGCGGGGCAGAGCCGCCGCCGCCGCTGTCACTCGCAGGGACTGGCCCCTGCTGCGGCTGCAGCGCGGCTCTGACACCGGCTGAATGGCTCTGGAGCCCGCGCGCCCTGCTCTCTGCTGACACCCGGCGGCGGCTCTAGGGCACGGCAGCCTCTCCGCTTCCATTCATAAAGCGCGAGACACCCCGCCGCGCAGGGACTATCAACCATTGACCAGGCGAGGAACCGAGTCCCAACAGCTGCTAGGACACGTTGCACCAGTAGGGTGACCAGATGTCCCGATTTTATAGGGACAGTCCCAATATTTGAGACTTTTTCTTGTATAGGCACCTATTACCCCCCACTCCCATCCTGATTTTTTTACATTTGTTGTCTAATCACCAGCCTGCCTCTTAAAACCAGTGGAGCAGGTGTGATCTAGGAGGTTAAAGTGCAAGGCCCGGTGTCAGGAGAGTGGGGCTGCCTTCCTGCTTCAGATTTGCTGTGAAACCCTATTCAAGTGACTCCACTGCCCTGTGCCTCAGTTTCCCTAAACATAAAATTGGGGAGAATATTGTTTATTAATTTATTAGTGTTGCAGTAGCACCTAGTAGGTGCCCCCATCAGGGACCCCCATTGTGCTAGGAGCTGTACAAAAAGACAAAAATCCCTGCCTCCCAAAAGCTTTCAGTAATATCTACCTTTGTCAAGTACTATGAGAAAGTGCAGGGCACATTTTAAGAGGTTCGGCATGTGGTGCATGTTTGCGGGCACTGGAAGGGCAGACGTATGCAAGGCAGAAAAAAAAGACCTTGGATGGAGGATGTGGTATCCTGAGTGGATCAAAAGGACTATTCATCCACAAAGAGATTAGCAGAGGATCGTACAAAATGGGCTACAAACCTCCAGTAATGGAGATGCTGTACAGGGGCAGCTCCAGACACCAGCACTCCAAGCCACGGGAGGCTCTCTGCCGGTCGCCGCGAGGGCGGCAGGCAGGTTGCCTTCGGCAGCATGCCTGTGGAGGGTCTGCTGGTCCCGCAGCTTCAGCGGGCCTCCTGCAGGCGTGCCGCCGAATCCGCGGGACCGGGGACCTCCCACAGGCAAGCCGACGAATCAGCAGGACCAGGGACCTCCCGCAGGCAAGCCGCCGAGGGCAGCCTGCCTGTAGAGCTTGGGACGGCAAAATACCTAGAGCCACCCCTGATGCCCTATAAAAAGATGAGATTCTCACCTTTCTATAGACAAAGAGCAACCATAAACGTTATGGGCTATTGCAGGGGTTGGCAGCCTTTCAGAAGTGATGTGCCAAGTCTTCATTTATTCACTCTAATTTAAGGTTTCACGTTCCAGCCATACATTTTAACATTTTTAGAAGGTCTCTTTCTATAAGACTATAATATATAACAAACTATTGTTGTATGTAAAGTAAATAAGGTTTTTAAAATGTTTAAGAAGCTTCATTTAAAATTAAATTAAAATGCAAAGCCCCCCCAGACCAGTGGCCAGGACCCGGGCAGTGTGAGTGCCACTGAAAATCAGCTCGCGTGCCGCCTTTGGCACACATGCCATAGGTTGCCTACCCCTGGTCTATTGCTTTGATTTGACGTTAAGGGGACCAACAGTAAAGTCGCTCTAGGAGAGAACACAGTGTGAGCGTCTCCTTTGCAGCTATCTGCATAGAACTGCTCACAAAACAGCTGCCAGTCTGTGACATTATTGATATAATCTGGGACCATATAGAACATGATTGCAACCAAGGTCCTGTAGTGGCACCAAATCTTATGTAAAAGGGGTCACATAAGGTGTCTAAGACCAGGTTATGGGTTGCTGGTTATGATTATGCTGTCTATATGTATGTATCATTTTGTAGTTAAAGTTATGAGTATTGGCTCTATACTGTCTGTATTTCAAAGTTGTGCTGTGCTTCTGGGAAACATCCCAGACAAGTTGGTGTTAGCTCTGTCTAGCCTGCTTGATGGCCCATTAAGGACCATCAGCTACACAATTGACCCACTGAGAGAAGGGGTACGCTTTGTAACTCAGCAAAGTATGCAGGGACTTGCCCATGTGACTCCAAACCCCATTTTGCTGTAATTTTCCACAGTAAGAACAAAGAAGTGTTCTTACACCTGGAAAAAGCCTATAAAAGGCTGATGCCTTATCTCCATCTGATCTTCAATCCTGCTTCTTACCTCTGGAGGGACTTTGCTACAAACTGAAGCTCTGAACAAAGGATTGATGACCCATCCCAGTGGGGGATGTACTGCAGAGACTTGTTTTGCACCTGCAGTTTACTCCATCACTGCTACAAGCCTGAACTAAGAACTTTGCCATTGCTGTATGTAATTGATTCCATTTAACCAATTCTAGCTCTCATCTAGATCTTTTTTCCTTTTATGAATAAACCTTTAGATTTTAGATTCTAAAGGATTGGCAACAGCGTGATTTGTGGGTAAGATCTGATTTGTATATTGACCTGGGTCTGGGGCTTGATTCTTTGGGATCGAGAGAACCTTTTTTCTTTTATTGGGGTGTTGGTTTTCATAACCATTCATTCCCAGGACGAGTGGCACTGGTGGTGATACTGGGAAACTGGAGTGTCTAAGGGAATTGCTTGTGAGACTTGTGGTTAGCCAGTGGGGTGAAACCAAAGTCCTCTTTGGCTGGCTGGTTTGGTTTGCCTTAGAGGTGGAGAAACCCCAGCCTTGGGCTGTAACTGCTCTGTTTAAGCAATTGGTCCTGAATTGGCACTCTAAGTTGGGTCCCGCCAGAACCGCATTGTCACACAGTCTCAGGGCAAGTCTACACTTAAAATGCTGCATCGGTGCCTCTGGTTTCAATGCAGTCTGTCGGGACCTCTGAAAAACCAGGACATTCCTGGGAAAGTAGTGTCAGCACCCAGGGGCTGGAGTGCTGTGGATTTCCCCCCAGTGAAACCCACTCCAGGGAAGGAGTGTGCTCGGCTGGTGCTGCTAATAACAGTACAGGAGACGTTTAGGAGAGAGCAGAGACAGAGAGTTGGCACAGAAGACCTTGGCAATTGGGGTGGGGCGGGGTGCTAGTGGTTGACAGATTAAAAAAAAAGCTGGAAAGAAGCCCAACTTCCCTAAGAGGAGGCGTAAGGGCATGGCCCACAGAACAGCGCAATGGGCTGGGATCCTGCAGCAAGAGGCTATGCCCCGATCCAGACAGGTAGAGCACAAGTGCCGGTGACCAGGAGAAATTAACCCAGGGCAAGCGGAATGAGACCAGATGGAGGGAGTGACTGAAAAATGATCAGGACTAGTTTGGGGAAAGAGGAAACACATCTGAGGAATGTGAGCCCATGGTGGTTTACCCTGCCCTGAGCTGATATGTTAGTTGTCATCCCAGGCACCCTTCCCTCTAATTATTACCTGGAGGAGAGGGCGAAAGATTGTCAGTTGGCCTAATTCTGATCTCGCCTACACTTGTAACTCCACTGGCTCCATGATGTGCATGCACAGATGTGAGAGGAGAACCAGCTTCATAGAATCATAGAATATCAGGGTTGGAAGGGACCTCAGGAGGTCATCTAGTCCAACCCCCTGCTCAACGCAGGGCCAATTCCCAGCTAAATCATCCCAGCCAGGGCTTTGTCAAGCCTGACCTTAAAAACCTCTAAGGAAGGAGAGATTCCACCCCCTCCCTAGGTAACCCATTCCAGTACTTCACCACTCTCCTAGTGGAAAAGTTTTTCCTAATATCCAACCTAAACCTCCCCCAAGGAGTCTCTGAGGCAAGTGTGTGAGGGCATTTCTGAGCTTAGACTGAGGATATAGAGTAGGGTGCTCTGCCTCCACTAAAGGGAGCTCCCTGTATCATCAGAGCAGTTTGGGCTTTAAAGGAAGAATGGACAGTATTGTAAGACTGGTGATCACAGGGTATTCTACACTTCAGTGTAAGCCCACCGTGGGACTCGAGTCAGCTGACTTGTGCTAGGGAACCCTGCCCTTGTGCGTCTACATTATGTTTTAACCCTATGTTAAGACTTTTCTAACCTGTGCTTGAATCTAGGGCTCTGGCATCCAGACTGCAGCACACAGACCAGAGGCCCTGGTGCCCCACGTCCACCCCAAATGTGGCCACTCTAGCGGTGCACTGTGGGAACACTTCACTGCCCGTGCTGCAGGCTACAGGAAGTTGGAAGCAGCTGGCTTTGCAAAAGGCTTGATGGTTTGCTCTCCCTTGCAAACCCAGCAGGCTCGCTGATAGTGTGCTTGCAGATCGGTGATCAGAAGAGAATGGGTTAACGCTGACCTGAGCTGGGGCCCTCGCAAAGGGGCGTGGCTTCCATTGAGGAGTGGATTGCAGGTTGTTGGGATAGAGAAGATTGAAGTTATCCCACAATGGGGCATTTCCAACTGACTCCTGGGACCCAAGTCAAGCAGAGCTGCAGCTACACTGCAGAGCAATAGGGCTTGGACTCCAGGTCCCGGATTAACTCAAGCTTGGACCCTCCAGTCCTGCAGGGTCCTTGGACCTTGAGCCTGAGCTCTGGGTTAGCACAATTGCAGTGTAGACACAAGGGGGGGTTAGGCTTGAGCCTGGGCTGAGGCATGGGCGTACACCGCAGTGTAGACATACCCTAAGGCTCTAGAACCTGCGAGGTAGGAGGGTCCCAGCGCTCGGGCTGCAGCCCAAGCCCAGAAGTCTACATAGCAATGAAACAGCCCCACAGCCTGAGCCCCGCGAGCCCGAGTTTACAGGTGTCTAGTTGCTGTGTAGACATAGCCTAAGACTTCTATACCCAAGTCTCATGGTTAGTGAGCTCTCTCTCTCCCCTGTCCCCCAAGGCCCAGATCCCAAGGGCATTGCCTTTCTAAATACCTTTGCGGATATGGGCCTGAGTCCGTATGAGAGATGGATTCTAGCTAGCCCTGTGCCTCTGACCTTCTTTAGAGGTAATGAGTCCTGTGTGCTTAACATGAAACTGCTCCAGTTTCATTTTGATCCTAATCTCTGGCTGCAGTTCCCACCAGTAAGATTTTCCAGGCTTCGCAGGCTATTTGATGTTAACAGATGCTCTGGCTAGTTACACTTGGGAAATTTTTCCCATGTTAAAATTGGAGCAGGTTATGCTGTCTCACTTCTCTGGTAGGAAAACGTGCTTGGAGGTAGCTACATAAATATAGGAAAGACTCTCTCATTTGGAGGACTACACTTTAAAAATAGCCTGTTTGGTGCCATGAGGCAAAGTACCAGCAAACTTAATACATAAATAAACCAATCCAAGGTAAGATAAAGATAGGAAATCTCTCCTACTGATCTTCCTCTGTCTGATGCTTTCATATGAGGGAATCTAGGGTAGTGATTAAGCGCAGACAACTGGGAACCATGGCTTCTCTGTTGCATTCTGACCCCGATTTAGTGTGATTTTGGGCATGTCACTTAACCTAACCATCTGGTAAATAAGGGATAATGTTCATCTCTAAGGAATATTGTTAGGCTTAAGTGTTTGTAAAATACTCTGAGATCATGCTGCAAAACATCTGTTAGTCTATAAGGTGCCACAGGATTCTTTGCTGCTTGTAAAGTCTTAGCAGCATAAGCTCTTGAGAAAGGAAACATCCTAAGAATTGATAATGCAGAGAGAGAAATTTTTGCTGGTACCTTAAAAATGACTAAACAGCTTTTTGCTTCCTCTCAGGAAATTCCTCAGGCCTCACCGGAGGAAACGATGTAACCTTGATAACTATTTCCAGCAGGTGTTGCACTGTGATTGAGGGTGTTTACTTTGGTTTTGGTTTTTCTCTTATTACCATTTTACGTACATATTTCTGCAGCTATGGAATTCCCTGTTTCCTGTCTGTGCCAGTGCTGTCCCTAAATGTAGCCAGCTGACAGTTAAGTCTCTATTGATTCGCCTGTTTGTTGTGTTCTGGCACCAGCTCCCTGTGTGGGGAAGGAGAAAATGTCATTAGTGACTTCACCACATACCCTGTCTAAACAACTAAGCCTAAAGATGATTAGGTGCAGTACAAACTTCTTAGTGATCAGTTAGCAGCCTGATGTGATTTAACCAGATACTGTCATTGGGGTTGAACCAGGGTTCAAAATCCATCCTCTAGTCTGGGTTGTTTCTACCTAGAACAAGGTGAAATTTTTTGGCTAAAAAAGTCAGATTCTGGTCACCCGAAACATTTTGTAAATTCATGTGAAATTCGCCAAATTGTTTCAGTTAAAAAAAAAACTAGAAAAAATCAAAATGTTTCATTTTGACATTTTCGAAACAAGATGTTTTGATATTTCGATCTGAAATGACTTTTTGTTTTGAAATTTACTTCCATTTTTTTTTAGTTAAACTCAAAAATGAAACCAAACATTTTGTTTCAGGTCAAGCAAAATGTTCTGTTGGAACTGAAACAATTCTTTCCTCCATCTTCAGTTTCCTGAAAAATCCAGGAAACAAACCTTGTTTCTGGTTGACCCGAAATGAGGTTGGTTTGTTTGGGCAGCAAACTGAAAATCAGTCATTCACACTGCTCTGCTCCGACCTGGAATTGCTTTAGGAAAGGGGGAAGGGACGGTCTTATGGCTAAAACACAGGACTGGAGATTTGGATTCTGCCATTGACTGGGTTCTGCCATGTGACCATGGGCTGCCCTGTGCCTTACATTTCCCACCTGTAAAATGGGTTTAATAGCTTCGTCTATGTATTAATATGCGGCTTTAAAGTGACCTGCAAAGGGTTTTTAAAAACACGGAGCTTGTATCCTTTTTTTGCTGCTTTATAGGACAGAAGCTGGAGGTCAGGCAGGCATGGGAGGGGATTCGGAAAGGGACAGGCAAGGAGGAAAAGGAAGTGGGATGCAGCAAATCAGTGAGCCAGTGGAGGAGAAAATGGCCACACAGAGGCAAGAGAAGACAGGAGGCAGTAGCCAGTTTGCTGCAGCCAGGTGCCCCAGGCAGTGAAGAAGGCTTAGCAATGTGAGGGAAACAGTCTATATGGGCATATAGACCTTATTCAAAAGTTAATTATTTTTATTCCTTAAGTGAGTTCCATCCTGATAAGCTTTTAAGGTACGTTTTTTTCCCTATCCAGATGAAAACTCTCAAAGAGAAGCTGTCTGACTTATGTCTGCCTAGTTCCTAAATATAAAAATTAAACTGTTTTGTTTCTTAGATGAAATGACTAAATTGTCTCATTTGTGAGACAACGATGACATTTGGTTATAAACTGTCCAACTTATTTTTAATTTTGTAGGTGAATTAATGTTGAGTGGCTGCTGGTTGCTAAAACAATGAGGAGTCCTTGTGGCACCTTAGAGACTAACAAATTTATTTGGGCATAAGCTTTCATGGTCTAGAACCCACTTCAGCAGATGCATGGAGTGAAAAGTACAGTAGCAGGTATAAATATACAGCACATGAAAAGATGGGAGTTGCCTTACCAAGTGAGGGGTCAGTGCTAAAGAGGCCAATTCAATCAGCGTGGATGTGGCCTATTCCCAAGAGTTGACAAGAAGGGGTGAATATCAGCAGAGGGATATTGCTAGCGTCTTTTAAATCCGTTATTTTTCTAAGATTTGCGCTACATTTGGGGTAAGCTGGTGATATAATGTCATCCCGAGTCCTTTGCATGTAGGCAAGCTCATGCCAGCTTTCTTAAAAGTGATCTCCCTTCTGCATTCTTGATATTTTGTGGGAGAGTTCACAAACACACAGTCTCAGTGTGCAAACATCCAATACTCTATTTAGTAACTGCAGGACTTTTCCAAGGCGATACTAGCGAGTGATGATTTAATTGGACCCTGATTGGACCAGGTTGCCTGGTTCCAAGGTCGACCTCACACCGGACTTGACTGAAGGCGGAGGGAGGTGCTGCAAGGCAGAGTGACCAAAGCTTGCAAACCTGAAGAGCTGAGGGTGAGGCCGAGAAGCCTTTGGGATCAATGAGCCCCCTATGGGATCCTCTAGGGCAGGAAGTCATGACATCCATGAACGGGCCACGCCAGCCTTTGACCAGTCTCCCTGCCCCCAAGATAGCCAGCTAGTGAGAAAGGCTGGGCCAGCAACATCACCATCTGGCTCTTTGATTGCACCCTTGGTCCTAATGTGCGCAAGTGCAGCAAATTGCGAGAGCTGAAACGTTTGCAAACCCTCCCTCCCCTCCTCCCCCCTTAGCTTAAGTATCTTATTTTCCCTCTTTTTTTCTTTTTAAATGTGGATCTTTTGTTTTTATTAGCTGGGAGACGTCCCAGCCTTTTTACTCCCTAATTGTGTGAAAGTGTGGCTGTGTGCGAGCTCCTATAGAGTCTCTGAGGGGCGAGTGTCAGAAAGAAGGTGCCCCCGGGTTTAAACAGCCCCGAACTGTCTGACAAAGCTACTCAGGAAAGTGTGTTCCGTGTTCTAACAGTCCTAAGAAACTCAGACTGTCTCATGCACACTTTGGTCTGGGAGAGCTGGTCACACTCTGCTTCTCCGAGTTCTTTAGGGCCTGTATTGTGACATCTTCGTTTCTGGGCGGGGGAGAAGGGTTAATCACCACAGAGGAACTGAAATCGAGGGAGGCAGCTTTGTAATTGGCTGGGAGGTTGTGGTACAGAGAGTGAACAATCATTTGGTTTTGGTATCAAAATACTTTACCAGCTCCAAATGGCAGATTTGACTGACTCGAGTAAACATATTTAATTGGGGGTTATTAACAAGCGGGCAGCCACCTCCTTAAATTGCTTCTTAGGAGCCGTTCTATATTGCATAGGTTCTTACACTGCGCCCATCACCATGGTGTCTGAGCACCTGCCGGGAGTGCGTTAAGCAATGGGACTAATGTCTGTCACAAGTTTGTTGTTCTGAATTGATGATTGTTTGTATTGATTTTCCCACCCATTTTATCTGCAGCGATTTGTCCTTCTTTAGGTGGGAAATTGTTGCCCTGAGTCATTCCCCAAAACATGGCTGCCCCTGGAGTGGGGATGGGATTGCTCAGTGGTTTGAGCATTGGCCTGTTAAACCCAGGGTTGTGAGCTGAATCCTTGAGGGGGCCATTTGGGGATTTAGTTGGGGATTGGTCCTGCTTTGAGCAGGGGGTTGGACTAGATACCTCCTGAGATCCCTTCCAACCATGATAGTCTATGATTCTATGAATTCCAGCCCAGTATACTGCTAACTTGTGGAATTGAACTTGCTTCATTAGCTCCGTTGTTTTAGTCTTAGTTTAGTATTGTGAGCAGTATCTTAGCTTGGGTGAAAAGTTCTCGAGTTTATTTTTGTTTAATAGCTTTAATAAAACATGTTACTTTCACTACATAGCCTGGACTCAGGATCCTAGAGGAGCCTGCTGGGTATTAGCCAGTCAGCACAAAAAGCCCAACCAGCCTCCATCAGTTACTCTTTGGTTCTCCCAGCATGCAGCTCCTCTCAGGCCCTTACTTCCCTAGCAAGACAGCAATAGCAGATGTTCCCCATGCCAAGGCAAACCACATAGGGCACCTCTTCCTCACTGTCCTAGGCTGTGAGAGCGCACCAGGCCACCCCCCTGGCATGCCATCCGGGCTGGAGAACATCAGCTCTCTCTGGGCCCAGGCCTGCCAGGAGCTGAGTGCCCTCGGCAGAGCTGCTCAGAGCTTTGCTGTAGGGACTTGGCGCCCTGCAGCCTTGGGCGCACGACTCTCTGCTGCCTTGCACCTGTTTGCAGCCCTGTGCAAAGTGGGCGTAAAATGCTTCTGCTGGTGGGAGTGAGCAGAAAATTCCGACCTGCTTGTGCGTCATGCTCTCTTTGCTCCGGGGTAAATAGCAATGCACAGTGCAAGCAGCACGGAACCTGGCCCACAGTCTTCTCCTCCCTACCAGTTGTGGAAGGAGATAAACAATTAACTAATCCCTTCTGGAATGCAGCACCTCCCGCTGGGATCATTGCTGCATTCCTGACAGAGCCCAGCTAAGTTCCACTTTAGGCTGGGACGATTTGCGACCTTTGATGACATTGTACCCACTAGGGCTGCCCCTTAACCCATGGCACAATGGTGGTTGTCCTGCTGGTACAGACATGGGTCAAAGGAGCGGACTGCAAGTAGCAGTGAGTGGTCAACCCCTGGCTCCTCTACTGGGGGCTTTCCCACGCTGTGCAGCAGCAGATGTTGAACTCAGTGAATCCTGTCCACACCAGTGAGATAACCCTTTTAAATGCAGTTTGAGGTGGGCAGCTGAGGGAAAGCCGTGGTGCTGGCCATGGTCACATGGGGCAGGATTTTCTGTTGTAGACCCCATCTTAGAAGACCAAGAGTCCATTGAAGTGCACTGAATCACGCTGGGGTTTTCACTGCTATCACTACCGGTAAAATTTCTCTGTAGTTTCCTTGTGTATCATCTGTAAAGCCCCAGAGGAAGGAACGGTGCTCTAATGTGGTGTGTGTGGTTGCCCTCTCGTGGGTGGGCCGTGGAGAGGATGAGGGAGCTAGATCTCTCTTCTAGCTCAAGTGACAGGCTGGTGGTTTGGGAACTGCAGGACCCAGCTCCTTCAACAGTGTAGGTTTATACAGCCGTTGTGTCTTATCTGCTGTGCGCGCTATATGTAAATGTAAGATATTGTATAGGGGACGGAGTTTGCAAAGGCCAGAAATTATTTCCATAATAAACTCTGCCTAGATTCTTTCAGTGGTAGCTCTCAAAGTGCTTTACAGAGGCGGTAAAGTGTCATTTCCATTTTGCAGCTGGGAAAACGGAGGCATAGGGGCAGGGCAGGTGCGAGGATGTTCCGTGCCCTATGTGAAACTTCCACTTTGCACCCTCCTCCGTCCCCGAGCCCCTGCCCTGAGGCGCCCCCCCCCCACGGCAGCTCCCCACACTCCGCCCTGAGGCACACCCCAGCTCACCCCTGCCCCACCTCCTCCCGGAGTACACCGTGGCTGCTTCACTTCTCCCGCCTCCCAGGCTTGCGGCACCTAAGCTGATTGGCGCCGCAAACCTGGGAGGCGGGAGAAGTGAAGCAGCTCACCCCTGCCCCGCCTCCTCCCCGAGCACGCCATTGCTGCTTCACTTCTCCCGCCTCCCAGGCTTGTGGCGCCAATCAGCTTAGGTGCCGCAAGCCTGGGAGGCGGGAGAAGTGAAGCAGCTCACCCCTGCCCCACCTCCTCCCCGAGCACGCCATCGCTGCTTCACTTCTCCCGCCTCCCAGGCTTGTGGCGCCAATCAGCTTAGGTGCCGCAAGCTTGGGAGGCGGGAGAAGTGAAGCAGCCACGGTGTGCTCCAGGAGGAGGTGGGGCAGGGGTGAGCTGGGGTGGGGAGTTCCCCTGCGTACCGCCCCCCGCCTTACTTGCTGCAGGCGGCCCTCCCCGCGCTCCCCTGCCCCAGCTCCCTCCACCTAAATGCCGGCAGCGACCGGGGCAGCCAAAGATCCGGCCGCCACGGTCACTGCCAAAGAAAATGCCGCCCCCCCCCCCCAATCCTAGCGCCTTAGGCAACTGCCTAGGTCGCCTAAATGGTTGCACCGGCCCTGCATAGGGGGTGAAATGACTTGCCCAAAGTCATGGAAGAGGCCAGTGTTAGAGGTGGAATTTGACAGCTCCTTCCTCCCCCGTGTCTCCTAACCCCCAAATCTGGTGGATGGGACACTGACCGCAATGCCTGCTAGTGACAAACCGACCCCACCATGTGGAAGTGGGGGGAGGGATAGCTCAGTGGTTTGAGCATTGGCCTACTAAACCCAGGGTTGTGAGTTCAATCCTTGAGGGGGCCATTTAGGGATCTGGGGCAAAAATTGGTCCTGCTAGTGAAGGCAGGGGGCTGGACTTGATGACCTTTCAAGATCCCTTCCAGTTCTAGGAGATTGGTATATCTCCAATTATTATTATATTAAGTATTCCTAGGTGCAGGTATTGAATTCACAGTTCTCTACAGGAGAATTCAGAGGGGCATCTCTGGCTGAGAGGGCTTTGTACAGACTGCCTTTGCTCTTAAGCCCTTAGCGTTCCAGGGAGTTCAACCTGTTCTGACAAAATCCATCTGCTGATGCATCTTGGCTCCTCTTGTGACTTGTGTCTCGCATTGTCCAGCTGGGTGCCGGAAACAGCTGATTGTGCAATTGCACGCCGGAGCCGGGGGCAGGGTTGTCCTAGGGGAAGAGGTGTGCACAGGGACAGGGTCCCTCGTGCAGCCTGCTTCAGCTTAATATGGAACATTTCTGTTGCCTCTGCTTTAAGTAAGGAACTGGGATCGCAAGCACTGCAGTCATTTTTTTCATGCTCTGAAGGTCTCTCAAGGTAGGGCCTAAACAATTTGAACATTGCCTTGATGATTTGGTGGCTGGGGAGGGCTTGCAGGGCTGAGCTGGAAGCAGAAGACAGCTGCAGTAGTGGAAACTTTCCAGCAAAGATTCTGCTGGAGCAGGCAATACTGATTGGAACCATTCCCACGGCTGGCCAGGACCTAGGTAAGCTCAACAGGACTGACTGCCCCTCCAGAGAGCCTGCAGCTTGGGATTTATACTGTCTGTTGGCACACACCCATGAACAGCTGATTCCATTCCCTACTGTCTATGGGCCCCCCGGATCTTTTACCTACCCCACCCCACTCAGTCTTTGAGTCCCATACCTCTACCCTTTAAGAACATGAGAACATACAAATGGCCATACTGGTTCAGACCAAAGGTCCATCCAGCCCAGTATCTGTCTACCGACAGTGGCCAATGCCAGGTGCCCCAGAGGGAGTGAACCTAACAGGCAATGATCAAGTGATCTCTCTCCTGCCATCCATCCGCACCCTCTGACAAACAGAGGCTAGGGACACCATTCCTTACCCATCTTGGCTATTAGACATTAATGGACTTAACCTCCATGAATGTATCTAGTTCTCTTTAAAACCCTGTTATAGTCCTAGCCTTCACAACCTCCTCAGGCAAGGAGTTCCACAGGTTGCCTGTGCGCTGTGTGAAGAAGAACTTCCTTTTATTTGTTTTAAACCTGCTGGCCATTAATTTCATTTGGTGGCCCCTAGTTCTTATATTATGGGAACAAGTAAATAAATTTTCCTTATTCACTTTCTCCACACCACTCATGATTTTATATACCTCTATCACAGGGGTTGGCAACCTTTCAGAAGGTATTCACATTAATTTAAGGTTTTACGTGCCAGTAATACATTTTAACATTTTTAGAAGGTCTCTTTCTATGCCTATAATATATAACTAAACTATTGTTGTATGTAAAGTAAATAAGGTTTTTTAAATGTTTAAGAAGCTTCATTTAAAATTAAATTAAAATGCAGAGCCCCCTGGACCAGTTACCAGGGCCTGGGCAGTGTGAGTGCCACTGAAAATCAGCTCTCGTGCCACCTTTGGGACCCGTTCCAAACCCCTAATCATTTTAGCTGCCCTTTTCTGAACCTTTTCTAATGCCAGTACATCTTTTTTGAGATGAGGAGACCACATCTGTATGCAGTATTCAAGATGTGGGCGTACCATGGATTTATATAAGGGCAATAAGATATTCTTCGTCTTATTCTCTATCACTTTTTTAATGATTCCTAACATCCTGTTTGTTTTTTTGACTGCCACTACACACTGCATGCACATCTTCAGAGAACTATCCACGATGACTCCAAGATCTCTTTTCTGATTAGTTGTAGCTAATTTAGCCCCCATCATATTGTATGTATAGTTGGGATTATTTTTTCCAATGTGCATTACTTTACATTTATCCACATTAAATTTCATTTGCCATTTTGTTGCTCAGTCACTTAGTTTTGTGAGATCTTTTTGAAGTTCTTCACAGTCTGCTTTGGTCTTAACTATATTGAGCAGTTTAGTACCATCTGCAAACTTTGCCACCTCACTGTTTACCCCTTTCTCCAGATCATTTATGATGAAGTAACAGAGAAGAATCATAGGTGCTGATTCCGTGGGTGCTCCAGGGCTCGAGCACCCAGAGGGAAAAAATGATGGGTGCTGAGCACCCACCAGCAGCCTCCCTACCAGAACCTCTCCCTTCCCCCAGCGCCTCCTGCCAAGCGGCAGGCTCCAGTGATCAGCGCCTCCCCCTCCTTCCCAGCGCCTATCACCTGTCACGGATCAGCTGTTTTGTGGTGTCAGGAGGCACTGGGGGGAGAGGGGAGGAGCGAGGGTGCAGCGTGCTTGGGGTAGGAGACAGGGAATGGGAGAGGTGAGGCAGGGGTGGAGTGGAGGTGGAAAGAAGCAGGGTGGGGTGGGGCATGGGGGAAGGGGTGGAGTGGGGCGGGGCCTGGATGGAGCCAGGGGGAGCATCCCCTGGCAGATTAGAAACTTGGGTATCAGAAGAATAGTCTTGTGACTAAGACACAAGGCCTGGAATCAGGACACTTGGGCTCTATTGCTGACTCTTCCACTGATCTGCTGTGTGACCTTGGTCAAATCACTTTGCTGCTCTGTCTCTGGTTCCTTCGTCTGTCCAAGAAGGGATGATAGCTCCCTGGAGCAGTGTGAGGTCACTATGGTGAAAAGTGCCATTGTGCTACCCATAGACAATATCTAAAATAACTAGTCCATTATTTTGAATGTGCACAGGATGGGCAGGAGCTGAGCGGCAAGTCCCAGGGTTGGAGTGTGCGTGTCCCGATCAAAGACAGTCCTTGGAAGCAGAGACGAGTGGGAACACTTCTCTGGCTCCCTACAATGAAGCCAGGTTCTGCAGTTGCAATTGTAAATCCCACCCTGATTGAAGTCATGTCCCGGACACACCCCGCCTAGCAGATTAATTCATTGTGGCTTTGACATTCTCCAGAGCATGAAGCCCAGAACAGGGCACCAGAAGTGCCGGTAGCTATAGAAAGCCTGGCTGGTTCTTCCTGGTTAATAAGTTACTCAGGAATCTTTGTGGGGTCAGTCTCAACCCTTGGAAATACTACGACTCAGCGTTCCAAAGCCCAGGCACGTCTGTTTTGTCTTTGGTAACTGGCCTGCGGTGACCTCACACACTCCCATCCACTCATAGGACCCTGCTGGTTAGCCACTGTGGCTCACCCCACATGTCAAATGAATTAATAAACCTTGTAGTCAGAGGCCAGAGCTGCTGAGCCCACATGATCCCTAGAGACATTTTTCTTACGAAAAATAGAAACTTTCAGTCGAGCCGTTGCATGTGATTTCCCTGTAACTGTTTCCTTTTATGGTGCAAATCGAGAACTGAACTGTACGTATGGTTCAGGGCTGAACCAGAGAGCAGAGATCTCCAGCAACACGAACCACCTGGCTTTCCCAGGGTTTGTTGGTTCCAATCATACATTTTGTGCAGCTCGGTTCTTGCAAACCTGAATACTGCTGGCAGTGTTTCTAGTGGAAACTTAACAGCAATGCCCCACTGCAGCACTTGTAACCCAGAGGAAGAGAGAGACCCAGGTGACTACGGGTCTAGGTGCTGGTGTGGGTGGGTTAGTGTGAGGGAGCAGGGGAATGGGGGCGGGCGGCTGCCAGGTGTAAGTGATCCCTTTTTCTCTTTTGTTTCACATTGGTGCTTTGCACTCGGTTTTGCATTTCAGGATCAAATGATAAATTCTATGTGACACTCAGCCACACCCACTAAGCCTGGGCTGTTTGCAGTGTGACCTATAACTCAGGCCAAGCTTGTTCAAAGCATGACCTGGATCTGATGAAAGGGGTGAGCAGCTGCTCACAGGGAACCTGGCCTGCGTTTCACGAGCGATTCCAGACCCAGGGATCTGGATAAGGTGTCTGCCCTCCCCACCACTAAAGGACCAGCGGGATCTAGGCACCTAGGTACAAAACCATCCCTATACACAGAATAAAAAAGTAAACCCTACAGCCAAAGGCCTTCTGACTTCACTGGCAGTTTAACTTGGGCTAGCAGAGCAAAATTTTGGCCCACTGAATAGTATTAAGAGGTGTGGGGTTACAGGAAACTACTCTGCAAGATTCGTTCACATGTGAAATTCAATGAATAGGGCGTTTTTCCCCCCTCCATGAACTCCTTAATATTTTAAAGGCCCCAAACTCCCCCAACCAGCATGCGTCTGTTCAGTAAATAATTCCACCGCCAACCAGTCAGTGACACAGATCCCAGATAAGCCTTGTTCAAAGGAGCTAAACCTGCTTAAACCCAGCACTGCTACCTGACCTCTCCCTCCTAATCCTGCCTGTCTGATAACGAAATAAGAAACTCTCGTGAATCTCAGCATTGCTTTCCATGCTGATTGTGCTGACGAGGAGGTCTCTGCATCGTACAAGGCAGGGAACTTGGAGAGTAAATAACCCGCAAGGAAACAGAATCACTTCTTGAGTTGGCCACAAAGGTAAAACTTGATTGTCCCAATTTCCAAAAAGAAAGGAATGAAGCTGATGTCCTCCCATCTTTTCCAGTGGGCAGCACAAAAGTGACTGACTCTATGAAATGCTCATGCTGGCTTTCCCACCAGCTCAGCAGTGGGAACTCTAATGTAGGGGACCCACAGGTGTTTTAAAGCCACATCGCACCTGCTCAGAGCAAATCAATACAACACGGTGCTTAAAATGCTGGCTGCTGCCCCCTTCTTTAATCTAGGGCTCCTGGCAGTGGAGAAGCAGCAGTAGCAATGGTGGGGAAATCTTAGCAAAGAAATCCCAGTGTAGACACAGCTGAAGGTAGTGCAGCCTCTCTGACCCCATTAGTGGCCCAGTGGAGCCTCTGCCCTGTACTGAGTCTGCTGTCACAGTGGTGCCAATTACTGCTAGTTACCATAATAGGCTCCTTGGCGTGATGTGGATGCCCATCCCCCGGGGATTGAAACCACCAATTAATTTCACACAGAGCCTGATCCAAGTCCCACGGGAGTTAATGGGAGTCGGTACATTGGCTTCATGGGATGGAGCCTCAGTCCCATCCAGAAAGGCACAAAGAAATGGTGATCTAGAGATAAAATACAACCACGGATCTTAAAACAAACAAAGGAAGGTTCTGAATGTTTTCATTTCCAGTCTAGTGTTCCACTAAACCTTGCTCCCAGCAAACATAAGGGATATTTGGTCATCATGGCTTTTGGATACGAGAGTCCAGATGGTACAAACTGATTCAGGAAAATCTTCAATTGGGGTGACATTCATCTCCATTGCTCTGTCTGCAGTGGAGATAGCAAGGCCAGAGGTCTGAGGGAGATGCCAGTGCCACCTCTCCTATTGGCAGCCTCTGTGAGATGTGCTGTGCCTGGGGTAGGTGGAGGCAAAGTCCAATGAGTCAGTTGGGAGCTACCAAATCAGACAGTTAAATGAAGGAAACTGTTGGTAGTAAAATGGCTGCCCTGTAACTGCTGCATGGGAGAGCCCTGGAGCGTCCCGCTGCACTGTAAGTCCCTGTTGCTGTCTTTTCCCTATAAGGGTCTTTGAAAGGTCCAGGCCAGAAAGGGAGGGGGAAAACTGAGAATGAGAAAATTCCCCTGGGAGGAGCAGGTTGTTCTGTTCCTTCGCTGCTCACTGACTACCATTACACAAGGCACTGGGGAGACCTCATCCGGATCCTGTGTGAAGTTCTGGTCTCTCACGCTTAAGAAAGATGAAATCAAACTGGAACAGGGGCAACGAAGGGCTACTGGGATGATCAGAGGAATGGAAAACCTACCTAATGAGAGGAGACTCAGAGAGCTTGGCTTGTGTAGTCGAACCAAACACAGGCTATGGGGACATATGATTGCTCTCTATAAATTCATCAGTGGGACAAACACCAGGGAGGGAGAGGAGTTATTTAGGTTAAGCCCTAATGTGGACACAAGAACAAATGCATATAAACTGGTCATCAACAAGTTTAGGCTCAACATTAGGCGAAGGTTTCTAACCATCAGAGGAGCGAAGCTCTGGATCAGCTTCCCAAGGACAGCAGTGGGAACAAAAAACCTCACTGGCTTCCAGGCTGAGCGTGACAAGTCATGGCACTGCTGATGTGGGTCAGAATTGAACCAGCAATCTCTGGGGGAAAGTCTCCCAATCCTATAACCAAACTGCAGCTGTTTTAGCTGAACATAGCCCCCGACAATGGGGCCAAAGCGCCCTTGTGACAGGAGAGTCTAAATTAGTTAGAGGTTTCTTCATTCATGAATCTTGGACACAAGGGCCTACGCAGGAGCCACGTGTGCTTAGGAGCTCTTCATCCTAAACTGCCGTTTGAAATGATCCTAAAGAAGACCTCCAGCTGGTGCCTACCAACCAGGGGCGTTTACAGCAGAGAAAGGATTGCTTTAGTTTGTAACAGGAAGAAGAAAGAGAGATCCATGTGGACGGACGGCCATATTTAAAATAAGATACAAATCTGAGCCCATCTTAACCTATTTGTAAATAATTTGGTGGTGCGGGTGGCTTTTGTTTCCACAGAACTCAAAAGGCCAAACAGTTTGGAATCTATGATGAAAGAAATTTGCTCTTGACCAAGAATCAAAGGGCCAGATTCTGCAACCCTTACCCAAGGGAGTATCCTCTTTGATGTTAGTGGCACTGCTTGCCTTAGTGAGGGCTACTCAGCATGAGTAGGGGTTGCAGAAACTGGTCTAGCATGAAAAGATGATGATGATGCTGAAGAAGCCTTAACTATAGTAACCCCATATCTGTACATCGTGTAAACAGTATTTGAGGGAATGGAGTGCCTCTAGTATAAAATGTATTTATAGGCACCAGGCACTGGGGTGAATATAAATAGAGATGAGCTTAAATCACGAAGCTTGGATCTGAAACTGAATCATAATTTCAACTTTCCCCCAGTTGGTCTGAGGTTGAGTGGTGGATCCAGTCTTGCAGTCCAATGCCCTATAAAAATAAACCAGAGTTGCAGTATTTGGATCCTGAATGAAACTCCCTCGAAGTCCAGGGGATTGGGATCTCTGGTTTTAATTTGGGGATTCACCGATTCTGAAGCGAATGGCAATGAACCGCTACTGTGTAGTGCTTGAAGATGAAGGTTTCCCAGAAGGACAAGATATTTGCTTGCTATCACCTTCAATGCCAGTAGGGATTTCCCATCATCTCCCTTGAAATTACTCTAAGGGTATGTCTATACTATGAAATTAGGTCGATTTTATAGAAGTTGATTTTTTAGAATTCGATTTTATACAGTCTATTGCATATGTCCACACTAAGCACATTAAGTCGGTGGAGACAGAGTGTGTCCTCACTACTGCGGCTAGCATCGACTTACAGAGCAGTGCACTGTGGGTAGCTATCTCACAGTCTCTGCTGCCCATTGGAATTCTGGGTTAAGCTCCCAATGCCTGATGGGGCAAAAACTTTGTTGTGGGCGGTTTTGGGTACATGTCGTCAGGCCCCCCTCCCTGCCTTCTTCCATGAAAGCAACGGCAGACAATCATTTTGCGCCTTTTTTCCGGGGTTCCGTCTGCTGGACCTGCTCAGCCTGCTGCCTGCCTGGATGATTGGAACCCCAGGCAGGCAGCAGGCTGAGCGGGGCTGTACGGCTCAGCCCGCTGCTGGTCTGGGGCTCCGTCCGCCAGCTCCTGCCAGCCAGGGTCCCGCTCAGCTGGCAGAGCTCGGTGAGGTTGATGAGGGGTGCCTGGACAGACATGGCTGTCCTCCCCTTAGAGCACCGAATGGGAGGGACTCCAGGTCTTTCTCTTCTTTAAGTTTCGTCTGATGGAGATTCAGTCCTGTCTGGAATATCATGTGAGCTGGAGGCTTCTGCCTCAGGCTGCTCACCCAGCCGGCATTACCACGGGGTCGCACCTACCCCAGCCTGCCCCTTGCTCCCATGGCTCATGAAGCCTGGACAGTAGTAAGGAGCAGTTCAGCTTGTGGAATGACAAATCAAGAAGGCACGCTATGGGCCACGTTAAGATTATTTCAGAGTCCTAGATAGCATTAGTCCCTATAAAAGGCTTCATGAAAATTTTCCCCTGCCTCTAACAAAAATATTAATTTATCAGAGCAGCTGAAAGGGTAAGGAACCTGGGACTATAACTTAGAGAGATCTTCCATATTATTTAACTCATAATTGATATAATTCAAAGTAAAATTTCACAGCGCGGTCTGTTCTAAGACTAAAAATGCAGGAGGGGAATCAGAAAAAGGAACAGTGACCTGTTTCCACCCAGTGATGTTTTGCATGTTAGGTGAACATGATAACCACTACATTATGGGGCTTCTCTTTTTTTGCCACAGACTTTGCCAAATGCACAGGAATGTTTTCTCTAGCTACAGAAGCTACCTAATGCAATGTCTATATCTATGGCCTTGTGACAGGAGAGTCTAAATTAGTTAGAGGTTTCTTCATTCATGAATCTTGGACACAAGGGCCTACGCAGGAGCCACGTGTGCTTAGGAGCTCTTCATCCTAAACTGCCGTTTGAAATGATCCTAAAGAAGACCTCCAGCTGGTGCCTACCAACCAGGGGCGTTTACAGCAGAGAAAGGATTGCTTTAGTTTGTAACAGGAAGAAGAAAGAGAGATCCATGTGGACGGACGGCCATATTTAAAATAAGATACAAATCTGAGCCCATCTTAACCTATTTGTAAATAATTTGGTGGTGCGGGTGGCTTTTGTTTCCACAGAACTCAAAAGGCCAAACAGTTTGGAATCTATGATGAAAGAAATTTGCTCTTGACCAAGAATCAAAGGGCCAGATTCTGCAACCCTTACCCAAGGGAGTATCCTCTTTGATGTTAGTGGCACTGCTTGCCTTAGTGAGGGCTACTCAGCATGAGTAGGGGTTGCAGAAACTGGTCTAGCATGAAAAGATGATGATGATGCTGAAGAAGCCTTAACTATAGTAACCCCATATCTGTACATCGTGTAAACAGTATTTGAGGGAATGGAGTGTCTCTAGTATAAAATGTATTTATAGGCACCAGGCACTGGGGTGAATATAAATAGAGATGAGCTTGAATCACAAAGCTTGGATCTGAAACTGAATCATAATTTCAACTTTCCCCCGGTTGGTCTGAGGTTGAGTGGTGGATCCAGTCTTGCAGTCCAATGCCCTATAAAAATAAACCAGAGTTGCAGTATTTGGATCCTGAATGAAACTCCCTCGAAGTCCAGGGGATTGGGATCTCTGGTTTTAATTTGGGGATTCACCGATTCTGAAGCGAATGGCAGTGAACCGCTACTGTGCAGTACTTGAAGATGAAGTTTTCCCAGAAGGACAAGATATTTGCTTGCTATCACCTTCAATGCCAGTAGGGATTTCCCATCATCTCCCTTGAAATTACTCTAAGGGTATGTCTATACTACGAAATTAGGTCGATTTTATAGAAGTTGATTTTTTAGAATTCGATTTTATACAGTCTATTGCATATGTCCACACTAAGCACATTAAGTCGGTGGAGACAGAGTGCGTCCTCACTACCGCGGCTAGCATCGACTTACAGAGCAGTGCACTGTGGGTAGCTATCCCACAGTCTCTGCTGCCCATTGGAATTCTGGGTTAAGCTCCCAATGCCTGATGGGGCAAAAACTTTGTCGTGGGCGGTTTTGGGTACATGTCGTCAGGCCCCCCTCCCTGCCTTCTTCCATGAAAGCAACGGCAGACAATCATTTTGCGCCTTTTTTCCGGGGTTCCGTCTGCTGGACCTGCTCAGCCTGCTGCCTGCCTGGATGATTGGAACCCCAGGCAGGCAGCAGGCTGAGCGGGGCTGTGTGGCTCAGCCTGCTGCCGGTCTGGGGCTCCGTCTGCCGGCTCCTGCCAGCCAGGGTCCCGCTCAGCTGGCAGAGCTCGGTGAGGTTGATGAGGGGTGCCTGGACAGACATGGCTATCCTCCTCTTAGAGCACCGAATGGGAGGGACTCCAGGTCTTTCTCTTCTTTAAGTTTCGTCTGATGGAGATTCAGTCCTGTCTGGAATATCATGTGAGCTGGAGGCTTCTGCCTCAGGCTGCTCACCCAGCCGGCATTACCACGGGGTCGCACCTACCCCAGCCTGCCCCTTGCTCCCATGGCTCATGAAGCCTGGACAGTAGGAAGGAGCAGTTCAGCTTGTGGAATGACAAATCAAGAATGAAGGATTGCACTCTATGGGCCATGTTAAGATTATTTCAGAGTCCTAGATAGCATTAGTCTCTATAAAAGGCTTCATGAAAATTTTCCCCTGCCTCTAACAAAAATATTAATTTATCAGAGCAGCTGAAAGGGTAAGGAACCCGGGACTATAACTTAGAGAGAGCTTCCACATTATTTAACTCATAATTGATATAATTCAAAGTAAAATTTCACAGCGCGGTCTGTTCTAAGACTAAAAATGCAGGAGGGGAATCAGAAAAAGGAACAGTGACCTGTTTCCACCCAGTGATGTTTTGCATGTTAGGTGAACATGATAACCACTACATTATGGGGCTTCTCTTTTTTTGCCACAGACTTTGCCAAATGCACAGGAATGTTTTCTCTAGCTACAGAAGCTACCTAATGCAATGTCTATATCTATGGCCTTTCTGCTCACAAAGTGGTCATGCCCCTGCCCAAGGCTGACCCAGCGCAGAGTGCATGTGACACAGCGACCTGGCTCAAGCAGGATCGCTAGTGAGGCACGATACTTTTGCCATTAAGCAAACACAGCAATTCTTTCCTGGCCTCTGCCACTGAAGGCCTCCATGCATTATGCTGTGCCCTATCACTGCGGGAGGACTGCATGAGCTCGGAAAACATGTCATCACAAGTGTGTTTTTTTCGCCTTCTAATCTGCGATAACCTCAGGGACGGAGATGATAAGGGGAGCGTAGAAACATTCTGTGGGGACTGCATGGTCACCTGTGCTGCTGAGTGCTGCTGAGTTCGCCACGCTGGCCAAACAGGAAAGGAAATTCAAAAGTTCCCAGGGCTTTTCCTGTGTACCTGGCTAATGCACCTGAGTTCAAAGTGCTGTCCAGAGCGGTCACAATGGAGCACTCTGGGATAGCTCCTGGAGGCCAATACCGTCTAATTGCGTCCACGCTACCCCAAATTCGACCTGGCAATGTTGATTTCAGTGCTAATCCCCTTGTCGGGGAGGAGTACAGAAATCGATTTTAAGAGCCCTTTAAGTCGACAAAAATGGCTTCATCGTGTGGACAGGTGCAGGGTTAAATCGATCTAATGCTGCTGAATTCGACCTAAACTCGTAGTGAAGACCAGGGCCAAGAACAAAGAAGCTCCAGAGCTCTGTATGTCACCAGCTTTGTTAAATATGGAGAATCAAAGGTGATCTCTTAGCGTAGTTCCACTTTGGGGTGGTTCTCGTAGGCGTGATATGTGTTCTGATGGGTTTTGCTTTTTAGAGAGAACTTCTGCACAGGGCAGCGTATTTGCTGAAGTGGCACCCATGACAGTGAGGGTGGGGTTGATTGCCAGTTCAGGGCCATTCAGTGTCACTGCAGACCCCGAAGGAGAATGGGGAAAGCAAGGGATACTGGATTTTAGGAGTTGGTGCTCCCAGCTGCTGGCAGTCACTTCTATCTAGCACAGGTATTTCTATGGTGCCCATCGATACTGTTGCATCTGAGCACTGTTACCTGTTCAGTGTAATGAAGAGGAAGGAGGCAGGCTTGGGGTGTGTGTGTGTGTGACATCAGACATATAATAGAGTCTCTTTTCCCTTGCTCTGTAGTCTAGCTCCCCTTGGTGGCTGTTGGGGAGAAATAGCATTGCTTGCTTAAGGTCACATGATCTGGTTTATAACCAATGTCATTGTCTAGATTTTAAAAAATAGAGGGTTAAACTACGTAGTGAGGCAGTGTTCCCTAGTGGATAGAGCACTAGCTGGGCCTTGGGAGCTCTACGGTGTCTTTCTGGCTCTGCCACTGGCCTGCTTGGGAAGATCATGTTCCCCTCCTGGGCCTCAGTTTCCCCACCTGTATAATAACAATAATGATGCTTACCTCTGCTTGTAACGTGCTTTGAGATCTGCTGCTGAAAAGCGCTAGGTATTATTTCTATATGTCTGTTAGACTTAGCCCTTATAGCACTGTTCATCTCAAAGCACTTTGCAAAGGTGGGTAGGAATCATTGGCCCCACTGTACAGATGGGGAAACTGAGGCACAGAAAGCTAAGTGACTTGCCCAGGGTTACCAAGCACTCGTTGGTAGAGTTGGGAATGGATGCTAGGACTCCTGGCTCCCATTCCTAATCCATTAGACCATGTCACTTCCTATATATATATCCACAACATGCCAAATCCATCCCAAGGGTAATTCCACTGGCTTTACAGGTGTTCATTTGGCTCCATACTGTGTGAAAAGCGGGTGTCTCACTTCTGAGGGCTAATTCAGACCCTTCTTGGCTTTTGGGCTAAAATCAAGCCTAATATCCATGTGATATGTTGGGGGGATTATGTGTCTGTCCTGCCCCAGGGGAAGATCACCTGTTCATCTTGATGCATCTGCAACCATGATATCCTTTTCTATGTGCAGTTGCTGGGGCCTATTTTTGAGGCATGCTGCTGCCGCCTTGAGGAGGTTCTGTGCAGCTGCTTCTTGAAGTTCATTTCACATCAACTAGGAAACCCAAAGAGATGACTTCCAGCTAAAGCAAGAAGCTTGGTAAGAAAGGGAGTGGATGGCCCATTACATCCCAAGAATGGGATGCATGACGACATCGGGGGAGGTGGGGGAGACAGCTTTCCAAGAGCTTATGCAAAAGTACTTGCTTTGTTTTCTAATTTGTGTTCCTAAAATAACTTGCTCCCCTCCCCCTCCCCAGAGCTCTTCCTTTTGAAGGTCAACATTTGCAAATTAGTGATGTTCTTAATTGCAGCATCTTGGCCACAAGGTGACTGTGACCGATGTTAGATGATTGTGTCCCTCAGTAAGGGGAGAGGACATCGACATCCTTCTAAATGAGAAGGTTTCCTATTATTGTAACATTCATGAGCTCAACCCTCTATATTTGGAAGGGGGAAAATACTGGGAGCAAGGGGGGTTTCTGTGACCTGACAAGCAGAGAGTGCAGTGATTCTGACTGGATTTGAGGGTTCTCATTGCTTGTTGCCCTAAAGCCCAGATTAGTGTAGCATGCCTGGCTGCATTAGAACAAGTTATTAAAAATGCTATTTTCTCCTTCAAGGCAATCAGCAAATCCAGGCAGCTGATCCCATTGGCTTTCTTTTTTTAAAACCTAAAATCTGAACACAAATCAGCATGTGGAGCCAAGATTTCTGTGTCTCACTCTGAATATATAGAGGGATAAGCAGGAATAAAATAACCTGATCAAGTGATGCCTGAGTGAAAGACCCAAAACAATATCTTGGGTAAGGGAAGAGAAGGCAGAGGTGCTCCTAGGAAATTCCAGGGGACACAGGAGAAGGGACATTGCTGGAACAATCATCTCTGCTATTGCAGGTTTCTGACTGCAGTGTGAAAGAGGCATCTTGGGCCACAGGCAAGGATGTGAGGATCAAGGGTTTTGCTGTAGAGCAATCGACACCTATTTCTGTTACACCAAAGTATTTAAAATGCAAGCGGACCTGTAACCCCTGAAATGGCTCGAGCCGATGTTTAAAGTATTGGTATGTCATGTGGCAGAACATTCCGTGCCCGTATTGGCCTTACCAGCCATTTGCGGACGCACCATGGACAGCTCACAACCTGTTAGATGTCAAGGTCTTCTTCGAACACGATGGACGAACATCATCATCATGTCCAGAAAAGTGCCTCTATAAAAGTGGACCTTCTCACTCAGTATCTCTGTTCCCTGTTTGTCTTTGAGTCACATCAACTCATTTTATTGACACAACTAAACTGCTACTCTTCTTAGCATCACAAGGGAAGATGATTTTGTGGTTAAGGCACTAGACCGGGTTGATCGCCATTCCTGGCTCTGCCACTGACTTCTTGTGTGACCTTGGGCAAGTCACTTTAATCTCTCTGGGCCTCAGCTTCCTCTATATAAAATAGGGATGAACATAAGAACATAAGAACATAAGAAAGGCCGTACCGGGTCAGACCAAAGGTCCATCTAGCCCAGTATCTGTCTACCGACAGTGACCAATGCCAGGTGATCCATCTCCATCATGGACTTAAAGAACTTCCTTTTATTTGTTTTAAACTAGTTCTTGTATATGGGAATAAGTAAATAACTTCTCCTTATCCACTTTCTCAACATCACTCATGATTTTATATACCTATCATGTCCCCTTAGTCTCCTCTTTTCCAAACTGAAGAGTCCTAGCCTCTTTAATTTTTCCTCATATGACCCTCTCTAAACCCCCTAATCATTTTAGTTGCTCTTTCTGAACCTTTTCTAGTGCTAGAATATCTTTTCTGTACACAGTATTCGAGATGTGGGCGTACCATGGATTTATATAAGGGCAATAATATATTCTCAGTCTTATTCTCTATCCCTTTTTAATGATTCCTAACATCCTGTTTGCTTTTATCTTCAGAGAACTATCCACGATAACGCCAAGATCTTTTCCAGCCCCATCATGTTGTATGTATAGTTGGGGTTATTTTTTCCAATGTGCATTACTTACATTTATCCACATTAAATTTCATTTGCCATTTTGTTGCCCAATCACTTAGTTTTGTGAGATCTTTCTTAACTATCTTGAGTAGTTTGGTGTCATCTGCAAACTTTCAGATCATTTATGAATAAATTGAATAAACACTAGTTACCTACCCTCCCCTCTCTGAGAATTTACCATTCATTCTACCCACTTTGTTCCCTGTCCTTTAACCAGTTCTCCCATGAAAAGGACCTTTTCTTTTATCCCATGACAGCTTAATTTACCTTGTCAAAGGCTTTCTGAAATCTCTACACACTATGTCCACCGGATCCCCTTGTCCACATGTTTGTGAACTCTAATAGATTGGTAGAAACCATGTTGACTATTGCTCAAGAGTTTATGTTTTTCTATGTGTCTGACAATTTTATTCTTTACTATTGTTTCAACTAATTATCACCCTAGAGCCCTTTTTAAATATAGTCATTGGGTACTGAAGCCGATTTAAAGGACAGGTTACAAACCTTGGTTAGTTCCGTGACTTGTTAATGTTGAGTTTATCAATTAATTCCAAACCTCCTCTAGTGACACTTCAATCTGTGACAGTTCCTCAGATTTGTCACCTACAAAGCCAGCTCAGGTCTGGGAATCTGCAAAGAATCCATTTAGTTTCTCCGCAATGAAGACTTCCTTTGTCTGTCTTGTCTGTTTAGAATGTAATCTCTTTGGGGTAGCATTGTTTCCGATTATGTGTCTATACAGTGCCTAGGACAATGGGGCCAGGCCTCCAAACATGGTGGTAATACAAACAAAAAGCTGATGCTGCTAGAGGAAAGTGAGTGAGCTAGAGTCTGTCCTGACTTGTACAAATGTAACCCAGCCACTGAGTCCTAATCATGGAACGTTTCTTACTCACGATGATGGAAGGGGACCAATGAGCCTGACTCGGGGTCAGATTCTAGGTTATGGAATGGTAGTACGGTACCTAGCTGGCTGGGATGTAGTAAGCTGGAAAGGGGAAGGACGTGAACTGGTGCTGGAGTTAGTTAAATTCCACCAAATGTCACAATGAGGGGAAACGTGATGTAATTGACCAAGAGACCCGTAATCCCACCGCCTGGGGCAGGGAGAAGTGGGACAAGATCTGCCTTGGTTGTCCTAGTCACTCAAGATACTCTTCCTGCGTGCTGGCTTCATTAGGGGCTGTGTCCCTCAGGGATCACCTTACTGCATCTGATCACATGCCAGTGTCTAGGACCCTTGGGACATTTTCAAGCCTCTATGTACTGTTTAAACCTATGGTTAGTACCATATAGATCCTCCTTATCCTCCCCTTGGGATCAGGGAAGGCAGGGGAGTATGGGGTCTCCTCCTTGTACACCGTATTCTCATTATTTCCAAGGAAGACTCAACACCTCTCAATGTGGACTTTAAAATGTTCCATAAAGCCTGCGCCAGGGGACTGAACGCTCACACTCTGGGGAAGGGAGGGTCTCATGTCATGTCACCTTCCAGGTGACTAAACAATGTTGACAGATGCCAAAGGGAATCCAGCCCTCCTCAGAGCTTCACGAGTCTAGAGCAGGTCCCTGCCCTGAGGAGTCTACAGTTTGGTTCAGGAATAATAGATTGAAGAATGGCCACAGACAAAACAGGATAACTGTAGCAAATCAAGGGTTGCAGTGGTAGGAAAGCATTATTATTAATTATTTATTGTGTGTATCATCGGAGCACCTAGAAACCCCAGTCCTGGACCGGGACCCATTTTGCTAAGCGCTGGACAAACAGAACCAAAAGACCGTCTCTGCCCCGAGGAGCTCCCAGTCTAATTACAAGATGAGAGATACCAGATGGATCTAGGCGGACGAGGGAGTACACGTGGACAACAGGACGATATTGGTCAGTGTGGCAGGCAGTGTGATTAGCCATCATGGGGTTACGTTACTGTAAAGTCCTGGTACTAAGGGTTGAGGGGACAAAATGGGATAAGAGGGCAGCAGAAAATGGGGATCCTCAGGGCACAGAACAGACTCTTTATTCTGTACAGGTTCCTACACTGCACTTCTCTGAGCACTTTAGTCCTGGGGGGAGGGGGTCTAGTGGTGGTATTAAGCCCCAGTGTGATGGGACATGCCCCCCTCCCACTGACAGGAAGGTTAACGAGTGTGCCTGCACTGAGGCAGCGCCCATTAGGGGCACCTGCTGGACGTGCACCACATGGTGAACGCGAGTGTAAAAAGGTGAAACTGGCCCTGGAAATGGGGAGTTTGCCTCAGCGTAAGGCGGCTGCTGGGGAGCTCCAGTAGAACGAGAGCCTAGCTACAGGCAATGACTAGCTTTTCCTCCCCATCTCCACTTCGGATTAGGCAAACTGACATTACAAGGGAACCAGGAGGGCTGCTTCCCGCCGGTGACCTGTGGCGGGACTGGGAAGTGCCTCCTGGGACTACAGGCAAAAGAGCTGTAATTGGATTCTGAAAAGACCCTGGAAGTCAGCTGAACTCCTGCGGGGAACAATGAGATTGCCCAGGAGTGGCAAGTAACTCAACAAGCCCATGGCCAAATCCATGCCGATGGTTGGTCAACTTCACCTTGGAATGCCATGTTCGAAACCCATGGCAGGAGGATGGAGTGACCAACACTGTGTAAAACTAGAGACAAATGAAGATCAAATGTAGCCTGGATCAACAACAAAACTAAACCCCTCATGTGCTCTTGGGCTGAAATGGGGAGAAGGGGAAGCTCCACAAACACTACAGAGGATTGCAGGTGACATGTATCAGCAGGAGATTTGAGCCAAGAAATGAGCTGGCCTCCCTGGAACATGAGGCCCTGATTGGCTGATCTATCACTCTCCCAGGATTGATGGTACATCAGATAACTGAGGACCTGGCAGGCCACAGGCCTATATATGTCTGAGTACCCTCAACCCCCATAGACTTAGCAGGCTGGAGGGCTCTCAGCACCATGCCGGACCAGGACCTGGACCATGGCTTGGCTTGCAAGGGTACATTTAAAAAATGAATTTCAAAGGACACTGTTGACATTTGTTCCCAACATTTCCTTTGATTTCCATCATCTGACACCCTTGAATGACCAGAAAATTAAAACCATTTAAGCTAGTAAGTATTTTAGAGCCCCTGGCTAGAAATTCATTTGTCCAGGTCTGACAATGAATATTGTAAAATCTAGAGAGACGAGGTGGGTAAGGTTAGGTAATACCTTTGACTGGACCTGGTGAGAGAGACAAGCTTTCGAGCTACACAGAGTTCTTCTTCAGGTCTGGGAAACATGAGTGTCACAGCTCCATAGAGGGGTGGAATAGATTGTTTAGCATAAGTAGTTAGCAGGTATTTCATGGGACCATTCAAGGTGAAGCTCGGTGTAAGCTCCAAAGCTTGTCTCTCTCACCAACAGAAGTTGGTCCAATAAAAAATATCACCTAATATCCTGGGATCAGCACAGCTACAACAACACAGCATGCATTGTGAAAATCTATTTCTGAGTTTTCCACTCATTACAGCTTCGAACAAACTCCAGAGACTGGTTCTCTATGGGAGATTCACTGCATGCATCCAAATTCTCAAAACAGACCTGACTTGGCACTGGGCCTTGGGTTGCTTCTCGGCTGAGGGTTAGTGTCATCCTCTATTAGCCCACAAGTAGTGTAAAAAACCCTCCAGCTTCCCCCACTCTCTGTAATATTTGATTTAACCATTGGTACCCCTCCGCCCCAATAGATTTTTAGGTGGAGGGAGAAATTGACTATTACTGATACTTAAAATCTAATCCAGGCAATAGTCAATAGGCAGACTACGGGCCAAATCTGGACCACCAGACACGTTTGAATGGACCCCAGAATCTTTTTATTTACTTATTATTATTAATTAGTATTGTTGTTGTTGTTATTGTTTTTTATTATTATTTTATCTGGAGTCTTGACCTTGACTATACCTTGACCAAGACATTTGAACCTTGACAAAAAATAATTGGCTACCTCTGATCTAATCTTTTCCAAGCTCATTTAGTATGGTGACTACACAATACCTCCTCCTGAACCAAAGGCGGGCTGTTAGTGGCAGGTGTGGTCACATTTCCAGATGAGGGACCAAACTGAAGTCACACCTGCACTGCAGTGAATTTAGCCTGAGGTTCTGTTTTAAGCCATTGTCTGTGAGAGCAGATGCAGCGGCAGTGTATCAAACCGCTCTCCTTGTCATTGACATTAGAGATGGAGCATGCTAGCAGTGTTTGGAGAGAAACAGCATTTAACTAACCAACAGTAATGCATGTCCACTCCAGGGAGCCTGAGACTGGAAGAGACCGTTGCAGCTGCTGGCTAAATATAGTGTTCCTGAAAAGAGACAATGCTGTGGAAAGCAGAGAGACAACGGCCTGTAATGGGGCTTTTCTGCATCCTAACCCTTAGCAGGCCAGCACTTTCCACACTGCCCATTGCACGAATACTTAGGAGGAGGGTGAAGAATTATAGGGATCTGCGTTCTCCAAAGAGTCTTAAAAGAATACTGGCAAAGTTGGCAGGTCCTGAATGAGTCCCCTCTTCTCAATTCTTGTGTAGCTGCAAAACCATGCTGTAACTCTCTGCATGTTGTCCAGGAAAATAGGCCAGTAGCTAATAGGCCCAGTTGTATAATAATGAACTTACCTAATGGCTGTGTTGGAAAACTGTCAGGAAAACCTACTGCCCAGGACAAAAGACATTTGGTGCTACCCCTCCAATGAGGATAATAAAATTAATGCTCTTTTACTTGCCCATCAGCTGAAAACCAATTCCTTGCCCTAGAGAAGTGGGGGGTAGAATTTTGTGAGGTTCTATTGCAATAGAACATTTACTCTGCATACTTAATTATCAAATAAATCCTTCAGGGCCCAATCCTGTGACAGGCTGAGACCCTTGATCTATCCCCAGGGGAGCTGAGGGTGCCTGGTACTTTGCAGTATCTGATGTTTCTCAGGCCAGTTCCCGAGACAGAAACATACCCGGCACAGAAACCAATGCCCCAACTGGCAGTTTACGTTGTTAGCAGCCTCAGCACAGAGGCCAAGAATTGAAAGAGACATGGAGACTGGTACGGAGACCAATTGTAGTGCTTCAAGATTTTGTAGCCTGCAGGTCAGGACTGAGGCAAAAGTCAAGGATAGAGAGAGGTTTTTCTACAGGACCCATAGGACTGGCAACCTTCAGGACTGTCCTTTAATGCCTCTCACAGCACTAATCTCCTATGGGAAAGTGATTTAGACTCTAGAGGAACAAACGAATCATCCCAGCAGGACAGGCCAATCTGCACCCACCTCTAAATTCCTTTATTGGAATTCTGTGTGGCCATATCTTGGATACTGTCTCCTATTCCATCCATCCCTTGACCCCTCTGCTCCTGCCAGTATTTGAACCCGAGCTGCTAGGCCAGGGGTGGGCAAACTATGGCCCACGGGCTAGATCCAGCCTGCCAGGCGTTTTAATATGTCCCTCAAGCTTCGGAAGAGTCAGGGGTCGCTCCATGTGGCTCCCGAAAGCAGCAGCATGGCCCTGCTCCGGCACTACAGCTGGGGAGCAGGGTCAGGGGCCTCTCCACATGGCTCCCAGAAGCAGCAGTATAGCTCCTCTCCAGCTCCTATGCATAGGGGCAGCCAGGGGGCTCCGCTCTGCATGTTGCCCCTGCCCCAAGTGCCACCCCCGCAGCTCCCATTGGCTAGGAACCACAGACAATGGGAGCTGCAGGGGCAGTGCCTGTGGACAAGGCAGCGTGCAGAGCCACCTGGCCACGCCTCTGCATAGGAGCCAGAGTGGGAACATGCTGCTGCTTCTGGGAGCTACTTGAGGTAAGAACCGCTCGGAGCACCACCCTCCTACACCCAGGGGCGCGGCCGCCGCCCCGCCGCCGCGCCCATGCATCATGCGCCGAGAGGCCCGGAGCAGCGGCGCGGCGCGGACTGGACTGACGAAGGGAGGGATCGCGATCGCGGCTCAGCTGGACCTCCTCCAGCGGCGCGCGGTTCGCTGGTCCCGGCTCGGTTGGCTGAGCTGCCGCAGTCATGCGGGAGGGAGGTCGAGCCGGAGCGGGACCGAACCAGCGACGGTCATGCCTCTGCGGGCAGGTCCGTCGTCGAGGCTCCGTGGTGGACCTCCAGGGCATGACTGGGCAGGTCCACCGCCCCCCAGCTGCGCCCCTGGGAAAGCGCCCCTGCCTACACCCCAAACTCCTCATCGCCAGCCCCACCCCAGAGCCCGCACCCCAGCTGGAGCCCTCACCTCCACCCCTGCACCCCACTCCCCTGACTCAGCCCAGAGCCCCCTCCTGCACCCTGAACTCCTCATTTCTGGCCCCACCCCAGAGCCCGCACCCCCAACCACAGCCCTCACCCCCTCCTGCACCTTAACCCCAATTTTGTGAGCATTCATGGCCCGCCATACAATTTCTATTCCCAGATGTGGTCCTTGGGCCAAAAAGTTTGCCCACCCCCGTCCTAGGACAACCTGTCTGTGCTGGGAATGACACAGTGAAGGCAGGGAACTGTCCAGCCTGGGAATACCCCAGGCAGAAGAGCGAGATGTGTGTTTCCACCCAAAAGAGGCAACAGCTGGGGAGCTGAAAGCCAAGAGCAGGTGCTCTGGCTGGGCCACTGAGGGGGAATACAGGTGCAGTTGCCCTGAACTCTGACAAACATGTCTAGCAATGGTGTCTTAGTCAGAGATGACACTGATGATGGCTTTGATGGAGAAAGGTTTTCAGTCCTATGTGTCAAGGCTAATTTCCGTAGGATTAGCCAATGTCAGTGTCTTTTTTTTTTTTATGTAAGCAATGCAACCCTGTGCTAAAGTATAATTTAAAATGTTGATTTTTGTAAACATTTTCTGTACTATATATCTACATAATTGTTCTAGGTTTGTCATGTTTGGTACTATTGTGTTTGTGGGAGAAAGGGCTTTCAGATGATACCCAACTTGACCCATTTCTAACAACACTGTACTTTCAAAACTTCCACCAACCAGAGGACCTGGAGCTGGAAGTCGGGGGACAGCAAGTCCCCCCCATATGACAGAGGGTGATGCCATTGCAATTATGATTCTGTAGATTTTTATTAACTGAATGATACCCCCCTTACTTGTTACTTGTTCGTGTAATGAGATTTTACTGCCTTGCGCTCCCAGACTAAATCCCCCCGTTTTCTCCAAAGCCTGGGAGAATAGGTCAACTTTGCAGTCTGCCTTGGAGGTCAACAGAGGTGGGCTCTATCAGACCAAGAGTGGGGAGGTGATTCCAGAGTTCGAGGCCCTCAGCCTCTCTCTCTGGTCTTGTCTGTTCTCGGTTTGTGTCATCCCTCTCTCCCGCACAGTCACTGCACCTGGTCACAATACCCCATGGAAGCCCCGCCCACATGGTGCTAGTTTCTAAGCAGACTCTGTTAGGCTTTGTTTTAAGTGTGGCCTCCTTAACTGTCCCGGGTCTCTATCTGAAATGAAGGTCTCGTATGCACACACCAGTTTGAATGTGGTTTCAGCTCAACCCCTAACAAGGTTTC
Source organism: Mauremys reevesii (assembly GCF_016161935.1). NCBI lineage: Eukaryota > Metazoa > Chordata > Testudines > Geoemydidae > Mauremys > Mauremys reevesii. The sequence goes on from NC_052637.1 coordinate 29,348,604, forward strand.
ACGGGCTGACCAGTCTTGGCCTGCTCTTTCCCTGTCTCATTCCTATCTCCCTACATTTTACCATGCTGTACCCTAGGTGTGCCATACCAATCCCGGTTCAAGACTGCTAACCCCACTCTTCAGTCATTTCCTCTTCAAAACCCCCTTCATCTCCAAAGCCTAAAAAACCGTCCCTTTGCTAACCTTTGCCCTTTGGCCTAGCTCAGGCCCAGCTAATGAGGGGCTAGAACACCCAGAGACAATGACCCTTCCTAGTGTAGATCTTCCAAACAAATGTTTTTGAAAACCCAGTGTGATGACTTGAGCTTTCACTAGAACTGCATTTCCAAAAATGTAGCTTTTCTATGGGTACGTCTGTACTACAATAAACGCCCCGTGGCAGCGAGTCTCAGAGCCCGGGTCAGGTGACTCAGGCTCATGGAGCTTGCACTTACAGGGCTAAAAGAAATAGTGTAGATGTTCCCGCTGGGGCTGGAACCTGAGCTCCGAGACCCACCTCCTGTCGCTGGGTTTCACAGCCCGGGCTCCAGCCCAAGTAGGAATGTCTACTGTGGTATTTTCAGCCTCAGAGGGTGAGCCCGAGCGGTTGACCTGGACTTTGACACTTGCTGCCCTGCGTTTGCTTGGTTTTTTGGCAGTTGCGATCCCTCCTCAAAGGGATGTTTGCTCAATGGGAACTTAGTAGTGCTGACAGAGCAGAAGCCACAATGGGAGAAAATTGGGCATGCTCTCCTGTAGTAACGTATTTGGAGGGGAAGAGCAGTGTGGAGTTACCTAACACCCTCCCTCGTTCCTGCCTTCCAGCCCTCAACAGTTCCTCCCTGATCAGTGGAAGGAACACCAGGTCTCTGTCCTGCCCCAAACAGGCTACTGCTTCTAAAGAAGGGAGGGCAGAGCAGTGCAGGAGAGTGTAGAGAGGAAAAGAGGGTCAAAGCTGCATAGGGTTGCAATTGTCTAATCGCACAAACCCAAACACCCTTGCCCCGCCCCTTCTCTGAGGCCTTGCCCCCACTCCAGCCCCCTTCCCTCCATTGCTTGCTCTCCCCCACCCTCACTCACTTTCACCGGGCTGGGGCAGGAGGTTGTGGGGTGCGGGAGGGCGGTCGGGATGCAGGCTCCAAAAGGGAGTTTGGGTACAGGAGGGGGCTGAGGCAGGGGGTTGGGGTGCAGGAGGGAGTTTGGGTGCAGAAGGGGGTTCCAAGCTGGGGCAGGTGGTTCGGGGTGAGGGCTCTGGGAGGGAGTTTGAGTGTGGGAGGAGGCTCAGGGCTGAGGCAGGGGATGGAGGTGCAGGAGGGGATTCAGGATGCAGACTCCGGCTGGGTGGTCCTTACCTTAGGTGGCTCCCGGAAGCGGTGGCATGTCCAGCAGTGGCTCCTAGGCTCATGGGTGGCCAGGCAGCTGTGCGCGCTGTCCTACCTGCAAGCACTGCCCCCACAACTCCCATTGGCCGCAGTTTCCCATTCCTGGCCAATGGGAGTTGTGGAGTCAGCGCTCGGGGCGGGGGCAGCACGCAGAGATGCCCTGGCTGTGCCTCCACCTATGAGCCTTTGCTGGACATATTGCTGCTCCCAGGAGCAGCATGGAGCCAGGGCAAGTAGGGAGCCTGCCTTAGCCCCATTGCGCCCGCCGGACTTTTAGCAGCCTAAAATCTCCCAGATTGTCTTCAGTAGCCTCCCGGAGATCAAGCCCGATTTTGGGAGATTCCTGGCCAAACCAGGAGGGTTGGCAACCCTAAAGCTGCGTGGTGTGGGAGGTAAAGGGGGCTTCAGCTCTGACCCACCAAGCCTCTCCCCATATCTATGTCCTGCAAAGTTTGTTCCCTCTTCAAAATACGCCTCAACTAACTCCATGTTAGTGCCTGCGTTCGCTGTCCAGCTCCTCAATCTGTGGGGCTACACCAAAACCAGCTCTGCCCGTGGGATGGAGGAGAAGGATGGGCAGGAAGGATCTGTGTGGGCCAGACCAACGGCTGGGAGGCAAAGGGGCAATGCAGAGGCAGTGAAGGGACTAATGTGCATCCAGCGTCTTCTGTGGCTGGTCCAGTCATGGCCAAGGAGCCAGAGGCAGTGGAGGGGGACACCTGGGCTGTGGTAAATGAACGTGATGAGAAATTATTTAAAACAAACAAACAACCCCAAGGAAATTAACTGCCCCAGAACTTTGTGAATGCCGAGTTAGAGCTCAAACCTCTGAAACCAGAAAGTGAAGGGTTAAGGTAACAGAAATGTAAACCCCTGAAAACCAGGAAATACAGAGACAAGGCACATATGAGTCCTGCAATGCAATCTTAACTCTACCCTCCCCAAGCCATGCCTCAATATGCCAGTAACACCCATATTATCACTCTGCCCTTACAGACGCTACAGCCCATTCTGGGAACAAAGCACTTGAGCACTGTAGGACAAAATCCTTCTCTTTACTGAAGCAAAACTTGCTTCATTCAAACACTCAACAAACAAACCTACTCCACACAAACCACCCCAGATTTGCAGAGTGGGAGGCTGAAGGGAAGTGAAGCCATCTGTGTCATTCCCACCCCCCACAAATGTCCCCGTCTCTCAACAATTTCTCCCCACAACTGCTCCACCAGGGCAACCTCCTTCACCTCGCCCTGAGGATTTCTTCTGAGACCGACATTCCTTTCACTTACCCTCTCATTGATCCCTGGAGATCACTGACATTTATGCCACCAGACTGATGGCAATCCCTGAGGCAAGATCAGCTCTCATCTTTCACAGTAACAACTCTGCCAATCTGCTCCAACTACTCCCTCCACCTAATGGCAGTCGGAGCACACACACAGGTAAGTGCTGGAATTAAGAGCTGTAGAACACTGGACAAACAAAGGAACATTCTCTTAGCCATTCCTTGCGTCTACTTATTATGGCAAGCCCCCTTACTGAACCTATGGAGGAAGGATGGGCCAGTGGTTGGGGGCCTTGCAAAGGAATTGGGAAACCCAGGTCCAGTACTGGAGCACGGCAGCTCAGGTTAAGGGGCTTCTTGATTGCAGCTTGGGCTAAAGCGGGGGTGGGCAAACTTTTTGGCCTGAGGACCACATCAGGGAATAGAAATAGTATGGCAGGCCACGAATGCTCACAAAATTGGGGTTGGGGTGCAGGCTGTGGGGTGGGGCTGGGGATGAGGAATTTGGGATGTAGGAGGGTGCTCCAGGCTGGTATCCAGGGGTTTGGAGAGCGGGAGGGGGGTTGGGGCATGGGGAGAAGCTCAGGGGGTGCAGGCTCCAAGCAGCGCTTACCTCAAGCGGCTTCCAAAAGCAGTGGCATGTCCCATCTCCAGCTCCTACACAGAGGCACAGCCAGGTGGCTCTGCACGCTGCCCCGTCCGCAGGCACCACCCCTGCAGCTCCCATTGGAGTGGGTAGGAGCCGGAGTGGGGCCAAGCTGCAACTTATGGGAGCCGCATAGTGTGGCCCCGACCCAGCGCTCCGGCTGGAGCACAAGAGCAGCAAAAGAGCCTGGGAACAGGGCCGGCTTTAGGACGTGCGGGGCCCAATTTGAAAGAGCTGCCACCGAAATGTCGCCAAAGACAGGGGCAGCGATTGAGCTGCCACTGAAACTAGCAGCGGAAATTTGGCGGCAGCTCAAACGGTTGCCGCTGTTTCCGGTGGCACTTCAGGGAAGGGTGTGGGGCTCCTCTTCCAGACTCTGTGGGGCCCGATTCCTGGGAATTGGGGGAATCGCCCTAAAGCTGGCCCTGCCTGGGAACCCGAGTCAGCTGGCATGAGCCCATCGCAAGTTTTCATTGCAGTGTACCTGAGTCTCTCTGCGCCTCAATTCCCCATCTGTAAAAGGGGGGTAGTAGCGTTGTCCTATTTCATGGGGCAACGTGAGGACAGCTGGATCAAAGATTGTGAGGTGCTCACATACCCAGAGGGGGCACCTTGATGGATAGAATCTGTCAGTGGCCCTGCCAGCTCCAGGGAGTTCAGTTTGTATTATGGAGGTGATGTGTGTATTTTAACTTTGCATGTCCTGGTTTTCAGAGGTTTGAGCGTAGCTAAACGTGATGTTCTGGAAGGGCATGAGATACCACCTGGCAACTTTGACTCTGGGTTAATGAAACTCTGGGACAGTTTATAACCGGGAGCAGCTAGTACAAACACTATTTTAAAAACAAAGGGGATGGGACTAGATAAGTCAGGGAAGCCTTGCACAATACTTTTCGTGAAAGGCTGAACATTCTCTTTGTACAGGGCTTTATTTCCTGCCATTCTTCCTTCTGCTACAGGCGCCCAGGGAGATTTTGTGTCGCTCAGTCTCACGCCAAGGTGCGGGAGTGGATCTTTATGGCGATCGCCGAGGTGGGAGTACGTTTTCTGGAGGGGATCTGGGCTGGCATGTTTCCCAAGAGGATGGAGGGTGGGATGAGGAGCCTGTCCTTTCCCTTCAGTGTTGCTGGTTCCAATCCAATGCAGGACCAGGGCATGTACATCCCCAGCAGGCGGTTCTTTGGTGGGGGGTGTGATGAGTTTGGGGGGTCTCAGGCCAGTCCCAACAGCAGGCAGTGTTAGCGGAAAGGGAAGCCCCCAGCCAGGGCAGCAGGGCACTGAGACCAGGGACCCCAGCAAGGTCCCCCTCCCCTGCTACCCTAACCCCTCACAGGCGCCTCTGCACAGTCTGCAGACGGTCCCGCCCATCCTGGGATACCCGGCCCCGGCCCCGGCCCCGCCCCCTCTCCCACAGCCCGCTCCCTCTACCATAGAGACTGCGGTGAGCGTGATTACAGAGCGCCTGCTCTCTCCTCTCCATTGAGTCGCCAGACCGGCGGCCATCTTGGTTCCGGGAAGCGAAGCCATAACCACAGGGCGGGGAAATAAACGGCCCCAACTGCGCCGCCCGGAGGTGGAACTCAGCCTAGGCTTCTTCCTATCTTATCCCCTCCTTAGGGAGCGGTCAGGTGGCGGATAACCGAGGTCCACCTTCATCGGTATCGATACTAGTTAAATGCCCTCACTCAAGATGGCTGCGCGGAAGGGGGAGGAGGAGGAGGAAGGGCTGGAGGTCTAATTAGAAAATGGCCGCCGAAGTGGGGCGGCGCTCTAGCCCGGCAGCTCAGTGATCGTGCCAGCAAGTTGGCGGGCGGGCACAGTGAGTCGGGGTCGGACGTGATCCTCCAGGCGGTTGCGGGCGGCGGCGGGACGGGCTCGCGGGGCGACAGCAGTAGCAGCAGCGCCGGATCTGCCTGAGGGGACCCTCCCAGTCTGATCTTAAAGGGACTCACTCGCCTGACTGCCTCTCGGCAGCCCCCCTGAGCCTAGGGGCCCCTCCCCCTTACGGCCCCCATCTCTTCCCAGGACCCTCCCCTTACTGCCCCCGGCCTAGAGGCCGCCGCCCTATTGCCCCCCTCCCCCGGCGGCCTAAGCGGCGCCTCACCTCGTTGCGCCTCTTACCCCACTCCCTGCCCCTTTCTTATCGGGGGGGGGGTCTTCTCTCCTGCCCACGCTTTGGCGGCTGTTTGTGGGTCCCCTGCTCCCTAGGGCCGTATCCCCTCCCCCCCCGGTCCCTTGGCCTCTATTATCCGGGGGCACCTCAGCTGTCTCGCCTGAGATTCTCTTTCCCCCCCCCCTTGTGTTTAAACGCCGCCCTTCCCTCCCCCCTCCCCTTGCATCGGCTTCTCTGAGCTCGCCCCAGGGGACGCAGCTTCTCCCGCTCTTCCCTTGTAACTTGGATTTAAACCCCCGGGAGCTGCTCCTCACCCTGCAGCCTGTCCCTCGGGTCGCTGTTTTCTCCTCTCCCCCGTCCCGTGCCCTGTTTGACCCCTAGATTTCCAGCCCACCCACCCACACTAGAAGCAAAAGGCCGAGCTTTCGGCTGCCCCCGGCGTGTTGTTTGGCCCCTGTATGCTCAGGCAGGAATTCCTCCTCCTCCCACAGGTGGCAGGTTTTAGGGGTGGTGGACAAAGAGTTAATCCTGGGCTGACTGGTCCCTGTTTGAACTCCCTTTGGAGCCTGCCAGGTGGCCATCCGAGCCTGCTGCAACTGCTGCTTTTTAAATTTTGTTTTATTCTTTTCTTTTATACGTCAGTAGCAGTGGGCTATGGAGATCCTCGCTTGCTGAGGACTCACCCATCTCCCCTCCCACCCCCTAAGGGGCGGTGATAGCAGTTGAGAGGTGGAAAAGGATGCCAAGAAAGCTGTTGTTGCCTTACAAATCTGTTTTTTCTCACTTTCGAGCTCCAAGGGGTTTGCATGATTCCTTGGCAATGAATGCAGCCAAAAGTGGCTACCGGGTCTTCTCGGCGAATTCCACAGCAGCCTGCACCGAGCTGGCAAAGACGATCACAGAGTAAGTCTCCTGTTTCAACTTTGCTTATTTTCCCCCTAGTGCTCGCCATTAGTTGGGAGAGGCTTGCTTCAAATTAGTTCAAAAGGACATCCTGTTCAAAATCATATTACAAAAAATCCCTTCCTTAACTATGTTACTAACGCCTCCTTACATGATTAAAACTGCGATCATTTAAAAAATCGAATTTTAATTTTCCTTGTCGATGCTGACTGTTGGCAACTAAGTTTAAATAACGAAAGTAGACCAGTTGGTTTAACTCATTGTAGTTAATTTCACTTTCAGGTTCCTATCACCCTGCTGCAAAAAGGTTGGACTGCAGCAGAGAAATACTGAGACTCTTGTGTAGACTTAATTGAAATTAGTGATGTATATAACTGGTTTGGGGGATGCTTTTTAAAAAAAATCTACTGAATTCTTTTTTCAGATGCATAATTATGATTTTGCTATTTGAAAGCTTCTGCATTTACTAGAATGAGCAGTGTGCTCTGATCTCATTCCTATTTCTTTACTAAACCCAGCAGGAGTGTATGCTAATAAAAAGTCAGCTACACCCAATTTTTAGGAGGAGTGGAAGAGGCTACCAAAAAAACCCTGCCAGTTTAAGGACAGGTGTGTGCTTGTTCTTTAAGCCCACTTTCGAGGCAGAGTTTGGTCTTGATTTAGTGGAGAAATATTTTTAAGTCCTGTTTGCTGGGATGTTTAGAAACTTATCAAAACCTAGCTACAAAATGTGCTCTTGAATATGACTCGTTTATAAAATGTAACACACACATCTGTACTCTTCTTCTATCATTCACTTTTTGTTAAGTTGGTTTGAAATAGGACACAGTGCGTGGGTGGTTTCTGATATCAAAGTGGCTTTCCTAAGGAGTGGGCATTTGTTTAAAGTTGAGCAGGGTGCAGCTGTCATCATCAAACTGGTTTTGGTCTCTTCTCCACTTACTCTTAGGTTCCATTCCACAATTTATAACAAACTCAGAATTGGGTGGTGGGATCCAGTGCTTGTTTTTCAGTAATAGTGTCTTCACTAATGCACAGAGGCAGCTTATCTCTAGGGGATATATAACAGAGATATTGGCAAATGCAGGTGTGCTATGAACTTGGAGTACTGACAGAGACAGCTTGGCTAGTTGAATGGCTTGTCTAGCTTGTTAAATAAACCTTGTTCTGTACTTAACACAGATAATCTCCTTTTAAACTGAATGTGTGGTGTGTTTGGGGTCAATGATCTTGAGTGTTCCAGGGGAGGGTGGAGATGTTGGCTTGTGTATTTGTAGGTGGAGTGTATCTTTTTTTTTTTAAAGAAAAAGGTGAAATGCTTTATTTTCTTTCCACAAAGCTGTTTCTAATATTCTCAAGCACATAGCTATACAATTCTGAGTATAAAGGTTTTGAATATTTTTGTATCCTTACAAACTTTATTTTACTGCAACAAATGTATCGTGCTTTTACCTACGCCTATTCTGTTATCTTAAAAATCTCTCTCTTTTCAACATAGTATTCTGCAAACAGCTCCTCTAGGGTGAGGAAGCAGCTTCCAAAGTCTTCAGTATTTGGATAGTAAGCGGCTGACCTTGGTTCACCAGTTCTTTGGGCTTTTTTTATGACTCAGCTTCCGCTGAAAGATGTAGTGGGGGATAATATAGGACCTTTCACCTTTGCGGGATTATGGCTTCCAAAGGTCAGGAAGCATAACTGTGTGTGTAGCACACACTTACCAAGTTCACTTTCATCGGCTTTCCTATCTTATTTGATCAGGCAGAGATGGATGTGAAGATTTAAAGATGTCTGGAACTTCACCCTTGCATGTAGAAACATAGCTGCCCCCAGAGAATATATAACCATAATCCACTGGATGGCTTCCAGTGACATTTTGGAAAAAAAAGCCCCCTCCTTTTGTGCCTCAGCCTAACTGTATTAAATTACAAAGGTTGAGCTATTGGTGGTATTAAGTCAATATTCTTACCTGCATTTGTTGTTTAAAGTAACAATCCCAAAACACATAGGTAACCCTAGGAGGAAATAGGCTCAGACTAGTTAGAAATGGCAAAGGAGTTAAGTAATAATTTTCAAAGGCAATTTGCAAGTATTGTGTACTGACTTCCCCCAGTAGGTTGTGGGACCACTTCAGCATACTTATAACATTTACCTTGTTTTTTCAGGTTGCAAAAGATGGCTTCCCACTCACTGTGATATCCCAGCAGGCAGTCTACTGGGGATGTCAGTTGCACCTTTGAATAGGGTTGGAGCAGGCTTATAAGGGTGAGTTTGTCATCTAATATTGTGTGTTTTCTTTAAAGTTTTTTTTGGTGACCCTTTAGAATAAGATTTAAAAGAACTTTAAAACAACACGCAATATTAAGAAAGAATGACTTAAATGTACTCCCCATATGCAAGCTCTGTCACTCTTCATTTGTGCAGAGAATGAGCCCAGCAGAATTGATTATCATGCTGATTATCACACTAAATGGGAGCCAGCAGTTAAAGTTGGACTTGGATGGGAGGGGGAGGGGGGGTAGATGGGGTGGGAAAAGTGTGGAGTCTGCACATTGCAGCTGTTAAAAGCAGGAGGTAAGTGAACTTTGGAAATGTGGTGAAATATGCCTTGAATCTGTTAGGGGATTTCAGTACCTAAACTACAAATTAAGCTGTATTTAACCTGCAAATATTAACCTCAGGGTCTCTGTTTTAACTCTTCCACTAAGGGTAGTGGAAGTACACGAGTAGTCCCACTTTATTCTCTCTTGCAGTTTTGAAATATTCCACATATTCTCTAAAGATTAAATGTTAAGCATCTGGCTTTTGTGTTCTCCCAAGAATTAAACTCTCAAGGTTCAAATACCCACTTTATGCACTCCTAGCAAGTTTAAAGTTTTAAGGTCCTCTGCTACTGACACCTACATTGCTAATGTATGATGAGTGAGTAAATGACAGATTTAGCTTTAACTTTGAATTTTCATAACTTTTGATTGGCTTACGTTTGATAGTGCTGGAGATAAGCATATGCTATATCATGAATGACTTAATATATTGCAAAACTTCCTTTTTAAACAACAAAGACACTTCAGTTACAGCAGCACAATTCTGCCCCCATCCCCCTCTCCCCCCAAGCTACCCTATAGACTCTCTTGCATCTCAGATAAACTTGTGGGGTTTTTTTAGGTTTAGTTTTTTGTAAATCCTTTTCCTGGGCTGATGGCTTGTGTGTCACATTGTAGCTAGGAGGACCTGTGTAGCCTGATTATAAGCCTCCTTTGGAAAATACCAATGTTTGTAAGAGACAGATGGTTCCTTGACCATTGCAGTTCTAGTGGGCACTGCATTCAGAGGTGGTAACATCTGGTCTACCAACAAAACAAACTTAAATATAGGAGCACCACAGATGCACTTGGATCTCATTCTCTGATTGCAGAATGTATTTCATGCAGAGGATACACTCATACTCATGTACCACTCATACTCTTTTAGCTGAGAGGAGGAGTGAAGTCTGCTAATGCCTACCAAATGCATGAGAATGCCAGTGTGTTCTGGAATGAGGTACTACCATTAACCCTGTGCATACTGCAGATGGATGTGTGTGTATAGATAAGCATTCATTTGGCTCTAAGGATGGAAAATGATGGGGATCTAAAGACAGAAAGACAATTGTGAGCATAAACAGAATGGACTAATAAGGATAGGATTAAAAGTGGGAGTTCTTATCTTTGTGTGATCATAGTGAGCCCTGTACCCAGCCCCTTTAAACCAGAGAAGTGATCCTAGCTAGTGAGCAACTCTCTTTAGCTGAAGAAGGAGGCAGTACTATTGGGTTCCAGAAAAAAGCTGTGTCCAGCCCTCCTTATAGGGATCTCTTGGAGAAGACTAAAGCAAAAGAGTTCATGATGTGGAGGAATCAGACTACAGACCCACAGGGCTGCTAGTTTCATGTTCCCTGGCCTCTGTGTACCATCTGTCTTTATTTGTCCCAGAGTAGAAGGAGTGGGGAACAGCACCCAGTCTCCTTCAGGCTAAAACATGAAGACTCGCTGCAGGACAGTACCAAATCTTGGAGAATAAAACCGCATTGGCGCCCTAGGACAAGAGGAGGTAAACTGCTAACTGAAGGATGGCAGACGGTGTCAGGAAAGAACATAAAATGAGTGCAGCATTGTTCTTTGCTGGACTGTCGCTGCACAGCCTGGAGTATAGGGTTTTGAGGCATCTTGAGAGGGAGTTTCTGGGTGACTTGGATGGAGTTAGTAGCCTTACCAAACAGGAATTTATTTTGCATAATGCTTCTCTGCTTGCTTTCTCTCTCACATTAGGGGAACTGCACTCATGAGTAATAGACTGGAAAGGGCAAGGGAGAATCTGCATAACATATGCTAATGGTTCAACTGTTTGATTATCATCCTGACTAGAACAAATGATGCCCCTGAGGCTTCATCCTGAGAGGTGCTGAGCACCTGCAGCTTTGGATGATAAGTGGTGCTTAGCTTCTTTCAAGTTTGCAGTTGTGTAGAGCCCTGTGGGGATACAAAAATTTGGATCCACACCAGCACCCTCTAGGGCAGTGGTTCTCAAATTGTGGGTTGGGACTCTAAAGTGGGTCCCGAACCTGTTTTAATGGGGTCACCAGGGCTAGCATTAGTCTTGCTGGGTCCCAGGGCTGAAGCCTGAGGCATGGGGCCAAAGCCCAAGCCCCACTGCCCGGGGCGGCGGGGCATTTATAGGCCCTCCACCCGGGGCTGAAACCTTTGGGCTTTGGCCCCGTCGCCCGGGGTGGCAGGCCTTGGGTGGGCTCAGGCTTCGGTCCCCCCTCTCCTGGGGTCATGCAGTAATTTTTTTCCTCAGAAGAGAGTTGCGGTGCAATGAAGTTTGAGAACTGCTGCTCTTAACCGGCATTAGTGGTTTCAGGGGGTCCATGGGCGCCATGAGGCAGAAGCCTGGAGCCCTGGCACAGGGGTGGGACTGGAGCACTGCAGGAGGACCCCCTGAAACAAGCCCCCATTAAGAACTGCTGCGCTAGAGCCCTGCATGGATTAAAAAAAAAATTGGTTTCGATCCGCAAAGATGGTAAACAATACAGCTGCATCTGCAGATATAAAGCAGATATCCGTGAATTTACAGGGCTCTAGTTATGTGAGGGGGAAAAGCCGAGTTTGTATCCTTGAGATAATAGGACTTACTCAGATATGTGAACTGATCACATGAAACCTAATCTGTGTGTATATTAGGAAAAGTATCTACTGTTTGTCTTTCCCCTTTCACCCATTCAAAATCAAGAGAAATCAGACGACTTGTTGCAGGGTTGCTGTTGCACTAGAAAGAATGGCTGACTGTAAACTGTATTTAGAAGTTTTACAGGAGGCAGCTCATGCCCAGGCTATGGATTTCTTTGCCCTCTGCTATCCTGGTCATAGGGTACAGTCACTCCTGTTCAATCAGCGCAAGCATGGTCTACAATCATAGCACTCCAGACAGTTTTGAACAAACTGTGGCCTTTTTTGATGTCTCATTGAGTAGAGGCTAATGAAAAGGTGTTGTCACCAGGACGTCAATGCAAGGATGAAATTATATTCTGGTTGGGAGGTTTCAGCTGCAAATATAAACAGCATTTTCCCTTTAATTTCAATGTTAAATCCTGATTTACATTGAGGCTTGAATGTAAATTATGTGGAGATAATTTTGCATGTGCATTTGGTGTGTCTGTCATAGAGTGGAGGAAGTAAATGCTGAAGGTATAATCCTCCGCATGCTAACTCATCTGTGAAGAGTCTTTGTACACCTAATTATATAAAATGAAGAAAACTCCCAAACTTTAACCTGTTGCTGGTGGTAAGGATCTGTATTGTTTTGCCTGGTCATATAGATGAAGTACCATCAAGCAGAGGCTGTATTGTCTTCTCTCAGTCATTACTGTTTTATAGGGCACAGAATTGTGCGAGGTGCTTCACAGGAGACAGATACAACCCTTGCCTGAAAGAGTTTAAAATCTGAATTGTAAGTAGGACTCGACAAATAAAAATGACAGGTTGTAGGAAATGTGTGGACAGGAGCCCACCGTGCTGTTAGTTTAAAATATCTTCAGTATAATCTAGAAAGAAAGGGAAAGGTGTATTCTACAATGCTGCAGAATTCACCCCCTGCTGCAGAGTTGTACTCCAGAATCTCAGCTCTCACTTTAAAAACAAAACAAAAACCTCAAATGTGAACCTAGCATAAATCAATATGGTGGCATCTGCCTGAGTTTGGAAAAGGCCTGAAACAGCTGAGAGGTGTGAACTACCACATTCTGTCTCAGTCTGTGCTCCATGAACTCCATGATACTTTGGCTGTGGAATTCAACATTTTCCTACAATGCCACAAAGATCAGTGTCTTTGTTGCAGAATTTGCCATTTTGCTGTAGCCAGGCATCTGACATCTTGTTTTGTGTGTCCGCCCTTTTGGGAGCTGTTCTCCATCTTCCAGCACAAGGTGGGGTTAACTGGATTAGTGCATGCTCCCTGCACTGTTCCATGGAGCCAGGCAGCAGAGGTTCACCTTGTAGCCAAGAATTGGGGAGCCAGAATTGTAGGCTGATGAGTTGAATTGCTTAGAGAACAGTGCGGCAGCCAAGGCAGGGTCCCAGAGAGGTGAGCTGCTGCTGCTGGCTACAAGATTCTTGCTTCCCTGACACATCTGGGGAGGGAGGCTGTGAGACAGGTAATCTGGATAACACTGGGAGAGCTGATGCCTGGGAAATGGAGCCAGGCCACCTGCAGAACATAGCAAAGAAGCCAATTCTTGAAAATATCAACTTTACATCAATGAATATTTTCAATTCTGAGCTATTGAGGATGAGATGAGAATGGAGGGTAATCCAGAGTATTGGAATAAATTCACGTTCCCACCAAAAGCAGGGGTTGCGGTCACAAAATTGTAGATGAGGGGGATTTGGTACCATCTTGTCATGGAGTTAACAGGGCCTTAACTGTAGCATTTACACTGCAATTAAACACCATGTCTGTCTTGTGTCAGCTGGCTTGGGCTTGGGCTATGGGGACTGTAAAATTGTGGTGTAGATGTTCAGGCTCATGCTTGCGCCTCTGGGACCTCAACAATCCTGCACCTCCAGGTGCCTTTCCCTCTTATGGCTGGAGGGGTGTTAATGGGCTACTTCACCTTGAATGGTCCCTTAAAATGTACTTATGCTAAACAGTTGGTTATCCTGGCACTAGAAAAGGTTCAGAGAAGGGCAACTAAAATGACTAGGGGTTTGGAACGGGTCCCATATGAGGAGAGATTAAAGAGGCTAGGACTTTTCAGCTTGGAAAAGAGAAGACTAAGGGGGGACATGATAGAGGTGTATAAAATCATGAGTGATGTGGAGAAAGTAGATAAGGAAAAGTTATTTACTTATTCCCATCATACAAGAACTAGGGGCCACCAAATGAAATGAATGGACAGTAGGTTTAAAACAAATAAAAGGAAGTTCTTCTTCACACAGCACATAGTCAACTTGTGGAACTCCTTGCCTGAGGAGGTTGTGAAGGCTAGGACTATAACAGGGTTTAAAAGAGAACTGGATAAATTCATGGAGGTTAAGTCCATTAATGGCTATTAGCCAGGCTGGGTAAGAAATGGTGGTCCCTAGCCTCTGTTTGTCAGAGGGTGGGGATGGATGGCAGGAGAGAGATCACTTACCTGGTAGGTTCACTCCCTCTGGGGCACCTGGCATTGGCCACTGTCGGTAGACAGGATGCTGGGCTAGATGGACCATTGGTCTGACCCAGTATGGCTGTTCTTATGTTCTTTGTATTTAGCTGTGACGCTGAGCATGTTTCCCAGGCCTGAAGAAGAGCTCTGTATAAGCTCAGAAACTTGTCTATCTCACTAACACAAGTTGGTCCAATAAAAGATATTGCCTCACTCGCTTTGTCTCTCTAACTACACCTCTACCCCGATATAACACTGTCCTCGGGAGCCAAAAAATCGTACTGCATTATCGATGAAACTGCGTTATATCGAACTTGCTTTGACCCGCCAGAGTACGCAGCCCTGCCCCCCCCACCTCCGGGAGATCTGCTTTACTGCGTTATATCCGAATTCGTGTTATATCGGGTCACGTTATATCGAGGTAGAAGTGTATAAGTTTTTATTCCGTAAGGCCATATTCTACCCTGGACCTTTGTGCAAACCTCCTGTTGACATAAATGATAGTAAGTAATTCTGTGGAATTCAGCCCTCTCCAGAGGGAGTCTGACATCACCCTTGCCCCACCTCTGCCTTTAAGCGGTAAACAAGCAACTGTAGAACCCTGATCTAGTCAAGGCTGTCATCAGCATCCTTTTAGGACAGAGTTGAAGACTAGCTACACAAGTGTGCAGAAACTAATTTTACGAAATCAATACAACTCCTTTGTGTAGAAACACTTAAACTAATGTAGAGTACTTTATATCAACTCAGTTTAAGTAATAAAGGCATCAATCTGCCTGAACTGCCTGGATTTTATGAAACCATTGGTTGATGGGCTCTGTACACCCTCGCTGCAGATTAGGTGTCTAACTACTGAGAAAAAGCTGTACAAATAATATTCCATGTATTAAAAAAAGGTAACTTGAAATACAGCTCTTGCCTTCTCCAGTGTTTCCCAGCAGTCAGTGCTTTGGGGTTCGTGGGCTGATGACAGTATCCACAAGTATGTTCTCAATACTTTTACTTTCTCTTGCCCTGTTAGCTAAACCCGAGCAGCGCCATTTCAGTTACGCTGAAATGTGACTCTCTGGCCTTCACTTGTTCAGGGAGCTAACTTGCCTTCTTTTAGCCTCATATTTCAGTAGCACAGAACCTAGCTTGCATCGTCTGCTCTATTAATTCTGAAGCATCAGGCTCTTGTGTCCTGCTCTGCGTAACTGGGCTCTTGCCAGCGCAACCTCTCAAAGCATTGCAAACCTTCTCTTTATTTATCTTGCACTATGCAGTGTTGAATCTGCCACTTTCCAAATGGCATTTTGCTAAGATCTTTCCAGCTAAAGTATTTTAAAAGCTTCCCGTATGCTTAGATTGCTTACTATCCTTAGATCAGTGGTTGGCTACAGGTGTCTGGCTCTTTAGCAGAACACCTTTTCCAAATGGAGAAAGCACAATAAATTGCCTGTTTGTGAAGTCGGAATTCATGCATCTCCAAAAACTGGTTATGTGAATTTCTGTGCACTCATGAAAGAAAGAGCTCGCATTTTTAGGCATCTTTTTTTCCAATGCTTTGGGTTTTTTTGTTTTTGTATTTGTTTTTTTGTTCTCTAGATTTTGAATTGAATCTCTCAGTAGCAGGCCAAACCTCCATGGTTTTAAGTTTCTGGTTTTGTCGTCAGGAGGGCTGCAGAATCCCATCCGGCTACAAAATGGAAGCAAATGCTCTACAGGCCTTTCAACTGAAGGACTTGCATTTGCTGAGAGAGCCTGACAGCTCTCCATTCAAGTTTATCAGAGCTTGGCTGTGCATAGTAAGCTGCCAGCTTTAGGTTGAAGCAGTGATACTTAGAAGGGAGCTACTTTGTTATTGGGTGTCACACTTTGCTAGGTCACTGCAGGCTGCTGTGTTCCTTCTGCTAGGAGTTGGGACCTATGTCTTGTCTACCTGCACTTTTAAGCAGTTAGCATGCTCTGCTGGATGGGACACAGAACTGGGATTCATCTGTGGATTCTATTCCTGGTTCTGCTGCTGACTAGTGCTAAGAGTGCAATGGGAAAGTTACTTAAACTCCCTGTCTCAGTTTCCCAATCTGTAAAATAGGGATAAGGGATATCTTCCTTTGTAAAGTACTTCAATATGCATGGTTGAAAAGCAATATATTAGCAATACATGTGGACCCCGGGCAGTAATAAAAAATGGAGACATTCACCTTCCTTTTCTACCCTTTAATAATACCACAGACCGATAGTACCACCTAGTGGTGTCCTTCAAATGAGACAGTGAACAGAACTCCATTGTGCCCAAAACAAGTTACTTGGCAGTTTAAAATCCAAATAACACCCACAGAGTAGGCAAAAAACACAGTATCCTAGTCACCAGCTCCTTTTCAGTACATCTCTAGCTATATGTGACCTTTTGAAGACTAAGCCGTTTTTAGACACGTGAGCACCTTGTAAATGAATATCTGCACCATCACCAGGGCCGGCACCAGCGAAGGAAGCGGCCAATAGAAAGGGGCAGCAGTCCATCCTTTGTTTGGGGCAGCACGTCCGGGTCGGGGCGGCAGCTCAACTGGTCTGCCTTCAGTCTTCGGCGGCAATTCAGCGGCGGGTCCTTCACTCCTTGTCTTCCTCTTTGGCGGCAGCTCAATCGGGTTTCTTTTTTTTTCTTTTTCCGCTGCTTAGGGCGGCAAAAAAGCTGGAGCCGGCCCTGACCATCGCTGCACTTCACCACCACCACCACCTCATCCTACACAGCTAATTATGGCATCTTTTTTTGGCTCTAGGCCATTGGCAATAAAAATTGTGGCTAGAACAGGCTTGTGACACAAGCATGAAGATAATTGTGTTCTCAAAAATAAGCTTTATTTTGAGGTTTCTTTCCTAACTGCAGTATTTATGCATGTGCCTACATACTTTGTATTTATGTAAAGATCCATGAAACTAACGGGAAAACCTATGTGTTAAAAATATATTTACTAGACACAAAACTACAATTGGTAATTCAGGGAATAATCCTTTTCATTGAAAAGCCTGAAAAGGCCATGAATATTCAGGGCTCGATCTAACTACCCTGTGACTCAGCTGAGCTGAAACACACACTTGTGCAGAATAGAGCATCTACATGTCATTGAGAATCTTAGCTGAGCATTCTAGATTAATTACACCTGTAATCAGATACCTTTTTAAAACAAATTTCTTTTAGTATAGTTACATTTTAAATACAGCAAATTAATTTGGAAATATGTTAAATACACACGCAATGTAATGAAACTTACTTCATAAAACAATGGAGTCTTTTAAGGGTATGTCTACACTGCAATAAAAACCTGCCACACAGCAGCTGCTGGTTTGGGTTAGCTGTCTCGGGCTGTGAGTAGGGTGACCAGACAGCAAATGTGAAAAATCGGGATGGGGTAGGGTGTAATAGGTGCCTATATAAGAAAAAGACCCCAAAATCAGGACTGTCCCTTTAAAATTGGGACATCTGGTCACCCTAGCTGTGAGGCTGTAAAATTGCAGTGTAGACATTTGAGTTTGGGCTGGAGCCCAGGCTCTACGACACTGATGGGGAGGGTGCCAGGGCCTGGGCTCCAGCCCAAGCCCGAACATCTACACTGCAGTTTTATAGCCCCACAGCCTGAGCCAGCTGGCCCAGGCCGGCCACAGGTCTTTTACTGCAGTGTCAACATACCCCTAAGAGGCTTGTTAAAAGGATCTTTAGTATATAACAGTAGGTAGAATTCTACCAGTTATGTTTTGTATTCTGTGTATCTGTACATAAAAAATAGATGCCTTTAATTGACTTCTTGCTAATGGACGGTTTTAGTTTTACATATTTGACATCAGAAAAATGTAAAAAGTAATCTGAAAAATCAGAAAATTTGGTTTGAAAATGAAACCAATCCAAACAGGTGAGTGGGACCCTGAAAGGATGGCAAGGGAAGATGAGTCAGTGGGGTGAGTTTTTAAAAGTGTGTTAATGTATTATGAAGAAGCACATAAACTCAATATACAGTTCTACTCTGAGATTGAAATCTCCTAGCTCTGGGTTTTTTCATAGACCCCAGTGTGGGTATTAATCTTATGTGCTTTTGGGGTAGGTATACTAGGTCATTAATAACGAATGTGTGCAGTCATTTGGGTTCTATCCCATTTCATTTTAAAATGTCTATTTTTGGGCTGAGAGTACACTTCATTCTATACCACTGGCGATATAGCATCTGATAAATCTGAAAAGACTGACTATTCTTGCTATATCATTAGTCTGCCCCAGCACGGCTTCTGCCTCCTACCACACTGTATATAACATTAAAGTAAACAAGTTACTTGGCAGGGGAATGATGGTAGCATTCATGAAGAGACTAGATAATTTGTATGGCCTTTTTAAAATACCTTCACAAGTAAAGAGCTTTGAGAGTCACATTTAATGCACATGGCTTTTAAAATGAATAAGTCTTAAACTGAACATTGCAGCTTGCATTTTTTTTTACTAAATTCTCCATTTGGTAATTGGATAAATGATTTACACATGCTGTAATTTTTATTTGATACTATGTTGTATAAGGCTAAACTTCATATGATGAGCCATTTAATACCTCAGAACACCAATGCTTTAGAAAACAAACCAATTTAATCTATTTTTAACCTTCTCTTCCCCCCTTTTTATCAGGCGTCTTGGTGTTGAGTTGGGAAAATCTGCAGTGTACCAGGAAACCAATGGAGGTGAGTCAGTGTTACTGTGCTTGCATGCCTGTCTCGCTACTACATTTAGAAGTTAACTAGTGGTAAATCTGCTAACCAAACTTGTGTAATAAGAGACCAGGTAACAGAGAAACATAGGGAAAAGGACGATTTTGTGTTTTTAAGTCAGGAGATCTTTCCTATTCCTGCCTCTGCTAAACTTCCTGTCTGACCTTAGGCAAGTCAATAAATTGGTCCATGCCTCAGTTTCCCCATCTATAAAAGACTGGGTGATCTCTCTACCAGTGCTGTTGTCTCAGTCTAGAGAGAATGCAAATTCAAAGAGTTACTCAAAGAGGGCCCTAGAAATTACATATGAATGGCCATACTAGGTGAGACCAATGGTCCATTTAGCCCAGGATCCTGTCTTCCCACAGTGGCCAATGCCAGGTGCCCCAGAGGGAATGAACAGAACAGGTAATGATCAAGTGATCCATCCCTTTCGCCCATTCCCAGCTTCTGGCAAATAGTCTAGGCGCTAGGAACACTTTAGAGCATCGTTTTGCATCCGTGCCCATCCTGGCTAATAGCCATTGATGGGCCTATCCTCCATGAACTTACCTAGTTCTTTTTTGAACCCCATTCAACTTTCTCTTATTTAAATGTATTTGGGCACCTGTCTTCAGCTGTCTGAGTGCTTTGTTGAAACAAATGTGTTTATTAGCCAAAAAAAGAGCTCAGTGGCCTAGCAGCAATTTAGCATTTCAGTTCTCTACTGCCATTTGCACAGAGGAGTAAGTAGAAACAGGAGGAATGATTGAAGTGGAAGTCTGTACAATGAGTTTCAAAACTTGCGAGGGACTCTGCCGGACAGTTACAAAAAGGATCCCATCTGAAGAATTCCTTACCTGTTAGCAAGCCTGGCCCAAACCAGGTTGAAATGGAGCAAGGACCACCCAGCTGACCTGAGTTGCCTTGTGGTACATAGAATGATGTACACTGTTATAAGTACCTCCAGTCCTAGGACAATAAACGTTTTCTATGTCAGCAATAAGACCTTGCAGCGTGTCTGTTGGCTTGCTGATTTGCGATAACAGTGAGGAACATTCAGCCAGTTTTGCACTGAACCGCCCCAAGAGGAGGTTATCGTCACTGGGTGCTGATTCAGTCCTGAGCAGTCAAAATATGGATATTTTAAGCTATTGGGATTTTAGTTGCTGCCCGTATACAGTTATAGAGCATCATCCATAACTCCTTGTGCGTTCAGGTTTTGCTCTTCTGTCTGTGCAGACTGCCATTGTAACTTATGGTGACTGATTCTTTCTGCATGAGTCTTGGCTCATGCTCGCTGTCTTTTGAGTTTACTGTGATACAACCTTTAAATTGGGACATTTGCTTCAGGGTACAGATTCATCCTTCATCACTGCGCTGCAAATCATTTATCTTTTTGAGCTAAATCCCTTTAAGTTGGCACAATTGCCCAAATAATTGGACTTTACATTTTGCAACCGGCTAAACCAGCCCCATCTTTCTCTCCCCTTCCCACCAACTTAAGCCTCTTATTTTATCATGAATGTATGGAAAAAGAGTGCTTGAAAAGTCTTCATACCCTAGTACTATTGTTCTGCCTTGCAGAACTGGTTCACTAGTTGGCTTATTGTAACTTGAAATTTGAGAGGCAAGGGAGAGATGGTTTAAGTGGAGACTTTGATTTCTGACCTGAAACTCTCTCTCTCCAATTGGGGGAGAATGTCTGCTTACTTCAAAAGCCAAACAAAAGATGCAGTGCAGAATTCAAAGTATGTTATTGTGTACTAGCCTGTAAGTACAGCGCTGACCTCGCCCTAAGATATAGAAGGGCTTATTCCCCTGTTCATAAAATGCTATAGGCTGTTACATGTTGGATATTTCTTTGTTCACTGAGTGTGGTGTTGACAGCTATCATCAGCAAGAGAAAGGAAATAGAAAACCTCCGGACAGCTTTATGCTTCTTTGGAGGTGAAACAATCTGTAGGAATTGAGTAATTCTCTGCCTCCCCCCCCCCCCATGTAAAGTTATTGCAGTTCAGCCTAATTCTCCCTCTGTTTGTAGTTACAATGGGATGTAATAAATATCTCAATGTTCCATCATGCAAACTCCTTGGTTCCTGAGAGCAGCCTTCTGGAAAATCCAGCTGGCTCACTTGTTTATGATCTGATATGTAAATTTTCTCTGCCTAGATAGGGTGGGTTTTAAAACTCCGTTGCTTTATCTGACCCTGACCTGACCTGCTGGTTATTCCTGACCTGCTGGAAAAAGTTGCTATTAATGTGCTGCGTTATCTGCTTCATTCCCAAGCAGCAGCTTAGGGCTGACTATTTTCTGTCATCTTCAGAAACAAGAGTTGAAATAAAAGAATCTGTCCGGGGCCAAGATATCTTCATTATACAGACAATACCCAGGTAGGTGCTTTCTGGCTTAATTTAAATCTGTGATCATGAGGATCCTATCCACTGGAGTGTGCTTTGAATTTCCAGCTCAGTAGATTTGTTCTGTGGTTTCGTATCTACTTGCTACAATAATAGTGTGTTTTTACCAGTGCTGCTGCCTTGATGTCCGTTTCTGTTGGGAGGGTGGTGTTTCGCTGTCAAAATTCCCAGTGGATCAGTTGATTGTACCACAATCAGCTGAGAAGCTTTTCATCGGATAGGCTAAGTGTGCCTCTTCAAGCAACAACAAATAAAACTGCTGGCTGTGAATGAAAACTTGTCTGTTCTGTGCTATGTTGTCCTTGCAGACTCTCTTGCTCAGTGATTTTGATTGGCACTTCCATTTCAGGATGTATAATTTCCTCTGCCTTCCAATTACCGAGCAGCAGAGCTAGCAACAATAGGGGCTGTTGCTTTCATTACCGGTTGAATTTCTCTTTCCTTTCCTTTTGATTGTAATGATGTGAAACTGAATTAATGTTGAAGCTCTGTCTGCTTCCTGTACTTCCACACCACTGTACCATTCCATTCTGGCTCTTAGGTAGGCCTTAGAGTAGGGGTGGGCAAACTATGGCCCAGGGGCTGCATCCGGCCCTTCAGACATTTTAATCCGGCCCTCAAGCTCCTGCTGGGTTGTGGGGTTCAGGGCTTGCCCGTACTTTGCACGGCTCCCAGAAGCAGCAGAATGTCCCCCCATCTGGTTCCTATGCATAGGGGCAGCCAGGGGGCTCTGCATGCTGCCCCCACCCCAAGTGCCGCCCCCGGAGCTCCCATTGGCAGCTGATGGGAGCTGCAGGGGCGGTGCCTGCGGACAGGGCCGTGCACAGAGCTGCCTGGCCGCGCCTCCGCTCCATAGGAGCTGGTGGGGGGGGACATGCTGCTGCTTCCGGGAGCTGCTTGAGGTAAGTGCTGCCTGGAGCCTGCGCCCCTTACCCCCTCCAGCGCCCCAACCCCCTGCCCAGCCCTGATCTCCCTCCTGCCCTCAGAACCCCTTGGTCTCACCCTCCTGCACCCGAGAGCCCACACTGCCAGCTGGAGCCCTTATTTCCCCCCCACCCCAACCCTCTGCCCCAGCCCAGAGCTCCCTCCCGCACACTGAACTCGTTTCTGACCCCGAGCCTGCACCCCCAGCTGGTGCCCTCAACCCCTCCCACACACCAACCCCCAATTTCATGAGCATTTATGGCCTGCCATACAATTTCCATACCCAGATGTGGCCCTCGGGCCAAAGAGTTTGCCCACCCGTGCTTTGGGCATTCCTCCTCAGGTGGGTCTACTTGTTCTCTAGGTTGGACTATACTGGCTTTGGGTTAGGAGGGCAAAGAAATACTGTAAGTCATGGTGGGCTTAGAAAACCATCCACTACCCTGAGAATCTTGCTTGATTCCGCTAGAATAGGTAGATAGTGAAGTGTCTCAAAGAGCTGAGTTTGAAGGTGTGCACTCATTGCTGGTTTCTTGCCAAGTGGTTAGTACAGTCAGTGAAAATCAGTGCTGGAGTATTAAAAACAGTAGTTGCAGCTAGATCTCATACTATTCTTAAAGATGCAAAATTACCAGAGGTGAATATTGCATTGTTATTGGCTAGCAAAATGAAAAAACTCATGTGCTTTCAGGGCTTTGCCCCAGGTTGCACATTCTGTTGTTGCATTGCTCACCAGCACTCAAGAACAAATTGATGGTGGAACATCTTATGAGCAGAAGCCTTTTCCAGTCTGCTCTGCAAACACAGTCCATATACTAAACAAGTCCAAACTCATCCCCTTCCTAAGGCTTGGCTTCATTAATAAAAATATCAATGACAACATAAGATCAACTTGAATCTTTTTCCCAGGGTTGGCTGCTCTGAGGGTTCCTTTCTCAAAACTATTCAGCCTATACCTTAGATAGTCTATTCCCAGAAAAGCCATTTGCACATCACTTACATACTGGTGAGGAAATGAGTCTCCTCCCCGATTGATTAACCAGACCCATTATTTTTCCCCAGCAGGATCAAAATCTGCTAGTAGAATGGGGGTGTTTGGGCAAACACTGCTGATGATGTAAATCTGAGCCAGATGAGGGATTTTAGTCGGGGAAATGACAACTCAAAATTTGAGCAGGCAGTAACTTAGGAGAAAACACAAACATCTTACTAATTGTTGTCAACTTGTCAAGAATTTTGTCCTTCCCCAGACCTGACTTGATCATTCCTGTGTAAAAAAATCTCTGCTCTTTTATCTTTGAATGAGTGTTGAAAGGGCTTGTCCTCCAGATGAGCAGCCACTGTGATGCAGACAGGGATCTTTATTCAGCTTCATGTGTGCTTCACTGCATTGCTTAGAGGACAAGCTGAAGGTTGTCTCCATTCTGCAGTACATTTTAAGTCAGCCAAGCAGGAGTGTGAGGAGAGGAAGTGAATGGATTATTGTTTAGCAACTTCTCATCTTGACAGACTCCTCAGCAGCACAAAACTTGATATTAAAATATTGTTCAAATGCTATGGAATCATGCTGTAAGTAGTAAAGATGGAAGAGGTGATAGTAAATTGAGATACCAGAAGCTAAGGTGAAGGTAGTGGGGTGTGACTAGAATGAGCTGCCAGGCTCCAGGAGTGTTGTTAAATGTTGCATAGTAGAATCTCTCTTCTGTTGAGCCATTTGTTTAGCCATGTCAGTGGGTGCTCTGCCCACCCTTGGAGCGCCTCCTTCTGGCTGCATCTGGGGATTAGCTCTGCCAGGCTGACACCCCTTTCTGCAGTTGTACTCTGTCACTCTGTGTTTTGTGCTTTTGGGACGCAACTTGTCCTGCTTCGTGGCTTGGCTCGCTGGCCAGGTCCCTGTAATTTTCCTTTCCAGGGCAGGCTGCGTTCTCAATGACTCTTGAGATCCATTGTCCCAGACAGGCTTCCCTTTCACTGCCCCTTAATGCTGCCACTTCTCCAGTGTCTGGCAGGGGAAGCCAGGCCTGCCGTTTACACTGCATTCCAGCCTAGGGACTCTGCACAGACCTTGACTGCTTGCTGTAATCTTGAGCCTTGCTGCTGTATCCCTGGGCTGCTTCCTACTTCGCCTTCTTTCACCCTGAGTGACTGCACCCTCTCTCTCTGCAGCCCCCTTTTCCTCTCAGCTATTGGGCTTTATACAGGCCCTCTTGTTCCTGTGCAGCTGAACATCCTCTTTATCGCTCCGTGACTCCTCCTCCAGGTGCAGTTAGTTGACCCACCGTAACCCCGTCAGGCCTTGTGTGGGATGGACACCCCATCACAAACCACTAGAATAAATAACTCTTTGTGAATTTCGCAAGGAAAGGTTGGAAAATCGCAAAGGCTCCAGACTGCAGGAATAGCGGTGAAAGATAAAATAGACTAAACAGGGAAACTGTTTAGTTGCAGAGAGGCCATTCAGGAGGAGGTGTGTAGGCTAAGGTGTAAGAGCTGAGTGCGTAAATATGATTCATGGTGGTGATCAAAAAATCCAGGGGTAATACAGTTTGTTGAACAACTTTGGTGCAGGCCCTTAGGGAATAAGCAGTAGTGCAGCACTTCCTCCAGAAAGGAGGGATGGCATAGACATAAGGAGGCAAAGGTGACAAGCCACGTAAATGAGTTTATTGCTTTTGTGCAATCTAAATTATGTACTCACCACAGTAGTTTCTCTTCTCCTTCCTCAGTTCTGTTATGTTTATCATATATGGGGGGGGCGGGTTCCTGAAAAGAAGAACCTAGCCACTGTCATGGAAGCCTTCAAAATCAGTGGTACTCAACCCTCAACTGTGTGGTTTTTTTTTCTTCTGTGATGTAAAAGTATAATTCAAGAGAAGGTGGCATAAAACATAAAGTTCCAAAGGGACCTGTAAACAGGTTTAAAAAAAAAGCCAGAAATGTAACACTGATAGCATCTTTCTCTCACCTCCCAGCCCCACTGACATGGCTATGCCACTGAAGGAAATAAATGGTTCTTTGTTAGTTTGCCGTTCTGAGAGGCAGGGGGTTGTTTTATATAATTCTTGGCTGGGTGTTTCATAGCAAACAAAGCTTTCTTGTGTCTAAGTACCATTGTATATGCAGGCTGATGGAGCCAGCAGGCTAACAAACGCTCAGAATGTTCACGAAGAAACACAAATGGAGGTTCATTTCCAGAGGATGGGGGAAGTAATGAAGATAAAGAAATGGGTCTAGTTAGTTGTGTAACGCTTGACAAGCAAGAAACAAATCAGAAGTTGAATGGAATGTCACTTGGACAACTCTTGGTCTCCGTGCTCTCAGGGACAGAACCCTGGTGTTCAGGGGGGAAGTGGAACTCAGTGTGGGCAGAATGCTGTGACTGGATGAAGGGCAGTAATCAGAAGCCTGAGACGCCTGCAGTGGCCTCTGTGGAGCTGCAGTAGACTTGTGGAAGACAAAACTTCATGAGTAGAACCCTGCGCAGATACAAAAATGTGGATCTGCATCCTCCAGGATCAACCCACAATCCGCTAGCCGTCTTTTACCTGTATCCACAGTAGCAAGCCGTCTCACAAGGGCTAGTGAGGGGGAGAGGAGGGAGCAAGTGGTGGGGTGGGGAGTGGGTCTTGCAGGGAAGAGGCAGCTTGAGGTTGGGGACCGGGGGTAAGGGGCAGCACAGGAGTGGGGTCTCAAGGAGAAGGGGTGGCATGGGGAGGAGGGGCTGGGGGAAGGGGCATTGCGTGCTCCTGCTGCGGGGCTCACAAGTGACAGCACATGGCAGCAGCAGTGTGTGTTGCATCACAGTGGGGCTGCCTAAGAGCTGGCAGGATGGGACTGGGAGCATGGCCAGTGCTGCCAGGATGGGCCATGAGGGGGACACTGGTGCTGCCCGAGGGTCCTGAGCTGCTGGACAGAAAGCAGTGGGACATCCCCCAACTCTGACCTGCCGCCCAACTCCAGCCCCACTGGCTCTGCCGCCAACCCCGAGCACCTGCACCCCCCGGGCTGCCCGAGCCAGATGCTGCAGCCCAGACACCACTGGTGAGTAGAGCCCTGCGCAGTGGTATCTGCATCCTATCTGCAAAAGTGGTCCGTGGATATGACATGGATATCTGCGGATTTGCAGGGCTCTATTCATAGGAGTCTCAGAGTTGAGGTTTTACCATGACATTCCTCTTGCCCAGCATAGCTGCAGTATGCAGGAGGTCAGACTAGATGATCATGATGGTCCCTTCTGACCCTAATGTGACAGCTGGCTCACTTAGCTTTACTTGTTAAGGCTCTGTCACTAAATAACTACACAACTGTTCTGTACCCCACAAAAGCAGGCATATATGGGGTGAAGATTGGTGACCTACTGCAGGACTGATTTATAACTTGAGAATTTGCCCATGATAACTGGTATAATAGGGTGGGTAAGGTGGTCTTTGTTCTGAGGATATTACTGGATTTTCCACCCTGTGGTGCATATATTTTCCACAAGGCTCTAAACTGTCTTTCAGTCCTGAGTAGCTCAGTCAAAGCTTATTGGCAGGATAGGATAGAATGTTTGGTGAACAAGTCCACCGTATTCAGTTGAAAGCAACACAGTGCTAGAAAGTCTCTTCATCCAAACTGGGCTCGAGGAAAGATTTGTGTCATTAAAGCATAGCTGTCCGGTCAACATGGCAAAAGTTAGGCAAGATGATTCTTCTCACAGACCTCTGTCATCTGTGAATGTTTCACATACTGTACACCACTTTTTCCATGGGACTACTCAATAGAAGCTGTTGCTTGGGGGGGTTAGTACTGATAGGGTGATTTGATGCAGCCTGCCTCTCATTTCCTGAAAACATGAGTAGCACAGCGATGCTGGCCTCCAAGCAAAATATCACATCTGCACGGCTTGGAGCTGGGCAAGGGAGGGGAAGTCACTTGCTTCCTTAGAATGTTCAATGTAAATGTAAAATGTTCCATGATTCAGATCCTAACTTAACTATACAGGCTGCAAAGGTTGACGTATTAGTTAAAAAGTCATTCTCTCCAAAATGTTCAGTGGGAAATGTTAATCGTTGCAACAGTAATAGAATGCATCTTGTTTCTGGGCAGCGATGGGAGCAAGAGAAAAATCCCCAAAAGGATATATTACAACGGGGTATTAGACTAGAGATAGAAAATCTGATCTGTAGAACTTGGAGATTCAAGGTCTTGTTCCTTGCATGCATGTTAGTTCCTGTGCGTAGAGCCCTGCAAATGCGTGCATATCTGCTTAATATCCTCAGACCATTTTTGCAGATCGGATGCAAATACAACCATGCAGGTCTCTACTCACTGGTGGTGTCTGGCTTGGGCAGCCTGGGAGGCGCAGCAGGTCGGGGCTGTCCAGCACCTGCTTGCCATGCTGCTTCCTGTCCAGCAGCTCAGGCCCCTCAGGCAGCGCTGGCTGCGTTCCCAGGCCCATCCCACTGGCTCCTGGGCAGCAGGGCCCACACCTGGCTGGCCCGGCGCCCCACCCCTCCTCTCCACTGTGATGCAACACGCACTGCTGCTGCCATGTGCTGTCGCTCATGAGCCCAAAGGGGCAGAACATGATGTGATGCCCCTGCCCCAGCCCTTGCACTGCCCCTTCTCCTCAAGACCCCGCCCCTGCGCTGCTCCTTACCCCCCATGCCCCACCCTTGCGCTGCCTCTTCCCTGCAAGACACCCCCCCTCCTCCCCCAGCCAGCCCTGTGAGGTGTGAGACAGCTTGCTGCTGAGGGTAAGGATGTGGATACAGGTAAAAGTCAGATATGGGATCGTGGTTGATCCTGGCGGATGCAGATTCACATTTTTATATCTACACAGGGCTCTACCTATCTCCTTTACTTCTTAGGAAGTAGCTTGTAATTATGATCCAGTTCTTACTGTGTATTCTGCTGGCACATTCTCTCTCTGGTGGAAAACTGGATATTATAGATACCAGGCTAGATGAGACCACCTTGATCATCTAGTCTGACCTCCTGTATAACGTAGACCAGGGGTAGGCAACCTATGGCACGGGTGCCGAAGGCGGCACACGAGCTGATTTTCAGTGGCACTCGCGCTGTCTGGGTCCTGGCCACTGGTCCGGGGGGCTCTGCATTTTAATTTAATTTTAAATGAAGCTTCTTAAATGTTTTAAAAACCTTATTTACTTTACATACAACAATAGTTTAGTTATATATTATAGACTTATAGAAAGAGACCTTCTAAAAACGTTAATGTATTACTGGCGCACAAAACCTTAAATTAGAGTGAATAAATGAAGACTCGGCACAGCACTTCTGAAAGGTTGCTGACCCCTGACATAGACCATAGAACTTCCCCGAAATAATATCTGTTTGAAATAGAGCATATATATTTTAAAAAATCATGTTGGAGGGAGTTTGTTAAATATATGCTGTCAGAACTTGTGGCCTAATACCGGATCTCTCCTCATTGAGAGTATCTCAAGAGGCACTGGTTCATCGGATCTATACACACTGCTGTGGCCAAAAGATCCAACTTCCTTATCATGGTCCTCTGTAATGCAGTTTGAGCCTTCAGAGCTTCCTGTTTCTTACAGTAAAGCTCATTTACATTTTCCCTCTAACAATGAGCAAAACAAAATACTAACATAGAGATCAATTTAGTATTAGAGAAAGATATCACTTTGATACTTTCTGGAAGAAACTTTTTCTTCCAGACAAAGTTACAGCAGGGTGTGTGGATCTAAGATAATTTGTTTCTATGTAAAACCAACTGCCACATGTAGAACAAATTCCCTCCTTTTAGGCACCTTGACAAGCATTGAGTTACTATTTATGCTATGGAACTTAGTGGTATAATAACAATGAACTTCTGCGTAAGAGCTTGATCTGTTGTTAAAGTTGATTGAAGATCTATGGTTTTAGTATAGTTAACTCAAAAAATGCCATGAGCAGAACCTCATTTTCTCTATAGCTGACAACCTGAGCGGTAAAAGGTGTGGAAGGCTGTAAACAAGAAAAAGGAAGGGCCTGACTGGGATGATTTTTAAAGCCCTGGCTGGGATGATTTAGTTGGGTTTGGTCCTGCTTTGAGCAGGGGGTTGGACTAGATGACCTCCTGAGGTCCCTTCCAACCCTGAGATTCTATGATTCTATGATAAGAGTTAAGTGTGGGAAGTGGTAGCTCTCAATTCGCCTTTGGTAGCTCAGTGGGCTACTGAGCTACAAGCAGGTCTGTTTAGCTTTATCAAATCACGTGACATTCATAGCAACAAAAATTGAGGGTTTGTCCAAAAAAGGCTCCGAGCAAATTACTTTTTGAACACTAAGCAAAGAAGCTAAAGACTGTGGGAGGGAATTGTTATCAGAGTTCTTCTACACTAATATTTGGAATGGTTTTCAAACCTCTCTTAGAGATGTGAACACTGCTGTAATGGAATTGTTGATAATGGCTTATGCACTGAAGACTTCCTGCGCCAGGAATATTATTGGGGTCATCCCTTACTTCCCCTATAGCAAACAAAGCAAAATGAGGAAGAGGGGCTCCATAGTCTGCAAACTGCTAGCTTCTATGCTGGCCAAAGCAGGTGAGTGTGTCGTGCAAGGAGGCAGCAGGAATTTTAGCCTCTATAACTTGTTCAACTACCATGCACCCCTGGGAATCAACTGCCCTTCCCTACCTCCCCCCTCACACTTGGGGACCTGTCCCCAAGTCCTCGGCCTACACTGGGGGAACTAACATTTCTTCAGCTGTCTTTTACAGTTGTATCTGGGGATGATCCACAAATATCCGACTAGGAATGCTGTATTGATCTGCTTATGCTATGCTCTTTCTGGTGCTGTGTTTTTTATAATAGTGTGGCTGGTTGTCAGTACCTGCTTCAAAGCTTTTTCTTCTACCAGCTTATCCATCTGTTAAAATGTGGCATACAATATATTGACATAGGGTAATTTAGAGACCATGAAATTTGGACACACACAGATCATATATTCCAGAAATTGTATCAGAGGATAGGAGAGGCTATTTGGTGATTCACTCTTCTTTGCGTTTTTAGGTTTAACACACATTATCACTATGGATCTTCATCAAAAGGAAATCCAAGGCTTCTTCAGCTTTCCAGTAGACAACTTAAGGGCATCCCCTTTCTTGCTTCAGTATATACAGGAAGAAGTAAGGTTACGCTAGTTTTATCTATACTTGTTTGCATTTAACCTGTACTTGACGTGATATAGCATTGTTCATTCTGTTGCTTACACAAGAATTGTTTTGTTGGGCTAGACTGATGGTCAGTCTGTTCCTGTAGTCTGTCTCGGACCGAGAACAATACCAAATGTTTTCCAGGAAAATGTGAAATAGACCAAATTGTGCAATACTGTAGCAGGTTGGAAACTATTTCCTGATCAAAACGAGATAAGGCCATGCTCTGAACTATGAATTTCATTGTTCTATACAATTGTTTTCTTAGTGTCATTTGAGATACTATTCTTACTCATGCCTTTAATCAGTTTTAAATCCTATTAAGCTGTTTCTCTCACTGTGAAGTGGATGTTTTGGTGATCTGAATTATAGCTGGACTTTATGTGATGCTGTTTCCAGCAGTGCTATGCAAAGGTGCGGAGGCAATTTGTTTTATTTAGATATTCAGAAAGTATGATTTGGATCCTAGCAAAATCATGCAGACTGCAAGAGTGACCTTTTTAGTAGAGTGCCCAGGATCTCTGGAACAGCACATTTAAATGCTGGAAGAATCAACTCATCCCTTCATTCAGATTCAATAGAGTACAGTGCATCTTCCATGTCTGGCCCTTTCCTTAAAAAGTGGGCTTGATCCCAGTTGTCTTTGGACAAAAAAAATCTTTTCCCATCTCTTCCCCCCCCAGTTCTCCCAGCAGTATATGCTGTGAACCACTTGGCTTCTGCCCTCCATTTCAGGATATGTCTGCACTGGAGCTGGAAGTGTAACTTCTATCTCTGGTAGATACACTCATGCTTGGTCTGATCAAGCTAGTGCACTTCTATTTCTAGTGCATCTGCTTGTGCTGGGACAGGCTTGCCAACCCTAAGAATTCAAGCGGTTAGACTATCTTGCCACTTGTGCCACCATGGCTACACTTCTGTCTTTAGCACGCTAGCTCGATCAGAGCTAGTGTAGGTATGTCTGCATCCAACATAGGTGTACCCAAAGAAGTAGCTGTGTTTGGCAGTGTGCACTTTGTACAGTTGTTGAAGCCAATAAAGAAAGGTGGTGTAGAACTGCAAAATGTCTTTTTAGTAGTGAGTTCCATGACCTAATTGTATTGCATGAAGAATTCTGAGTATTAAGGTTTAATTTGAGTACTGTGTTCTATTCTGGGGCAGGTTATATACAAATGCCTGACTGCCCTTCTTTATATCACTGGTGTTAGCATGGAATTATCTCCTTTTATTAGTACGACAGCATGAGGTTCCCCAACTGTTGCACTTGATTGTAAAGATGTGTAGACAATTGTTGTTCACCCAAATTGTAATGAGTTAGGAACAAGTACTATACCTAGTACTAGACTCACTACTTATATGTTAGTAACATTTTTCTTTTTAATCCAGATTCCAGATTACAGAAATGCAGTTATTGTGGCCAAATCCCCTGATGCAGCGAAAAGGTAAATAGACTCTTCCTAGCTGTCTGGGTGTACATTTGATAAAACCTGCTGTGATCTGGTAGTATGGAGTGCATGTCGACATGCAGAGTCCCCTAACTGAAACAATAAACTTGTCTGTCAAACTGTTTTGCTGTAAAATGCTGAATTCAAACTTAGTGCTGCCAGCCTTTGAGGTGCAAGTGTCTGGATTGTCCACACAACTGACCCTTGCACTTGGCGGGGGGCAGGGAAATGCCCAGATTTAGAGCTCCCAACAGCTGGCGTATTGAGCAGTTTCTATTTACTTGGGTATTAGGGAATGTCTGAGCTTCCCACACATTTAAGGAGTCATAGAGCCAGTACAGGGCACAGTCAGAATACACAGTCACACCTGTTGCCTCTATCCAATGCTAATGTGGAGATTGCCGTTAGGAGGAAGTGGCACCTAGCCCATGGCCCACACCATTGTACAGTGGTGGTTGCAGTAAGGGTCTGTGTTTGAATCAGCAGGCCTGAGAAGGCAGTGGCAGTCATAGGGAGAGGATGCGGAGGAACCTCCTGGTGATGGAATGGAGGGCTAGAGAAGAGGGGAGGTACTGGGCGTTGGGGTATTTGAAGAGGATGGGTTTGAAAAGGCAGTTCTTCCCTAGCCCCAATCCTATACATTTTGATAGGAAGTGGAAGGAGCTTTTCTGGAAGTTGAGTGACACAGTGGTAGAGTCCTAAATTCCCCTGCTGATTGTAGGCAAGGATTAAACATGTGTGATTAAAAAGTATACCAAGCCAGAGGGCCTTTCCAGAGGTGTTCTCATGTATCCCCCTAACCTATTCTGGTTTTCATGCAGGGCTCAGTCTTATGCCGAGAGACTGCGTCTGGGACTAGCAGTGATCCATGGAGAGGCTCAGTGTACGGAGCAGGACATGGATGACGGCCGCCACTCTCCCCCAACTGTCAAAAATGCCACTGTGCACTCTGGCCTAGAGCTGCCCTGTAAGATTAGCACTCTGTCTCCATTTAACTTTTGATCAATGGGGGAAGGCATGGTGATGGGAGCTCGCTGTCCGCTTCATTTTACTGATATAAACTGGGGGTCAGGACTCCTCAGGGGGCTGCGAGGTTATTACATGGGGCGGTCGCGAGCTGTCAGCCTCCACCCCAAATGCTGCTTTGCCTCCAGCATTTATAATGGTGTTAAAATTATAAAAAAAAGTGTTTTTAATTTATATGTGAAAGGGATCACCAGTACAAAAGCTTGAGAACCACTGATATAAACTATACCAGTGCAACTTCTCATGTAGACAAGGTTGAAGTTAGATCTGAAGATCTTGTCTACGCTGCGGTCTTTGTCAAATCTCCCACTGTTACATTAGCCTCGGTGCAGCTTCAGCTGGCGTTAGTGCCAGGAGAATTTGACAAACATCAATGTAGAGACAGCATTTATTCATCAGGGAGTGGCAAAATTATTCCTGTTAATGAAATAAACTTGACTTCTAACCATCTTATTGAAATACCAAAGGGCAATTTGCAAGGAAATAGCCACAGAGCTGAGAGATTTTTGGGTGGGTAGGCCTTTTCTGCTTTTGGGTGCAGGCTTTTTGTTTTGTTATTTTTTTGGCTGCTGTCCTCTGAATGTGGAGGCTATGCCCTAGAACTACAGCAGCCTTTACAATAGTTAGTCTCATTTAGATATTGTTTCTGGGAGCATTCTAATGTGACTTGGTTGGTTGGTATGAATAAGGGTCTTTCTAAGAACTTTTGGAACTCAGACTGCTACCTTGTATGCTCTCTCTATCCTCACCCTTGTATTAGCTGGCAGCACAGTTTTATAATGTTGTTTTTTAGGTCCAAAATCCTAAAAAACTGTTCTAAGGAACTATGCTGCTATCCTGCTAGCAACATCAGGATTCAAACAGTGGTAGCAGTACTGATAGGGAAAAAAATCCAACTGTTTCCCTTCCCTCTTAGCTGTCCAGGTACATGTTTTTGGGCCCTAAGGTTAGGGTTTAGAGTCATGGATGCATTGTGTATGTATGCGAGACTAGAGCAAGGTGGCGGATGGGGAGGGAAGGGTGGGGGAAGAAGACATGGAATGTTGCTTTCTGCAGCTGAGGTACCTGTCCATCAAGCAGATTAGCTCAGTGATATCTGTCTCTCCAGAAGTTACCAGTAGCGTAGATGATCCAATGCTTGCAGAATGATAATGAACACATAACCAAGAGTGAGTGTTCCTCTCTTGTCCTTGATGTGATGTTTAGAGATCAACATCCTTCATGCATTAGCTAGTTACAATGCTGAGACAAAGTGGGTACAATGGAAATTGTCATCGTCACAAGTGTTAGTATAACAAGTGCACCCTTAAAGGACTTATTGAAGCTAGCAGGAGTCTCTTCTTGGCTTCTGACAGCAAATGTTAGTCTATGATTTTTGTCCTCCTGCAAGCATTTTTCCCTCCTGTTTCTAATGGGAACTGAAATTTAACATAGCTGCTTTGGTCTGTTTCCTTGATTCTGAGGTATGGGGGGACTTTTTTTGCTCTTTAGTATAACTAGAGTATTACTCCTGAGGGAATTCTCTGCCTAAAAATTGTGCGCACAATATTTTAAAATTCTGCAAATTTTATTTGTCAATAAATAAATGTGGCTCCAGCATGGCAATGGGGAGCATAGGCCACTGGCTGCATTGAGGTGGGAGATCACCCTGAAGCCCCCACCTCCCTTGATACAGGGACTTGGCAGTGAGTCTGCACATGATCCTGACACAGTGCAAGGGCTGGGTCTGCCCCAGAAACACCCTGGGACCCTGCCCCTCTGCACCAGGTATGGGTGGGCAGGCTCATCCCAGCAGAATCCAAGTGTGGAGGGGCTTAGTGTGGGGAGATCCAGGTGTGGGGTGAGAGGTTTCTGTGTGGGGCAATCTGGGTGCAGGCGTTTCAGTGGAAGATCTGGATGCACAGAGGCTCGTTGTGGGGTTCTGGGTGCAGGGGCATTGAGACGCTGCAGGGGATCTAGGTGAAGGTAGTTGGGGCTCAAGGGTGGGGGGGAGGGCTGGGTATGGGGAGATGGGGCTCAGCAGGGGCTCTGGGTGTGGGGGTCTAGTGGGGGGGTCCTGGTGCTGAGGGGAGTGGGGCTTGATGGGGTGGGGGTCCAGGTGCAGCTGGTTGGGGATCAGTGGGGTTGTGGTCTTGGTGTGGGCGGCTTGTTGGAGGGGTCCGGGTGTAGTACTTGTCAGGGTGAGAGCTCAATGGGCCTGCTTAATGTGGGAGCCCCAGCTACTGCTGAGGAGATGCCACATGCTGGGCTCCCACTTCTGCCTGTGATGCCCCTATCCCCTTTTCTTCTCCATCCCCTTCCCCTCGAATAGAAAACAGGAAGGCTCCCAGCACACAGAAGGGAAGCACGACTGACACAGGACCCAAGAGGCAGCGTTCAGCTGCAGAGTCAGCTGTGCCGGGACACAGACAACCTCTGTCAACTGGGCAGCTCTCCGCTTGCGGAATGAGGGGGGGCAGTGGCATGTAACCCTGTGTGCCCCCTAAAAAATTGCGCTCATGGTCCCTTTGCTTCCCTACCATTTTCTGCAGGGAAACATAGGAAATCTGGGGTGGGAGTGGCAGGGGGGTGTTATGCAGGTGCGCAGAATCGCCCCAGGGGTAGAACATGTAGATCTTGCGTCAAGGCTTACGTTGATGGTGATTGAAGATTTTAAATGTAGAAGAGATTCTTTATCAGATAATAAGTCCTCAACTACATTATGGGCTGTTGTAAACAGGACTGTGGTCAGTTGTTCATCATGTTCACTGAAGGTAGGACAGGGTGTAATCCGCAGCAAGGGAGATTTAGGTTAGATATTAAGAAAAAATGTCTAACTATAAGGGTAGTTAAGCTCTGGAATAGGTTACCAGGGGAGATTGTGGAATCCCCCTCATTGGAGGTTTTGAGGATCAGGTTGGACAAACACCTGTCAGGGTTGGTTTAGGTTTACTTGATCTTGTCTCAGTGCAGGGGGCTGGACTCGATGACCTCCCCAGGTCCCTTTCAGGCCTACATTTGTGATTCCATAACAGATTTAAGGTAGATCAGATTTGAGGCTTAAATTGAGTGCTCCTTAATGGTAGCCAGCACATAGGTTTGTCCAATCCAGTGTAGTTATGGTTTCAGGGGAGAAATGCTTTCAGTCCACTGTTCTCGAGACATGAGCTCAGCTGGTGTCTCTCACCTTCCTCCTTATTTATCTATCCTAGAAATGTGATGCCTGACTAATTACCTTGCATTCTGCAGTGTCTGAAACACAAATGTAAAACAATCAAATTATGCTACTCTGAAGTTAACTAATAAGGGGAAAAACAGGGTAAATTTCTGGGGTGAGCCTTGCTCCTTGCCAGTAGTGCATCTATGTAAATTATTTGTTGATTCTCTGCAGCCTTTGAGTCTTACTTGCTACCTGGTTTTGAGCAAGTGCTGGGCTCTGTTACCTAGGCTACAAAACAACAAAGAAGTATCTGTTTCAAGAAAAATCCATAAAGTCTGTAATTTGTAGCGAGTACCATGTATTTGCTCTTCACTGTGCTAAAATTAAAGTGCAGTTGGGGTTAGGAAAAGTGGCATTGTGGGGTCCTGTATCGATCCTCTGACTCTTCCTGATCCAATTAGTTCTGTTTACAAGTCCAGAGGTTTTTCCAAAATGCCACTTCAGCAAAAACCTTAGGGTCTGAGTAAGGCTGGATTTTTTTTTCTTCCTCTTGCACCAGTAACAAAAATAACCAGACGTGGAAGTTTCCTGCTAGTTTTGATGGTGAAGCAGAATAGACTCCAAGTAGTTCTCCTACAGCGTTCTAAAACATAGCATACACTACTAACATAGAACTTGGGTTCCCTTGAACCAAAAGGGTCAGAAAATTTCCTTAGTTGCCAAAGGAGGGAGCAAAGTCTCCAGAATTACACCCTTGATTCTGTAGAAGCCCCTCTGGATATAAGGTAGGCACTAGAAAGTTGGGGACTTCCTGGGAAGGAGCCGCCCACCTGGACATACGCTCCTTTCTGTAGAGTGTGGATTTCCCACCAGAAATCGGTGCAGAACTTCCAGTTTTGTGAGCTAGAGTGGCGGTTGAACAGACAGAAAGGTGTCTATGTCCAAGGCTATATCTACACTGCAGCTGGGAAGTGCAATGCCCAGCTCTGGTAGACGTACATGAACTAGTGTGATAAAGCTAGTGCTCTAAAAATAGCAGTGTGGTCACTGCAGCTCAGACTAGCCACGCGAGTACAACCCTGTCTGAGATACTTGATATGTAGTCGGGGCTAGCCTTTGCCTCCCCAGTCATGCTGCTGTTTTTAGTGCGTGAGCTTGAACAGAGCTAGTGTGTGAATGTCTGCCCAAGCTGGGAATTACGCCTCTCAGCTGCAGTGTAGATGTGATCTAAGTGGGAGTAGGAATCAGACCTACATGGAGATGGATGGCCTTCTGCAAAGATAACTATAGTCCATGCAGTTGTGGGTGGGCTTAGTGGGTCAGCTGGCCTTAGCCACATTCTGCTCTTGGCCCAAACACCAGCTCCTATGGGATTATTTGCCTTTAATTCCTGGGCCCTGCTCCTTGTTCATGTTTTACCCTCCTGCCAGAGAGCATCATAGGACCCACTGTCTGTTTGACTCAGTGACACATGGGAAAGTTATATTGTATTAAAGTGCCATAGTTGGACACTTTTGGCTGCACTTCTTAAACCGCTCTGCTAAAAATTCAGAAAATCAGAAATCTTTGAGCCTTAATACAGGACATCCCTATAAAGCTGTTCTGTGTTGTATTTGTAGCTGTTTATGGAGCCTTTGTGTTCAAGCTTGCAGCTGACTGTGTTGTGCTTTAACAAATGCACACAAGTTTGTGCTTGCCGACTCTCCCTTCTGAAAATGTGTGTAACATGTTAAATCGTTCATGTAGCCTTTGGCTTGCTACCAGATGTAGGTAAGCAATATGCCACTCAAACCAATAACCAAACAGGCTGTCATAAGCAAAGGCACTAGGGTAAAAAAACTGAGTGAACTCATGGGGCTTTTTCCTCTTCTGTATTTAGAATGGGGGCATAAAAAAAAAAATCTGTACTTATCTAGATGCATCACTTTGCATAACTATTTGTTGCTGGTTCTTCTGTTGTCCTGTTGTAAATACAGCATTATTTTACTTGGTGAACGTAAGTTTAACACACACAAACTCTGATAACTTTTTGTTGCCTCTGAACTGAAGCCGCCACAATATTCCTTAAAAAGTATTGGCCACTAAATGAGAACAGCAAGTTTGAGCACAGGTTAATGCCATTTCCTTATGCCAGATGAAATGATTTTTTTAAACTCTTAATGAAGGGTGATAATTGTATCCAGCACTTAAATCGGAGGAATAAGCCTTTACAAAGATTAGGGCTTTTTGCTGAGCAATTGGGTTTTTCCACATATTCTCTGAAACATTTTTCATGTTCCTATTTATAAAAATGACTACTCTTCTTTTGGAATCTGACCCTTTTAAAAAAATATATGCTAGAAACGCTAAAATCAGCTTCCTGACTCTTCAGAAGCAGTTGCAGTCCTTGGACCAGACTTTGATCTTGGTTACATCCCTGTAAATATAATGAATTAGAGTGACTCTGGGCTTATACCAGAGTAACTGATATCCAAGTCTGACCTTCTTCTTTTAACTTTGTTTGCCTCTTTCAACTACATAGAAACAAAGGTTTTATACCTGGGAGGAAAATGTTGACTTACTATTTAGAGCAATTTTTCATGCCACCATCTCCCAGCAGTTCTGACTTGTAAATGTCACTATGACTGAGGTTTTTGGAGAGGGAGAAACTGACCACAGTGACTTCAGTATGTGTTTTACCTCACATTGGAGCAATCAAAGTTCTTTTGAGATTTGATGTAGTTATGGGTGGATATTGGCTTGCAATTTTTTTTTCCTTTTCTTTACAGAGATAATTGATCAAGAAAAAGGGAGAACAGCTCTTTAGGAATCGGGTAGGTCTACATCAGGGGTAGGCAACCTATGGCATGCGTGCCGAAGGCGGCACACGAGCTGATTTTCAGTGGCACTCACACTGCCCGGGTCCAGGCCCTGGTCCTGCCCAAGGGCTCTGCATTTTAATTTAATTTTTAAATGAAGTTTCTTAAACATTTTAAAAACCTTATTTACTTTACATACAACAATAGTTTAGTTATATATTATAGACTTATAGAAAGGGACCTTCTAAAAATGTTTAAATGTATTACTGGCACGTGAAACCTTAAATTAGAGTGAATAAATGAAGACTCGGCACACCACTTCTGAAAGGTTGCTGACCCCTGGTCTACATGCTGCCTCTACCCTACTTTACAAAGAAAAAAAAAAGGCTTAAAGATAGCATTTAAATATAGAGAAGGAAGGAAGGAACTAATTGCTGCTAATATTGGTAGCTGACTGTCAAAACTCTAACGATAGTGTGGAGATGAAATTACTGGTAAGGAATACTTCATTTGTTATGCAATGCAAAGGTGCAAACTCCAGATGAAGAGTTACATGTTTGCCAGTAAAATAGGCTGAATTTCAACTCTAAGATCCATTCACCATCCTTCTGAAAGGAATTCTCCCTGGCCTGTCTGCTGTAAGCAGAACCCTGGTCATCTGTGGAATGTATGTTAAGGTTGGGACAGGAGTCAGATGTAATCCTTTGGGCATTTGATAACTCAGTCCTTCCTACCAAGAGTTTTATTATCTAAACTAGATTAATAATTAATCAAAACTGGTAGGTAGGGTCTGCAGCTGAAATATTTTAGCCTGCTTATCTCTTGTGAAGTTTAATCCTGGTTTATTAAAAGTACCCTTCCTCCTGCCCTCCCCTTTACATGAGAACTGTTTTTTTCCCTTTACACTCATGTGTCTCTATGTATTGGCAAGCAAGCTGTAGAAAACAGTTCTAGAGCGACTGTGGAATCTCTGCTTCAAGGAGCACTTCAGTTAGGACTCAAGCTAGCTGCCTAACTGAGACGTTAAACTAAAATTCAGCACTGACTGACTTATTCTGTTCAAAACATAATTCTTTGGCTTTTTAAAATTGAGTAAGGTTTAAAGGAAAATGAGCCCTTTACATATGATTCATTACACTGCGCTGTTTTATATGCTTCATGTAGTAGCCGTATACATTTGAAACTGTGGTCCCCATAAATCACATTTATCGTACACCTAAATCTGCCTCACCTATACTCTGCCACATATCCACCTCTGCCAAAGCTACTAACATTTCAAACTACAGAGTATCTTACACATCATTTTAAGAGTATTCTATTAGTCTGTGCAAGAGGGGTATTTTCAGTCAGTTTAAGGTGAGATATCCTGATCCAGTATGACTAAAAGTGATTTCCTTACTATTAGCTTAAAATCCCTTTTTTTTTGGTAATAGGATAAGGCTTTTCTTTCTGCCCTGGTAGAATGCTAGGTATTCGACGAGTGCATACATTTTGTAACAATATATTCAAAAAAATTATTTTTTAGGTGTCTGAAAGTTCTTAACTCCTCTGAAGCCTGTATAGTTGAATCATAGTAATTGAAGCACCTATCTTTACAGTGGGAGGCTATGAAAAAGTATCAGTGACATTTTATTTTAAAATACTCTAATCCTCTCAAACATTTCTACAGGAGTTTATGTAAAAGGTGTCGCGTATGTAGAATTTTAAATGGGGTAATATGAATGTTTTCATGATGGGCTTGCATGGGCTGATATGTATCACTTCCTTACTACTGCATTTGAGCAACGATTCATGCCATTTAAACACATTCACCAGATTTATGCAATGTACATTTCATACCCTTAGAGATCCTCTTTATGTCATACACATGCCCCGAGACTTTTGTGTTATAAATCAAAATGTTCATTGTCAGGGGAGGAATTTCTTAAATGTACTTGGCTCAAGGGTGGCCAATCCTTGCCCAGGTGAGGGATTTATTAACAACTTGCCAGCAGTCTGAGGGCCACATCCAGTTTGTGGAGCAGATGGCTGTCTGACTTGTCTTTAAATCCAAAGTAGAAGTGCAAAGTAGACAGTACATATCAGCATATGATGCTCCACCTTGATATTGACACTGCTTGCCTCAAGGTGGAGCGTTTCCTGTTGGTACATGTAGTTTCTGTATGCCACAGATCCATATGAAAGTACAGCTCTTTGAAGTGTGTGGTGGTGGTGGGGGGGGGGGGGAGGCGGAGAGGGATTGGCACCTTCTTACTCAACAGATCTGATCCTTTTATATGTCATCTACAAAATTTAGTAATAAGTGTATTTACTGCTTTTTACTCCTGTGTTGGGTTTGTAGTGCTAAGATTGAGCTGGATTCTATTTGTCCTTCTTTTGAACACTAATTACAAAATTCCAGTCACCTATGCTACTGAAAGCAGTGAACATATGCAGGGCTGTCTTTAGGATTTATGGGGCCCTATGCAGTATTATTAAACTGGTGCCCCTATGCCCGACGGCAGCCCAGGCTCGCATGAGTTTAAGGGTGGTCTTTTGAAGGATTTATTTTAAAAAGTCTGAATATCCAAGCATTTAAGGCTAAAGATGAATACTCAGATTGTGCATCTAAAAATCTATGCAAGGATTTTTTAGAGATGTGATTTTATAATCTTCAGCAACACACTGACATATTTTTAAAGCAAATTTTAACATGTTCTGAGTAAATATTACAGTAATGCACAACTGTTTTTTGTCAGTAAATTCAGAAACTGACAGTATATACCTGGGGGTTGGCAAATGCCTGTTAAATGGCTTCATTACCACTTGAATGGCTCTTTAACAGTTTTAACGTTGTGCTAATAGGTCTGGTGGGCTGGAAGCCTTTTCACTTTTAAGTACTAGATCCGCCTCAGTAGAAGACTCACCAGGCTGCAGCAGCCAGCTGTGGTGGGAGCCTGCAGGAGGGGTAGAACAGGGATAGGAAGAGGCGGAAGGATGGACACTAAGACCCAGAGGTGCCCCAAATTTTTGGGTGTGTATGCCTAAGGATGGCCCTGAACATATGCAGGTGTCATAAAGGGTCTTTTCTGGTCTGCAGGACACTTTATTGGGGATAGAGGAGAAGGAAAGAATCCAGCTTGAGTCTCAGATCCCCAGGTCAGTTTGCATGGCTAGCTATTAGAAAACTACCTCTTGCAAACCAGGGACGTTTGATAACATCCTTTAAGGAAGCTAAATGTGGAAGCCCACAACACCATTTTTAGTCACTTTTTGGAGCAGAAGTGCGCTTTAAGATGAGAGCAGCACCACTGCTTGAGCTGCACTTGGGCCAACAGCTGCATCATAGCTGCTTTGACATAAGGAATTTTAAGACATTTAAAGGGGAAAAAAATGCTAATCACCAGCTGGCTCAATCGAAGTGAGTGTGAGATGTAGGTGCTTGATGCCTCTGGAAATCAGACTCTTAATTTCTTATTAAGCTCCTCTACTTCTCCCTTTTTAAAGTGATTTATAAAAATTGAAGTTCTGTGGGTCTTATGGGGTATATACATATAAATTGCAAGAAGTGATGCGCGTGTATATTAAACTGGATGCACCAAGTTTAATTGAAAAAAGTGGGAGTCTGTCCTACAGTGCAATAAATGGATATATGCATGCAGCAAAACTGCCGTGTATGGAATCTAACTAGGCTTTGCTTTGTTTTTAGTGATGATGGCCAAAGAGAAGCCACCAATAACTGTAGTCGGAGATGTTGGGGGAAGAATCGCCATCATTGTGGTACGAGACTGAAAGAGCAGTGGGGTGGGATCTTTTTCTCCATCCCATTTCTAAATATTTATGCCTCCATGTAGCTGGGATTTCTGTTCTGGAGTAGAAATGACACAACATCATTCAAGTTCTGACACGATATTCACATTCCATCCTCTCCTCAACTCTCTCCAGCTTCCCTGTGTATCTAAATAGGAAAGACAGACAGACCCTGTTAATATCCAGTGGTCAGCCCTGTGTCCAAAATGTGGGGCTGTGGACCCTCAAATTTTCCTTCCTAGTTACGCCAGAACCCAAAAATGAATACCTCCAAATGGAATTCACTTGCTGCTGGTCTCCATTTACCCTGCTGAACTGTTGAGATGGGTGGCATGGGGTTTTGGTATCATTGAGAGGATGGATAGTCTTCTCCTTTAGATACAAGACTGAAAGTCCAAGACCCTTCTGGGTTCTAGTCCCAGTTCTGCCACAAAAGTCCTGTGTGACCTTGAGTAAGTCAGAATCTCAGTGCCTCACATTTCCCTTTCATTAAAATGGGACTCCTTCTATACCTCACATTGGAGCTGAGATTTAAGTCATTGTGTTAGAGGCACTCGGATACTACAGTGGTCAGAACTATAAAAATATCTGCAAGTAAATAAAATTACATTTAATTATCAGAGCTGGTGTATTCTGCTTGGGTGTATAAAGGATCTTCACCAGTTGACACTAACTTCCTCAAATATATACAGACTCTGCCACTATAGCTGTGAAGAGATCAAAGTCTGTCTTCTTTCAGGTGGTAACTTCCTGGTTCTGATTGTGGGGTTTGTTTGTGTTTCTCTTAGGATGATATTATTGATGATGTGGAAAGCTTTGTAGCAGCTGCAGAAATCCTGAAAGAGCGTGGTGCTTACAAGATTTTTGTGATGGCCACTCATGGACTCTTATCTGCAGATGCTCCCCGTCTAATTGAGGAATCCGCAGTGGATGAGGTATGTCACTGCTGCTTGTCTTGTGGAGATGGGAAAAGGTTAGATGGTGACCACATGGGTTCACGCACTAGTTTTTTGCCTCTAGACAGCAAGGTTCCAGGTCACAGTTGTAAAATGACTTTCATCACAGACTGTTACCTAGTAAAAATTGTATCACAAAACCAACCAACATACAGTTCAGCATGCAATTAACGTTACCTATTCTGACTGGGAGTGGGTTTGGGATGATTTTTCAAAGCTTCATTTGGGGTAAGTTTAGCCTCTGCTTGCACTGAATAGCTTTTACCTGAGACTAATGTTCTTTTTTTCATGAATGAAACAATCAAATTTACTTATATTTGAGAGGAAACTAAAGCTGGTCTTTGCCAGATGACAAGAAAGATCCAGGAGTGAGAGTAATGGGGACATTAAATGAGGCTTCTAATATAGTTATCAGAAATGGGTTGTTATCCATTTTTTAGAAGATGAGAATGGAAAAATCTCATTTAGTTCAAAGGCATATGGCCCCTTAAGAGTCTGTCCTCTATGTAGATTTCCCATCTACATATAAATTTATTAATACCTATCTGGATGGAGGGTCTAAAGCACAGCCACCATTGGAAATTATGCTGAGTTGCCTTAATAAAGGAGCCTTTGGCACCAGACACTCTGGGAGAGAAACTCTGTTTAGGGGACAGTCCCCTTCTGAATTTTATGGCATTTGTTTTAATAGCCACACTTCTCCAAAGGGCAGACTTCACCTATTTTATTGGTACAGTGAGCTGGTACAGTGAGTCTGCATCCTTTGCTATCCTCTAGCAAGACTATTCACATGGATGCTTCTCCGTCACATCCCATGTGCATGTGTTTGCTTTCCTGTGATATTTATTTTACTTTTCTCTGCCTCTCCTGTCTGCCCATGGACTTTGTGGGGTATTATTGGATCAAGCCATCAAATATTCCACCCTGAGTGGTCAAGAGCCTATGATGTAATCAGACTTGCTAGTCCACATGGAGGAACTTCATGCAGAGCATCACTGATGTTGGCCCTTTCTTCAAATGATCAGCCTTGGAAAATCTGTCATTTCAATCATATAATATTAGTGATATTTACACCTACCCCAAATCCTCTAACTACCCAGAGAAACGTCAGATACAACTGATTTTCAGAGTTTTATTCTTAGGTAGCCGTTAAATCTGAATTGATGTGTTGGTGGCACTCTCTATCTCTCTGCAGGTGGTGGTGACCAACACAGTTCCTCATGAAGTTCAGAAGCTGCAGTGCCCCAAGATAAAGACTGTGGATATCAGTTTGATCCTCTCTGAAGCCATCCGACGAATCCACAATGGGGAGTCCATGGCTTATCTCTTCCGCAACATCACC
Source organism: Mauremys reevesii (assembly GCF_016161935.1). Classification (NCBI taxonomy): domain Eukaryota; kingdom Metazoa; phylum Chordata; order Testudines; family Geoemydidae; genus Mauremys; species Mauremys reevesii. The sequence goes on from NC_052637.1 coordinate 29,393,301, forward strand.
GTGGATGACTAGATTGCAATGTTGCCCTTGTCCTGGGTTTCCTGAAGAGAAGGGAGAAGGAAATGTGCATGAAAATGCAATGCCATAAATTATAGACATAACACAACTGTTTCTTCTGCTAGGGGGAGGGTGTAGGATGTTTAAGGACTGAAGTCACGAGATTGAATAGCAAAAGTAAAATTGAACAGCCCTGATACCTGCAGCCTCTTCTGTTCACCTTGCAGGGAGGATTACATTTTAGTTCTGATCAGGAAATAGAGAGGCTTTGAATTGTAAGTAAAAGTTGCCTGAAAGCTATTTAGTGTCGGCCTCTCGCCCTTTAAAACAAAGCTGTAGTCTCATGAGAGGGGGAATCTGGAAGTCTTGTTGCTGCACATGGACTGATGAAGTAAAGATGGTGATGCTGTTTCTAGTCTATGGATTGACTATAGAATACAGAAGGGAACACTTCATTTTAGCTGTCTGGGCAGGTAGGGTGCTGCCTGTAGTGTTGATGTGCAGAAAACCCCCGTGCCAACTTTTGTAGCCTTTTCTAATTTCATTTATTCAGCATAGGTTTATTTTTATAAAATTATTGGCTGTAAGTATATTCAACAGTGGCAGCCTAGAATGACCCAGTGGCAGTTAAATCCTTAAATTAGATTTGTGGGTGTTTATAACATATATTTATCTCAGCAGGAGTGGGAACATAGTACTAGAATATGTCAACCTTTATCTCTAGAGCCTTGGATTCTTGTCACTACTCCGTGGCAAGTAATGTGAGTTTGATCCTTGTTGGAACACTTGTCTACATTGTCTAAATTAAGCACAATTTGTGATTTTTTGGCTGTTGGCTCAGAAGTTGCCTGGGTTTGATATACCCTGGCAGAATTGTATGGGGGAAACTTTGCACGTCTGCCTCAGAGATGGCTATACTTTCTGAAACGCTAATGTTCAAGCAGCTAAAAAGCATAGGATGTTTATTTTGGACCTTTTCCCTGTGGACAGCTGCCATTTTGGTCTGTTGTTGTAAATAGGTTAAATACATTGACGGGGCAGCCCTGTAAAGTAAAAGAAAATGTAGATGCTTTAAACCTGTTTTCTGAAACACCCATTGAACTCCTGCCTCTAGATAGAGAGGCCTTGTTGCTTGCTCCTTTTCCAAGTGACACACAACCTTGGCTCTTGGCAAGGAGTGTATGGCTGGGAAAGCAATCCTAGTGAATTGTGATGAGTGTTGCTGGGCTGTAATAAGATCCAAGGGCATATTCCAAAAACATCTGCCATGTAGGAGGACAGGACAATATGCACGCCACCAAAACCTAGAATATTTTCAACTTGGCTCTGTGATCAGTAGTTTGAGGCTATTGCTTGGGAGAGGACAGTGCAGATTGATTGCTTTGTCCAGCAGGGGTTTGTTTATAGTATTACTTGCCCTTCAACTTCTACCTACATATTTCAGTCCCACTTCAATGTACAACAAATTCTAAAAGTGTCAAAGAGCATGTGTTTATGCTGGGAGTCCAGGAAGAACCTTGAATGTTCAGCAAACAAAAGGTCCTCAGTAGAGTGAAGTGCATGTTATAGAACTAGCTTCCTATCTCATAGCCACTGAGCGTGTATGGAATATGGATTCAGGAGCACCTTGCCTTCTCTCTGGAATCCAGTGCTGATCTGTACCTCCAGACTGAATCTTCTTGTAAGCAATATACGGGACTGTTCTTAATTTAGTGACTTTGTTCACTAAGTATTAGAAAAAGTCACAGCTATACTCCATTACCATGACTTTATGTATGTGGCTCCTCATGGCTGCTAGCAGTTATATTTTAACATGGTACCATACTTTAAGTATTACTGAAGGGACTGACTGACAAGCATGTATGTGAAGAAATCATAAATACTCATGTCCCGTTCTTAATTAGTGCTAGGCTACAACTGTTCCTCATGATAGCCAGTTTTACAAACATGAAAACTTCCTCTCCTCATATCCCCTTTTAATTACTTTAAGGTAGACCCTACCCTGGGTGAAGTGGCCCAGTTCATTAGTCGGCTGCCCTCACCTCAGATTTGTCTCTGTTCAAATCTTGTGGGACACAAGTCAGAATGAATTTGGTTGGGCCATAGTCATAAATCGGTCACATCATAAAATCCCAACCAGTTTGGCCCAATTGGCAGCCTGTGCTCGCAAGGCCCAGAATTGCAATATGAGAGATTGCAGATGAAGGTGAAAATGCATCAGAAGAGCTGTGTGGAAGCTTGCAGGGCATCTGCCTGAACTATAGCTGGCTTGGCATTGAACTTAACTGAGTCTTTCTTTTTTTTCCTTAATTTCATGGAATCCAGCCCTGGTGGCTGCCATCATTACAGGATGTGCTGTCAGGTTTTTTTAGATGAAGGCCTCTCCCACCCAGTTTCCTCTGCCTTATGAAAGACTTGATTATCATTATGGCTTTGCCAGTTATCAGAGTACGGGTTTAGGGGGCCTGGTAGGATTTAGTTTCTTATAGCAGTGGTGCCATTCAGAAAGTCTTGGTCTATCTGCCCATGTCATCTTTATTCCCATTCCATCTCCCATTTCCTGTGTTCTCCCTCTAACTCAATCCTGATATGAAAAAGCAATAAATTTAGATTTCCTGTTTTGGTTTTAAACTTCTGAAAATTTAAATGTTCTATTCTTGTAAAACAGAAAATTGGCCTATTCTTTTCTCAACCCACCATCTGCCACCTTTCGCAGAAGTTATCTTGGCTGAGAGTGCCTGACTGGGGAAAGAGGTTAATGCTACATGATGGCATTACTTTGAGAGTTGATTTTAAGGTGAAGGAGGTGGTGGTGGGGCGGGGGGATGGGGAGTTCTCGTTTGTTTGTTTTTGCTGATAGATCACTCAGGTTCTAAACAGTCTTCCTAAGATTCTCGGAGTATTTTACTTTCGAGAATTATTTAGCAGCATGTGTAAAATATATGCATTTATGTTCCCCTCCTACATTTCACCACGTTGACATGGCTTTTTACTTCAGGATGTCATGGAATTCCTAGAAGTCCATTTAGTAATGAGTTTAGCATCCACTTTCTGAAACCACCCTCAACTGAGGCCATAGGAAGAGTGAAGATCCTTCATGTTCTTGTTTGATATCTCAAAAAATGGAGAGAAGCTCAGTTTAAATTGCACAGTAGTGGAGAGGAAGCAATTTAAACTGAGCTTCCGTTATCTCCCAAATTCAAACTTTCAAAATGCTCTTGGTGGCTTATAAATGTCTGCTTTCTGCACATGGCTTAAATCTCCGTTAGGGTTGTAGTTTGATAATCTCTAACGAAGAAAAGCCTTTCCGAATTGAATCTCTCAATGTGCACGCTGCTTTAGAACTATACTTATGTCTTTGCAGTCTGCATTGAAGTGAGTAAAAGACACAGGAGAAGGTAATGAAAGCCTTGGGGCACCCCTTTCTTGCAGATGTATTTATGTTCATGCATTTTTCCTGTCCGGGGCAGAGTGAAAACAGCTGTGTGGTTGGCATATGTGTATAGAGTTCGTTAAATCTGCTTGATCTAGATTACGCTGTTAGCTAATTTCTTTGGAAAAAGTGACATGAGCACTCATGCCTGTGTCTGTTAGAAAGCCGTAGCGAAATTCCCAGAGTGGATGCTAATAAACTCTACATTTTCAACTAAGCATTTCTCTGAAATTTATTGCAAAAAGCACTCCAGTGGCCCAGATACAAGCCTGCTGAGTATGCATAGTATCACTATTTGCATTGGTTCCATTGCATCTGTCTTGGTCTTTTAGTTCTGAGACACACGAAGCTTATGATCACCACAAGGATTTGATGCCCATGATTCTAATGCCATTAGAGCTCCTTTGAGCTAAGGCACATCATAGTGCAGAGCAATAGGGGACAATTCTTACAAAGCAAAACATTCAGTAACAGATCACATTCAGGAAGACCACAGCATATATATATCCCTTACTAAATGTCATGGTCACAGCTGTCTAATCCTCTACAGGGTCAAAGTCCAGCTAACTTATTTTAAGTCCATAGGGTGGAAAGTATTTTTTACATCTTTTGTGCCTTTGCAAAGAACTGTACTGCCCTCCTTGCAGATGGTGCCTGTATTAAGTCATCTGTGCTAGCAGGTGTAATGCCTGTCAAATGACTGAGAGAATTTATTTCGGTCATGGCTTTTCTTCTTGATCCTAGAGCAAGGAATCCTGCCTGGGGTTTGAGTCTCCAACCAATCAAACTTCTTAATGTTTATGCTGGATGAGCTGCTCAACATGAAAACGAGCCTCTGCTACAGCGACAACAGCATTAGTAGAGACAGTTGCAGTTTAGGGTTTGTCGTCTTCCTTGCTTCTGACAAAAGGTGCTAATTTTAATCTCTACGTACACCCATGCAGATCAGCCTGGCTGGGTCATGAGGGCACGATTCTGAACCCTTTGCTTGCACTGAGTAGGGTCCCTTTGACTTGAATGGGGACCATTCAAAAGCATAATGGATTGCAGAGCAAGGCTCTTCAATGGTACAGCAGCATGGCACGCAGAAACCCGCGGCAGCAAGTCTGAGTCTGAGGCAATGAACTCAGGCTTCCGCTACAGTGTTAAAAATCGCTGTATAGACACATGGGCTCTGAGGAGCATCACATGAGCCAGAGTCTGTAGACCCATCTCTGAGACTTGCTTGCTATAGATTCACACCTTGGCTGGCTGTGCACTAACTCGCCAGGTAGACAAGCCCTAAGAGTTAGTTACCCCAGGGATTAAACGCCACTTAAACTTTCAATACAGACATTATGTAGTGCAAAGGGCCCTGGGTAGCTTCTTTGCACTAGGTTAAACTTCACTCTAATGTTGACAATCACTGCTGCAGCTTTATTTTGATTTCATTGATAGTAATAAGCCTTTCCTGTACTTGCATGTCTATTGGAAAGGCGTGTGGCTTTGAGTCATTTCCATAAATAGGTGCAGGAAAAAATAACTCATTAGGGCGAATGTATGTGGTTTATACTATACGATGCTGAGGCTTGCGTAAGCTCCCCAAGGGCCTCCTGCTGGTAGAGCTATAGGTTAAGCTGATACGGGGTGATCCTGCGTTTGTTAGTATACCTGGGGTAGGAGCCTTAAGCCTTTTCCGGTTGTAAAGTGGGGGATCTGTGTTTTCTTTTCAACAAGACTTGGCTACTGGTCTCTCCTACTAATGGTCGTCCTTGAGAACTTCCAGTTCAGTGACTAAGCAAATACCCAGACCATGGAGGGGGAAGAGGAAAGGATCTCACTGCAGTAATTCTCCCTGTTATAAGAGAGGCTTTGTGTAAATTAGTGTGGTAGCAGAGGAGCCTGCCTTGGGTTTGTCTCCGCAGCCATCTCTGCAGTATATGGAAGTGGTGAGCCTGAAACTTCAGGAGAGGAAACTTGGCTTATTTTAGTTTTTATTAAGGCATGGCAACAGTGATGCCTAGAACAGAGTCAGATATTTGGGAAGGTGATGGAAGCAGTATTTTAACTCCACAGGCTCTGTGCATGGTCCCTGAGCACCTGTTTCTGCTAAAATTACCACGATAAATGACCATTTCAGAGGGGTAGCCGTGTTAGTCCGTATCAGCAAAAACAACAAGGAGTCTTTGTGGCATCTTAGAGACTAACACATTTATTTGGGCATAAGCTTTTGTGGACTAAAACCCACTTCATCAGTTGCATGGAGTTCAAGTGGGTGGATGAAGTGGGTTTTAGCCCACAAAAGCTTATGCCCAAATTTCTTAGTCTCTAAGATGCCATCATAAATGAGTGATATTGATGCTTAAATTGTTGTCAATAAGCTACCGAATTAATGCCCTCTTCAGAGAGAGGTACTTATTTCTGTAAACTGCACCAAGAGGCCCCAATCAGGAGTCGTGGTTTTGTTGTGTTAGACACCGTAAAGAGGCTGTCCTAACATTCTTATGATCTTGGTTAATGACAAGATGCCACAGGTGCATGAAACAAATAGCACTGGGGTACTGGAGAATGAGGCAACAATATGAGCACGACCAGCTGTTCCTGCAATGCAGCTCTTTGCCTGCCCAGCCACCAAATGGCACTAAGGCGACTTTGCTGTGCCTGCAGATCTACTGCATGGAGGATGTGCAGAAAAAACAACACCATAGGGCTTAGGGCTGTGATTTATACTGAATGGTACCTTGTGCTAAGACACAGGCAAGTGGCAGAAGTCTGAAGTCAATCGCACCCTCTGAGTGTTTGTTCCGGGCAGGTTGGCGTCTGTCTTAGGAAGAGGACTTGGTGTTGGATGACGGGAAAGTTTTCTACAAACAGCAATGCCTAAAAAACACCTAATGAAAAGTGGTTGTATACGTATCGTGAACTATCCTTTCAGTCTGCCCAGGGAGATCTGCTTGGGGAACTTTTCCTAACCAAAAACTCTGAGTTACTGCTATTTTAATCACTGCATATTATATGTTATATGGTCCCTGCCCCAAAGCATTTTATTTTTTACTTCTGTAAAACAGGTTAAAACAGGAAGGCTCATCCTAAGGTTTAGGGCCCTTTGCTAAGACTTGTGACCTTGGGCAAGACACTAAAACTCTGTGTCTCCATTCCCCTTTGCGGAAATGAGGATTTCCTTACCTGTGACTGCTGTGAGAACCAGTTCATTAACATAAGGGTGGTGCTCAGATACTATCGTGACTGGGGCCAGAGACCCACTGTGACAGTGAAATTCAGATCAAACGTTTGAACCTAGCAAAATCTCGGTTGTAGGGGTGGAAGAGGAGATGTCCAGAGGGCAGTTTTTGGCTGTCTGTCATAAACCTGCCCATGAGTTTGGAGAGAATAACACCTGCCCCTCACACACACACTCCCCATTAAACTTCAGTTTGTGCTCAAGCACTTCTGCACTGAGGACTACGTGAGGTTGGTTTGCTGGTTTTTTAAATATCCTTAATATAGTCCCATTTGTAGAAAAGAGATTAATTTCCCCTTCTACTTTTCTGTAACCTCTCTGTGCTAAGGATGACCAGTCTTGTTAGAAGAACAGAAAACACAGAAGCCTCTGTATCTGTATCCCCTGTCCCCTCTCTCTTGGGAGGGCTGCAACAAGCAGCTGTCAGAACTCAACATTACAATGGATGTTCGTAAGTGGGGGTAAGTGCTTTCCCTCACTGAGTATAGACCTCACCTCCGTTTCATGTGGTGTGCTGACATCTGCTGGATGTTGAGGCTCTGTCCCGATAAAGCCACTGACAGACTTTTTTAATGCATTGAAAGTAATAACCTAGCTGGGATCTATCTTAGCCTGGAGGGCCTTGATACAATATGGAAATGAGGTTTAAAGAGCACTTCATGTAATACCTTTATGCAGAGGAGTTACTTAAGCTAGAACCTGGCTGGCTCCTCGCATGTGCGGTAGGGCCAGAATGTTTGGTTTGCGTTCATTTCATAATACTCCATGTGAGTGAGGCTGCATCTGTGCATCTTTCATTCGGTGTTGAAGCTAATGCGTTCTAGTCTTGGGGAAAACTGAAAATGGAAGCCCCTTTCCTATCAATATTTATGGCTCTTGCTCTGTTAATCCATGTGTGCACAGAATAATTGTTCCGTGCCTTGCGCCTGGGTGGAGCGGATGTAAAAACACACATCCTATCACAACTCTCCCCATAGCTTTGCTCTTACCTAGCAATCAGAAGGGATGACGACTCATGGAAGACTGTTGTAAGGTTAAAATGACAAGTGGGATTGGAGCCAGGAAAATAGATGGAATGTCTCTGAAAATATTTCCCCCCATCACATTACTAAATGCATCATTTTCACTGTCCAAGAGAACGGTCCTGCTGGAAGAAACTGAACGACACTGTCCAGCCTTGCGTGGGAAGGGCCTGAGCCAAAGTTCATGGAAGTCCATAGTAAAACTTTAGTTGACTTCAAGTGGTATAGGGTCAGGCCTTTACCCTTGGAGGATTCCCATCCACGGGAATAACTGTCACGCTGGAGAAAGTTGTGCTGGGGTTACAAGCACAGGAACACTACCACTGACTGAGGTTTGGGAGCATTATCCTAAAACTAGTGCCAAGTTATAGCTGGTTCAGAACAATACGGTAACAGTCCTCACAGTGCCCAGGGGGGAGGCCATGGCTTATCTCATCAGAGTAATTGATTAACATCACTGTCCTGGCCAAATTCTAATTTGGTGATTTCAATCTGTTTACCTAAACGAAAGTCCTGTGCTTTCAAATGGATACAGTTACAGCATTTACTTCCTGTCCTAAATTCATCTGCACTGCTCGACAGCTGCTGTGTTCCAGTGCAGAGCTGACTGTACTGCAGCAGTGGATGAAGTGATATTTTTACCGGTGTGGAAAATACGTTGAGACAAAATACCCAAGTTTGAAGGAGGGATACTGACGTGATGCTGTAAATCCTATATGCCTGTCGTCATGGAGAAACTCTCAAAGCATGTTTTCTGATAATACAGTATATTCTTCACTCAGCACAAAACTACTGTGGGACTCATTGCCACAAGATCTCATAATGCCAAGAAAGCAGTAATATTCAAAAAAGGGACTAGGCATTTATGTGGTATGCAGGTCTAGTTCCAATATTAAAAAACAAAAACCACCAGGATGTTTAAAGAACATATAAACACTTAAGTTTTGGGTCATAACCCAGCCTCTTGGGGACTAGGAAGACTCTTTCCCTGGGGGAAGAGTTAACCCCAAACTGTAGGGCTATTTCCTGCGACACAGCTGCTACTGGCCCCCGTTGGAGACAGTATGTGGGCCTAGATCAGGGGTTCTCAACCTTTTTCTTTCTGAGGGCCGCCCCCCCCCACCATGCTATAAAAACTGCACAGCCCACATGTGCCACAGTATCTGGTTTTCTGCATATAAAAGCCAGGGCTGGTGTTAAGGGCTAGCAACCAGGGCAACTGCCTGGGGCCCTATGCCACAGAGGGCCCCCCGCGAAGCTACATTGCTCAGGCTTTGGCTTCAGACCTAGGTGATGGGGCTCAGGGTCCTGGGCTTCAGCCCCATATGGTGGGGCTTCAGCTTTCTACCCTGGACCCTAGCAAGTCTAATGCTGGCCCAGTTTGGTGGCCCCGGATCACAGTTGCCAACTTTCATGTAGTAAATAAGCAGCCTGACTTTCACAATAAGCCAAAAATCAAGCTAATCCCATTTCAAAACAAGGGCAAAACAAGCTAATCTTTAAGAACGCCAACGTTCTATGTCACTAGATCCCCCTGGTGTGCAGTCTGGGATATAGTGGGACTGCTGTGCACCCCAAATCTCTCCCCTGCTTGCTCCCCTGGCCCCTGCTTGCCAGGAGCTGATCACAAAAAAACCAAGCTAAACAAGCTATAAACCAAAAACTAGCCAACAAGCAACTCACAAGCCAATTAAGCCAAAAAACAAGCCCAATTTTTGCGTTTTTTCCCCACAGGTTTGGCTTCTTCCCTGGACCTCGGGTTGAGAACCACTAGCCTAGGTGAACTGCTGGTCTGACCCAGTCTGGCAATTCCTATTTTAAACAAGGTTTTCATTAACTGGATTTACATTTGCAGAATGTAACTGCTGCACCTGAGAAACATGCACCAACCTTTGAGTTTGATCAAATTAGCTGATGGTGAGTTACGTGATTATCCCCACCCCCATGCTTAGTTTTTAAAATAGCACACTTTAGGGAGGAAGGGATGGTCTAGTGGTTAATGCACTGAACTGGGAGGCAGGAGACTGGGATTTTGTGACCTTGGGGTACTAACTTCATCTCTCTTTCCCTCTGTTCCCAGTCTTACGCTGATATTTTGTATCTCTTTCCCCCACCTTCTGTCTCTTGTCTAATTAGACTATAAACTCTTTGAGGCTGAGGTTCTCTTGTGTTTGTACAGTGCCTAGCACAATGAGGTTGGGCTCAGTTTAAAATAATAAAAATATTTTAAACGTACATTTTTGCTTGTATACGAATAATCCTGGTTTATTGACACACCAAGTATTTCTAGAATGTATTTTTATTTTTCACTCCTTATGCTCTTTATTTCTTGCATTTCCCTCCATGTGGGTAATAAGCCGCTGCAGTCACTATAGTCAGGTTCCTAGTGCTGCAAGGTCTGGGTTGCAAATGAGCCAGGATTGTGTTTTACTGAGTAACAACTAGCTTCCATTAATTTGCAGGGGCGGAAAATCAGCAGACCAAATTTCTGTTGGTCTTAGGTGGTGTGAATTTGTCACAGAAACGGAACGTTGAGCCACCTGTGAATTTACTCTGTAAGGCTAGTTCCTTGACTTTTGTTTTTGCAAGCTCACACCGAGCCCTCTGGGCCATTCAGGAGGCAGTTCGTATTCAGGAGCCAGGACGGAGGAGCAGTTCAGTTCTATGGGTAAAGTCTGACATGCTCAGCAATTTCAGGCTAAGGTCACCCTCCAGGCCAGCCTGCTGTGCTGTCCCTAAAATGAGGCGAGGCTGCTGAGTTTTACCGAAGGGTGGCCCTGCAGCTAAACCAGCTGGGGCCCGGCCTCCTGCAGCCCCAGTGAGCCCACTCCCGTAGGGGCTGGAACCGGCCTGATGTGATTTCCCTCATCGGCAGGGTTTACAGTTTGGTTTAATGGCTCTCAGCACCCCCACTGTACAGATTGCTCCAGTGCCCCTGCCCGCTCCTCCAGCGCCTCTCCACCGCCTACCCAGCCCCTCTTCTGTCCTCCGCAGCCAGGGCCCCTTCTTCCCAGCTCAGCAGCCAGGCTGCCTGCCCACCCCCCAGATTCACTCCCTCCCTACCCACGTGTTTCTGGAGGCAGGCAGAGGCAAAGCCCCACTGCAACCCCTAGCCCTAGCCCTTCAAATCCGGCCAGGAGGGGACCGGGACCCAGCCCTTCTCCCTGCCTTTCAGAGCCGCTTCAGTTCAGCCTTGGAACTGGGGGGGGGACTACTTCCCCAGGCGCAATGAGCCACAGAACGTCTAGGGGGCGCTGCGTCCCTGCCTAGCAACTCCAGAGGCTACAACGTAGCTATCGGAACCCGCTGATGTAAACAAAGGCACATGGGCAGCCGCTGTGGCCAATCCGGCGGTGGGGCGGTGTGTTCGGTAGCCAATGAAAGGGCGAAAGGGGCGGGTCCGAGGCAAAGGGGTTGGTGTGTCCCAGTGGAGATGGCTCTGCTGGGCGGCCAGCAGCCTGGTCCCTGCTTCTGCCCATAGTCAGGCATGGCAGCGGCAGGTGTCTGAGACAGGGGCATTAGCCCAGCAGGGAGGGGGCCGGGGGCAAGAGGATCAGGCCTAGACAGATCGAGGGAAATTTAAGTCAATAAATAAATAACTTTAAAAAGGCTGGGGGGAAATCCCTGGAAGGAAAATTCCCCGGGAAATTGCTATTCGATGGAGTGTGCAGCTGAGCTGGGCTTGTGGGAAGAAGATCGAGCAGCCTGGATTGATTTTAACTGTTTCCTTAATAACTCGCAAGGCAAAGAAGAGAAACGTATTTGAGCCCATGGGCTCAAGTCATTAGCTCTATTGAGGGGGGTGGGGAAATAACTTTATATTTGAATGAGAAGCTAACGGCATCAGATACTGGGCAGGAGTTAAAGTTGGCAATGGCTCTGATCAGCCTGTTGGAATTGGCTGACCTCTCCATAGGGACGCCAGAGATCGGGGTGGTCAATTTTAATGCCCTCCACACTTTGCTCCATGCCATCATTAAACAACTCAACCTGCAGGATGTCAAAGCCGAGATGCATGATGAGAAACCTAAGCCCCCGGAACCTGTGCCTTTGCAGGAGGAAGAGAGGAAGGGCAAGCGCGATGAGTCAGAAGACTTCCCCTATGCTGACTTAGAGAAGAAGGTCATTGGGGTGGCCACTCAGGTGCATGGCGTGGAGGCCAAGGTGGTTGGGGTGGCGGCTCAGGTGCATGGAGTGGAGGATCAGGTGCATGGGGTGAAGTCTCAGGTCCACGGAATAGGGGAACAGGTTCAAGGGCTTGAGAAGCAAATGGCTGCCCTGGAAAAATTGCCTTCTGGGACAGACTTGCTGGAGAGGACCAAGAGCGGCTCTCCGAATGGCTCTGCTGTGGCCGACATGTGGCAAATGATGCAGATGAAGAAAAAGATAGAAGCTAATGAGAATGGCATCTCCAAGGTAAATCTTTCCATTCCTTAAGTTGTGAGGAGGCAACATGTCCAGTGGCGAGAGCCCAGATCTGAGAATCAGCAAATATATGCTATAGCCTTGCCTCTGCTACTGACTGGCTGTTTGACTTTGAGCAAGTCACTCACTTTACCCCTTTGTGCCTCAGTTTCCCCACCTAGAAAATGGGGTTAATCTCCACCCTTATAAAGGGTCCTGAGCCAGTTGGAAGAAAAGTAGTATATAATTGCTCTGTTTTAAGTTCCTTATATAGCACTCATTACCAGACCCGTGTTCTCTATTAGTGCTTGGTGGTATTATTTTATTTATTTTATAGTTTGATAGAAATAACTTCCAATAATCAGCAACAAGACTCCAAATTTGTGCAAAATGATGGTAAGTTAGGGTCTAAAGTGAAGGACATTGAGAGGTTTGTGGACGTATGAAAGACACTTGGAAATCATGACCTGAAGAAGAGCTCGCGTAACTAAAAAGCTTCTCTTTCACCAACAGATGTTGGGCCAAGAAAAGATATTACCTCTCCCACCTTGTCTCTCATGTAGAAATCAATAATTTTTAAGACTCTCACTGTGTTAGGATTACAGCTAAACTATAAGAAAGGGAAATATTTTCTGAATCCTGAGGGCCAGCCTCCAATTATCTTTTACATGTTTCGTCCAGTGTTATTTACGTTGCATGTTGTTATGGGGGTTGTGATCTGGCGTGTATTTTCAAGGCTGGATAACAGGGAAAACCATGACCAGGTGTTACGCAGTTCTTATTACAGCTGTGACTTGTTGCATGAATTTTACAAGAGCAGCTCTGCACTGATTCCTCTAAGGTTGCCAGAGAAATAAAGTCCTGATTGCTGCTACCCATTTAATTAAAGTGCTGGATGGGGACGATCAGGGAGTTGCTCATTTAACACGCGCCATAGTTTTAACAAAGGGCTTATTCTTGTTTTCGTTCATCTTATCTTCAGTCTAGGGAACGTAGAGCCCGTATTCTCCTTTGTGACCTTTTCTTGTCCTTTGTCAGTGATCTGCGTAGACCTCCGTTAGACGCTGTTGACAAATGAGCTACTCCTGAATTGGGAGCAGGCCCATCAAGAGAAGTTTGGGGGCCCGGTACATCATGTTTGTTGGGGCTCCACCCCTCCCATTTCTTTATTTACACAGACGTTAGTCATTCTGGGGGGCCCCTGAGTTTGGAGCCCCAGTACAGATGTTCCCCCTCTCCGTCCCTCTTGTCAGCCCTGATTGCCAGTTGTGCTGTGTGCTTTTAAGGGGCAGAATGGTTTAATGCATTGAGAGATGGGCTCGCTGTGCTCTGTTTTCAGCTCTGCTACCGTCTTCCTATGTGACCTCTAGCAAATTTTCAAGGACCTGATGCTTTCAGAAGTGCTAAGAACCTGCAGCTCCTCTTCACTTCAGTAGAACTGGGTTCTCAGCACCTCTAAAAATCCAGCCCTTGGCTGCTCCGTGCCTCAGTTTCCCCATCCAGAACCTGTAGGTGATCTCACTTACCTACTTCACAGGTAGTTGGGGCGCTTAATTTAATGTAGTGAAATGCTTTGATGTCCTTGGTCACAGGGAGACTATAGAGGTGCAAAGTGGAAGGGGGGAAGAAAAGCTCCCTGCAAAGCGCGGGCAGAGGGACAAGACGGGGAGTGAGGAGAGGTACTGACACTTGGCAGGGTGGGGGCAGGCAGCTGGCTCTAAGCTGGGAAGGAGGGTAGCAGCCCAGGGGTTCCTACCTGCTCCCTGACTCATTCCAGCCCCGATGGGTCCCACTACCTGCTTCCCAGCTCCCAGGCCTCACGGCAGCTGCCTCCACAATATTTCCCTGTTCCTGCTCCCCACCTGCACCCCCATTTCTGCCGCCCCGGTGCAAGTGGCATTTTCTATTCCAGGACTCCAATAGCGTTCAAAGAAATTGGACCCGTGTCTCTCTGAGGGGTCATACCCTGCGGTCAGAGCACATACAGAGCACATTGGAGTCGGGGGGAGAGGGAAGGGAGGAGTTACATTGAAATCATGGCAGATATATTGCCAGATATGCTCTGGCCTGATGAAGTTAGTGCCATGTGATGCTGTCGGTTTACGAGCGAGGGAGTAATATTTCCCCCCATCTCTGTCCCCTGACTTACCTCTGCCCTTGGATCCTTTCCCCACTCCATGTGCATTAGTGGCAGATCTGCCATGGCACAGATACCCCAGGGGGCTGCCTGAGACCATTTAGCTGTTCTTTTGAGTTACTAGGCATAATGTAAAATGCTGTAGTTTGTAACCTTCCTCTTGTAGGTAATAGCATCACCTCCAGGTGAAAGCGGTTAGAGTTCAGATTCTAGCTTTTTTCTTTTCCTCCCCTTTCACTCAGGACGGGTTGTAGTGTTGCCAAGTTAATTCTTGCCATTCCAGGAGGCGGGAGGCTGGCTAAGGAGCTGAAGTGGTGTGCCAGAGGGACCCGCGGTTCTGTTCTAAGACCAAGGATACCAGCAAGTTGCATAGGCTCAGTAAGGGAAAGCCCTGGAGATTTTCCCCACTGGAAGAGGAGTGTCTGTACTGCAATCGAAAATTGGGACAGGGGGAGTAAAAAGAGGAGAGAAAGGTGGGCTCTTATGGGGGCACAAGGAATAACTTCTTCTTCTTAGAGCAGCCTCCCCATGTTCCAACTCATGGGATGCACTGGCAGTGCAGCCTGGACCAATCAGTAGGATGTGACCATAAAAAGGACAAAGGTGTCATGGAACAGGGCAGTGTAATATTCCCTCCCTAGGCAGCAGTAGCACAACCACATCTGGGATACTGGGGTCACTTTGGGTTCCTTAGTACCAGAAGGACAGTTACAAGCTAGGGGGAATTGGGAGATGTCAGGGTTCTCTCCCCACTCTGAACTCTGGGGTACAGATGTGGGGACCCGCATGAAAGACCCCTAAGCTTATTTCTACCAGCTTAGGTTAAAAACTTCCCCAAGGCACAAATCCTTTCCTTGCCCTTGGACGGTGTTGCTGCCACCACCAAGTGATTTAGACCAAGATTCAGGAAAAGGACCACTTGGAGTTCCTGTTTCCCCAAAATATGCCCCCATGTCCTTTCACCCCCTTTCCTGGGGAGGCTTGAGAATAATATACCAACCAATAGGTTAACCGAGTGAGCACAGACCAGACCCTTGGGTTTTTAGGACACTAAAAACCAATCCAGTTCTTAAAAGCAGAACTTTATTATAAAGAAAAAAAGTAAAAGAAGCACCTCTGTAAAATCAGGATGGAAGGTAATTTTACAGGGTAATTAAAAGATTTAAAACACAGAAGATTCCTCTCTGGAGTCAACTTTAGAGTTATAAAAAACAGGAATAAACTTCCCGCTGAGCATAGGGAAAATTCACAAGTTAAAACAAAAGATAATCTAGCATTTCCTTGCTTTTCTTACAATTTTTGTAACCTTAGATTCCAGCCCTTATATTCTATGATTCTATTATTCTATTTCAGGTAAGGTTTTAGGAGATGTTTTTTTTTCCTGCCCTGGTTCCTCTCTGTCCGAGAGAGAACAACAAAGAGACCACAAACAAAACCTTCCCCCACAGATTTGAAAGTATCTCCTTCCCTTATTGGTCCTTTTGGTCAGGTGCCAACCAGGTTAGTTGAGCTTTTTAACTCCTTACAGGTAAAGGAGGGATTTGATGCTACCCTTAGCTGTATGTTTATGACAGGAGAAGAACAAAAAACTGACCCGTGGCCTGGAGGAGCTGACTCAGAAGGAAGATGTATAGAGCTAAATGTGTAGGGTTGGCCAAGTGATAATTGTATGTGGAGTGGTGACGAAGGGGAGGTAATATTCAAATGGGGGAGGGCGATTGGGGGTGTTGGACCTGCTTTGCTTCCTTAGTATGGATAAAGAAGTTCTGAAGGGTTGGGGATGAGGGGAGGAGGGTGAAAATGTCTGAGTTTTTCTGCTTGCCGTCCTCTTAAAAATCTCAAACATGTTTAAGTCCGTGCTTTTGCAAGAGGATTCATTGGAGGTCCTCAGTGTGGATTATGACCTTTCTGAGTCCTTCATCGAAGGGTTTAAGGGTTTGACTCTTTAGCAGAGACCTCTTGTTCCCCCCAGGTATTTCTCATGCATCTGAGTTAAACAGATATTGACAAAAGATGGACAAAGGTGCTGTGTGCCCTCATTTCCCATGGCTTTCAGCATCTCACAGGATCAGGTGCTGGTTATCCTACTGCTTCTGTCTTGCACATTCAGCAAGATACTGCTGACTATTGTAGATTGGAGGTGCTCTGCCCTTCCAGCTCCCATCACAGTCCAAAATTCATGCAGCATGAGTCAGGGCAGGATTTAGGGCTTGCAGGGAGCTCAACAAGGTTATTATTGCAGTCCCTACATTCCATGGCCCCCTCTACCCCCATCCCTCCTCCTTTTCTCCATCTGTGACTGGATGATGGATTTTCCCTTCCTTTCTCCTGTACAGAGTGCTTGGGAGGGGGGAGGACCTGGTTGTTACGTCTCATCCCAGAGCAGGTTCTGTGCTCGGCTGGTTCTGCCTAGGAACCAGATTGATGCACCTGGATGGCCCTTGGCCTCACAGTCCCATGTTATGCCTGGGACCATTCCACAAAATTGGGACTCTTGCAAGCCCTACACTGAGCTGGGGAGCCCGCTGGGCTGTGGCCTTGGCAGCTCTAAACAAAGCTCTGGCATAGGTGAAGAGGGTGTGACACCATGGGCTGGTGGGGGCAGACGGGGGCACGTTAATATCCTAGGTTCTGCCTGTTTTGCAGAGCTGTGAGCATTTGCCACAAAGAGGGAGCTCCTGGCGCAGATAGCGTCTCTGCAAGGGCAACACATTGTGCCAGGTGAACCTCCCTCTCTGTTCCCTGCCGTCGGTTTGTGTGATCTAGGTGGAGAAAGTTATGAACGTGCTCTGAGGAGGCAACTGGCCCTTGTGCAGCGGGACTAGCATCACTTATGATGAGGACGTAGGTGATGCGTAGGCCTCGTGTGGCATGGGGAGGAGAATGCCGCCCCTACCTATTAGCAGAGTTTGCTGACAGAATGGTTGGCTGAAATTGACAGTCTCAGAAACGGCAGCGGGGACTGTCTGCTTTAGACCAGCATGGGGAGCAGACCTTGTCATGGAGGCCAGCCAGCGTGGATCTTGCGCGTACCCAGCAGAGCCTAGTGAGCCCTGCTTCAGGCGCTAGCGGGCTGTCTTTAGGATAGTAATCAAATGTGGCGAAAGGAAAAGCCATGGCCAGAGAATGCCTCCAAAGCAGGAGCAATTGCAGCGGTGATAGGGGAAGAGTTGAACCACAAGATTAAAGCAAGTCCCGGCTGAATTATTCATCCCGCTGTGTAGCATATTGGGAGGGAAAAGGAACTGCTTTGACCAGATAATGAGCCTTTTCTGCGGCTGATACACAGCTCCTTCGCAGCGCATTAAATCAGCACCCAGGCTCATGTAGCACAGTTATTGCAATCCAATATGGCAGGCTGTAAATGTTTAATTATTTGCCAGTGCTGCCTCGGGAGGGTCATGTTAAATAAAAAAAAACAAAGCATCCCCATTGTGATCGGTGGGAACTGGGCTCTGGTTTCCAATTAATCTCCTGAATGATCTAATATTTGTGAGAACGTCGATGTTCCCCATCAGTTTGAAGACAGCGCTGACACCTGAAGCCATCTGAGTGTAAACCGGGATTACCGCTAGTTTGATCCAAGAGCAGCATTTCAGCTAGGAAATAAGGGCTCCATTCTGTGAGGCACAGAGAGCCTGCAGCTGGCTGCTGCGTAAGCATCCTCAGTGAAGCCAACGAGAACTGAGAATGCTGAGCACCTTGCAGGACTGGGCCTGACTTTTTCTTTTTTTAAATGGTTTTATGGCACTTACTTGTGCCGAGTTAATGGAAATAAAACGTCAGTGTGATGATCAGTGTGAGCTGCTCACAGGTGACAGCACAGACCCCCAAGATAAAAGAAAACAAATTTTCTGGTCAAGAGATTGGAATTTCCAGGTGTTGCGAGGCCAGTTTGTAAGCCCCATACAATAGGGTGGAACTCAACCCCGTGCAGCAGACCCAGCACAAGACCTATGCACAACTTATATTTTATTTTGTAAGTGGGACTGCAAAGGATGCATCATTTTTGTGCTGGCTCTGCCTGGGGTGAATTGGCTACCCACGTGGGTAACTGCTCACAGTCACCCTCCAGCCCTAATGAATGTAACTCTCCAGTTGCTCCTGTTGTTTAATCATCATTTTTCTCATAGGTGTGTATCTAATACCTGGCCATTTTAACCTTCAGAAGTGCTCAGCATTACTTGGGAGACGGGGGGCGGGCTCTAATAGTTAGAACATGTGTCAGGACTCCTGGGTTCCATTCCTGCTTTTGCCATGGAGTCATCATGTGACCTTGAGCAAGTCACTTGACCCTCTCGGTGCTTGGAGGATAATATCCTCTGCGCTTGGCGGGGATGAGACGAGGCTGTTTGTAAATCACTGGGCGACACCGCACTGAGCAATGCTATGTGGATGCACAGTGTTGTTGTAGAACTTGGCTTGTTAATAAGATGCCTAGCGGAGTGGTTGATCCTTGATCAATGTTCTACTAAAGATCTGCACAGCTGAGAGCCTTGGTTAATGGGATTCAAAGGGAACAATCCTCTAATGCTGGAGCTCCAAGGATTGGTGAGCATCCAGTCCAATGGCAGGGGGAAAGTGGGACAGTGCCAACAACCCTGTGACCTGGGTCATTTATTATCCACGTTGGAGGTGGTGAGGTGAGGGCAACTCACGTAACTTGGTATATCTTATGCCGAGAACACTTTCCAGCTGCAAGCAGCTTAGCACAGTCTGCTTTTATGCTTTGCAATGTCCCCAGCAGCTTCCAGCTGATCTCAAAGCGCTTTCCAAACATCATTGCCTCGTGGCTGTAGGTAAATATCACTATCCCCATTTTACAGATGAAGAAACTGAGGCACGGGGAGATTGCATGGCCTTTGGCAAGCTGTTTGGTGAGTCAGTGGCATAGCCCAAATCTCACCACCCCCACCCCCATGAGATAGAGCTACTGTAGCAGACGTTGCCCATTTACTGTGAGAGTCCTGGTTTGAGTTTGCTGTGGTCAAGTGCTCTGTGTGAAAGGCCAAGTCCAGCTAATGAATAGTTAAGCCACTCACGGGTATTTGGCACCAGCTGTAGAGCACAGCATCAGGGAAATTTTTGATCCCAGTATTTGTGTATCAGAGGCAGGTTTTGTGGCAAAAGCTATAGAATAAGGGTATTGTGGGCAGGACAACAGTACCGGGGGAGAAGCATATAGTACCCAAATCTGGAAGGAGAAGTCTGCAGAGTCCAAGCTAAAATGGGAAGGCAGCAAGCTAATGAACAGTGAATGGTCACACATCACGGTGTCCTGGCATAGACCGCAGGGCATGTCTGCACTTGATCTGTTCACACTCAGTTAGGTACCCAATGCAATGATATTTACCCCCTGTCTGGAAATGCGCTGACGGCGGGAGTGGGGGGAGGAGGCCCAGGCTGGCGCTTTCATTTAACCCTTCGGGTTAATCTAGCAGATCATTGGTCTGCCTGGAGGTGTGGGGCTGCCAGAAGTTGTTACTTACTAGGGGAGTAAAAGGAGAAGCTCTGCTGAGCCCCTCCCTGTGTCCAGCTCCCTGTTGGGAAGGATGCTCTGGGTGGAGCAGCTGTGTTGTTCTGTCCTGGAAGCTTATGGCCCCAGCTCCCACCTGTTTAAGCTGGCTCCCTGGCAAGTCCCTCGGCACCGTCCACACTCCGTTGGCAGCTGGAGCTCGCCTAACAGGGTCCATCCCCTCCCTGTGTCCATCTCCTCAGCCAGATAGGTGGGTATTATTCTCCCTGCTAAATATAAAGCTAAGGAAACTAAGACAGACAGGGGAGTGCCCTGCCGCAGGTCACACAGCCAGTCAGTGGCAGAGTTGGGAGCGATCGCTCCCTGCCCCTTGTCCGATTGGCTAGGCCCTGCTGCCCCTCCGAGCATCCTCACTGGGGCGTACCAGGTGTTCTCGTGGCCCTAAACTCGCTCCCCTGTCTGTTCCAGGCCATGGCTCTGTTCCAGGATCTGCTGAATGAGGTCAATGGCGTGAAGACGGCCAATTTCCATATGAACGAGGGCCTCGAAAACATCAAGGAGAAACTTGGCTTGGTGAGTGTGGGCCTTGCTCACAGAGCAGAGCCGGCCTGGTCACACTCCCTGGTGAGGGGAGCGCCGAGCCTTCTCCTTCCCCCCCGAGGCACCGACATCCCCTAGTCCCTCTTGCTGTACGTACTGACCCCTCCCTGTCCTCCACCCCCCACCACCTGGGCTACCTTGTGCCATGTGGGGCTCTCCCTCCTGCCACGAGCAGCACTCAACCCCAAGGGGAGTTACCGCTTGAGCGAGGGCAGCAAAGAGAATGAGACCTCTCTCCCGGTCCCCGTCCCCTTGATTTCTCTTCTCGCTACTCCCCAGGCCTTTATGAGCTGGTATTCCCCACCTCTCCTGTGTTTTGGGGGTAACTTAGAGTGCAAGCTGCTTGGGGCCAGGACTGTGCCTGGCTTATGTGCAGCAGATCAGCATGCTGTAATGTAGGTGTCCGATAAGAACACACTGTTCCCCCGCTGCCCATGTAGGGGAGAATGTCTCCTCTCCCTCTCTGTCTGTCCGTGGTAATGCTGGTCAGAGCAGACAGAGGGGACTGACTGACCTTTCCTCCCCTGTGGGAATTGCACTGAAGACCAGCTTGTATCCTTAGGTCTGCCCCCTATTACTCTAATACCAGGAAAGGGCAGGCAGCGGATTGCTCTGGGGAGAGAGAAGGGGGGAGAATCCATAGTTCACCATGTAAAATATCTCATTTTGCATGTATATTGGCCTCCTCAATTAAAATGCCCACACGGTGTCTGTGGTATGGGACAAGGGGAAGGAGCAGGAGATGCTGCCAGAGAACAGTGCAAAAGCAGCCGATAGCTAAGGTGGCCAAGGACGGCAGAAGGCATTGGATCTGCTTGCTGGGACTGAGATGCATCGGCAGAGCTAGGAAGGGAAGAGCAGGGGATGCTGGGGCTGAAGTGGCTCGTGGGGAGCCCGGGCCTGGAACAGCAGGGCAGGATACAAGTCAGAACTGAGCTGTGCATGGGCACGGAGGAGCTGGCTATTCAGACAGAGCGGTGTGCCCGCCCCGCACACCGACCGCGTGGTTGAGTCGATGCGGCTGGGGAGTAACGTGTCGGGGAGTCGTGCACTGGGCTCTCCTGCACTCTCAGGCCTTCCCTTCCCTGGAGCCTTGTTACTATTCCTGAGCACTCTGCCCAGGAGTTAACCAGCGCCGGAGCAGAGGGAATGGGGTTTGTACTCCCAGGGCCTGAGGAAGCTGTGCTGGGCGGCCAGGCCTTTAACAGCAGAGCCAATTGCCTGGCTCAGGTAACATGAGCTGATGACGCAGCCAGGAGGTAAAAATTCAGCACTTGGGACCCCCCTCAAGGGATCCCAGCAAGGTGACAAACACGCCTGATGCGTGTGACACGAGTGTGCAGAGTTCCCGTCCTCGGGTGCCCATGGGGCAGGTGGGATAGAGAAGCATTTGCCTTTTATATCACCGCTGCCTTCTCCTGCCAGTTCCATCAGGGTGGGGCAGCTTTAGAATCCATCTGGGGGCTCAGGAGGAGCCCCGCTGGCGGAGGGGCTGAGAAGGAACATTGGAATGTGAGGGGGTATTTAGCGCAGGGAAGGGGTGAGGAAGAGCCAATCCCCTGCTAACTGCTGGAGGAGTTAGATAGAGAAAGGAGCCCGGCATGGGATCCAGGACAGGGCAGCTGTCCACCACGTCCCTTGAAGGACTAAGACAGGGAGCCATCGTTCCGCGTCAATGGCGAGCGAGAACTCTCAGCAGGTCAATCATTCTAGCAAGGCCTGGGGGAGCTCCCACCTGCCTCGTGCTGGCCGTAGGTCTCTGCCAACCGAGGGATTGTTTGCCAGGCAGGGGAGAGTCTGAACCTTGTGATGCTGCCCACAGGGAGGCAGCAGAGCTTGGCAGTGCCCAGCTGACTCCTTGTACTTTCAGGGATCCCCAGGGTGGCCCTCTGCAGGCACGCTTGCAAAACACGCTAGCTCCCCCGCGGATCCAGCCAGCCTCGAGCGCTCATTCTTTTTGCAGCTTGGCAAGCTGCCTTTTCCCATGAGCCTTGGCGGAAGGGAGGGGGGCTGTGGGGAAACAGTAAACATCTCGTTTCCTAGAGTACGGGGAACAAAAGCTAAGTGGATGCCAAGGCTGAGCCTTTTCTCTGTGTGTTCTTCAGCCCCCCAAAGCATGCTCTACCCGAGAGAATAGGTGCTCGCAACCCAGACCCCAGCCTGCGTGTCTGGGGCCCAGCCTGACCTAGTCTCTTATCTCAACCCCCTCTGCTTTGCCACTGATGCCCAGCCCCAAGGTCCCCCACAACACAGGACTGGAGCACCCTCCCTATTCCGCTTCCCCAGCCCACCCCTCTTGCCTTTCCAGTCTCTTCCGAACACTCGCTGCTTCTGCTCCAACAAGTGGGGCCTGAGAAACCCACTTTCCTGTGGTAAGTAAGAAACTGATCTGTGGGGGTCTTTCCATTGACTTCAGCAGGCTGTGGATCAGACCCATAGTGCTGGGCTTTCATGGTTTTTCAGGGTGACCTTTTCCATTTAATTGGTGTCCATCCCAATCCCCATCATATACAACACAATGAACTGAGGTCAGAGCTAGTTTCAAGTGTTTTACTTGTATGCTGTGCTTAAAGGGATATGACCAAGACAAAAAAACATATTTATAAATATCACACCCTTTCCTGGGTTTTTAATACCACTTTAGATGATCAAAACTGAAAGATCTTTACAAATCAGAGGCTTGATTCTGCAAACATTCACTCACACCAGCCCCTTCAGTTGCCTGAAGAAGGCTTTGTCAGACTGGGCTCTTAATCAGTTTTTCAGAACATACACTCCTTAAGTAAGGTGAGTGAAGTGCAAAAAAGAATATTTTCAGTTTTGCTCTCTGCTTATGGCCTGTTTGATGCACTAGCCCAAAGTTCTCATGTTGAGTTTTCAGTCCTGGAGGAAGAAATATTTAAAGGCACCCCATCGACTTAAGCATTCCATACCTGGCTGAATTTTTTTGGACCCTTTCCAGTTCACAATAACTCCCAAGATTACTAGATTTGAAATAGACTAGAGCAAAGTGGGGTTTTTTTGCTTACTCCTTCAGTTCATTTACTTTGCATTTTGTGGAGTCAGTCTTTTCCCTGCTTGGTAAGAACAAATAGTCAGTTTCTTTCCGTCTTGCTTGCATGACTTTCACAGAGCAACAGCAGAGAGCAAAACATTGAAAAGACAGGAAAATGGCATTGGAAACCCACAATTTGGCAGGGGGACCAAAGGGCATTTCACTCAGTTTCTGAAATTGACTGTATTTCTAGCTGATGCCACTGCCTTTTGAAATAAAAATAACAGGAAAATAGATATTGGAGGGGGTAATATAAATGCGCACACACATTGTGGGTGTGCGGGTGTGGGCTTGCACATGTGCGCTCACAACGCCCCCCCCCCCACATTTTGGATCTAAGTCCAAATTGGCCATCTTCCTTTTTAAAGGCAGTCACACGCACACCAGACTGTAGGAGATTAACTAAACTCTCTTTTCTTGTAAGAATTTACAACTAGATACCCAGGAGATTGGCAATCAACTGCAGACCTGCATCGCAGATCAGAAGAACTTGGATAACGATGTGGTAGGTCTCTGAGAGGAACGATTTGCATATGAATTGCCAAGGCACCCCCAGGGCCCCAATTCTCATTCCTTGACTCCTCCTTTTTGGATGCTGATCTTCACTGAAATCCCCAGCTTCTCCTCCTTTGCTATTTCTTCCCCCCAGGTCTTCTGCTCTGAGTCAAGATTTCAGCTACTTGGACCAGGAAGGACCTGATCCTGAGCATAGGCACCAACTCCATGGGTTCTCTGGGGCTGGAGCACCCACGGGGAAAAATCAGTGGGTGCTCTGCACCCACCAGCAGCCAAGCTCCCCTCCCCGTCCCCCGTTGCCTCTGCCCCTGAGTGCGCCGTGTCCCCCTCCTCTGTCTACCTCCCAGCGCTTGCTCCGGGAGGGAGGGGGGAGGAGCAGGAATGTGGCGCACTCAGGGGAGGAGGCGGGGCCGGGCGGGGATTTGGGGAAGGAGTCGGAATAGGGGTGGAGTTGGGGCGGGGACTTTGGGGAAGGGGTTGGAATAGGGGTGGGGTGGAGTCTGGGCGGGACCAGGGGCAGAGACGGGTCAAGTACCCCCCGGCACAAGCAGAAGTTGGCGCCTATGATCCTGAGAGGTGCTGATCAGCTCACTCCCTGTGACTTCAGTGCTCAGCATCTCTCAGGGTCAGGCCCTAAGCAATGCTAAGTGTCCCAAACCACCTGCAGTAGGAATAGGAATTACACATATATTGAGGGGCAAGGCACATGAGTCTCTTTCCTGGGTTTCTGTGGTGTCCTCCTTCCTCCTGACGCATCAGGAAACACCCCGATCCATCCAGCTTCCTCTCTTGCTAGAGGATTCTTTAGGGGCAGGAAATGCCAGTGCTTCTGTAGGAGGAGTTAGAGCCTCTGCTTCTCCACTAGGAAGGCTTAAGTGTCTGTCCCTGATACTCCATGATCGCAGAAGTGGTGGTGTGGGCAGCTGGGGAGGGTCTGCGCTATCATGGAGCCAAGGATGCTGAATTAGTTGCCATGCGTAGTACTGGTGCTGGTTCTGTGCTCTCTCTGTAAGGGGCCCCTGTTTTTATTGGTGAATCTAAGACGAAGTCAGCTGCTCAGTTTGGGGAACATACATTCTCTGTCGAGCTACCTTCTTGGGTGGCCTGCTAGTCTCTGAAGAGTTAATGGAGGAGACAGTGAAGTCCCTTCCTAGAGATGCCCCATAGAAGTACAGTCATCTCTGTTTGCTTTTTTTCCAGAGGAACCTAGAGCGAAGGATAAACCTCTATCCTTCCCCCGAAGAAATGTATAACATGGTGCGCTGGGAAGTTCTGGAGGACTGCCTTGTGACAGGCAAAGGCAAGAGTCCACCCACTGTGAGTGTGACTTCAATTAGGGGTGCTGGGGGGAGGGGAAAGCTTAATATGTTTGCCCCCTTCCTCTACCTCTGCCGAGACATCCATGTAATAGTGGGGAGGGAGATCTTGTGAATCTGGGACTTTTCCAGCCTTCATGCGGCTTGACATGAACGTGTTGGATCTGAGATGCTCTTCTCTGGGGCAGGATGTCCGGAACTGGCTTTGGGGGATCAGCCCACACCTCTGTCACGTTTCACATTTCTAGGGCCCAGTGCCATGCAAGGTTCCACTTGATCAGGCTCTCGTCCAAGGCTTCTCTCTCTAAATGTGTCCTTTTCTGAGCAAAGCTGTGTGAACCTGGAGCTGTAAGAGACAGTGAGGCCTTTTCCCTCCGCCTGCCCTCTGACCCCATGTTGTCATGGCACCTTGTGATTGCCATTCTCTGACACCCAGGGGCCATGCCTGAGCACTGGAAATCCTTGTATGACTCCTACCCAGGGCTTCCCAGTGCAGGGGCGCCGGAACAGGGGAGCCAAGGGGCCGTGGCCTCCCACTTTTTGCCCCTCCACTTTTCACCACCGGCCCCAGCCCTGTCCCTCTTTGTCCCCCTGAGGTTCCACCTCCTAGCCAGGCCAGAAGTGGAGCCTGGCCCAGGGAGCCTGGGCAATAGTGGGGAGCTGCTGACCCTCCATCTGCCCTGGGCGGAGGAGTCCGGGGGCGGGGACATGGGCCTGGGGCTGCTCTCTGGCCCCCCCACCATGGGCAGATGTTGGGGCCCAGGGTCCCCGACCTCGCTCCTGCTTCCTGCTTTGCTGGGGGCGGGGCCTCAGGGAGAAGAGGGTGGCAGGAGTGGGGCCACGTAGGGGGCCACTTTTGGGAAGTCTCCACCACCCCTGTCGCAGTGTCTAACCAGCACAATATGAGAAGGGTTATTTGTGTCATTTGGAGGCCTCACATTTGTGCATTACAGAATTTTACAATGGTCACTGGACTAAATTAACCACTGGTGTAACCCCACTGACCCATCAGCTTTACCCAGTGCATGAATTTGGTCCTTTCTTTCCGTGCATGTTAAAAATGTCTTATAGATGAGCTAACTGATCTGGTTCTTTCCTTTTTCTTGTCTTCACGGTGCAGGCCTAGGGCAGCTTCCTGTTGCATTTAACAGTCTAAGGAAGTCACTGACTGAATCTTCATGATTAGATAGCCGTGGAGTCACCATGTCTTATGGGGTTGATTAGAAGGCTAGTCCTGAGCGAAGATGAATTTGGTGGCTGTTGCCAGGGGATGGCTGCCAGCCTCAGAAAATAGCCCCACAGCATGACACAATTGGTAGCTTGTGGTCAAGCTGGAGAAATGCAAGGGTGGAGTAAGGCAAGGTGTTGTGGGTCAGGATGGAGATGCATTTGGCAGAGCATTGGAAGGTGTGGAGGAACTTACACAGTGTTTCCATGTACCATTGTGCTAGCAGAACTGAGTACTTTACACACGCAGGACTAAACCCTGCTCTTTTCTAAGAGATTCATCAGAGCAGATCTCCACTTCTCCCCCTCCGGCTCACGCCCCGTGTCTCCCCCAGAATGCACACATCCCGTTACTCTAATTCACATGCAAACACCCTCCCCTTCGCTTTGACCTCCTCCTTCATCATGTGCAAATGGCACATTCTACACTTTACCAGCGCACTTGCATCTGTGGAGAATAGATCAGTTTAGCTGCGGTCAGAGTTACAGTTATACACTTGGAGGGGGTTAGAATAGCTGCATGTGTTTATTGCGATTGGTACTCATTGGAGGTGCAAGGGAGCTTGTAGTGGAGGTGAGGCGCCTGTGAGCGTTTTTGCACAGGAAGGCTTGTGGGTGAAGATTGGTTTAACTGGGGATTTCAACTTGTAGTAATCACCTTGGTGGGGTTTGTACTTCAGCAACCTTAAATCCAAGCTAACGAAGGAATGTGCCTGATTGAACACATCTGTAATACACTCTTCCATCCCTGTGAGGGATGCTCAGGGGCAGCATGTGGCTCATAGCATGCCTGTCAAACAGTCAACTTCATGTAGCATCATACAAGGTGGCCATATCATGACTGTACCCTTCTATGGGAGTCACAGATTAGCTACTGAGATCCCTCTGTAGGTATGGAGTAGAAAAATAGAGACACTCACAGGAGATGATATCCTATAGGGCAAATCAACCCATAGGAATACAAGAAGTTAATTGATCAATTGGGAGCTTCTGTTCCAGTGCTAATCTCTATAGTAAGCAACACATGATATTCCTAACGCGTGCTATTCTTGTTCTGTGTCAGAAACTCTATAAAGTTACCCCTACGGACGCATGGAGGTGGCATAGTTTCCAGAAGAAATCATTTCTTTCCTTACCACAGAATGACATTTCATTTAAATGTGACTGCTTGTTCCCAGAATCAGTCATTCCAAAGACAGTCCCTGGAATGTATTGGTGCTGTTAGGAGGTGCTAAAGCTGATCAGACCTTCTCAGAATAGGATAGGCCTGAGCCACCAGATCTAGAGTTGGATGTGGATTTCCAGCTCCTGAGAGTCTGAGGGTGGACCTGGGGTTCTGGTTTGGCCTGGGGACCCCGCTACAGAATTATGCCCAGGATTCTGATACCAACTCCTCCCCCAACCTCAGCCTCACACATTTTAGCTTAAGAGTGCGTCAGTCCAGGGTTTCAGTTCTGGCTTATGTGATTTTCATGCACACACAATGCTTGTTGTTCCTGTGGAGGGAGTTTTGGCAGACAGAGTAACTGTAATACCTGGTGGGAAGGGAATGTGGGAAGTCACTGGTGATTTCCCCATGGTGGGGAAGGGTGTGACTGACAGGGGCAAGTATACACAATTGAGAGGGAGGGTCAGATATCTGCTAGGAACCCCATCCCAGAGATTCCTCTAGAAAGCAGGCTCCTAGGAGACACTTGGCCACTAGTGGAATTGGTTCAGTGACCAGCAATGTCTTCAGAGGGCGTTTTGTGATTGTTGCTTCCTTTCAATATAAAGGCCGGTTTGGGGGCATGTCCTGTCCCATTGCCCATTCTGTCCAGATAGGCCTGTCTGATTTGACGGTACCGTTACTTCCAGTTAAAGTGCAGAAATAGAAGAAGGTGGTTTTGAATATCCCAGCTCCCCACCCCGCACACACACACACTTTGCTTTGAACTAGTGCCCATCAGTAAATTGCTCCCGTTCCATTGGTTTCCAGGAAGCCCAGTCTGTGGATCCCAGCCTAGGCCAGCCCTCTCCAGCCGAGCAACCAGCTTCAGTTATGGACGCCCAAGCCAGAAAACCCTCTGCACCCTGGGCAGGGGCTCCAGGGAGCCAGCCCGGCTCTCCCAGCAGCAGACCTGGTACTCCAGGGATGCAGGCAGGGACCAGGGCAGGCATGGCAGCGGTCCAGCCAGCAGCCCGGGCAGGCACTCCAGGAACCAGGGCAGGCACACCAGGAACCAGGGCAGGCACACCAGAAGCCCAAGCAATCACTTCAGTGGCCCAGCCAGGCTCCCCCAGGACCCAGCCAGGGGCCCAACCAGGCTCCCCCAGGACCCAGCCAGGGGCCCAACCAGGCTCCCCCAGGACCCAGCCAGGCTTCCCTGGGGCCCAGCCAGGCTCCGCCGGGGCCCATCCAGGAGCCCATCCAGGGGCCCAGCCAGGCTCCGCCGGGGCCCATCCAGGGGCCCAGCCAGGCTCCGCCGGGGCCCAGCCAGGGGCCCAGCCAGGCTCCGCCGGGGCCCAGCCAGGGGCCCATCCAGGAGCCCCCGGGGCCCAGCCAGGAGCCCAGCCAGGCTTCCCCGGGGCCCAGCCAGGCTTCCCAGGGGCCCAGCCAGGCTCCCCCGGGGCCCAGCCAGGCGCCCAGACAGGCTTCCCTGGGGCCCAGGCAGGTGCTCCAGGAATCCAGCCGAACTTCCCTGGCACCTGGCCCAGTTCCCCAGTGACCCAGGTGGGGCCTCCTGGAGTCTGGCCCGGAGCTCCAGGGGCCCAGGCAGGCTACCTCGGGACCCCAGCAGACACTTCAGCATTCCAGCCCGCATCACCGACAGCAGGTCCCTCAGCTCTAGCAGCCCAGCTTGCAATTCCACCTGGACCTCACTCTGCCGTTACGTCCCCGGCATCACCTTTCCAAGAGAAGGACAAACGCCAAACCTCATCCACGCCGCGAGAGTCCTCCGGCTCCAGCAGCGCCTCCAGCCGCTACTCGGATACTGTGGAAGCTCTGCGCCAGGTCGGGCAGCTGACCGACCTCTACACCGCCTTGCAGGAGCAGATAAACCACCTGGAGCAATTCAAGTGTAGCCGCGCCGACCTCGACAAGCTGCGACAGTTCCTCTCGGATGCAGGTAGGCACTTCCCCCTCAGCCAGTGTCTTCATCACGGCCTTCTGCAGGCGGCTTCCTGGGCAAACACTCCTCGGGTCTGGCTCCCCAAGGTGGTGCTGACTGTAGCCTTCTGCTGGATCCGCAGGGGTGTCTGGGGGAGCAGTGGTGCTCTTTGCTGGGGCCTGGATCCCTCCCCATGGTTCCTCAGTGACTGGCCCACTGCTCATACCTTTGGGCCGACTCCCCAGTGAGATGCGCTTGGTGGAATGGGTGCAGCTGACTTTGACCGGGCTGTCGTTTGAGGGCATAAATATCCCGAGTGGTGCACTTAACGGTCATAAATATTCCGCCTTGGGACTCTTGCCCTGACTTTGACGGGGGTCTAGGGTTCGCTTCCAAGGCACCATTTTAAAAAGGAGCCTTTTATCGCATTTGGATCATTTTCTGGGTCATTTCTAAGTATCTTGTTGCATTTCCATCCCCCATCCTGAAACGATACAAAATATCCCAGTGGGGGGCACTGATGGGGGCTGTGGGGCTAAATGGGGGCACAGGGAGTGCAATTCCATTCTTAGGGGAGCTTCCCCTCTCTGCTTGTGTTGGTTTGGAGGCGGTAGCTGGTAATCTGCTTTCCGGGTCTGCCCCTGAGCTAAGCCATAGACTTATCAAAGGGGGCTTCTGTATCCTAGTAAAGAGGAGAGGGATAGAAGCTGATAAAGTGCAAGTAGGAACTGAAGAGGAACAATCAAACAAAAGAATCCAATTCAATTACATCACACAAAGGCAGCCAGCTGAATACAGACACATTTTCTAAGTGCTTGTGCCCAAATGCTCGAAGTCGAAATGCTGAGGTGGATGAACTTGAGTGCCTGGTATTAAATGAGGCTATTGACATAACCGGCATCACAGACATTTGGTGAAAAGATTATAATCAATGGAACACAGTAGTACTAGGGTACAAAATACGTCGGAATGACAGAGTAAGTCATGCTGGTGGGGGAGTGGCACTATATGTGAAAGAAAGCATGGTCAAATATACTAAAATTTTAAATGCTTAAACTGTACCATAGACTCTGTATGGATAAAAATTCCATGCTTGAATAGTAAGAGTATAGCCATAGGAATATACTACCGACCACCTGACCAGGATGGTGATGGTGATTGTGAAATGCTACAAAACCAGAAAACCCAGTAATAATTAGGATGTCCCCATATTTACAGGGAACATGTCACCTAAGGCTGGACTGCAGAGATAAAATTACTAGACACCATTAATAGGTGTTTCTTGAAGAAGCTAGTCCTGGAACCCACAAAGGGAGAGGCAACTCTTGATTTAATCCTAAATGGAACGCAGGATCCGGTACAAGATGTGAATATAATTGAATTGCTTGGTAATTCCATAATGTGATTAAATGTAATGTTCCTACAGGGGGGAAATACCAAAGAAACCTACCACAGTAGCATTTAGCTTCAAAAAGGGGAACGACACAAAAATAAGGAAACTAGTTAAATGGAAATGAAATTAAAAGGAACAGCCAGAAGAGCGAAATGCCTGCAAGCTGCATGGAAACGCTTTGAAAACACCATAAAGGCTCAAATTAAATGTATATACCCCAAATAAAAAAAAAACAGTGCAAGGACCAAAAGAAAAAAAAATGCCACCGTGGCTAAACAACAGAGTAAAAGAGGCAGTTAGAGGCAAGAAGACATCCTCTAAAAATTGGAAGTCAAATCATACCGAGGAAAATAGAAGGGAGCAAAAACTCTGGCAAGTCAAGCAAGTGTAAAAGTATAATTAGACAAGCCAGAAAAGAATTTGAAAAGCAACTAGCAAAGACACAAAAACTAGCAGCAATTTTTTAAGTATATCAGAAGCAGGTGCTAAAGGAGCACTCAGGGAAGACAAGGTCGTTGCAGAGAAGCTAAATTAGTTCTTTGCATCGGTCTTCACTGCAGAGAGTGTGAGGGGGGTTGGTTCAGGTATGGAATTCTCTTTAAGGTGATAGATCTGAGAAACTGTCCCAGACTTAGGTGATAATAAGGAGGTTTTGGAACAAATTGATAAATTAAACAGTAACAGTCACCAGGACCAGATGGTATTCGCCCAAGAGTTCTGAAGGAACTCAGATATGAAATTGCAGAACTATTAACTGTGGTATGTAACCTGTCGCTTAAATCTCTGTACCAGATGACTGGAGGATAGCTAATGTGACACTGATTTTTAAAAAAGGTTCCAGAGGTGATCCTGGCAATTATAGGCTGGTAAACCTAACTTCAGTACCAGGCAAATTGGCTGAAACTATAGTAAAGAACAGAATTATCAGACCCAGAAATGAACACGATATTTTGGGGAAGAGTCAAAGTGGCTTTTGCAAAGGGAAATCATGCCTCCCCAATCGATCAGAATTTTTTGAGGGAGTCAATAAGCATGACAGTGGATATAGTGTACTTGCACATTGAGAGAGCCTTTGGCAAAGTCCCTCAACCAAGGCTGTCAAGCAAAGTAAACAGTTTTGGGGTAAGAGGGGAGGTCCTCTTCTGGCTCAGTAACTGGTTAAAAGACAGGAAACAAAGGGTAGGAATAAATGGTCAGTTTTCACAGCGGAGAGAGGTAAATAGCAGTCATCCCCCCAGGGTTCCCTGCTGGGATCAGTACTGTTTAGCACATTCATAAATGATCAGGAAAAGGGGGTAAACAGGAAGGTGGCAAAATTTGCAGGTGATACAAAATTACTCAAGATAGTTAAGTCCAAAGCTGACTGTGAAGAGTTACAAAGGGATCTCACAAAACTGGGTGACTGGGCAACAAAATGGCAGATGAAATTCAGTGTTGGTAAGTACAAAGTAGTGCACTTTGGAAGAAATAATCCCAACTAAACATGGGGTCTAAATGAGCTGTTACCACTCAAGAAAGAGATCTTGGAGTCATTGGTGATAGTTTTCTGAAAATATCTGCTGAATGTGCACTAGCAGTCAAAAAAGCTGACGGGATGTTAGGAACGATTAAGAAAAGGATAGATAATAAGACAGAAAATATAATAATGCCGCTATATAAATCCATGGCATGCAGTTCTGGTTGCCCCATTTCGAAAATATGTATTAGAATTGGAAAAGACACAGAGAAGGGCAACAAATATGATTGGGGTATGGAAAAGCTTCTGAACAAGGAGAGAGGAAAAAACTGGGACTTGTCAGCTTAGAAAAGAGACGACTGGGGGGGATATGATAGAGGTCTACAAAGTGACGAATAGTGTGGAGAAAGTGAATGGGGGAAGTGTTATTTACCCCTTCACATAACATAAGAACCAGGGGTCACCCAATGAAATTAATAAGCAGCAGGTTTAAAATAAAAGGAAGTATTTCTTCACACAACGCACAGTCAACCTGTGGAACTCGTTGACAGAGAATGTTGTGAAGGTCACAAGTATATTTGGGTTCAACAAGGGTTAGATAAGTTCATGGAGGATAGCTCTATCAATGGCTATTAGCCAAGATGGTCAGGACGCAACCCGATGTTCTGGGTGTCCCTAAATCTCTGACAGCCAGAAGCTGGGACTGGACAACAGCTTACTTGATAATTGCCCTGTTCTGTTCATTCCCTCTGAAGCATCTGGCATTGGCCTCTGTCGGAAGACAGGATACTGGGCTAGATGGACCATTGGTCTGACCCAATATGGCCATTCTTACACAATCAATTAAGTGCTTCCTTTGTATTTCTGTGGTGGTGTCTAGTCCCTAAGAACCTCTCCAGTATGCCTGCTGACCTCATGGACCAGCTGTCTTCCCTGAAGGCCACGGCAGAAGACATGAAAGATGTAAAGGCCAAGGTGAGCAGCTGGTGTGCCGTCTTGTATGGAATCAGCAATGGTAACAAGTCCACTATGGTTAGCTGGGATGGTGTGTGAGACAGGGACTTTGGTACTGTTTCATCCAGGGTCTGAACATGTGGTATAGGCTGTGGAGTTGTGATATCGGCATTAGTGGTGAACATCCCTCTTGTTTCATAGTGTGGTTAAGGCTCTGAACTGAGACTTTGGAGACCTTTGGGTTCAATTTCAGACTCTGCCACAGACTGCCTCTATGACCTTAAGCAAGTCACTTAGGGCTTGATTCCCTCAAGGACGTTACATCAGTGAAAAATCAGGTGGAGTTGAGCTTGGATCTGCTATGACCCCTTCCCATGCATTAGAAGAGGGATGCCAGTGCAGGAGGCATCAGAGCTGCCTCCATCAGCTTTAAACTGGTGGAGAGTCTCCCTACAGAGGGAGAATTATCCAGGGGCTGCTTAATCTGGAGAATTCAGCGCTTAAGATATTCCCAGTATTATCCATGGTTAATTCATCTCCCCCCCACCTTTGTCTGGCTTGTCTGTTTAGACTGTGAGCTCTTAAGGGAAAGACTCTCTTATGGTGTCTTAGTAAAGTGCCCAACACAACGGTTCCGTGAACTCACTGGCTTCTTGGCACGCTCAGAATATTAAGAACAATAAGAAGAGCAGTATGAGGTGGGGGAGAAGCCCTGGGAAAGGAGAGGGGGTGGGAGATTGGCCCTTGTGTCCCTCAGAACAGGTTGTTCCAGGCTTCCTCCCTACCTAGCCCCCTTGCAAAGAGAGCCCCAGATTCTTCAGCCGTCCTACCCAAGCCCACCTCTGCTCTACGTCTTGCCAAGGATTATTTTCCGTCATGATGTACACTAGACTGCCCTCTTGCTTTCTGTACTCAGGGCAGTTTGGAAGGGGGAGGACTGCTGGGTGAGTGGGACAGTGTGCAGATTCCTAGCTACTGAATAGGTTAGTCCAAGATCCCCTGTGTGTGTGTGTGCGTGTGTGTGTGTGTATCACATTTTTGTGTTTAATACACTGAGCTAAATTCAGATATGAGTGGATGCAAATCCTTTGAAATAATTAGAGTGTTGTCTGCTTACCTCAGGGCTGCGTTTAGCCGTATTTGAACCCAGCACACGTGCTGAGGCCGGGGCGGGGGGTGAGGAGTTATTCAGCCATTTTGAGGGAAGTCCTTGCAGGCAGATGTGTGCCTGAAGTCCTGACTTTTCATGGTTCTAGGTAAGGAAGCTGCAGAATGTCCTTGAAGCAGAGGTGGCAACAGAAGCAGATCAGAAAGAGAAGGGATCCAGTCAGATTAACCTGCAGTTAGGTTACCTCAGGTAAAAAGAGGCGAAGAGAGCTGTGGATGTGTGCGTCTCTGATGCTAAAGCAACAGGCTCCAGCAACAAGCTTCAGTTCCACAGGATTCACACGAGCTGTAGAGCTGGCCTCTGATAAGACAGGGGCCTGTTATCAGACAGGTTACATTATTTAGTTGGTGTTGGTCCTGCTTTGAGCAGGGGGTTGGACTAGATGACCTCCTGAGGTCTCTTCCAACCCTGATATTCTATGATGCTATAATAAAGCTGGACTCTAATACTGATCCAGACTCCAGAGGATTCGTACCTATGCTACAGAGCTGGATTCCAGTGCCTCGTTTGTTGTTCTTTCATACAATCTAAAGTTTCTGATCCGAATCCCTCATGTAGACCTGAGCTGTGATATCTAGTTCTGTCTCACCAGGTTCAGACCTGAGTTGATGCAGAACTGAACTACAGTTAACTACTCAGGATCCCAAGTAGTTTGTCATGACCAAGACTGTCGTCCCTATTCCGTTCCCCGGGACGGGGCTGAGCTGTAGCATCTGGTCCACGTTCTGGAGGACTTATGAACTGCATAACCTATAGGGCTCATCCATGCTAACTAGACCGCAGCCCACTAAGGCTGGCTTAAAAATGAGCTAGGCTCATTCCCAGCGTCCCAAAGGGTTTGGTGCATGTAGAACTGTTTTGTAACAGGTGACCCATATGCCATGGTTCGTAGAACAGAACCGTGTCAGGGGCCAAATTCAGCCCTAGGGTAAACAAGCTGACTTCAAAGGGGAGCTGCATTTGGCACAGCGGAGGGTTAGCACCTCCCCGTGCTGGGTGCTGGTCCCTGTCTCCGTGCTCCAAGCCCCATGGCAGCACCTCTGCTCAGCAAATGACCCGTTCTGTTGTTGGCTCTGTGGTCCAGATCGACAGTGCACGACATAGAGAAAGAGCTGCAGGAGCTGAGGGAGCAGCAGGATCACGGCAAAGCCAAGCTGGAGCAGTCGGTCACTGACACAGCCCTCTACCTGCAGGAACAGGTCAGGTGGTTTGAGGCGAGAGGACGGGCTGCTCACTGGCTTGCTGTGAAACAGCTGCCCTTTGGGGTTGGCACAGTGGTAACTCTGGGTATCTCTGCTTGCCCAGTTCCCCTGTGGTGTCGGACAGTTGTTCAGTACAAAGGTCTCCAGATTTCCTCCTCTTCAAGCCAGCGCCCT
The DNA here is from genome assembly GCF_016161935.1 of Mauremys reevesii. Taxonomy (NCBI): domain Eukaryota; kingdom Metazoa; phylum Chordata; order Testudines; family Geoemydidae; genus Mauremys; species Mauremys reevesii. The sequence continues at coordinate 29,429,143 of NC_052637.1, forward strand.
AGCCTTGTGGAGTGGGTCAAAGCTCTTAGCTGGGCTCCAAAGGGCCTCTTGCCTCACTAACTGCTGCCTCCTCCCTGGATCCTGCAGGGGAAGGAAGGGGCATTTGAGCTCCCTCCAGAGCCAGGGAAACATTTTTCATTGGTGTAGGACAGGATGGGCAAACTATGGCCTGTGGGCCAGATACAGCCTGCCAGCCATTTTCATCCGGCCCTCGAACTCCTGCTGGGGAGTGGGATCTGGGGCTTGCCCTACTCCGGCGCTCCAGCTGGGGAGCAGGGTCGGGGGCCGCTCCATGCGGCTCTCGGAAGCAGCGGCATGTCCCCCCTCCGGCTCCTACACATAGGGGAAGCCCGGGGACTCTGCTCTGCACACTGCCCTCACTCCAAGCACCATCCCCACAGTTCCCACTGGCCAGGAACCACAGCCAATGGGAGCTGCAGGGGCGGTGCCTTAGGTGCCTTAGCAAGCAGAGAAATTCTGCTGGGCGCTGCCTGTTTCAAACCCAACTCCTTCTCTCCCCTGCCTACAGTTAGACAAGCTTAGATCTATCATAGAGAACATGATGACCTCCTCCTCCACCTTGCTATCCATGAGCATGCCCACTAGCCCGGCGCCTGGGGAGGCAGCGCCGCATGGCACGTGCCCGGCCTGCAGCCTAGACGTCAGCGAGCAGGTTAGCCAGCTGTTCAAACGCTACGAACAGCTGCAGGATTTAATTAGCAGCTTCATGACGAGGCACGCGGAAAGCAAGCCAGCAAAGCGGCCGCCGCTGAGGAGCCAGGTAAGGCCAGCCAAAGGGAAACACCCTGCTTTATTGTCCAGGCTTCCAGGCCGAAGCTGTGACCGTAATGCAGTACCTGGGGGGAGCGAGGGATGGAGGATTTCAGTGGCCCTGTGAGGGGATGGTTCAGACTGGATCCTTTGGGATCTGGGTCCACAGCCCAGTGCAGCAGTGAGTCAGAGCAGCAGGCGGCAGCCCAGGGCATGCTGATTGCTCCTAATGCAGAGCCCACGGGAAGCGCTGCCCACGGGAGTCATGTGACTGACCAATTCAGCCCCTCTGCGCTGCACACCATGCAGGAGCAGATCACTGCCGGCTCCCTGGGAAGCCCATCGTTGTTCTGGCTCCTCGTTTAGCCTTGGTTTACACCTGTTGGCGGGCCTGGGAGGTGGGTGCCCTGACCCCTCATCTCGAGGCCTGGTCTCAAATCCTGATTTTAGGGGTCACATGTCAGAGTGAGTTTTGTGTGTCTTCCCACTGCCTAGTGGGCTCATGCCCAGCCCTACGAAGCCATCCCAGCGTTCCGCATGGCTCGTGGTTTCTGCTCTAGAGAAGCTGCAAACTGGAATAGCAGGGGTGGTGGAGGCCAGGACCGAGGCACATTGCCAGACTGCAGTAGGTGGGGGTGCAGGTCAGGGCTTGGGTGCATCGCCAGAGCTGTGTGAACGTATCCTCTCAGGGCTGGCATAGCAGGGGGTGCTGCAGGTGGGGCTGAGGTGCCTTGGCAGAGGTGTGTGTGGGATTCCAAGACCGGATTAGCAGAGTGTGCTGCAGGTTATGATCAGCAGAGCTCTATGTGTGATGCAGCTTGCTTATTACCTGCTGTCCTGTGCCAGGCTGAGGGCAGTGCAGTGTCTCTCTTCCGGTAGCACTCAGCTTCACCAAAATGGCAAAGAAGAAGAGGAGGCAGGGATTTGAATAGGGATTTTGGCGTAGCAGTTTGAGTCCAGTGCAAATCACAAGGGTTCCATTCATCCATTTGCTCTGTGGTCTGTACCTCTAGCTTTGCACAGGTTCCCACCCTGCCCTCAGACACACGTTGCACTATCAGTTCTATGTGCAACTTGCAAGCCAGACAGTCCAGTCCGTCTCTCATCCGTGCACCCATGTCATAAGGGAATATCCCATCTCTGGCTTGATGCTGTTCAGATCAGCACTTGTCCAGAGCAGAGCTGGAAGAAGACCCTAGTTCGTGACCGAATGGGGAAATGGGCTACACGTGACCCCGTGTGGCATCAGTAAATCCCACAGTACATCTGCCATTAAATGAAGAACCTGAGATTAGAGAGGAGAATGAGGCCAGCCCAGTCCTTGTGTGGATGTAGGTGGCACAGTTACGTTCCTGCCGCTCTTGGTGTTGGATCTCCTGTGTGGGACAACATAGTGGCCTTATGACACTTACACCGTATCATTCTTCACTGTGTCAGAGCCCCATTATGATGAACCGATGCAATGTTATGATCTATCTAGAGATCTATGCATGAGATTGGGGCCAGGACGCCTGAGTTCTCTTCCTATCACTGTTTTGGCACAGAACCTCTCCATGCCTTAGTTTCCTGTTTGGTGAAGTGGGGACAAAAATACTTACTTCTTGGGGATGGGGTTTGTGAGCCTTACTTGCTCAACGTGTGGAAAATGTTTTGGGAGATGAACAGTTTCTGGTCGTGGTTCAGCAGTCATTTTCTAGCTGATCCGAATGGCACCTTCACCGAGCTGAGCGGGCCCCAGGAGATGCTGGAATGATTCCTAGGGTCAAATATTCAGCTGCAGCTTCTCTTTCACGTTAAAAGTCACAGTAGCTGATTGTGTCTGCAAAAGTGGGCACAGGCTCGTTTTGCACAAACGAATCTGAGACGAGGGTGAGCAGCGATAGTGCACACACACAAGTGTTGGCTTTGCGTGTCTGGAGTATGCATCCTCTTTTGGAAGCAGAGTCTGCAAAAACAATAGCCAGCGCTAGGCATGTTGTAAATATCACTCCTAAAAGGAAGGCTCAGGGGATCAAACAGATCCATACTTAGCCAGTTCCAGTACAACCCGTGGGTGCTGGCACAGAACTATAGGCCCTCGACTGCCACTGGGAACCACTTTTTATCTGGAGTGTGTCCAGCAGGAAGGGATGTGTCCTGGATACCCCATATATCATTCTGCCCAAGGGGGACTGGGGATTGGTGAAGAGTTGTCTAAGGAGCCTGTCACCTTGAGGTCATTCATTTGAATTGACTAGTAGTGGCTGAAAATCTTTGCCATGGATGCCGTGTAAGTGTGGCCTGTGTGACACATGCGGTCGATCCAGATCTCCATGTGCAAGTGAGCAGGTGTCCGTGTCACCAAAAGCACATCCACGGCTGGCAGCCTCAGAAGTGAAGCCAAGCACTGGCTGGGCCCAGCTGTAGCGGGGAGCCCTCCGAGGGAGGGATGAGGCGTCGTACCTCTTGCCCGTGCCAGGCCTGCTCTGTGGTTCGAAGGCTTTGTGTCTGTCACTAATTACCTGCTACAGAGCTTCACTTTCCCCTCCATTGCCTTTGAATCAGGACGAAGAGCTGCTGAGTCGCATCCAAAACACCATCCTCCAGGTGCAAGGAGACTGTGAGAATCTCAATGCCACCACAGGGAACCTCATAGAAGACCATCAGCAGAAGCAGAAGGATATTGCTGTAAGTGACGGCAGGTGGCCTGGCTAGAGGATAAGGTGCTGCCTGTACTCACCAAGGGTGTGGGTGGCTTGGTAATCAGGGATGCTCTTAGCACTGTGCATCCTCATCATGGACGCTCGTTAGCAAGGAAAACAAAGGGATGGGCGGAGGAGACAAAGGATCCTCTCTCCTGCCCTGGGAGAACCCAACACATCTGAGGCTCTACATAGCACAGAGGATAGGTGGGTGTTAGACCTGGAGCTGCTCTCTCCTAGTCCAACATCAAGTACTGCAGGAGACTGAGTCATGCCACTGAATTGCCTGTTATGATACACCGGGGATTTCCTGAGGCTGTCATCAGAGACTGACCCCAGAAATATAACGCCCACCACAGGCATTAAAACATGAGGGGCCTGACGCACAGTGAGTCTCTGCTAGGTGAGCACCCTCTTGAGAGAGAGGAGACCTGGAAAGGGGATCAAAGGGCAGACAGGGAATATCACGTGGACAGCCCTCCTGTCTGCGGGTTCTTACATTAACTAGGCCCAGATGTGCCCCCTTCACCACCCTGCTGTTGTGTTTAGTGATGACTCAAGATATCTGAGCCCCAAGAGGCCTCAGGCCACCAGGGAGCACGTGCAGGTGCTGCTGGTGGTCTGGGAGATGGCAAGGATTGTACAGTAATCTCAGCCTCCCCGTTCTCTGACCGGTTTTCATCTCCGCCTCTTCTGTGTTCTGTAAAGCTTCTCTTCCAGTCACTGGAGAAGTTGGAAAAGGAGAAAGCAGACAAGGAGCATCTGGAGACAGAAATTGACGTGGTAAGGGGGTGTGCAGCACCGCTTGGGTGGGACAGATGCACGTGGTTTCTTTCACAGGCACAGGAGAGGTACGTTTAGGCTCTCTAGTCAGTGGGAGGTGGTGTGGTCCCCTGGCTAGGATCCCAGGCTGGAGAGCTGGGATCGGTTCCTGGCTCTTCTGTGTGGGACTTGGGCAAGTCTGTGACTCTTTTAAATGGGGCTGTGAGATCTGCTGATGAAAAGTGCTAACCATGATTACTTAGCATTTTACATCCTCTAAATGCAACTTTAAGGAGACTCTCCCTGTCGCGCACACACTGTTACGCTTATTACCTACACAGAAGCCAGAATTGTCAGTCGTGGCCCCTTATTTTGGTGCCTCAGCTGCTCAGTGTCTGTATGAGACACCTTGAGCTTTCAGAGGTGCTGAGTACCCACAGCTCCAATTGCAGCTACTCCTGACCTATGCCAGCATATGCAAGAGGAGGGTCCATGCTAGAGTTCTCCTGGGGTATCGTCGAGGAGCCATCCCAGGCGCCAGCCGTCTGAAATGCTGTGGCAGCATCTGCTTTGATGAGGAAGGGCCTGATCTAAGTGGGCAAAGGGGAGGGGGGAGAAAGAAAATGGATAGAGTTGAAGGATGGAGCCCTTCCGCAGAGCACCAGAGCCTTGATTGGGAAGAGAGGGAGGTGTCTCTTTCTGGGCAGTCGAGAGGGGAAGCCGTATGCTCACGTGGGGCCTGTGGAACGGGAATGCTGGGTGGAATGCCTCTCTCGTGCCCCAGGTTCTTCCTCCCTCCGCCCCCTCCCCGTCACTCTCCTTTCTCCCCCTGGCCAGAAAGCAGACAAGATCGCCCTGGCTGGCAAAGTCAGCCGCACCCAGTTTGATGCCACCACGGAGCAGCTGAATAAGATGATGCAGGATCTGGTGAACAAGATGAGCGGGCAGGAGCAGGACTGGCACAAAGTGCTCGACAAAATCTTGGTGGAGATGGACTCCAAGGTAAAGCTGGAGACCTGCCTTCTGCATGACACACAGCCCCGCCCAGTGCATTAGCCAGCTACCAGCCACAGGAAGGGCAAATGGGGGAAGGGACTTGGCCCAGTTTAGAGCAGGACGGGATGAGGAGCTTGGTCCGCTCTAAACACTGTCTCTGCTATAACTGCCGGGGTTTTCATGCAGGGCCTGGGTCCTATTCTTCCTAGGGCCCCTTTACGTTACTCTGGGGCCTTCAAGTGAGCAAAAGTTACGCTCGAGGCCCGTTCCCGCTGCCAGACCCCACTGCAAAGGGGCCGTGGTGTACATGGGAACCCGGCCAGCAGTGTTTTATTTTTAATTCTCATTTCCTTCTGCCTCCTGTAATGGATCCAGACCTGAGCCCACGAGCAAGGGGACTTTGTCATGCATGCTAGGAGTGCTCAGGGAACAGATTGCCATGCAACACACAGCAAGCCAGATCTGGGACCCCTGCCATGCAGGGTCAGATCTCATCCAGCTGCTGCTGGCCTCAGAGAGGGTGCAGGGGATGTGACACAAGGTGTCCTGCTGCCTATGTATTTAGCCCTTAAACCAGGAGCTCCTTGGGGCAGGGATTCTGTGACAATGCTGAGCATGCTGGTGCTAAACCAGGCATGACTTTTTGTTTTCCTCTCTTCCTATTTCACATGGCTCAGCATTCCCCAGCACTGACCGATGTATCCCCCGTGACAGAATGACAGTTCCCTGCAATATCCTCAGTGAACTTCACTGAATTAAGCTAATTCCTTTGGGGTCCATCGTATTAAAAATGCAGTTGTGTGTGTGTGTGTTGTGGTGGGATTGTGTGTCTTTCCATGGGACGGGTAAATAGGAGACCAGCAGTGAGTAATTAGGCAAATTCCCTCAGATTGTAACATCCCCAGAGAAAGCACCGCCCTGGACAGGCTGATGTGTACTAGTTCAAACTCCAGGGATCTACAGACAAAGAAAGGGATTTGGGGTAAATAGCCTGATTTTAAACTGGCTTAGGGCCTTCTTCCTGATCCAGGACCCCTGATCCACGGAGGGCCCCAGTCGTTAGGGGAGGGTTGGAAGGACTGGGCCTACTGAGGCCGCATAAGACTGGGTGCTTGTTCTGAGCTGAAGCTGTGATGAACTTGAGACCACAAGGCAGCCCCTTGGTGGGGGTTTGAAGGACTGCTCCTGCCTGAGCCCATGTTATTGTGGGGGTGATGGCTGGTAGCCTTATTAGTGTGTGTGGAGGTTCTTTGTTTGTAACATGTTTTCTCTGTAATGCTTTTTACCTCGAGAATCAGAGGCTTGCATAGAACGAGCTGTGTGGTACTCATAACCAGAGCAATCACACCTGTTAACCAAACCATCTCTGAAGAGAAAGCAAGCGAGTGCCCTGGCGCAGCCTGTCTGTGCTGGGAAATAAACAGTGAAGGCAGGGAACTGTGCAGTCTGGAAATACCCTGGTCAGAAGGGAATGAGAGGCGGGAGAAGCAACAGCTGGGGAGCTGGAAGCCAGAGAGCAGGTGCCCTGGCTGGGCCAGTGAGTGGAAATACAGGTGGAGTTGCCCTGAATTGTGACACCCCCTGACTGTGGGCTGAGCAGAATTGCCCGCCTTGTTTGATGTGCTGCCTGTGTGGTTGTAGTGGTGCCCTGCTGCTGTCCCATCACTTAGAGATGATCTGTGGACATTCGGTGAATCTAAGAACCTTAGGAGGTAAAGATGGAAAGGCCCCGCTCAGTGTTAGATCACTCCCAGCAATCCAAGATTGTTCTCTGCAGTACATTTCCTAACACTTCCTGCCATCTTATTCCAAATGACCCAAGTGATGGAGCTTCCACCACTTTTCTTGAGAGACTGTTCCAATCTGAACAGCAGGGGAAACTTCCCAGGGTGAGATGGGACAGCCTCTGATTTCCTTTGCCTAGCTTCATCCCACAGCTCCTGCTTCTACCTCCATGTCTCCCTTTAGAAAGCATCTCTCTTCTCCTGGGTGTTCACTGCCTTTGAACCCATTGGTGAGCCAGTTGTACACATGCATACAAATGCGCACAGCTTTCACGAACTGTGCATTGCCTTGCAGCTGGACCGCCTGGAATTAGATCCCTTCAGACAGCAGCTGGAAGAGCGTTGGAAGGCCATCCGGAAACAGCTGAAGGAGAGGGCTCCGCAGTACGCAGCGGACGATGCTGCTGGAATTAGGAAGTAAGCACATCCGGAGATGGACAGCTACAGCTTTAGAGAAACACGTTACACCGAGGGATTGGTCTCTCTGTCTTCCTGGGATAACCTCAGTCAGGTTGACTTCTCTTGTGGCTTATCTACACACAGAAGTTGTACCATGCCAGGATAGTTAAAGCACTACAAGCCCCTAGTGTGGATGTAATTATACCAGTATAAATATGCTTAGACCAGTACAGCTGCTCCATACGGGAAGGGGAATAACGATAAGGCAACTTTATCCTGGTATAACTGCATCCACACTAGAGCTTGTACTATAACACAGTCGGTTAAAAAAAAATCACCCTTCTAGACAACATAGCTATACTGCTATAAAAATTGTGTGCAGACCTGGCTTTAGGATTTTTCTAGTGCTCGCCTATTCAAATGCTATTGCAACTTTCCTGACCTAAAGGTGTTTCCAGCTTCTTTGCTCCTGTCGTTCTGTTGCAGGCAGAAGCTCAGTTGCAGAACAGGGAGGCTGTTAACAATGAAGAGGGAGATTTTCAAAGCTGCCTAAGGGATTGGAAATGAACAGGCATCTAAATCCCTTACACGGGTTTGAAAAATCCTGTCTTAAAACCTAAGAGCTGGTAGCTCTTGAAGTGCACTAGGGACTTCGGTGTTGCTACTGATTTTATGTGGAAGGCCATCAGATACTATGCTGGTGGGCAGCAGTACAAAGCCCTCATATAAGAGAGATCGCTGCCTCTTCAGCCAGAGCCATTTGGAGGAATAGGTGAGGGCAGGTGTATGGTTCAGTGATTACAGCGGGAGATTGGGACTCATGGCTTTTATTCCTAGCTCTGGCCAGGTTCATTGTGTCTTCTGGGGAAGCCCCTTACTGCCTCTTTCTGCCTCAGTTTACTCGTGTGTCATATCTACTTAAGAACGTCACAGGGGTTTGCTCCTCAAGCGGTGTCAACATTCACAAAGTGCTTGGCGATCCTGGGGTGAAAGAAGTGAAGAGAAACTTTCCCATGAGTTTTACCAACACAGGGAATTGCCACCAGTTGTGAGTTGTCCCCTATGTAGGGCCACTAGAGGGCACCCGTGCTCAGTGTGTACGTCTGAGGCACGGGCCCACACACTGCAGGGGCTGCCAGAGAAATGAAACCTGGCGGGTCCTGTCGCACCCTGTTAGCCAGATGACACACTAACAGTTTTGTATGGCCCACGTGTTCTGTAAGATACAGACAGGGTCTGACATCCAGAATCCACTTCCCAGCTCACACGTGTACTTGTGTGCTCTCTCCCATGGGCCACCTGTTATTTTTTATTGAACCTAACATCAGATCCACTGGGAGGGGTGGAAAATAAAAGCAAACAAACTCTGATGAGATGAGTCAGGTTTTCCCCCAGCATCAGGCAACCTCTCCAGGGAAGGCAGGGGTGCCTATGTGGTTGATTTCAGTTTTGCCTGTAGGGTGATCTTTACATAAATGGGCAGGTTCAGAGCCGCCATGCAGTCCCTGCAAGAGAGATTGCGCTTTCATGTCAACTCAGGACAGGTTTTCAGTAATGCCGGTGGCTGATTCATGACCCTATCCTTGCTTTGTTAATGTTAAGAGTGATTAGGAGCAGGATTGTTCTGGGGTTTGGGGTCTGAAGGTGCAGATCTGGTTCCCGGTTCTGTGCCCTCTTCCCCCGACAGCTTTAATAGGATTGCCTAAGGTTTATGTGGGTGCAGGTTCCACCCCTTCATCACAGTTCTATGCCAAGTTACATGTGCTTTTAAGCAATTTTTTCCTGGTGTGTTTAGTGCTGATAGAACTGCAGACTGGGTGTAGTGTGTAAAAGGCCAGTGTGTGTGATAAGTGTGAACGTGGGTGTAAATTTCGTATCTGTCGATATGTGTGTGACACCCAGTGCCTGGTGTGTAAAATGATTTCATAGCAGTTACAGGTGCAAGGTTTATGTGTACGACAAAACTTAATCACGCTGGCAATGACAGCTAGCGGTTAGCGCAGGGGAGTTGGCGTCACGGCCGCTGAGCCTGCCTCTGATTTGCGAGGCGACCTCGGGCAAGTCACTTCTCCACCTGTGCACTGAGGATAATGACATTGGCCCACCTCACAGGGGATGTGGAAGGAGTGAATGTGTCACTTTTCCCGTGGTGTTTATTATTTGTGTTACTGTGTCGCCTCAGAGCCCTAGTCGTGGCCCAGGACCCCATGGTGCTAGGTACTGTACAAATACAGCACAAAAAGAGTCCCTGCCCCAAAGTGCCCACAAGCCAAGGATAGCCCCTTTCATCTGAGTAACTCCGAGAATTATTATCATTATATATTACAAATAACTGGCCAGATCCTCAGCTGGTAGGTAGTTCCACCGAGGTCAATGGAGCTGTGCTCATTCACACTAGCTGTGGATCTGGCCCAATACATAGAAATACCGACGAAGGTACTTGAATAAAATTAGTTCCCTGGCCAGCGTATCGCTGATATGGTCACCCAATGGAGCTATAGAAATATTTCATGTCCCAGGTCACCATTCTTAGCGCCCTCTGTGGCTACTTGGTGGTCCTCGAGGCTTGGGGCTCTGTAACTTCTTATTCAGTCCTATTGTCCTTAGCACAGATCCAAAGAAACTGTTTGCCCCTGGGCCCAAGCCTGTAATGATTCCCATGTCTGGTTTCATCCCAACAGAAGACTGATGGCTCATTTCCACTGCATTTCCTGCGACAGACCTCTGGAAATGGTGGTGCCTGGCCCGTAAGTACTGGACTGTGTTTCCTGAGCGCATGGATGCAAATGTTTTATTGGCGTAAACGGGGCTCTTCAGAGTGCTGCGGCCTTTTACAGGTGGGGCTGGTGGGCAGCCACTGCTCATGGTCTCTTGAGTTCAGCGACATGGATTAAGTGACATGAAGAAAGAAATAGGGTGGAGGAAGAGGGGCAGTGATGTATTTTCCCCATGTTGGGGAGGGAAACATGCCTCCCTCTGCATCCACATACACCGTTTTCACAGTGCTGTGCCCCTGTGTGCCTTAGCATGGTGATTCAAACACTGGTGACATGTCCCCGAGGTGGGTTCAGAAGCTGCTTTTTGGGGGTACCCCTCAAACTTCCTACTGGATCTTAAGCAAGTTTCTAACCCTTATTGTGCAGAAACCCTCCCAAATGTGACTAGCTGCAGTAATTAGGTTCATTGGCTACAGCTCACAGGAACCACCTTACCAGGTCAAACCAATGGGGTTACAGGAGACAAAAGGGGGTGGTTCAGGTACCAGGGGTAAAACCCTTGCTCCAGTGGTGTGAGCACAGAGCTGGAAGCCAGGACTTCCTGTGTTGTCATCCCAGCACTGCCACTGGTCGAGCTGGTTGGCTATTTTCCAGGGGAACATTTTTCCATCAGAAAATGCCAGTTCTTGGACAGTGAAACATGTAGATGCTGACAAAAAATCTGTTTGAAAAAGCCCGATAGAAAGCGTTCCGATGATGTCGGAGCATTCCATGGCGACAGTTTCAGAAGGGAATGTTTTGGTTTTGAAATTTATTTTATCTTACAAAGGGATACACATTTAAACCCCCAAATCAGAACAAAAAATGGAATTTTGTTTTGCAGGAGTTTTCTAATCTCTCTTCCCCCCCCCACCCAATTTTGGAACAGAAAAAATGTTTCATTGTGTGGAATTTCACACAAAATGGAAAATCTGGGTCCCATCCAGCTCTGCCACTGACTCTGTATGTGGTCTTTGGCAAGTCATTTAATCTCTCCATGTTCTTGGCTGTAAAATGGGGGATAGTAATATTTTACTGACCTCTTAGGAGGCTAATAAATCAATGACTGTGCAGAGCTTTGTCCATAGAAAGTGCTACAAAGGGAGGATTATAAAGTAACCGTTTTCAGGAGCTCATCCTCCCCGACCCTTGCTGTGAGATACTCGCTGTGTGGTGCTATCTCCAGTCCCCTGTGCTAGGAACGAATGCTTCATAGCGCCTGCAAACTTGGAAGAGCTGTGATCAAATGAGATAAAGCCATAATCTCTTTAACTCTGGCATATCCGATGCTAGAATCTGATTGACACTGAAGTGGAAAAGCAAGGACAGTCACCAGAATAGTGACAGGTTTCAGAGTGTAAATTCAGATGCAGTTGGCCCGATATTAATTATTCCATTCCTGCGCTGTGGCCGGGGGTGGTGAAGTGAGGAAGGGGGCAAGGGACAAAGATAAATTTAAATTCCTTTTGCACTCCCCACATTCTGGAGCCTTGCACAGTCCTGCCCAGCCCCCAGTGTAAAGTAGAGCAGCCCTTAGGCTGCTCTAACTTAAGCTTTTTTTCCCATGGTCCTAGGAAGTAGGGAAGAGCTTTAGTGCAGTGCACTCTGGCCATACCCCGTGCCGGGGCTGGCATGGAGCCCCAAGCCCAGCTCTTCGCTGGTCAGGGAGGCCCCTTGCCCAAGAGAGTTTCTCAGGGGCCATTTCTGCCCACTTTCAGACCCCTTTACGCTGCCAGAGGGGCATGAAGGTGTTACTGCAGGGAATAGAGTCTCTCTGGTGCTGACCCCCATCCATGCTTTAGGGTCCAGTAAACTTCTGCTAGCGCTGGCCCTGGAGCAACAATGGGAGAGGTCGATTCAATCCATGATTCGTTCTCCAGGGTTCACATACGCCCCCTGCTGGATGGCAGCTACAGCACTGTGCGCCATGTACAAATGAGGGGCTGAGATCTCTCTGCGGGGACATGTGGCAAACCCCAGACATGCCAGGCAGTGGATTGAATAACGAGGGATGTTTGGATTTTCTCCTCTTCTTCCCCTGACCCCTTTGCTTATTGACTCGGCAGGACCATCATGACCATCCCCTCCGTGCCGGGGTTACCATCCCACCGCTCCCTCCGGCCCTACACCGTCTACGAACTGGAGCAAGTCAGGCAGCACACCCGCAGGTACGGTGCAGGCGGGAGGGAGGGGCCTTTACTCCTAGTGTTGGGCTTCACGTGTGGGTGGGGACCAGAGAACGGGGGTTGAGGGGGAAGAGCTCTCCATCTCCACTGGGAGTGGTGGCAGCGCAGAGGTTCCTCTGCCAGCAGAAGCTTCTGACGTTGACCGAGTTGGAGCAACAACTGCAGCTTGGACCAGCCCAGCCAGGCGGGGCCCTTCCCAGGCCTTCCATTTCCGGCTGTCTTGGAATTAGCAGAGTGGGGACGGTTCCCCCCAACCCCCTTTCCCCATCACCCTACTGCAGGCCTGCTCTTCCTAGCAGAGGGCTGCCTGCCTTCTCCTAGGGCGAATGGCCGCTCTCCTGCCCCAGGTTCCAATGCACTGAAGCTTTGTACTGCTGCGATTTGCTAGTTAAGTGAATGCCGCTGCCTTTCGCTCCATGCTTCCTGAAGCCCAGAGCTGGAATCCCTACACCTGCCGGGTCATTGAGAGGGGGAGGGGAATTTATCCAGACTGTTGTGAATTGGCTAGGGGCCAGTGCTGCTCTCAGGGACACCTGTGTGTTATGTCCCAGTTTACAGGACTGCCCCGTAAATCAAGGCACTGAGATGAGGTACCTAAGTGTCTGCACAGCAGTCATTGAACTCCCAAGGTCCTGCCCCAGCACAGGCTGGGCTCAGTGTAAACTCTAGGATGGGTTCTCTAGGGACCACTGCTTTGGTTGTTCGAAAGTCCTGGTCAGGAATCGAATAGGGATGTCCCTAGGATCTTACATGGAGCAACCCCACTGATCTTCTTGGGAGTTGCACTGGTGTCAGTGACAGCAGACTTTGGCCTTGCAGACGTTTGCAAGGAGTTAACTGACCTTTTCTCCCCTCGGCCGCACAACCCTGCACAATAAAACCTTTGTAGATCCTCCAGCTGTGGCGATAGCAGGAGCACAGCTCCAAACTCACTGCTGGGTGATGCCCAGCCCCACATCACACGAACAGGGAAACCCAAAACTCTTTTCTGTGGCGGAAAGAACAAATCACTTCAGCCAGTGTGCAATGAATTTTGCGAGATCTCAGCCCCGTGGAATGTATCCACAGGAGAGAACCCCGCACAAGTGTTTGGTTGACGTCTCCTCCCCGAGGTAAAGGGCTGAGTAAGTCCTGAAGCGTGAAATACCCTCTCAGATCGGAGGGGTCGCGGCTGCACAGGGCTGAGGCTCATCTGCGTGAGGGAAGCCTGCTCTGCTGCTAACACTGCTTTGCAGATGACTAGAGGACTTCAGTGTCCAGTGCTGTCCGGGTGGCGTTTCAGCCACCTTTCTCAGCACTCAAATGGGCTGGTACAGCCCGGCTCACCTGTCCTCGGGGTCCTCATCCAAACAGTGTAATAGCCCGATCCTGCCGCCCTGCCGCATGTGAGCAGCCCCCGATAGAGCCCACGGGACTAGTCGTGTGAGCAAGGCTGGGGGACTAGCTCTAACAGCGTCCCAGCCCTGGGTAACCGTGTGACGTCTCCTTTCCTTTCCCCTCTCCGAACGCATCTCCTCCTCCGCCCCAGTCTGAAGTTAGGGCTTAGGCCCTACCCTCGCTTGGACGCGCTCCAGCTGGAGAAGAGCGCGGGCCTTGGCAAGCTGCGCAGCATCCACTCCAAGATGCTCATGGACATAGAGAAGGTGCAGATCCACTTTGGGGGCTCGGCGAAGGCCAGCAGTCAGATGATCAGGGAGATAATGCAGTCGCAGTGTGTCAGCCCAGGCCAGGATAACAAACGGTAGGAGAGCAGGTCTGAGTAGTGAGTATATAGCCAGAGAGATTGGGGGAGGGGGGCGCTTATCCCTGCCCACACGAAGAGCTCGGGCACATACGCATTCACCACAGTAATTGCTGATAGGGCAACGTGATACCTGCTGCGTACAGAGCCAGGAGAGCCTCAGGTGATGGGCAGTCATCAGCCCGGCCCCAGTCATTACGCAGCCTGTGGAGGGGCAGCTGGGAGGGACTCACCCTCTTTCCTGGCTAGTTGAGCACGGCTGGACGGATCTCACTTCCCTCGGTGCAGTGCTCTCAGATACAGACAAGCTGTGCTCTCTACCCGCCGAGGAAGATCTCTCCCCGCAGGCCGTCCCGAGGCGAGGGTACCACACTGCAGGAGAGTCCCAGCGCAGAGTAGGGTTAGCTATTCAGCAAAGCAGGCAATGTGACCAGCCAGGGGTCAGGCCCTCTTTGGCATCGTAGGCACACAGGACTTGCCCTAGTGGGTCAGACCAATGGTCCAGCTAGTCCAGTATCTTGTCTCCAGCTGTGGCAAGTACTGGATGCTCCAAAAGAAATGATGAGAACCCTCCAGTGGACTGGTATAGGGACAGTTCCTTCCTAAGTAATCCTGAACGGGTAGCAGTTGGCTTCTGCCCCCGAAGCATGACCATTGATATCTCTTATAGACTTTTATCCTAGGTGGCGTGCATACTAATCGTGGAACAAACAGGGTCCATTCTGATCAGAGGGGAGAGCATGTGAGGGTGGGGGCGTAGAAACAGCCCCTCGTAGTCAAACTGGCCTTTAGACACCAGAAGAGTTTGGGGGGGGGGGCGGAATATTTTTTTGGCTCCAGTTGCGATGAAGCATGGATCTTCCTCTTGTGAGAGATCCTGGGTGCTTTTAACTGTTGTATTTGAGATGGGCCAGGTTCTGCCCCAGACCTACTCCCTTACCTCCGCTCCGGATTGACAGCGCTGGTCATTAGACCCGTGCTACGGCAGACAGCCCCCCTCTAATGGAATTCACCCCAGGGCAGGCGCACAACATCAGTTACCATCAGTAAGGCGGGCCTCAGACTCCAGCCTCCTCCGGCAGGCTGAGCCAAAACCCTGGATCCAGACTTTGGGGAAAGTTTTAAATTTGGATCCAACTTGGCAGCTTGGGCCCCTCTCTATAGGTCAGAGGAGAATAAGAGGAGACCCAAAGAGCCCAGTGGGTTGTCCTGAGGGGTGAGTGTCCACACGCAGGGCTCCAGCAGTAGCAGCCAGGAGAGCTATGCTCTATTTAAGGGGTCACTTTCAACATCCTTTGAAGGTGACCTGCAAGGAGAAGCTAGTGCCTGAAAAGATTTTTTTTTTGTTTGGTCTTTCTCCTTAGAAATGTCCAGTCCCTGGTTTTGTTGGAGGGACTCATCCGGGATCTCTCAGCACATAAATGAGGGGCTGAGAGAAAGGTGTTGAGACTTTAACATAGACCACTTTTCCCCCAAGGGTTTGTCAGGATTTGAGTTAAATGGATGCTAACAAAAATGTGCCCATTGTTCTAAACAGGCTGCACAAAAGTCACTTCCCCTCTCACCAATCAAGAGTCAGTTTCATGGTGTCTCAGCTGTCAGGATCTTACCGGGTCTCCAGTTGTCCACAGAAAAAACAGGATAGGCAAGCTAGCAATGTCTAGTTTACAGATATGCAGGATGTTTTTTAAGAGCCATACTCCTTCCAGGCGTTCTTTGTCCTTCTTAAAGCCGCAATAAAGGCCACACACCCAGTTACTTCCCCATCACAGGTCACTGGTAACACAGGGGCGTGGCAGCAGGAGGTTTTTGTTTCTATGGTGACTTACGAAGATAGAAAGCCTGGACTCCAGAAGCCAGCTCGGTTTTGCAGTGTGCGCTGGAGCTGGGCTGTCAGGGAGGCTTTCTGCTGTTTACCTGGCTGAGTTTGCAGCGTTGCTGTTCACTGTCCCACAGTGACAAGATGGCGGAGATGGCAGAATATGGTTACCTGTCCATGCCTCGGCGCTGCGGCGGCAGCCACACCCTCACCTACCCCTACAGGCGCTACACACGGCTGCAGCAAATCGCCCAGTGTATGCCGGTGCATCCCGAGGAGACTGCCATGCTGACAGTGATGAAGGTATCTGGGACTGGGATGGCAGGGAGGGAGAGAGATCAGGAACACAGCTGGCCTGATTCTCCACGGGCCCACTCCTTGTGTGACCATTGACACCAGTGCAAAGTGGGTGTAAAACAATACCTGGTCACGACAGAAGTGCGCTGTGCTCTCACTTTGCACTGGGCTCCAGGGATATGCAAGGCAAGGGAGAACCAGACCCGGAGGTTCCCCACCTGGGGTCTGCAGTGTGCTTGCTGGTGGTACCCAGAGAGCTGTCTGGGACATGGGGCTGGCCCCCCCACCTCAGTTCTCGCTGGTGGATCACCAGAAAAACAGTTATATTCCTAGATACAATCTCAGGTCAGATGGCCCCAGAGCCGGTCTGGATCTTGTATACAAGATGCTAATAATTTTGAGTCAATAAAATGTATCTTCTTCATAAATCTTGACTACGCTCGAGACGTGTTGCCAAGACGTCCCTCGGTTGCTAACACCACTTCAGCTCCATGGTAGCCGTAATGTTGAGCCATAGATGGGGCTGCTGCCAGAATTTTAAGTCCCAGGTCATCTTACCCTTCTCAGAGCAGGTCTAAAGGAAATAACTTAGATAATTTTTTCACATCTTAAACCGCAGCAACCCGGCTTTTGCTACCAGTATTGCTAATCACAGTGGAAAAGTCTCTGACTTGATCCAAACAGGCTGTTGTGGTTTCCACTGGGAAATTTAACTTTTGAATCATCTGGCAACGTAAGGCTTTTTAGAAATCTTCCTTTAGCCAGTGCCCTGAGTGTATCGCAGCTGTTGGACCAGAAATGGTGGTCAGGGCTGGTGTGAGAATTAGCTGGAGCTTTTTAATCACCAGCTCTTCCAGGAATAGGAGATGCAGGAAATGTTGGGGGAAGGAAACCCTTTGGGCCAGGTCTCAGCTGCATGAGTGTGTGTGTGTGTGTGTTGCTCTGGTACTGTAAAAAGGCCTTACACAGGCTGGAAACACCCCCATAGAATTCCCTGGAGCAGGAGGCCTTCTGGCCAGTGCAGAGCTGGTGTGAAGTTTCTACACTGACAAGAGGAGTGTGTCAGGCTTGCCTGGGGTACATTGCACTGTCTGCTCTTGGTTTCCCAGGGGCGGTGGGAAGTAGAAGTCAGAGGAGCCCTGAGGCTGCTCCAGTTTATACTGGGGACCAGGCAGACCCAGCAATAGCCTCAGAATAAGGGGAACATGAAGCCACATTATCCCCCAAATCCCTGCCCCAAGTACGGGACTGGAGTAGTTGAGAATCCAGCTGTTTGTTCCTAACCGAGTTCCTCCTGAATACAGAGGGGCTTGGAGTATCTGGACTCTCCAGAATCCCTAGCACCCAGAGACTCTGAGCACCAGAGCTTATTTCTAGCTTCTCTAGCAGTTTCTAAAGAAATTCCACCCTTCCCTACCCCAATCTTGGGTGCAGAATAACCCCCCAGTGAGTCAGGGACAGCAGATGCTCCAGCTTCTGCCTCTGTTTCCCAGTTCCACCAGCTCCTGACTGGGGAGGTCCACAGGGGTCAGACTAGACGGTTAGGATGATCCCCTTTGGCAAAGATGGCAGCACTGAGAGTGAAGCAGGAAGCGATAACACTCCCTCTCCTCTGCCCCCCACGAACCCTGCTTCCACATCGCCCCAGCTGCCCGTTGATATGCGCCTGCCTCCCAGATACATCACCCCTCTGCAGTGCCTTACCTCCAGTGCTTCGCACAAAGGCCATTGCCAGGCCTGTCTTTGTGACTGGCCAAGTGGCTAGAACACTGGACTGGGACTCAGAAGAGCTGGGTTCCGTCCCAGGCTCAGGGTGTCCTTGGGCAAGTCACGTCACCTCCCTGTGCCTCGGTTTCCCTATCTGTAAAATGGGGGCAGTGATCCTGTGGGGTGCTTTGTGATCTATTGATTGAAAAGTGCTATGTAAGAGCTAGGGGTTGTTTTTCTTACTGCACCTGCTGCTTTTCAGGAGACCTTTTCCCTCACAGGCCTGGCCACCCCGTAGAGTCCAAGATGGTCAGAGAAGTCTCAGTCCCTGGGAAACAAATCTCAGGGCTGTATCCCCTGTTAATAGTGTGCGTACAAGCCCACAATTAATTCCCTGTGGCGGGTGGGGGCAGAGAAAGAAAGACGTGATTGGAAACACCCCAGACATGGGGTTGGCGCCTGTTCCAAAAGGGACACAAAGTCCGGGCGTTCCCAGGTGCCTACAGCCCCCCCCCAAGGCCCTGTACGGTGTGCTGACATGCCTGGTTCCTGCGCACTGCTGTCAGTCAGAGCCGGCTCAGCCCTGGGAATGCACATTGGAGCCTCCTCACCCCCGCTCCACCTCCCCTGGCCTGTCGCTGCCAGATCCGAGTGAACAGAGCAGTGTAATGGAGGGGGAGGGAGTAACAGTGCGAGGTTGGGCTGGGGGATGGGGTAACAGCAATAGAGAATTGCGGGGGAGAGATGGACTATCCAGGGCTCTCAAAACTGAGAATGGGAGTAAGAGAGTGAGACAAGGTGATAGGGACGAGGATGGTGTGATGATGGAGAAGAGAGGTGGCTTGGAGGGGGAGGGGGGAATTAGTGGGCAGAGGAGCGGCCTGGGCCCTACCTGCATTAAGGAAATTCCTACTATCTCAATGTGGTTACATCAATGTGGTAGCAACACTGCACTGATGCAAAGCTGGGCACGTAGCTTGATCCCATCACTCAGTGATGTACTTTACCGCAGGTGCAAGGCGCACTCTGCATCGGTGCAGCACATCCACACTCGAGCTTGATACTAGTGTAACTCCCTTGATGTAGCAGTGCACATGTGGATTTCCTTAATGTGGACGGTGCCCTAAGTACAGAGGGTTCGGCGCAGGGCAGCATTCCCGAGCGATACTGACGTTTTCTAGTAAATACGTGAGAGCATTGCGGAAGGGAAAGGAGGTGACTGCAGGTGTTGAACCCGTTCACTCTGCTGCTGCATAGGGATCTGGAACAGGTATTCTTCTCTGCCTGAATGGAGGTTAGAAATGCTAATAACCCTCTGGGGTTGGAGCCAAATCCATTCTGTTTAGGTGCCTGTATTGTGCCCATCCCTAAGATATTTGAGCATCTTCCAGAGTTAAGAATAAACCAGTAGTATCTGTCATGGGACATTTCCCCTCCCTTCCTCCTGCCAAGGGGAAAGGTTTTGTCCCTGCGTCTTTACAATGAAATATTAGCACCCTCTTTCCAATATGCCACATGTTGCTTTGTGGAGACAGCAAGATTGAAGCAGTAGATCTAGAATAACTTTCTCAAACATGCCTAGGTGAGTTAGCAGTGAGTTCGGAGCCTAAGGCCCCCTGAAAATCAACATGATGTCGGCTCCTAAGTGGTTTAGGAACTCTTGAGTCCCCAGTGTAAATCCAGAATAACTCCAGTAGCCTTTTCAGATCCGAGACCAGAATCTGGCCACCTGGGTGTAATTTCCTTTAATGTACATTTCAGACCCTGATGTCTCTGATGCCTGTTCACCTTTTGGTAGAATATTGTTTGCTCTTCCGTGGCAGGACTCCTCTCAGAGAACAGATCAGGGTTTGTATGGAACTATGGGAGTCACTGTCACCCTCTCTCTAATACCAGTGTCGTGACTGTCGAAGACCATGCGTACACAGAGGATGGGACTGATATGTGTGGCCCCGCTCTGGACAGTGACTACATACAAACAGCCACTGCTGACTTTAGTGACTGAAACAGGTTGTTACTGCTGTTAGCCCTGGAGAGCCAGCACAGCTCTGGGAGCATGAGCTGGGTTCTCTTTTGTCTCCTCAACACACCCGTTAACCAAGTTCTGACTGAGGATGGAAAGAACCCAGCTTGACTCTCAGATCCCAAGTTGAGTTTGGAGGGCGAGCGGTTAGAGAAGCTAGTGGTTTACTTGCAGATTGATCTGGAGCCACTGAGAAGCAGTAGCCAGGGGGCCCCAGCAATGCTGTTCTTACTGAGTCACTGGTCTGCGTCGAACCCCACCCTGAAATGACATTTTTGATGCAGGACGGTAGATAAATGACCACTGAGCCAACCTTTCCCCTGGCCAATGCCATCCAGCTCATTCCCAGGGGTTTTCACTGTTTTCTTTTAAAAACGCTGGGCATTTAAAAAGAACTCCGTCCCCAAGTCTGACTTTAACCACCGGCACTGACACCAATTCTGTCTTTGCATTTCCTTCCTAGCATGAAGAGGTGGATATCCTAGGCCTGGATGGACACATCTACAAAGGGCGGATGGACACTCGGCTCCCATCAATTTCAGCCAAGGATGGTAAGTCTCGGATCCCCTGTATGTTTTCTTTGGGGAGCCTTTGTTTGCCTCCTGCCTGTTGTTGATGGAATGCCACTGTTTCTTTATCGTGCTGGCCAGACAGAGACTGAGGAATGTGGGATTTAGAGCAGAGAAGGGTATTCCCTCTTTCGTCCGTTCCTCCAAACCGGATCTGCTGTCCACGTGGCACCCTGAAAAGGGCCACTGGATGATGGGCCCCCAGCACCTCGGTATCCGAGCACCTGACAATCTTTAATGTATTTCTAGCCTCAACCACGCTGGGAGGCAGGGCTGGGCTGTTATCCCCATTGTACGGATGGGAACTGAGGCACACAGAGTGACTTGCCCAAAGTCACACAGGAAGTCTGTGGCGGGATTTGTCCCAAGCTAGCACCCAAACCACAGGATCGTCCTTCATCTTGATTCCTTGGATGGAATCTGCTGCTCGCATGATCTCCAGCCCTCTCCCCAACCCCTGTAAATCCGGTATCCTTAAAACAACAGCTTGGGAAATGGGAGGTATGATCTCCCTCGGAGCCTGCTTCAGCGCTCTGCTCGTCTCAGACCTAACCGTTGGGTGGTTCCCATCCTGAGTCCAATGGGGGCGTGGAAGCTGTGTTGGTGCCCTTTGTCTAGAGTGCGAGGTAGCTCTGTGCCTGCTAGCTGGAAGGCAGCAGGGATTGTCACCGGGGATAGAGGGGAGCCTGTCCCCCCAGTGCTCTGGGATACCTCATTGAAGAGGGCAAGGCTGGCTGCCTTGGGAGCACCGCTGAGGACCCAGAATGCTTTGCCCTGGTGCATTAACCCTTCCTGTTCCTCTAGCCCATGACTGAGATGTTGCCCCCTCCACACAAACACAGCTCACCCAAGCTGGAGGCAAGACGTGAAGATTGTGCCCCTACTGCCCCCTGTTGGCTGCCGTGGGAATGGCTCCCAAATTCTGCAGAGATGGGCCAAACTTCAGCCTATGCAAGAATGCGCAGGGCAGTGGTGTCCTGCCACTGAGTAAGGGGGAGCAGCCAATGGGACACTGGGAGGGGAGGGGTCAGAGAGCAGCCAATGGGGCTCATGGGGTGCTGGGGATTCCCACCGGTAGCCAGGGCACCACACCAGAGCATGCAACTGAGCCAATCAAAAATGGGAGAAAACTGGATCCTCAGTCAAGCGTCCCGTCTGGCACTTGGGTGCATCATTCCTCTCTTGGAATCACTGCCAGGTGACAGCAGCAGCTTGAATGAACTTGTCCTTCCCTTACAGTCCCGGTAGCTCATCTGTTCTCCTGTAGACTTTGCCAGTTACATAACAACATGCCCGAGGCGGGCGGCGGTTTTGGCAGGGCAGAGCAGTGTGTGCATGTTCAGATCTGCATGCTAGTCCCCAGGAATAAGGAGAGCGCCCAAGGGGCTCAGCAAACGCATCAGGTCAAACCTTTCCCCAAGGAAATGAAGGGGCAAGAACTCTGGGGTCTTTTCCTGCCTCTGCCACGGGCTGGGGAAATTGCATGCTCACTGCCTCAGTTTCCTCATTTGTAAAATGGGGAGAATAAAGCTTCCTAGTGGGGTGGAGGCAGGGGGATTGTGTGAGACTTGACTCATTCATGTATGTAAAGAGCTTTGAGATGCTGGGCTAGAGGACACTGTAACAGCACCAAGCAGTATTGCAGCACTGATTCCGTGTGAGCAGGGAATGCAGCCCCCTCTCAAGTAGCTTCTCCCTAGCACTGAGTGCTAGTAAACTCCCCACGAGGCATTGTGTTAATTCTCCTATTCACTTCTCTGCAAGGTACACTGCGATCTGCTATTTTCCACTCATCCCAGCTTCCTGTTCTTTGGGTGGCTTCCTGCTGTGTGGCCACACGCAATGGGGTCCCACAGAGACTCTACCCTGAAAGGTCCTTGCACAGCAGATTCTCAGGTCACTGACTTGAATGGAGTTCCGCCAGGTCCAGGAGATTCCCTCAGGGATGCATGTAGCCCAGAATGTCTAAGGCTAACACCCATCTCAGATCTGCGCAGCTCTCCCATGGGCAATCCTCTGCGGGAGCTGAGCCACCATTACCTCGTGGCGCCACATGGCTCCAAGAACTGTTGAAAGCCTCCACTTACCCATATGCTTCCCACCAGGTCCTTTGAAGTCCAAACCCAAGATGTCCCGGTCTTCATCACAACGGCAGCCGACCCTGATGGACGCAGCCGGCATCCCAGCACGCCCGCACAGCGCCAAACTGTCTTCCCCCAGCAATTCAGGTACCTCGTTTAGGTCTGGATGGGAGCTGGAGCCCCTTGAGAATTTACTATCTGATGAGCATGTGCTACTGAGAGGCTCCTAGCAGAATCCTCTGTCTCATTCCCTGTGTTCCTAGCAGAGATTCCCCCCACCTGGAGCTGGGGTAGGTTATGCCAGGCTCTGTGGAGGCGCTGTGGTGAGGAGGGTTCAAGGACGCTTCCCTGCTCCCGAGGGACAAGACACACTGGAGTCCCCACTAACCATGGTTAGCACAGGAGTATTTGTGCCCAGCTGCTGCAGCAGCAGCCAGCAGAGGGGGCATGAGTTAAAAAACAAACCCATTTCCCATTACCGGGCTGAGGCTGTTTGCCAGAACATCAGCGATGACAAAAGCTGACAAGGAAATAAAAGCACCCCTGGGACACTGACAGGCTCTGTAAACAAATCGGGGGGTACGCCGGGGGTGGGGGGAATCACTGGGGCCCTTGCTCCATCCGTGGGGAAAGCCCATGGAGGGACAAGGAACAGCCACATGCAAAGCTTCCTCCCTGCCATTCCATCAGGGATGTGGCTGGGTGGCCCAGCCCCCTGCAGGTGTTTCAGCCCCCACCACCCCACCCAGCTGAGATCTGCAGGTGGGAACCTCCCCAGTGCCCGGTGCCGCTCCACATCCTCCCCACAGGCAGTTGCTCCAGCACCCCACCCAGTGGGGATACTTGCTGCATAGAAGGGGAAACGCTGCTGATTCAATCCACTCAGCTGCTCTCTGGTTCCATCCACCCTGAAAAAGCCCACACATGGGAGCTAGAGAGATGGGCCATGGGGGGATGCAGCAGCGCTCCCCGTCCCAGATGCAGGGCCTTTCCTGCCGTGCCGTCAGTGCTGTGTGGCTGAGGGCAGCCTGCGGCCCAAAGCAAGAAGGAAAGACGTGTTCTTGATTCCAAGCTTTGTACTGGTGCTGGGGGGGAAACGACCAACATTGCAGACTCTTCTAAACTAGCGCTCAGCGGTGTCCTTCATAAAAACACCCTATGATGGATGGATTTGGGATCTGTTGGCAATCCCTGTGTCAGCCCATCCATCTGTTCATGTTGGTACGGGTGAGCTGCGTGATGCTGCAGAACCATGTGATCTGAGCCGTGATTTAAAACACGACCGGCTAGAACAACTGTAATAGAATCTGGCCTGAGTGAAAAGCTTGCTGGGAAAGCACAGAACCTCTCAGCACAGCTGAGAGCAATATTCTCCTCCCACCATTACAACAGAGACACACAGCATTTGACAGTGGACATGCCTTCGGCAGGAAGAGCACGTGTTTAGCTTGGTAGAATTGGGTATGGAAAGAAAGAAGGCAAAAAGTTTGATTGGACAAATAGATTTAAAGCAGCAAGGATGGAGGAAAAGATCCATCAATAGATATGTGAAATAACAGATTGCATTGGGCTGAACTTCACTCAGAGGGACAAATTCTCTGCTTCACTGAAGCCCCACACTTAATTTGCACTTCAGCGGGGTCTCAATAAACAAACATGGAGTGGTTGTCAGGAGCAGGCTTAGGACGTGGTGGAAGGTAGGGGAGATGGATGGATTTGTAGAAGAGCATGTCGATGAATGGGTGGACAGAGGCATAACAACTGATAGTTGAAGGATAGAAGCCAGGTAGGCGAATGGAGGGTGGCTGGATGTAATAATGGATGGAAAAGCGGCTGGATGGGGAAGGATCAGGAAGTGAGGGACAGGGAAGGCAGGATGAATGGGTGATGAGTACAGAAACAGAGACATGGCCCAGGATGCACAGAAAATCAGACAGCTGGATAATCCGTCAGTTAAATTGTCTGCAATGTTTCCCTGTAGGTACAGCTAGGTCGCTAAAGGACAGGCCCGTGTCATCAGAGGGTCGACTGTCCCGGGTGGACCTGACCCATCTATCAGCCTCCACACCTCCCCCTGAGGAGGGAAGAGAGGATTCTCCCACGCAGGAGAAAGAAACCCTAGAGCTTCAGCTGGACCTTCCCATGCGCCGGCGATCGGCTGAGCAGCCAGCTCCGTTACAGTGACTGCGATGGCAGGAAAGCAGCGCTCGCTGACGGAAGCCAGGCAATAAAGAGTGAGCAGAACAGAGAGGAGGCTGTGTACATGCGTCGCAGTGATAGGAACAGGGAGCTTTTTGTGCAGTCCCTGCGGCAAACAGGACCCAGGGCTGTTCCACGCAGCAGCACTGTGAAAAGGCGGAGGTGGGCAGCACAGTCAGTCGTGAAAACAATTCATCCCTGGCCTTTGCAAATCCTCCCCTCGCCGCTGCTAGCTTTGCCTGAGTAGATTTTGCAAATACCAGATCTTCTGCGTAAGCCAGTTTGACACCGGCTCATTTCAACCCCGGGGATCTTGCACTGTCCTTTTTATCACAGAGCCCGACGCACCTCACGGGCAAAGGGGAGTCTTTGAAACCGAACTGTTGGTGACTTGTTTGAATAAAAAGCACCAGAGCAGAATGCAGCCCAAAGTTCTCCCCCACGTAGGGTGACCAGATGTCCGGATTTTTTGGGTCTTTTTCTTATATAGGCTCCTATTACCCCCTATCCCCTGTCCTAATTTTTCACACTTGCTGTCTGGTCACCCTACCCCCACGGCCCACCCATTGTCCTCCTTGGTGGAGAGCTGTGGCTCACTACGGGCCCTAAGTAGCTACTTGGAGTGCTGCATGCTGGGAGCTGTAGTCTTCATAGGCTGCACCTTAGTACTGAAGAGGAGGGTAGGCTACAGTCTGCTCTATTCTGTGCACCTTGGCGGTGGCCCTTGGGAAGCCCCCTAGCAAACGACTAGTGCTGCCCTCATGTGAGCAAAGCCTGAGCTCCATTACCAGTAAGGACTGGTCCCCCTAGAAGTCAAATCAGGGTTTGTGGGGCAGGCAGGGAGGGGATTGAGCACCAGGGTAGCTGCCTCCCCTCTCCCAATCCCTTCACACAGTGCTCGATCCAGCACGGGCTTCTTGCAGCTGTGCTCAGACTGGAGTTGGCAAGAGAGCCTGAGTCAGAGCGATCGTTTCTAAGCAAGGGGCTACACACTTTGGGTGACTGCCGCCTTTGCTACAGCAGGGCAGTGCCCGTGCTCCAGAAGTCATTCAAAAAGAGTCTGTTGTGCTGTCGTTTCCTCCTCCGGTGCACGCAGAGGCCTC
The DNA here is from genome assembly GCF_016161935.1 of Mauremys reevesii. NCBI lineage: Eukaryota > Metazoa > Chordata > Testudines > Geoemydidae > Mauremys > Mauremys reevesii. The sequence continues at coordinate 29,455,017 of NC_052637.1, forward strand.
TCTGATCAGACCTGCTCTTTCTCCCGCACAGGTCTTTGCTTCCCTGAACGCCTGGGCCTCGGATTGGGGATCAGGCAAAGGGCACCGGCCCCAGCTAATATAATCTACACTTCCCAGCCCTTTGTTTTCTTTTCTCAGTGAGGAGGGAGGGAGGGAGGTGATAGTGCTGAGTGATTTGAGGAGGACAGGTGGCCTGTGGATAAGGCACAAGACTGAATGTCAAAGCCAGGTTCAATTCTTAGCTCTGCCACTGACTTACTGTGTGACCTTGGGTGGACTCCTCCGCCCCTGTATGCCTTCATTTCCACCGTCTGTAAAAGTCCCTGTTGTGAGGCCTGCTTCATCCATGCATAAAGCACCTTGAGATCCCTTGATCTGTGGAGCTGTACAAACGCAAGGGGATGCTATGAAGGGTTACAAATAATCCCAGAGCTGGGGAGACCGATGTCTAGAAAACAGACAGGAAAACCCCACCCTATAATCCTCCTGGCTTGCATCTAGGTCCTTGCACTATTGTCCCCATTCCTTGATTCAGTCTCGTGCACTTTGTGCCTGCTGCCTTTAACCTAGCTGCATGCTTTTCATTTTCATCCTCTCCATGGCGCTGGTGCCGGTTTGATCATCATCTGGAGCTAGCATGGAGAGTGAGAGAGAAAGAGAGGACTCTTGTTCTTGCCTTCGAGTGCTGGAGGTGCTTTGGATGGCCCTAGCACAAGAAGACAAACCAAAGCCCAGAGTGCAGGCGGCAGGTAGCGTTTCGTAGTCAAGGAAGGGCTGAACAGTAAAGACGCTACGATGCAGCTTGATTTCAGTCCTCTGCTCACTCACACCTTTGTGAGTCCACGGGGGTGAGGGACAGCAGGTTTCAGCAGGCTGTGTTGAGAGAACTAAGTGTCCGTGTAACCAGTACTAGACAGATCACATGGCACAATTATTGTGTAAGTCCTCCTAACTGGGTTAGTAATTACATAGGGTTTACTTGATTAATGCCCCGTAGCTACTTCCTTGTGTGATCCCAACATTGTTTTGTCATTACCCTTGGCCAATGGCATCTGTGACTTGATGCAGGTATCAGAAATCATCACACGCTTGCTATGTAACGTGACCCGTTGCCTGCCACCAACCTTGCAAATAACCAAGATGTTCTCCCGGTAAATACATGGCACAGGCTGTAATGCCACTTGCCCTGTTACTAAATGTCCATCCCCTGGCACTTGTCTCATAAACATCCTGCCACTACCTGGTCTGTCATAGTTGTTAACCTGTAAATATCCTGCCACTGTGGTGTTTGCCCCTGTGATGATGGTGGACGCTTCCCAGGAGGAGGGACAGTTCAGGACCGTTGTCCCTGCATTCTGAAAGCTCCTGCCAGTGCACACCGAAAGCAACAGCGTTTCTGTGAGGGGAAACCTTGAATGAAATTTATAGTATGGGCCGGCTCCGGCTCCCATTAGAGTCAATGGCAAAACTCCCTTTGACTTCGATGGGAACCAGGCTGGGTGCTGAATGATTTAAGGTGAAGGACGTGATGGTGTGGAGTGGAGACCAGCTTAGAGAGGAGGGACCAGGGGAAGATTCACCCCTGTGCAGAGGGCTTGGACACAGCCTATGCACCTCTTACAGCTAGGTCCCACCACGGGGGCTCTATTTTGAGGGTACTTGTGGGACTGAAGTGGTGCCTAGGCCCAAGTGGATTAATCTTGGGCAAGTTTTGGACCCACATATGCGACATGTCCACTGCATGTGAACACCATATGTGTCACGCTCGTTGTAGGTCTCCAGTGTGCGACAGTACAGTGTAGACATGCTGTCTGTTCTGTCTGGTTGACCCAGAGTCGAAGCTGTCCATAGTCTGCTGAGGTTTTGCCTTTCATTAATACCCCATGCTGGACACCTGCTGTGCATGCTGGCAGCACATAGATGTTGCCTGGCACCTGGCTACAAGCATATGCCATGCACTGTAGGCAGGCTGCACATGTGTGCTGCACCCACATGCCATATACTGCACGCTGGCCACACAGGTGCTGCATGGTGAGTGACTACAAACGCTTCATGCTGCGCTTATATGCCATGGGCTGCCCAAGGCCTGCTGGCAGCACCTGTGTGGCTGGCTCTACGCTGGGAGCTTGCAGGCCTAGCTGCTGGTTTCCTGCAGTCACTTGGAGACGACAGCATCCTGCATGGTCCTGAAGTTTAAAATTAAATTAACCTTAGAGAATGATACACCCCTCAGCCCTGTGTTCTCGGTGTATGCCCCCACCCCCAATGCCGGAATGTGGAGGAGGAATTCTTCATGCCTCCTCTGCTCCAGCACCCTGGTGGATCTCTAGAGAGCAGGGGTCCACCATCACTGTCCTCCCTTGGCCTGCTCCTGCCCCATCCCCAGGCTTCACTGTGCCGCTGTCTTTGCAAGCTTCCCAAACCCTGTCTCTCCCCTCCGCACACATTCAGAGGTTGCAGGACTGCACTAATACCGCTGTATCTGGGGCTCTCCAGGCCTGCTGCAGAGGGGCAGGATTTACTCCTGAGAGAATGCCAATGCTTGTTCCATGAGTCCCAGCTCTGCCCAGCCGATGCCCTGGCTGCGCACATGGCGCCATCGCCGACGCGGGCAATAGAGTCTGAGAGCAGAACCGCAGCACAGCTGTGATGGGCGGCGGGGATCCGAGAGCACCGTTTTGGCCCCAGCTTGAAAAGAGGCAAACACCTCGCTGCATCCCAGCCACTCCCCACTGACTGTAGAGCCACTGAATATGGGCTCTGGCCTTTGGAAACCAGCAACTTTGGACATATAGAAGTGGGCTATTAAAATATTCCCTCCCGCCTCCGTCGTATGATTGCCCAGGACGAGGGAGAACCTCTTGAAACAGGCCAGTTTTAAGCAATGTTTGCCTGACCCGCCTTTCCTGGGCTTGTCAAAGGAATGATCGTGACTCCTTAGTCATCATTAACCATGTCAGAAGCGGTGGATTTATTTACTTAAGTAGCATTGTATGGAGCCTAACTAGTCATTGCCGTGAGCCGTGCCTGCTTATGCCAATGGTAAACTGCTCCTCATATGTTTGTTCAAAACAACTTGGGATCGTTTTATTGTCCTTGGAGCGAAGGGGGAGGACGTGAACACTTCGGATGCGATGTGCTGCTCAAGTGGGTGTGTTCTAATTCACTCTGATCTGTACAGCTCCCCCGTTAATTCACTCATTCACACTTCACGCTGCGTCCCTGCCTCTAAGATGCAAATTTCTCATCTGAAAGAGAATGCAACACGTACAGGCTGCACCCACAGTTTCCACTATGCATTTCCTGTCTTGGCTGCTTCCAGTGATGGGATTAAGCGTCTTAGGCAATGTGAGAGTGATCGCTGAGGGCTTGTCTACGCTACGGATGCTAGAGCGGCACAGCACCGTAGTGTAGACACTTGCTTCATCAACAGAAGGTTTTTTTCATCTGTAGTTAATCCACCCCCACCAACAGGCAGTAGCTTGGTCAATGCGACCGACAGTGTCTATACCGTGGCTCAGGTCGGCTGAACCGTGTCTTTCTGGGTGTTGAATTTTTCACACCTGTGAGCAGAGTAGCTTGGTTGACCTAAGTGTTTGGTGTAGACCAGGCCTTAGACTGGCTGTCAGTCTCCAGGACTTGCAAGCAGACAATTAGTTACTTCTCCAGATATCTGTAGCCAGAGATACACAGGCCCTAATGCTGGTCCCTTTGAAATCAGGAAGAATTTGGCATCAGATGCTCTGGAATCAGGACTGGGCCAGTGGCTTTGTTTAGCTGGGTGGGGCACACTTTTTTTTATAACTCAGTGGTCCAATTCCATGAAACTAGTCAGTTGCAAATGTGTGAGCACCTGGCCCCGGCTGCAATCAAAGGCAGGAAGGTTTTCCAGACTCGTCTCTTCAGCCTGGCCTGACCCCATGCTCTGTTTGTTATCAGTCTAGATGTTTTGCCTGCAAAAAAAATACACCGCCCATAAAGCAAATACTGGGAGTCAGAACACTAGCAGGGCCTCAAGCTGGCTCCCAGTTCTGCACGCACACACTTGCATGTGCATTTTTTGTGCACTAATGCTCATGCGTTCAGGTGGTGGAATTTTTTGTCTAATTTCATTTTCCATGTATTCAATGGGGTTTGAACCTGCAGTTCGCTATTGATGGAATCTGTCGCACAGGGGCTGATGCACAAAGAAATACACAAAAGGGTCGGGGGGGTTGCATGAAGAAAGTTGTGCGTGCACATGTGCAGGCTGGGGCTTGAAAGGTGGGGTTAAAATGCTTTAGAAATTATAATACGTAGCAGAGGGAGACATTGGATCTCAGTTCACGTTCACAGGAGAATTTCAGATTTCCTTTGCAGAGGCTTTCGTTTGTAGGCACAAATATCCAGAGAATTCTTAAGCAGGATGGATATCTAAAGACGTTGCCCTCCCCACACACCCTGCAGTGTGCGGATTCACACTCACATGCCAGATTCACTACTGCATCCTTCCCTTTCATACCACTGTAACACCATTGAAATCAATGTAATCCTGTTGATGAATCGGGACCCTCCCGTCTGTAACATGCCAGCGTGGATGGGTGTCAGCCATGGGGCATTGCAGTAATAAATCTCTGCGCTTCCCTTGGATTTTTGCTACAGTTGCATTTTGTTTTGCTCCTGTAAACACACTCAGAGGTGAGACGAGGGGAGCGAGTTCTAGTTTCAGATGAAAAAGGAAAGTACACGGCCCAGTCGGCTCTGAGTGGAAAGCGCAAGCGCTGCTGGTTGACAATCCAAGTTCCAGAATCTTCACGAAACCTTTGAAAGAACATGGGCCTGGATTTCAACAGCATCAGTGGGAGAGGTGCACCTGAATGCCTGAGGCCTCCCTTGCAGAATCCCAGGCTGTCTTCCTCGAACGGTTTTCGTGGCGGTTTTGGATTGGAAGAGGGAGCCCTTCTGAGCAGAGCTATGCAAGAGAGGACTTGTGAGGGTGCTAAACAGGGCTGGCTGAGGAATCCCTGGCATCAATATGTGGAGGGGACCTCAAGGAACTCTTATTGTTCATACTGGCTGTAGGTGCCCAGGAATTTTCCATCAGACCACAGGCAATTTCACCAGTTTGCCAGACTCCTAGTTGAGCAATCCCAGCCCACGCCTGCCTCTTCACATTCAGCCATTCCTACTCTAAAGCCCAGTCTTGCCACTGGGCTAGAGCACACCCAACTCGCCTAAGAAACGGGCAGCACTGCTACAGCAGGGTTCAGCAGCAAGGCTCCGAGAGGTACGGTAAGAAGTGAGAGCCTGGAGGACCGGTCATGAGAGCCTCGAGTCCCAGAGCTGGTGCTCAGAGCAAGGGCCGGGAAACGGTGCTCCAGCAGAGAGAGTTACATGGCAGAGTGAATGGGACTGCACCACTTTCCCATGGGAGCCCCAGGGCGCTGCCTGGCTTCTTTACTGCCCCTTCTAATAATCCTGTCCTAGGGTTAAAGCAATTCAAAGCAGCTACTTTGATGTGATGCTTTAAAAGGCAACAGGCGCACGTGTGTCGTCCTGGCTAGTGCTGAAATACGGCGGAAACTTGGGGATATTTTGCCATTCCAGCAGCTGTTCTGAGAAGTTAATTTTCAAACCATTAGCACTGGAGATGCCTTGCACTTCACGGAAATGCCCATTTTTCTCTAATAATTGTTTTCAGTGTTTTTTTGCTATTTTGTTTTTAATGGTCTGTTGGAACTGGTTGAAGTGGAGAATTCCCTGCTGAAACGACTGCTATTGAGACCAGGTGAGATTTTGACCCAGCTGTTTGCCAACTTAATCAGCACTGCAGTTCCACAGCTCACTCATCCAGCCCAGTCCTAGCAGGCCCAGCATGCAGCCGTGAAGTCCGGTTATAAGGAACAACTCCAAAGCACTAGCAATGAAACGGGGCAAAAATGTTAAATGGAACCTAAACCCAGGTGCCACTCGCCTGGTTTCTTGTTTCATTACAGAGCCGAAACTGGGACCAGGTACCCACAAACCTTCACCGGTGTGTCCTAAGGCTGGGTAAACTGGGCCGAGTGCTCCGTGAGGCCAGGCCTTGATGCCTCTGCTGGTGGGGCACTGCCCCACAGAAAGAAAATGCCATCAACTTGCAATAAATGTACCGCCAGCTCAACTCTGTGCACTACGTACAGTGGTAAAGCTCCTCCGTGAGAAGCATCAACGGAAATCAACTGCTCCAGAAATCCAGGCTGTAGCTTGCACATGTGTAAATTCCAGCAGGAGGCGCTGAAACAGCAGGAGAATATCACTGATCGTCCTCGCAGCTTTGCTATCCCTATCTAAACTGCTGGTAGTTACTGAGTACCGAGCACGTGGCTGGCTATTGGGAGCTGCTGGTCATAGGTCTAGCACAAAGCTGGTTTCACACTGTTTCAGCCTGAATCCAGGCAAAAAGATGAGGGTTTCAGCTGAGTTTTTTGGGAAGTTGTTGGGCCCTACTTCGCAGCATGGCGGGAATCTGTTTTACAGAAACTGTAAACTTTTGGTAGCTTCTCCCTGAGCAGGTGAATTGTCCTGAAGTTTATCACTTATCCCAAAGGCTGGTGCAATTCTGATCTGTTGACTCTTTCTTTCGTCTTTGCCTCTTACAAAACACCCCATGCTGCTTCCTCCCCCCCGCTAAAAGCCGAAGCTTTGCTAGGTTGGAACGGAAGATGGGGCTTATCTTTCTTTGTTTCTGACCAAGAATCCTGGGTTGTGGCAGCCAATGCAACAGTAACTAACAGCCCAAAGAGTCAGCCGCCTTGTTGCAACATGGTTTCCTGTCTTCAGAAAAAGAAACTAACCCCCTACTCTGTTCTGGGGCAGGCACGAGGTTGGATTGCTAGTTTCCCTTGCTTTGGTGTCACTGCATCTCCTCCCTCTCACCCTCATTTGCCTTTCCAAGCTCCCTTTGCCACAAAATCGCCTCCTCCCTGCTTCATTTCAAAAGAGCTCTGGAGCGTGCTGAGGCTGTTGCAACACTCAAGCTGGGAACACCCTGTTACCATTGGAAAGGCATCCACAGGGCAACCACAGCCATCGGGGTAACACCAGGGTGGCGATGTGGTTTTTGCCACCTTCTTTAGGCAGGGCTGCCCAGAGGATTCTGGGGGCCTGGGGTCTTCGGCGGCGGGGGGCCCCTGCTTCGGTGGTAATTTGCTGGTGGGGGGTCCTTCTGCCCCGGAGCGGAAGGACCCCCCGCCGGCGAAGACCGGGAGTGGAAGAAGCTCCGGGGACCCGGGCCCTGCAAGAGTTTTCCGGGCCCCCCAGAGCGAGTGAAGGACCCCGCTCCAGGGGCCCCAAAAAACTCTTGTGGGGGCCCCGGCGGGACCCGGGGCCTGGGGCAAATTGCCCCTCTTGCCCCCCCCTCCTGGGCGGCCCTGTCTTTAGGTGAAGACTCGGCAGCGGGATGGAGATAGGCAGCGGCAAAATGCTTCCCCTCTTCAATGGCTACAACATACTGTCTTCAGGTGGGACATCAAACCCAGCTCGGCCCATCTGGGACCCATTCTGCTTTCCCTAAGAAGGCTGGTAACCCCAGTGTCCTGGTCAAAGGCAAATTGGGGTGATTACATTCTATCACCGTAAATCCCCCCTGCAGCTTCAGCGAACAGAAATAGGGTTCTTGGTACTGTTTGCTCTAAACCACCATGTGAACCTGCAGCTGCCTTCCACCCTGTCAGTGGCTGCATTTCAGTGGTGGGCTGTTAGACGTCTGTGTGTCTGAATGTACTGTCAACCTCCTCCAACATTTGGGGATAACAACAATAGGTCAAAGAGGCTCAGGAAGATCCCCCCTCCCCGTCATTGTGAACTCTGTTGGCAGGGACTGTCTGTTTCTTGGCTCTACAGCTAGTCCTGATCCCTCGCTGGGGCTCCTACATCAATCTACTAAGCCTGGTCCAGTCCCATTGTTCCATCCTCTGTGTCTCCAGGTGATTGGAGCAGGAGAAAGGATTGAAGGAAAACCGCCTCCGAGCAGGACCCTGGTTGCTCTCGCACTGTGCTAATCCCGCCCAACCCAGAGGAGTTCTGGACGCGATCCTTGCAGCACCGAGGCTTGGGACAGGCTCCCCTCCCACTGCTGCTGCAGAACCGCATTAGACAGAGTCTGTTCCCAGCCCCAAAGCGCTGACTCGCTGCTGGTTGAAAGGTGAGAAGAGAAGCTTAGGGCAGGCCGTTTACAGGAACAATCTGTTGACTGGCAATCGGGCTCCTCGTCCTCCCACGCCAAAGCTTCCAGCTATGTGCTCGGTACTAGATGTTGCCGCAAGAACGGGGGCGTGTGTTTTGGTATGTAGGCGGGGGGGGCGTGGGAAGGTAAGGAGTGGGGGGTGTCGTGCTGGGGGGGTAGATGTCGGGGGTTCGGGGCATGTAATGGAGTAGAGTGTATGGAATGTGAATGAGCAGAGGTGAGCATGGGCATAGACCACTGGGCACTTAGGGGGCTTCAGCCCCCCTCACCCCGAGGTCGGACCAGAAGCTCATTTAGCTCACTTGGACATGCACAGACGTGGGCCAAAACGACTCACTAAGGGACTATTCAAGAGCTCGTGTTTACTTCCTAGGCCCCTTCCCCACTACACAAGTGGGCTGTGCCCCTGGAGGGATATGGCGGTGTGTGTTTGGGTGAGTCCGGGCGGTGAGCAGGGTAGTGTGAGAGAAAGGGGGTGGAGAGCCTGGGTACAGGGGAGCATGCAGGGCCGGCTCCAGACCCCAGCGCGCCAAGCGCGTGCATGGGGCGGCACGCCATGGGGGGCACTCTGCCTGTCGCCGGTCCCGCGGCTCCGGTGGACCTCCCGCAGGGACGCCTGCGGATGCTCCACCAGAGCCACGGGACTAGCGGACCCTCCGCAGGCACGTCTGCAGGAGGTCCACCGGAGCCGTGGGACCGGTGACCGCCAGAGCGCCCCCCGTGGCATGCCGCCGTGTTTGGGGTGGTGAAATTCCTAGAGCCTCCCCTGGGGGCATGGGTTAGCGTGTGTGTGGACAGTGGGATTTTACTGGGCTGGGGGAAAGAGGGCAGCAGGGCTCAGGCTGCGGCAGCTGCTGCGCCGGGCCAGCCCCCTTGCTGACATGGGGGCCTAGCTCCATCTCTGTAGCGCTTGACAATGCTGCTGGGCCTGCCCGAGCCAGCGGGAAGCACCGGGCGGATACTGATGCTTACTCACCCCAGGCCCAGCCCAGCCTGCCACAGCAAGCGCAGAGCTACTGGGAACTTCACAACTCCCCAGGCTTCTAAAGTGAACCGACTTCTGGGGAGAAAGTGACACTGTGGGTGGGGTGCGATCATTCAGCCATGGCACAGAGCTCCACCGGGGGCGTCTCCCGTCCAAGATGTGCTGCCTGCGCCCCCCAGCATTCCCCAGGGCTGACTCTAGGTGTGCCGTGAGAGCTCAGCTTCCAGGCCATTCAGCCCTTGGCCTCCCTTTGAATCTCTCCAACGGCTCCCCCGTCTCTATCGCATCCCTCACGAGCTGCCTGTCTTCACTTCCCAAGGCCCTTCAGCCTGTCCCCACCCTACCTCTCATCTCCCATTTGCCCATTGAGACAACTCCCAAGGACGTCTGCCTCCATCAGCCGCTTGTTTAATGTTCAAACACGCACCTTGGTGCTTTTCCCCAGGCTCCCCAGAAACCTCTCCAAAGCTACCTCATGATCCTTCTGCACATAGGCGCCGACTTCTGCTCCCACCGGTGGGTGCTCGACCATCCTTTGCCCCTGGCCCTGCCCCAGCTCCACCCCTTCCATGAGTCCCTGCCCCCATCCCAACCCCTTCCCCAAAGTCCCCGTCCCAACTCCGCCCCCTCCCTGCTCCTATTCTGATTCCTGCCCCAAATCCCCTCCCTGCCTCTTCCCCGCCGCCTCCCCTGAGCGCGCCATGTTCCAGCTCCCCCCCCTCCCCACCCGGAGCTTGCTATGCCGCCAAACAGCTGTTTGGTGGTGGCCCGGGGGGGGGGAGGAGCTAATTTTTCCCCTTGGGTGCTCCAGCCCCGGAGCACCCATGGAGTCGGTGCCTACGCTCCTGCAAATCCCTCCTTCAAACTCTCCTTTGCCTTGGAACCTACCAAAAAAACTCTGACGGCGGTTAGACTGCTAGTGGCACTGTTATCGCTCCCCATCACGCTGAGCAGTTCTGTCCCATTGGTCACTTGTATGCCCCAGGCTGTCCGTATCCATCTGTTGTCTCTTGTCCTGTACTTGGATTGGAAGGGCTTTGGGGCAGGAACCAGCTTTTGGTTCTGGGTTTTGTACAACGCCTAGCACAGTGAGCCCTGATCCTAGACTAAGCCTCCTAGATGCTGCTGCAGTGCAACTAATGCCGGGTGCACTCAGAGGAGTCAGTCCTTTGGTTTCTCAGAATCAGACTCCAGGCTGCCGCACCCCTTACACCGGGCAGGACCTGCCGATTTCAGCTGCTCGCAAACTTCTAAGCAAATGTTCATTAATAAACAAGCGGGGGGGGGGGGGCTTTGTTGACAATGAGTTTTGCAAAGGAAGCTGGGATGGAAACATGGGGATTTTCTGTTGAAAAACTTTTCATGGACATTCTGTTGGAAATGAAACTTTCCTCCCAGTTTTGGTTGAAAGGGTTTGTATTAAACCCCCTAATCCCCCAAGCAGTTCTCCTAGTGCTTGGCTTCCCGGGGCTGGAAACACTTGCCAATCAGTCGGGGCCTGATTCTCATTGTGCCGGGGCCTTAAGTGTAAGTGAGACCAGGCCCAGCGTGTGCAGCCTTCGCTTTGGCTCGTTGGGCACAGGAAGTGGGCTAGAACCATGGAGCAGAGGCCTGGGAACTTCATGAGCCCCAGGACTGAGTCAGCTCTGGGAAGAGATGATTTTATAGCACCCAAAGAGAGGGAGACTCCAGCAATGTGCAGGGAGGCCTCCCCTTTACCATGGGAGATTGAGAAGCTCCTGAAAGCTTCCTCCTGCGTTGACTAGGTTTGCCAAAGAGCTCAGCACCTATGAAGGAACCTGAAGGAAGCTGCCAGATTTTCAAGTGCTCTGAGTCTGCACCCAGCAGATCATGGCAGCCTGAAAACACTGTGAACGCTGCTGGGGATGGTGCTGTGTTGAAAACCTGACTCCTTAGCTAATTCCTACCATCAGCTGGCAGGCAGCAGAGTGTATGGGGGGTCCTGGGGCGGGTGGGGGGAGAGCTGCATGGGAGAGTGTGATTCTATTTCATGGAAGCCTTCTAAAGCCAGGGCAGCTGGGGCTACAGTAAAACCCCATCACCTGACCAGCAAAACTTTCCCAGGCTCCAGGCCAGGCACTGGTGGGTGGTGTGAAGAGGTAGGGCTTGCTCTGGCAGCTCCCCTGAGGCCAAAACAGGGGGTGGGAATAACCAGCAGGTGCTAAGTGAGTACAGCAGAGTGGGTGGGGAAAGAGGGGCAGCCCCCTCCCCACCCGGGGATATCCCCCTCTGCCCCAGCTGTATGTGACTCTCATGGCTGCAGTCCCTAGGGGTTGCTCATCCTTCTGCGAAAGGCAAAGCACCTGCTGGCTTCGCTTTCCCCTCCCTGCCAAATGCTGAAAGGTCACAGTCAGCTCAACTTCCTCTTTCTCCGAAATCCAAGATTATCACAGAGCGCAGAACAGAAACAGCCGGGGAGTGACGGCTGCAGCAGGGGCTGGGCTGCACAGAACGAGGCCGGCCCCACGCCTGGAGGCTGGCCTGCTGCATTACCGCAGAAACACTCACACCCGCTCACCCTCACTACCCCACGCCCCTGCACAGCCCCCGCGGGTGAGCTAATGCTTCGCCACAAGGGGAATGGGTTTCAGCACGCGTGCAGCTTGGCCAGGGCGGCCAACAATGACCCATGTAGCATGAGGGCAGCTGCTCAGGTGCAGTGGAATGCTGACAAATTGTTCTCATGGCGACACGGCCAGGAATTAGGGCTTGGCTACATGGGACAGTTGCACCAGTGTAATGAAAATTGATCGTTAAATCGGAGCAAAGGGCATTCTCACTGCAGCACAGGGGAGGTTGATTTCAGTTTAGCTTCAGTGGGTCAGGAACTGGTTTAATTGAACTAGTCCAAGCTGATATGGAAATAAGAGTGTTCACTGCTAGCAATCTGTCAGTGTACATTTACACCTTCAGGTGTGTTGGTGCAGCATTCCCACGCAGACAAGCCTTAAACACACACACAAATGCTCAGAGTCAAACATACACATTTCTACTCCCAACCTCCCACTTGTGCACTCTTTCTCTCTCTCTCATGTATTCTCTCCCTTACACAGTCACACGTGGCTTCCACACCCACGCCATAGCCCAGAACCACCCAAAGTTATAGATGTGTACAGGAACCAGCCGACAACACCCCTTCAAAACGCAATGCACTCCTTCCAGCTTCCGCTGCGTCTCCCACAAAGCCGCTTCCATGCTCACTCCTAAGGGATCCGTCGTCTCTGATCCCCCAGAGCCCCACTCCCAATAATGCCGCACGCCGATACTCGTTAACATGCTGCCCTCAGAGCCCAGGCATGTGAGCTGCTCGCTAGCCTAGTGTTCACCCAACCTCAGGCCCCCCTCGCATGGCTGCGATCTTTCTGGCCCGGGACCAGTCTCCATTTGGAGGCTCCTTTCAGCCCATCAGGGCTGCTCCTTCATGGCCCAGAAGACGTTGCTGCAGTGGAAACCAGCGTGTGGTGTTGGGTGGCCGTGGGAAGCCGTCCCCCGGGAGGGCAGGTGAGACATGCCTGTGAACAAAGGAGTGACTAGGAGGGGGTCAGGGTCTTCTAGGAGCTGGGAAGCAGGTCTCAGTGGGGCTCATGGCCCAGTGGTGGGAAGCCGCAGTTGAATGACTGAAGCCGGTGGCTCTCAGGTTTCTGTGCTGCGAGGGTCCAACCCAGGTAGGTTTCATTTTCTTCTCTCCTGAGACGGGCTGTGTGGTGCTGCTGTGTGGGTGCCATGCAGGGTGGGGGGGGGAGCGATTGTGGCAGGAACCCCAAGCACACCAAGGAACAGCACCTTCTGCTGAGTCTCGTTCTCAGAAACCCAGCGCGAGGGGGTCGGTTTCTCTGGCTCCTCTAACGTGTGACGCAGGGGGCAGCTCCTTCCCCATGCCCCAGGACACGCTGAAAGGCCCTTTCCCTGGCCACATTCCCCACGGACTGTCCCACAGCGCCACTGAAATGCAGGTGCCTTAAAGGTGAGGAGGAGCCATTGGGGCAAAGCCCTGCCTTAGGGACAGGGCCTCAGGAGCCAGTGGCCCCGCACGAGCCGGGTCTCAAGAGCCCCTCATGCAGAGTAAGGGGCACGGAGCACAATTTAGCTAATGGGGAACGAGAGGCTGGGTCGAGCCTGCAAGTCCCAGGGGGAGTCGGTTCCCAAGCTGAGGCTTGTCGGCTCTGGCTGCAGCTGTGGATTGTTGGTAGGTTATTAGCAAACGCTAGCAGTAACCCTCGCAGAACCCCAGTGAGCCAGGTTCATATCACTCACCTCCACCCCACCTCCTCACAGCTAGGGTCATAGGCACCGAGTCCGAGAATGCTCCGGGGCTGGAGCACCCACAGGGAAAAAATGATGGGTGCTCCGCCCCCCCACTACCCCGTCCCTTCCTCCTCCAGTGCCTCCCACCTGCTGGTGGGCCTCCCCCAATGGGCAGCGCCTCCCCATGCCTGCCGTGATCAGCTGTTTCGCAGCATGTAGGAGGCTCTGGGAGGGGCAGGGGGGAGTAGCGAGGATGCAGTGCGCTCAGGGGAGGAGGCCGAATGGGGTAGGGTGGGAAGAGGTGGGGTGGGGACTTGGAGGAAGGGGGCGCGGGGCCTGGGGCAGAGCTGGGGGGCCGAGCACCCCCCGGCACATTGGAAAGTCAATGCCTGTAGCTGGGGTTAAGGACCAGCTCAGGGACACAGCAATGTACCTGGGCGTGGACCCCTGGGATCCGGCCTCCCAGTCTCTCGCTCTCCCTCCCTGCCCAAACACACGCACAAGCGAAGGAAGGGCTCCCCACTCAACCTGTCCATTAGCCCCCAGCTCCTGCCTTTTTATACCTCCCTGGCCAGGTTTTTCTCTTTCACACCCTTGCTCTGGCCGGCCCTTTCCTCTCTCCCATGACTTTTGTATTCTCCCCCCGCCACCCCGTTCATTTGGAAATGCTTGTCTTATTGGCCTGTGGGATTGTGGGATACTTTTGGCGGACTCCTGGAGCAGGAGTACAGTGGGGCTGTCGCTACACTAAAAAACAAGAGGGCTTGAACCCTGGATCCCAGCTTGACTCAGGCTCAGATCTGCCACACCTGTGGGGCCTGGCCCCTGGGTCCGAGCCCGGGGTTAGCACAATTTGTGTGTAGACACAAGCGGGGGGGGAGCGGGGGGGGTTAGGCTTGAGCCTGAGGTCAAGCCCTGGTCTTACACTGCAGTGTAGACACACACACCCAGACGCTACCACTGTTCAACTAAATAATCCCATTTATCTACCCTCCTTTTAAGGGCCATGAGACAGGAGCTGTTCCCAAGATGGGAGGCAGGGGGATCATGATGTGGGGCGCGGAGAAGAGGACTCTCCAGGGAGATGCTAAGTGCCCTGTATTCCCTAGCCCATGTGTCTGCGAGCCCAGTTCCCCTCCAGCCCCGCAATAGGAACAGGACAGAGAGGTCAGCTGAGCGTGCAGGGACAGTTTTTCAGTGCTCTGTCAGTGACTCGCCTCTCTCCCTCTCCAGAGTGCCTGGGGTCAACCACATCCTGAAGGGATTGGGTCAGAGGCTGCCAAAGCTACAGGAAGCCAAGAGGGGGGGAAACGGCCTTGGGGAGGGGCTGCTGAGCCATGTGAGCAGGGGCAGGAGCAAACCCCAGGGTGTCATCTCAGAACCGGCCAAGCCACACGCAAGCCATCCAGAAGTGCCTGCAGGAGTTCAGCTAGGAGCAGGGGCTGATTTTCAGCTTAGAGTCACCCCACGTCCCACCAGAAGTACCAGAGATGGAGATGTGTGCTGGATCCAGTTCTGAGCCTCCTGAAATCAGCCAGAGGTGGCCTCTTGGGTTCAATGGGAGCAGGATCATGTGCTGGGCATAGGGCTCTATGGAGACACTCTCAGTACTGGTCTTGCTTGCTGAGCGTTTGTGGCACTTTCTGTCCTGAGAGCCCCATGCACTTTTCTGTACACAGACCCTCTGGGCTCTGTGACCATGGAGGATCTAGCCTGGGCTCCAGCTAGAGCCTGAACATCTCCGGGACTAGTTTTAGCCCTGCAGCCCTAGCCCCATGAGCTTGAGTCAGCTGCCGGTTTTGTAATCACAGTGTAGACATAGCCTTAGTCTCCTGATACTGATTCCTGCAGATTAGCCATCTTGGGTGTGAGATCCCTAGACTCTCTGGAACCACAAGCTCAAATCCTGCCAGAACCGACTCAGCCCTTCAGCATCAAGTAGGCAGAGCTGCAGCAGTCGCAGGTAGTTCACTGTGTGGGCGTGTGATGAAAGGGCAATAAACCTTACGCAAAGGTAGACATGCTCAGCTCCTAGACAGAGCACATGCGGCTACCTTTTGCCAAGAGCCCAGCTCCTCAGAGAGAAGAAATCAACTCCCTTGCCCAGGGAGCTCATTGCCCACGGACACCCCATGGTACCTGACTGGGGGCCGAGCCCTTCTGAACTCTGCCCCTGAGGGGCCCAGTGGAAACAGAGCACTTCGCAAAGCCCAGCCCTTAGTTACACACCAGCAAAAGGAGCTAAATAACTTTGAAAAAACCTAGCCCCAGTTATAGGCATTGACCATCTGAAAAGCTAGTCCCATAAATTCTCTGCCTCACTACCTAGCTGGCCACGGCACTCCCTACCACTGGCTATTAGAGCCTTTCCCAGCATGCTCTCCTGGTGCCTGGCCCTTTAAATCTGGGCTGGTGAACCAGCTGCAGCCCTATGGTAGCCCTCTGGCTGCTGAGTGCTGCAGGTTGGGACCCCAGCCCTTCTCGCTGGTAAGTGATTCAATTTACGCTGGTTTTGCCTGGCTTTTCCCCTTTATCTGTGCAGCTGTGGAACATGCTCCTGGGGAGTCTTTCAGCTGACACAGGTTCCCCTCTGGGCTCCGCAGGGCTGTTAAAGACCTTTTCTGTGCAAGCCAGAGGGCTGCACCGAACTGTGCTCTTCATATCAGTTTCTCTCTGACTTTGGTTCCCGCTGGGCAGTCTAGTTCCTTTTCCTGTTAGTATTTAAAGCAGCTGTTTGTATTGCATCATTTTCTATCTGTGGGCTCGTTTAGAGCTGTGTTTATAATCCCAGCAATTAGCGATGAGAAAAGACCTCCTGGGTCACAGCCTGTCTCCCTTCCAGTACAGGCTTGTTCCCCGTATTCATCTCCTGGTGCTTTGGCCAGACTAGTGCTAAGAATCCCAAACGAGGAGGCCTCCTCCACTTCCCTTAGGAGCTGGACTAACACAGCTTGCGGGTAGCGAAACGTATCTTTCCCTGGAGACGCCTGAACTCACTGAGCACCTAAAGTTTTGCTGTGAAAGTTCTCTAGGGACCTACATTTCCACCTCTGGGCATGCGAGATGCTAAGAGCCTGGACACCTATTTCCCGCCTAAGCCCCAGCATGCTCCAGGCCCTGGGGGGAGAAAGGCAGGGGACGCCTCTCTCACCTGCAGGGCCAGAGGCCACCCACTTCATTCAGAATCTGACTGGAGGACAGTAAATAAGGAAATGGTCACTGGCCGAGGGATAGAGAATGATTCGGTAGCCCAGTGGCTAGGCACCCAGCTACGTGGTGGGAGAGCCAGGGTCCGGCCCATCTACTCCAACGACTCTTTCATTATTTATTCACAGTGGAACAGCTCCAAGAGGAGCCCCTGAGGGAGCCTCACATTGGAGTATCCCATAGCTCAGTGGTTAGAGCACTCTCCTGAGGAGAGGATACGGGGAGGCCTCTGCTCTAATCCTTTCTCCCCCTCAGGCAGAGGGGGGAATTAAACCAGGGTCTCGTTCGTCCTGAGTGACTGGGCTAAAAGTTGATGGGGGGAGGCAGCTGTGGGACATGCACTGGCCATTTTGTGCAATGCTCTGTGTTGCAACACCTCAACCCCTTTGTG
This sequence comes from Mauremys reevesii, assembly GCF_016161935.1. NCBI lineage: Eukaryota > Metazoa > Chordata > Testudines > Geoemydidae > Mauremys > Mauremys reevesii. The sequence goes on from NC_052637.1 coordinate 29,472,072, forward strand.
GATCTGGGCCCTTCACCCTCCACATTGCTTGGGTGCCAACAGGGGGGCCATTGAGGTCACATGAAAGGCTCCCTGTTCTCGGTCCAGGGGCCTGGACCTGACACAATTGCAGGCAGATGGTCGGACTCTGACTGGGGCTGGAGCATGCTCAGTGCAGACAATCTTCAGAGTTCTTAGCTGCAAAGCTCTAGCAAGACCCTACTGAGCATGCGTGAACCGCGATTTTTCAAAGAGTTGGCCACATGGAGGTGGATTTTCACAGGGATAGCAAAAGGCACATCCCCAATACAAAGGGACACGTTTCAAGTCCCTGCTCCAACGGGGTGTGTGGGGGGGGGCTAGAGATTCTCAAAGAAAAGGTCCCCAGGATTTTTTAACGTGGACAAAGCCATGCATTTTTTCTCTAAGCTGGTTTTTGGAAGTGGCTGGACCATTTTGGCTGAAATTTTCCAGAAATTCTCAGCCTGAGGCAGACACCCAGCATGGGAGGGTTACAGCCTAGCAAAATTATGAGCAACTGAAAACAAAGTCTTGCAATGGGAAGAATTGAGCAACCTTATTCTTAGGCCCTGTGTCAGTGAAAAGCTGCTCTGGGAAGCGCACAGAGAGGAGACTTGCAAAGGTTAATGTGTTGCCTGGTATCCCAGGCTTGTGAACGAACAGAGAACTTCAGTTTTCAGGGCTGGCGGCCCCTCTCGCTGCCTGAACAGAGAGAGCATTGAAAGGGTTTTAGTACACAGTGCAAGAGCTCTCTGAACTGGCCCATTCACCACGCTGCCATCCAGACCTGAGCACTGCTGGAGGGGGGAAGGGGAAGTGGAACCCAGCAACTCCTGCCAGACGAACACTCACCCAGCAGTGAGGGCAGAACCCTCCCCACATCCCCTCCCTTGCTCTGCCCCATTATGTTTCACCACCTCACTGCAGCATCTTGCAATGCAGAATCATTGGAGAAGGAAACCCTCCCCCTGCAAACTCCAGTGCATCTCCCACTCCACGAACAGTCTCACCACATCTTAGCCACGCAGCGTCCTCTCTTCATTCATTGGGCTCCACCTCCCCCACCTGTACTGCTGTCCAGGGTTTTATCTCGTTGGAGTTGGGGCACAAGATTAACTGTTTTGGCCGCGTTATTTGTATCATAGTAGCACCGAGTCACACCAACTGAGATCAGGGCTCTGTTGCGCCAGGGGCTGTACGAACTAACAGAGAGTCGCTGCCCTGAAGTGCTTGTAATGTAAATAGATGAGACAAGCCAAGGGTTGCAGGGGAGAGATTGTCTCTGTGGACAGGCCCATGTTATGGAATCATGCTACAGCCCTGGTCTTTACCAAATTGTCACGTGGTTCTAACACAGCTTGGTCTCATCCACACAGACCAGACCAGCAAGCTGTCTCGGCATCGAACATTTTGTCGTGTGCACAAGTCTATGGCCCCTACACTCTTTGGGGCAGGATCTTTTTCATGCTCCATAAATCACCATGTACGGTGTAGGAAAGCTCTGTAAGAACAGCAGTGTGAGGTTCTGTGTTTGGCGCGTCTCACAGACTCTCAGCAAAAATGCTCAGTGCACATGTAAAAAGAGATGGGGGATGTAACTACCAGCCCAGCTAACTCAGCCTGGGATCTGAGAGTCAAGCTGGGCTCTTTGCTTCTCAGATGTCCCCGCCTGTGAGAGGTTATCCAGGCTACATTAGGCCCTCAGTGACACATGTGCAGTCCCATTATCTTTGGACTGTGCTCACAGTGACACCTGCCTTGCTCTGTTGCCATCAATGGCCTTGCACGGATGTAACTGATTCAAATTTAATACACATCTGTTGATGATGCTCCAGAAGGAAGGGAATCCATCTTGTATTCTCAGCTGTGCTGGCTCTGCACCCCCAGCAGAAGCAGAAAGTAGTAAAAAAACCTCACAGGATAGTAGTCACCTGCGTCAGCAGCTGGTATTCCGATACACCCAGGGGGGATGATCTGTTGAGTTAAGGTGGCTTTTTTGTATTGTTTCACTGTCTCTCTTTTCAGAGAAAAGCCACTTATTTTAAATGTGTCATTCTCTCTCCACTATAGTGATAGTGAGTGATAGTGCAAGTGGTCAGCATGAAATTACACATTGATCTCTTCTCTTTGTTTCTGTGAAAACTGGGCCCTGTGCTTGGAATGTTCACTAGTGAAATGATCAGCTTGGCTGGGCTCTTGATGACAAGAGGATGTCGCTTTTTACTTCTGTCACAGGATCAAATCCAAATCTGGGTGAATAGTTTTTACCATCATGTGAGATGAGGTTGGTGGTCTCTAGTTACTAATGGGCAGATATTGCTTAAATCAGCTTCTGTACCAGATGACTGGAGGATAGTTAATGTAATGCCTATTTTTAAACAAGGCTCCAGAGGTGATCCTGGCAATTACAGCACAGTAAGCCTAACTTCAGTAGCAGGCAAATTGGTTGAAACTATAGTAAAGAACAATTATCAGACACATAGATAAACACAATATGCTGGGGAAGAGTTAACATGGTTTTTGTAAAGGGAAATCATGCCTCACCAATCTATTAGAATTCTTTGAGAGGGTCAACAAGCATGTGGACAAGGGGTATCCAATGGATACAGTGTACTGTGACTTTCAGAAAGCCTTGACAAGGTCCCTCACCAAAGGCACTTAAGCAAAGTAAGCTGTCATGGGATAAGAGGGAAGATCCTCTCATGGATCAGTAACTAGTTAAAAGATAGGAAACAAAGGGTAGGAATAAATGGTCAGTTTTCACAGCAGAGAGGGGTAAATAGCAGGGTCCCCCACGGATCTGTAGTGGGACGAGCACTGTTCGGCGTATTCATAAATGATCTGGAAAAAGGGATTAACAGTGAGGTGGCAACATTTGCAGATGATACAAAATTACTCAAGATAGTTAAGTTCAAAGCTGACTGTGAAGAGTTACAAAGGGATCTTTCTTACAAAATTGGGTGATTGGCAACAAAATGGCAGATGAAATTCAGTGTTGGTAAGTGCAAACTAATGCCTATTGGAAAAATATAACCCCAACTATACATACAAATTATGGGGTTTAAAGTAGCTGTTACCACTCAAGAAAGATCTTGAGTCATTGTGGATAGTCCTTTGAAAACATCTGCTCAGTGTGCAGTCAAAAAATCTAACAATGTTAGGAACAATTAGGAAAGGGAAAGATAATAAAACAGAAAACACCATAATGCTACTACAGGTCTGTCACATTTTACGCGCATTTAACACGCGCAATTTCAGCTTTACGTGGTTGGCAAAAACAAAAACAAAAAAGAGAAAAACAACAATTGAAATACTGTTTCTGTAGTGCGGGCGATTCTGCCCGCCATTCAACTCAATGTAATTTTGACTATACGCGGTTTTCGCTTTACGCGCTAACCGTGGAACGGAACCCCCGTGTAAGATGAGACAGACCTGTATCTAAATCCACGGTACACCCACACCTTGAATCCTGTGTGGTTGCCCCATTTCAAAGATGTATTAAACTGGAAAAGGGCAGAGGAGGGCAACAAGAATTATTAGAGGTATGAACAACTTGCATACAAGGAGATTAAAACACCTGTTCGTTTTAGAAGAGAGATGACTAAGGGGGGTATATGATAGAGGTCTATCAATCATGAATGGTGTGGAGAAAGCGAATAGGTATTTACCTCTTCACACAACACAAGAACTAGGAGTCACCCAATGAAATTACTAGTCAGCAGATTTAAAACAAACATAAGTATTTCTTCACACAACACACAGTCAACCAGTGGAACTCATTGCCAGGGGATGTTGTGAAGGCCAAAAGTATAACTAGGTTAAAAAAAGAATTAGGTAAATTTGAGGATTGGTCCAGCAATGGCTATTAGCCAATGTGATTAGGGACACAATCACATGCTCTGGGTGTCCCTAAACCTCCCACTGCCAGATGCTGGGACTGAATGACGGGATGGATCACTCAAAGTTGCCCTGTTCTGTTAATTTCCACTGAAGCATCTAGTACTGGCCACTGTTAGAGACAAGATACTGGGCTGGATGGACCCAGTACGGCCGTTCTTATATCCACGCCAAGGAAACCACAACTCCAGCTGGCAGTCTGAGCAAGTGAGCCAAGGATCTGAATAGGCACTGTACAACCCTCTCCACCCTAGCAGTGACCCTTCCAGATCAGGGCCTGCTGGTACAGCAATCTGGGGATTGAACTGTGGTTACATTATGGCTGGAATGGTCAGTGTGGCTCAGCACCCACAACTGGACCCAGTTTTTCAAAGGAGCTCAGCACACAGGGTGTTAGGGCTCTCCTGAAAAATTTGGCTTTGCATGGATCAAGGAATTCATTTTCCTAGGCGGTCAATCCAGCACCCTCCACCAGCATTAAACTGCAAACATGCAAGTCAGTCTTGTGCTTCACGCCAGCAGGAACGGCTCACGTGCGGCTCCTAGGACACATTCTCCTCTGGCGCAGGGGGACTGACGCATTCAGAAATGGGCAGAAGTGGATGCAACTAGACAGTTTTCACCTGTATCAAAAGCCTGACAGTCCCCCTTGTGGGCACGGCTGGCTCCAGGGGTTTTGCCGCCCCAAGCAGACCAAAAAAAAAAAAAGCCACGATCGCAATCGCGATCTGCGGCAATTCAGCGGGAGGGCCTTCGCTCCAACCGGGAGTGAGGGACCCTCCGCCGAATTGCCGCCAAATAGCTGGACGTGTCGCCCCTCTCCGGAGTGGCCGCCCCAAGCACCTGCTTGCTAAGCTGGTGCCTGGAGCCGGCCCAGCTTGCGGGACACACATCAGACACCGGTGACACAGGATAGCAGGGCTGAACTGGCAGGCAACAAGACCCATGTTTCTGAGCCTCTGCAGTGAACAGTGTATTTAGTGACAGCAATGAAGGGCTCACTGACTATCGGGGCTTAAGTTCTCAGCGGTCTGGGGCACTGGCTGCCTCACCCCTTTGCTACGTGCTGGCTCACTTTCTGGAGCGCTCTCTTCGGCATTGTTCCCGAAACGTATCTGCCTCCTACGGCTCCCCCACCCCAAAGCCCCTCAAAGACACTGCAAGTCCAACCATGCTTCTAGCCCCACGTGGTCATGGGCCAGATGAATTGGTGACAACACACATGGCTTTTTATCCCGCTGCAAACAGGCGCCAAGGGAGTTGTGGTTGCCCCAGTCTGCTCTGGGAACTCCGTGGGGGACAGAGTCCAGGGGACATGCATGCAGAGGGGCACCAGTAGCATGGAGGGCAGTGAATGTATTCTGATGCTGAGTGCATTGAGGCAAGAACTTGCACAGAGCCATGACTGAGCGGGCAGGTGCCTGCAATACAGGGGCCGTAGAACGGACGTAGAGTTTGTGCATCTAGATTTTCAGCTAGACGGTGCTGTAACGAACATGGGGCTTCCGGGAGTGAGTGGTGTCTTAGTGCGTGTTACTCGTATGGGAAAGCGGGAGTGGCTCCTTGGAAAAAGGAACGGAGTTTTGTAACATGCTGGCAATTTGTTACTTTGATCTTTTGCACGGATTGTAGTAAATTCTAGGAGGCAGGATGAGCCGTGTAACCGGACCCCACCAGTCTGGCTTGGGGCCTCTGGGTGCTACTGAAAGACAAAGAAGAAGTTTGCTTTGGGCAGTTCCCAGGCCTCGGGCTGGCCCTCTCCGGAGAGGTGAGCTCCAGCCATAGCGATGAATTAAGCCAGCACCACTTGTCGTGCTAGGCTGGTCCGTTGCCTGGTGGAAGGGGCTTAATTGCTGGGAATGCACAAAGCTCTGAATTCAGATCCCGCCTCTGGAGGAAACAAGGGACTGGCTTAGAGCCAGGGCCAGAGAAGTGAAAGTCTGACTGTAATTTGCGCTTGCCTCCCATTTACACCCTTATGGATTTGAGTGGCACTTTCCTACCCCCAGATCGTTGGTTTTTAAAGCCCCCAGTGAAAAGCTTTTCAGTTTCAAGGTTTTGCCCAATGAAAGAGCAAAAGTAGGAATTCGGAAGCCAAACTCCCAGCAAACAATAGCCGGCTCGACCCTCCCATGGGGTTATTTCCCAGCAGTTCCCAAGTTGCTCCTGGCAGCTTTCAGGAAACGCGAGTTGCGTGAGGGTTCCCACCCCGTGCAGCTAGCTCTCTGCGCTTACAATACAGCTCGGCGGCCTGCGGACCAGGGCGATGGGCCTGCTCAGGGTTTCGTTGTGAACCATGGAGGGGAAAGATTCCTTGGGGGAGGGGAGGGGCAGTATTAGTCACACATCACCCCCCTGCTCATATCTCCCCTCTCCTGAAGGGCATGAAGTGGTCCCCCTTTCTAGCCCCATAGAGCAGCTGTGTGGAAAAATCTCTGGCCCAGCTTACCCACCCTTTCCAGGGAGCTGACAGAAGGCCCTAAACCAGCCCCTCCAACTCAGGTGACTCCTGCCCAGAAAAAAAAAATAGGAAGGCTTCAACCTTCATCCTCCTCCTCAGTGTGCACCACATGTGCAGCATCTCATTGAAACACTGGGGCCTGAGGCTCAGCCTAGAGACTGGCCTGCCATAGGTTTCAGGTGGGGATGCTGGACCCAGGAGTCCCTCCCACCAGGCCAGCCCCAAGTGTGGTGCCTCTGGCAGGGGTGGGGAGAGGCTCCCCCAGCCCCACTGCATTGGAGCCAATGATGCCGTTATAACTTGTTTACTCTGCTAAGACTCGTTCCTAGAGACACTGAGCACGTGCTGCTCCTTATTGTCACTAAGCACTTCTGAGCCATCCCTGCAGTAGCACCTCACTTAGTCTTTTGCTTTAGTGACCAGCTCCCCTCTCCTCCCTTCACCATAGGCTCAGCTAGGCTCTGGGGCGGGGTGTGAGCACTTGAACTAGCTCTTCTGCAGAATTTAAGCTTCCTGTTTGCTAAGAACCTTCCCCCGGTAAAACGGACATGGTGCCGGCTTCCTGAGGCTGCAGGCAGCTCGGGTGCTGCTGTCCTAGCTAGTGGGGCTAAACCTCAGATGCTGGCTCTGTACACACAACTTCACTGCCTGATTCGGTTGCTGCTGTGCATCAAGACAGGACACCAAGGGAGCGGCAGAGTGGACGAGCAGCCCTCCCCTTCCCAGCAGCCAGGGCTTGGGGGCAAAGAGAGAAGAGGGGTGGGAAAGAGCTGCTTTTCCACTTCCATCAGTCCAAGAGGCGTAGACTTAACCTGTCTCCATACTCCCACTTGCCAGAGACGAACACAAAAGAGGGATCGTCTGTAGGATGGAGACGGGCCCCTGGCAAGAAGCCCAGCCCCATCCCTTTTCCCAGCAGTCTGTTTCACCAGGGCGTTGCCTTTCATACCTGCCTCTGGCTAGCAGGCAGCTGGCAAACTTTTCAAGCCCTGCCTTGAAGAGGCTCAGGAAAATCCTTAGTCACCGCTGGCAGCTACAAACAGAATAGCGGCTTTGGAGTTCAAGTGAGACCAAGAGGACAAAACGGGGGGGGGGGGGGGGGGGGGGGAATTCACAGCCAGGCAAAGGACGCGTCTGCACTCTCTGATGTAGCACTTTAGCCACGTGTTTGAAACCAGTCTCGTGGAAGCAGCACAATGCTGATATACTGGGGTGAGGCACCGTTATGCTGGTACGGCGTATGCCAGTAAATTAGGAGAATGGTGTTAGGCACCTTTATAACTGTGTCCACACTCGGTGTTGCACCAATTCAGCAGAAAATGTAAAACCACGCGCTGAAGTGTCCCTAGCCTCTGTTTGCCAGAAGCTGGGAATGGGCGACGGGATGGATCACTCTATGATTACCTGGCCTGTTCATTCCCTCGGGGGCACCTGGCATTGGCCACTATCAGAAGACAGGCTACTGGGCTAGACGGACCACTGCTCTGACCCAGTCTGGCGTTCCTACGTTCTTAAGTCAGACAGGTAAGTCAGTAAAAAAATCTGTACCTAGACCCAGCCTAACACCCTTGGCCAGAGGGATGCAGTGCAAAGAGGCACTAGTACGCGTTCAGCCACCCCACGGCCCCTCTACACTGCCCGACTGGTGGGAGTGAGAATCCACAGGAATGGGCGGGCATTGGGGGAAGTGCCCCTTGGCCTTCCTCGTTGCGCCCGGTGTGGAGCTCACCATTACTGGGGCACTGGGTTGTTTTTAGCTACCCGGCAGCAGCGCAGAGAAAAGTCAGGGAGCCGTTAGGTTAAAAAAGTGATTTTTTTTTTTTTAATTTTTAAATTAATAAAAAACCTTCAACCTGTTTAAGCAAGATTCTGATTTGGAAACTAAAACCCCAAAGCCGCAGCCCCTCCCTGTTGCCCTGGCTGGGAGGAGCCCTCGGCCCCTGCTGCCGAGCTGGGAGGGGAAGGATGGTCCTTTACAGTTTGCACAACTGCCCTTCCAGCTCGGCCTCCCCAGGCTGAGCATTGTCTGGTGTGGGAACAGGGCCAGCGCAGGAGGGAGGAGACGACCAACTGTTCCCCAGGGCGAGGGGGGCAAAAGGGTGCATCCCAGGGCCTGGGCACGGTGAGATTTCATTGGCACAAATCCCAGGCTGGTTTGTTTTCGGGGCACATGCGCAGACTTGGATGATTTTCAACAGAGGCCAAAGGAGGACGACTTTACCATGCCCAGCAAGGATGTCCAGGAAATCCAGACCCCCGGCTCCATCCCCCAGTCCTCTCGCTGACCTACAGTGGACTGGTCTACCTAGTATCTCAGAGTCACACTGTCCTTCGGGAGCTTCCGACGCCCGTTCCCCAAGCCTGCCAAAACGCAGCCTGGTGTTACCGAGAGGGGAGAGGTGTCGGCAACGTGCCATGCTCCTGCTGCTCCACGTTGTTCCAGCAGCCATACATCTCCTTCCCCATCATGTTCCTGCAGCACGGGAGTTCCGGGTTCAAAGGGCACGTTCTATCCCCACGCGGGACGCTTTCCCACAGCGGCCACGTTTCAGTGGGTGCGTCTCCCCCTCCTGCCTCACTTTGTAAGAGCAGATTTCAGGCAAGCCACGGGCGCGAGTCGTACAGCCTTCTGTCGGCCAAGCCCGTCTCATCTAGGGGCACCGCAGCAGCAGCAGCCAAAGAATAAGGGATGGGGGCAGTGAAGCCGATGGCAACAGCTTCTGAGCCAGCCCACCTTCTGTTCAAGGGAAGCGCTCAGTGTCGAGCAATGTCCTCTTCACGCAAGCAGCGTCGTGCCCATCCTGCGATTGCCCACCGGGCTGCCAGTCTCTTTCCATTGCTCTCATTCTCTCTGGATTTATATACATTAGATATTTATATATTATATAGTTATATATTAAAAAAAGAGAAGACCAGTTATTGACGCTCCGGAAGGGAAAACCCACATGGGCTGACAACCATCCCAGCAGAGTTACAAAAAGAATTATAAAATATTCCAGTGCCATCTTCGGGAACCCCCTCCCCCACTGCCCTGATCTCCTGCACCTCTTCTCTGTTCTCCCCTCCCCCCAGCCTTGCCCCCCCCCGCCCCCCACTTCAGCGTTATCCAGTCTTATCTCTGCCCATCCATTGCAGCCATAGCTTTCTGCTGGGAGCCTCCTTGCTGAGACCCGGGTGGCCACATGGGCTGCTGATGGTGGAGATGATGGTGGAGGTTGTGGCTGGTTGGAGAGGAGGGTGGCATCCAGGCGGGTTGATGGTTGGGAGGCGAGGAGGCCCAGAAGGGGCTGAAGTTACCCGGTGGAGAGCAGGCCATAGATGTGATGGGGCTGTTGCTGCTCTGTAGGTTCTCTGAGGTCCGCAGCTTAGAAAACATAGCGAGTGCGTCCGGGAAGTTGGGAGGTGTGGCTGGAGTATTGCTAGGTGTGCACATCTGCAGGGCGAGAAAGGACAGAGCATCAGACATGTACATCAGCGACCACCACAACGCCGCGCACCATCTGCTGGAGCTGGAAAGGCAGAACCCGTCATTGTCAGCTGGAAACTACCCGGCTAAAACCATTTCAGTCTCAAGGAGGGACGACACCAGCCCTCTCTCAGCGTCAGCAGAGACGTTTCTCCTGCCATGAAGTTTGGAAGGCCACCTGGGATAGCCACCTGAGCAGCCCTACTGTAGAACTCCCAATCATGGTGGAGCTGAACTGATGTTAGTAATTGACTGTACAGACAGGGCAACAGAGACTGGTTCATTGCCCAAGGCCACAACCAATGCCTGAAGCGTGACTCCCGCTCTATTTCCCTGTTTGCTGGGCTAGAGTGGTCTGATTGTAAGCCTGGGACCCAGGATAGCCTGGGCTCTAATTCCACTGGTGGCACCAACTTGACTTGGCCTTGAAAAAGTTACTTCGCCCCTCTGCACCTCTCCTGGGGAGGGTGTAAAGCCACTGACATCAGAGATGGAGGAAAGCTATTGCTGTAATGGCATCCAGGCCATCCCACCAGGGCCCATTCAGGCTTGTGGCCTTTGTCCTATTCCAGTATCAAAGGAACCCAGCCCTTAGATTCCTCTACCACATCTCGCCACACCACTTGTCCCCATCCCCTGCTGGCCTGGGGCACCTGATGAACCAGACACGACACGTTTGCTAGTCTGCCAGACACCGGCCCCCTACAATACCACTTCTAACCTCCGCAAAGCACGTTCCCACCGCTCTGCGTCGGAAGGAGGCTGCCGTCTTCTGATGAATGCTACCAGTAACGCTCAACTTTTCTGTGACTGAACGGCCTCCCTCAGGGAGCACCGGGGAGGGGGACCCGTGTCCACGCCACAGAGATTTAAGGGATCTCAGTTTGGACCGCCAACGTGATCAGTGACTTTGGGAAGATCTTGGCATTTACCCACCATCCCGCCTCAGAACAGGCTGAAACCAATCCACCCCTCCTCCACCCGCCTCCCAAAGGCACATCTGAATCTCGGCAGTCAGCTCCACCCCTTGTGCTGCTTTTCTGAAATGCAGCACCCAGGATTCTCTCAGCAACCTGCAGCCCCTCCTGGCACGACGGGGAGGCACAGCCTCTTTTCAACATTGGCTAAAAGCTCCAGGGCTTAAGGTGTGTCGGTGCGAGACTCTTCCCCCTTCACCAGCCTTCAGGTGAAATTCACCGAGGCTCTGCCCTGGGTTCAGCCTGTTCTGCTTGCGCTGTGCCTGGCTTTGTTCTGAGGATGGTGCTGGCTCTGTACACACAACTTCACTGCCTGATTCGGTTGCTGCTGTGCATCAAGATCTTAAAGGGGCCTATCAGCTTAAAAAATGTAAAGCTATTTTAAAGGGCTGCGACTGGAATGAAATCTAGTCAGTTCTGAAGGAGATGATTCAGTAGCAATATGGTCGTACCTAGGAACCCGAAGCTCAGGGCCCTGCTACGCTTGGTACTCCGAGTTAGGAGTAGTTTTGGGTGCTCCAGCTGTCCCTGAACAACTCTCCCCCCAGCCAGTCTCTGTGGTCACGGTCACATTTTCCTATTTAAAACCTCTCACAACAGCAAAGGACCCAGACACCCAGGCCAAGAGGGGAAACTGACTAACTGATTTCACAGGGGAAAGGATGAAACTGGCTATATGCAAAGTGCTGCCAAGTGAACAAAGCAGCCAAAAAAGGAATGTTTCAAATAACTGGCCAGTTCCAGTATCCTAGGAGTCACTGTAACAGTGGGTGTAAATAAATAAAAATCCCCAGACAAATCTGATTTGGAGGTTGGGATCCTATTAGCCTAATACTAACGGTGCTTTAAATACTTGAGAGATTTTGAAAGTCTAATTCACTCTTCCCTGGGGGAGAAGGGGAATTTAGTCTTTCAAACATGTGCTGTGACAGTAAAAAAAACAAAACAAAACAAAAAAAACCTAGCCATTTCACTCCCTTTCCATGCACTAGCACACCTATGCCCTGCTTTAATGCAGGGGAATTTTTACTTTAAAAGCTCAACCCCGTGCAACTGACTTTTTAAAGGTCATAGAAACATTTCTAGGTTTTGTTTTGTTTTTAAAAGCCTAACTTTTGGGTCAAATCAATGGAGAATCCCTTTAACTTTTTACAAGAAAAAAACCTAAAAAGAGTCAACCAGAAGGTCCCGAAAAAGGTGACCAACCAGTTCCATGTACCTCTTTGAAAGACTGTCCAAATATTCTGATAAGGTGCCTCCTAGTCTGCCCCTGTGATCTGTTCTGCAAATTGCAGGTACTTTCAAAAGTCATAACTGACATGACAAAATCTAGAACCTCAATTTCCGAATGGGTCTCCACATCCAGGGTTTTATAACAAATCCACATTGTAGTCAGCATAATTTACGAAGCGAACATAACCAAAATAGCCCTATGGTTCCTCCTTGTTCCTTTCCAAGGCAACCAGGCCTGATCCATTACCACTTCTTTTTTTGCAAGGCATCACTATCAGGAGAGAAACTGGATCTACCTGAGTTTCCAGCCTCTGCTCTAAACCCACAGGCTCCCTTTGGGTTAAGTCCAATAGCGTATGTTGCAGATATCAGATCAGTGCCATGTCTGCCTATAGCCAGTGGAGGGGACTGAAGAGGGTGAAAGGAAAATTTCAGCTCTTACAGGAATAAAGGGTCTTGCAAACCACAGCCTCCTCCACCCATCTCTCCAAACAGTTTCCATGGATCTAGTGCAAGGGATCTGATCTCCCTTCTAACCCGTGGCTGGATGGGGGTTCGGCTTTTCCCAATTCACTAGGAGTTAGAGGTTCCAATGGTAAAAAAAAAAAAAAAGTGATTCAGAGGCCATAAAGCAGCCCCTGAACACATGGTAGTGACTGTCTGCCTGATGAGCGGTCTCGGGGGGGTGTGTGTGTGTGGGGGGCAGAGAAGACGTGTGTACATGCAGTGCTACTCCTGCTGCTAAACAAGTGTCCAGATTGCGGGTCCCCTCTCCGGAATCACCAGGGCCTCATGTTAACAATATCCCAGTGACCCAGGGTAGCAACCGAGGCAGGAGCGTTACCACAACAAACAGAACTTGCAGGATGAGCGGCTACCTCTGCCGTCTCACTGAGGACTTTGCTCTGATTGGGTTACTGCAACTCTGCTCCTCAGGCCCAGGCTCTACCCCCCACCCTCAACACCGAGGACACTGGGGGATGGCAAATGCCCTCAGATTTAGCCGCAGCACAATCTGATTGGCTCGGCTTGTCCCACCTTCATAATCTGTGAATCCTTCAGAGGCACAACAGAGGGGTTTGTTTTGGATTTTTTAAAGGCAAAATCAGAGAGGCCCCCCAAGCCCACATCTGACATTTCCACCCACTATAAATAGACCGGGAGAAACAATGTGTACAAAAGGTCAGAATATGCCATTGGTTTGGGAGGGTGAAGGGGAGGAACCTGGCTACTTCAAGACTGCGGAGAAGGGAAGTGCACCCTCTAGGACTGGCAAGCCCCACGCACAATTCAGATACAGCAAAGAGGAAGGAGAAGTCAGACCATTACAGACATCTCAGGGGACAAAGCTGGGGGGGAGGACTGAGTGGCTGTGCAACCGTTTGCAGAAGTGAAGCAATCTTTGTACACCCAGGCCACTGGTGTGGGTGACACCAGAGAGACCGACAGCGAGAGGTCTTTTTGCACCAAAGATTTTACACGATTTAACTTCTTTCCGGTCATCCTTGCAGAATTCTACCAGCCCCCAGCAAACAATGCTGGACAGATGAGGAAGTTCTCCCTCGAGGCCCCTAGCTGCTACTGTAATGCAAATAAACTTCCTCCCATTATAATCCAGGTGAAGGGTGGATGAGTAAATTTTGTGCTGGGGCTAGCGGTCCTCTGCAAGACTGTTCTTGGCTATTTTAGATGATCTCACCTTCCAACTATCACAATTTACCCAGCTCTAAGGGAGTGGGAAAGAAGTGGAGACACACACAGACACTTCAGAGAGGACAAACACAATAGCCACTGTTAAAAGCAACTTATCAGCTTTTTTTTTCATTTCCTGGTAAACCATTCATTCTAATTTTAGTCTCAAGTGCCCTCCTCCCTCCTAGGCCCTCCCCGGGACTCCAGCTTAGTCTTGTGATAGGTCTTTATATTTTTGTAATCAGTGTCACACCCTCTCTGTGGGTGAGAGAGAAAAATCCAACGCTGAAACCAGCCCACGAGAGACGGAGCAAGCTAGCTAAAGCTAGTGCACAGACAGCGTGCAGCACACAGCCTGCGGAGCAGCAGAATGGAAGTAAAAAAAGCATAACTAGCAGAGGCAGAAAAACGGTTAGCCTGGGATGTATTGGGAGCAGGCAGCAGCCTGTATCGTCATCAGGCTCTGAAGTCTGTGGGAGTCAATCAACTTCGAAGCACTTGACTGGAGGCAAAAAAAGCTGATAAGAGGCAGTCCCCTGCTCCAGATGGTTTAGGTAGTAACTAGGCCCTGATTCAGCAAAGACTTAAGCACGTGCTTAACTTTAAGCACATGGGTGAGTGCTTTGCTGAATCAGGGCCTAGATCACTACGTTAACAGAAGGTGGGTGCCTCCTGGTGGGCGGGCTCCCTAGAGAATCGCACGCTTGCACCTAGAGAAAGAGAAGTTAGGAACGCAGCCCACAAAGGCCACACCCTTGTGATTCAAAGGAAAGGTTCAGGAAGTCACTAGTGGAGTCCGTCCCTCCTGCTACAAGAGCAACACACCCAGAGTGGGGAGATTGTCCCAGCTGCTCCCCTCTAGCGGCCCAGGGCAGAACGGCAAGCCTAGAACTTAAGAAATACCGACACTGGCCAAAATAATGAATGGGGGAGGGTGCAGGCATAAGGGAAGGGATTTCAACACACATACACACAGTGACTCACCCTTCCTAACCGCCCCCTTCAACAACAACAAACAAAAGCTGCAGAATTAATACTGTAGCTCAGCAACCGGAAGCAGAGTTGCTAGTTTTAGTCGTGGGCACAATCTCCGAAATCGCTACCTAGCATGAGAATCCATTACCGACCTCCCGGAAAAAATCCCTCTTTAGAAACAGCCTTGTAAGAACAATTCCTAGAGACGCATGTTTTCAAAAGGACAGAAGTTTTGTTGGGTTTTTAGAAAGGACGGAATCTGTGGGTGTCTTCGTCTTAAAGAGAAGCACTGCACCAAAACCTTGTTCACACACAGAAGTTGCACCAGTTTAAAAATTGATTCAGTTGCTCTAGTACAAACCTGCGTGTGGACCCTCTTAACTCGTTTTAGACTTGCTTTATTGCAGCTTGAAGCTCCACTGGTAAAAATTAGGTTTAAACTGAACGAAGAGTGTCCACAAAAGGATCCACATTGGTTTAAGGAAATCAGATCAAACACTTGTGTTCAACTTTGTGAGTAGACCAGGCCTAAGTTAACTTCTAAACATTGTACTTGTTCTTCGTGTATGTTCTTCTCATCCAGAAAGGCAGAGCTGCCACAATCCTCCTGCAGGTCATTGAGGCTTAGGTATAGCTAAGTCCTTTAAAACCGATCCTAATTAAATCCATCTCATATGAAATATTATATCTCAAGTTTCAAAGGAGCCTCTTTCTTTGTACCTTCAAATTTGTGCCTGCAAACAGGCTCTTTCATACAGCTGCCTTGTGTGTTGGGAGGGAATGGAAAGGCAGAATTTTGTAACTGGTACCAATTCTATGGAAGTGAGGTTGCATTAAACCTGATTCACTCCCCCACCATACACAGTTGCCCAAATCAATTTTGGGGGGGGGGGGGGACGGGGGACGGGTGAGGGTGTTCAAGATCTAAGGTGGTTGTTTTGTCTTTTTAAGTGTTTGCCACACAACCTAACGGGGAATATAACTGATTTTCCCAGCCTAGTGATTTCTTATCTAATTAGACTGTGGAACTCATTAGCACTGGATGTCAGCTAAAAACTTATTCATATAAGCACCCAATCTTTTACTCTTGATAATATCCAGAGTTGTTAGAGGTAACGCTAATTCATTTTGGAAGAGACAAAACCGCGTGCTTCAAGGCTTAAGACAATCTCTAATTATTAGGTACTAGACAGAAATCTTTGGTGGAAAGAGTAGGGAACATCTACCTCCTGTGGGATTCTTACACTGGCCTCTGTCACAGCTGGAATACTGAACTAAATGCATCTTGGGTCTGATCCAGTCTATGTAGTGAACACACTAACGGAGAGAGTTTCAGGATTTACGTTCTTTTTCCCACATAACTTTCGTATCTTGTCTTGGTAATTCTTGGTGAGAGCTGGGATTATGCAAAGCACTCCAACAGTGTAGTTTGAAAGTATCCATAAAAACTGTGGCCAAAAGGAATCCAGGTGGGTTTGTCCTCAACTCACCTTAGTTTAATGACAGCAGGCCCAATTCTGCCATGTTACCCATACGGAGTAGTCCCCATGAAGTGACTAGGGCAATGTGTGGAGAAAGGTACTATTCAATACAAGGTGGCAGAATGAGACCCTCAGTTAGGGTGGTACAAATTACTGAACGCAAACCAGGTCATGTGCAAAGTGGCCTGAGTACCTAAATCTTCAAAGAGCAAGGCAGAAGAAACTATCAGTTTCAGGAGAAGTGACAGCCATCAGAAAGCGATCTGCAATACATGGCTACAGGTCAGCAGACGCTCTGATGGTTGCGGGGAGCAATAGGAGAGAAATCACAACTTGCAGGCTCTGGTTACGCTAGTCCTACTCCTCTTCCTCTGTTGAACCCGCAGAGCCTGAGTTTGTTTGTGAATTTCAAGAGACTGTGTAAGGGCCATTTAGAATCATAGAATATCAGGGTTGGAAGGGACCTCAGGAGGTCATCTAGTCCAACCCCCTGCTCAACGCAGGGCCAATCCCTAGACAGATTTTTGCCCCAGATCCCTAAATGGCCCCCTCAAGGATTGAGCTTACAACCCTGGGTTTAGCAGGCCAATACTCAAACCACTGAGCCAGTGGTCCCCAATGCGGTGCCTGGGGCATCTATGTGCGCCCGCATACTGTCCGGCAGATGAGCACCTGCTGAAATGCCAGTGAGAAGCAGCGTCATCCAGGGGTGTTGCCACTGAAATGCTGCTGATTTTCAGTGGCATTTCGGTGATGATGCCTAATGACGTTGCTGCTTCTTGGCAGGATTTCGGCAGATGCTCGTCTGCCGGCCACAGTCCTCGGTGGCTCGTCATCCAGTGCCCGCCAGATGAAAGAGGTTGGGGACCACTGAGCTATCCCTCCCCGGGGCTAGATTCTGATCTCAGCTACACGTGGGGTAGCAGGATCAGTTCCAGCTGATTTCAGCGGAATTACTTCAAGTGTACACCAGAGTAACAGGATGCTGCCCCTCAGACTTCTGCCTGAAAAATGGAGGAAATAAGTGGGTTTGATCCCCAGATTCCCCATGGTCCTTTTCATTCAGACACCGTCAATAACTTGAACTGCCTTTTATCCTTTGGCACTCAGCTGCCCGCAGGACAAGCCCATTCGATATGTTGAATAAATAAGTTAATCTTGTTTGTGCTCAGAAGACACGACCCCATGTGACAGCATGAAAAAACTGGAGGGAGGGGGCCTCTGAGCTGCTGGACCTTTGTGCATTGGCTGGATATTGCATGTTTAACAAGAATGCTGGCCAGAGAAACGCACTCTGTCTGGCGCTGAACCTTCACCCCAGGGGCAGGAGGGAATTTTTTTTTTTTTTTTAAACAAAGTGATTCGAACAAACAAAAAGCAACAAGGACAAATAGGCTCCTCTTTTCTGGCTGATTTGCTTTACGGGACCAGGATATCGCATTTGCTGCTTTACGGACTAACTTCTGTACAGCAAAGCGCAGGGAAAGGTGGGTCTCAAACCTGCCTCATTTGAATCCTTACCAGACCAGACCATGCTTGAGAAAACAGCTGGGACAAGGAAACACAAGGGGGTAGGGGGGAGAATTTTGCTTACATTCTGCAGGCATCTTTTTGCTCCTAGGATTTTTCCCAATGCACCATGGGGTGGGGACAGGAACAGAAAACAGACAGCAGCAGTTGACAGGAGTCAAAGGGGGGGGGGGTGATTGAGGCGTCTTTATGCAGGGACAGAGACCCTCCTTGTTGCAGGCGAGGGCCTGCAGTTTGATCAGCAGGGCTGATTAACTTCCCACCCAGCTTACGTCAATATCAACATCTCCTGTATTTTACGGCAATGAATCAGATCTACTAAAAAGCTGGAGTAGGTTCCGCTGTCAGTTTATGCATCCCTGATTAAAAAAAAAAAAACAAACAACCAATTCAACACCTTAGAGCCACTTTAGAATCTAGACACTCACACTTTAGGGTTCGCCTCTATCCTTCAACGAGTGAAATTTGGCTATTAGACATTTCTGCTCTGGAAACTATATGGAACTTTCAGTTACCAGGTAAAAGGCCCCAGTCTGGCAATGAATTTCAGGCAGCCACACTGCAGCTGAGCTCCCTTGGGGCGATGCCCATGCTGAGCAGTCTGCAGGACTGGGGATTAAAAAGCACCCCATTTGCTACATGACTTTTTCTCCTGTCCACAAAGAATACTGTTGTTTTGTTTTTTTAAACGGATGAAGTTACCCTTGGGTGTCCGAAGAAATTCTTCACTTGGAACATTCACATCCCATTTCAGATAGATGTATTGACAGGATGGAAATAGTGTCATATGAGCGACTTATTTATAAGGTTAATGGCGTGTAAGAATTTGTGATATGGGGAGTATCTCTTATCTAAAGAGAAACAGGTGTATCTGCGAGGTGGTGCATAGCTGCTCACTTTGTGCAATTTTGGTGGGGTTTGCTCATAGTTTTACTTGTAAAATTGTGTTTCAGAACAAATCAAGATACTGGAAAACCTCTCCTCTTAATGTCCATTCTCTCAGTGATCAGAATTGTTCATGGCATTTAAGTTTGAGCAGAAATCTCAAGACGTTAAGGCACAGGGAACAACACACAACAAAAATGCAGCACAAAAGTCAGACCAGTATCTGGGAACGAGAGATGAATAACATTTGGCAAACAGAATGGTCACATTGTGGATCATGACATGTATACCAGTTTCCTGATTAATGTGTAACTGGTTATAAAAAGAGGGAGGGGTGAAGCTAGCCTACCAAGCAGCCAAGATTTCCTTTGCTTGGAAATACTATTAAGCTGCTTTTAGAGAATTCCGTATTTGTAAGCTTGTAACGAAGAGGGTGAACATTGGACAGCACAGAGAGGTTTTAAAGCATTCAGGAATAGGCTCCTCTGCCTTTTTCTTTTGATGAGACAACCTCATAACTGAAGATCTGCTTAGATCTGAGTGTCAAATCGTTTTATGAGTAATGGGACAAGCATGCCAATGTCACTGCTCCTGCATCTGACTAAGTATCAGGGTTCAAAGATTTTTAGAACACCAGAAATGACTGTTCAGTGTTGAATTTTTTAAGTGATTCAGGGTTATCGGCTAAAACGTTGGCCTCCCTTATTTAAAATAAGAGCTTGGAGGTAGATTTCACTTCAGTTCATATTCCAGTTTTGAGGGTTTTAATACTCTTGTGTAAAGCAGCCTGATTAAAACACGTTAAAGCTTCCTGTAGCAACCAAGCAGTAAATGATTCAGCTTGGTAAGGAATCACTCCTGCTGTGAGTTAAGCATTTCAAACAGCTTGAATCACCTCTGCATCTTCAGAGCTTGATCAGGGTTTGTAAACTAGTAACTGCAACCTCTAGCCTGCGTGAAAGCTTGCCCTCAATCAAGCCACCCAAGGACAGTGCCTATGAATTTCCAAGCTAATTTCCAAAACAAGATAGGCCTAACACTAGATTTACCCTAGGAGTAAAGAAACAAAATAAATCTAGTTCCTTTCACAGAGGCTCTCCAGACTAAGTCTCAGGATATCTGACTTCGATGCCCAGCTCAGCCACTAGCTTGCTGCATGACGTTGGGCAAGTAATTTAATCTGTGCCTCAGTTTCCCTTCCCCACACTCAGTCTTGTCTATTTAGACTGAAAGCTCTTCAGGGCAGGGCTGTCTGCACAGCACCTAGCACAACAGGGAACTGTTTCTGCTCCGGCCTCCAGGCCTCCATAATACTGGCAAGAAATTTTGTGCCAGAAAGGGGGGAAAACGTATTAAGTGAGGAAATAAGAGCGTTAATACCAAGTTCCCGAGAGCCATTTTTCTGTTTTATTCCAAATCTTTTACAACTGGCTGCAGGTTTTAACAATGGCAAGTACAGGAAAAGAAAAATCGATGGCTTAGCCTCCATCCACTATTTATCCTCACACACAGCACTGGTTTAGCTTCCTAAAAAAAACTTCCTCTGTTTCGCTAAAGAGATTTGCCCTTAGCCAAGGTCAAGTAAAGTTTTGCTGAAAGTTCTGAGGAAACATTCAAAGGAAAGGGCCTGCCCCCCTTTCCCATCCCAATTCACTTAGATCTTGTACTTGTTACAACGATCTAGATCTATGTGAAGACAAACTATTTCCTGGCAGACATTTTGGCTCTTGTTTACATTTGCAGTCTGTGTATTTCTCTAGTTGCAGACCAATATGGCTGTCACGAGAACGGAGAGTTTTGAATGCACAACCACTTCTGCTTGCAGCCTCGTGTTCCCCTCCCCGGTATCAAAGGTGGCCTCCAAAAATGCAGACGCTGCATGTGCAAAACAGGGAATCCCTCCCCTTGGTTCCATATTTTTATACGGCTTGTCATAAGAAAACTTTAACAGGTAGGGGGTGGTGGCAACTGATGAAGCATTTGTAGCTGCTTTTATGAGGCTCTCCGAGATAAGAAATAACCTTGTCAGATTTCATTTATTCACGAGATTAAGGAATATTTGGAAGGGGGGAGGGAGGAAGAATGCACCATTGTAAATTTCGTTCTAGCCCACAGGAAGTGAAGGTAACATAGGGAACAGCACATGTCTGTGAAGTTTGGGTCACTTACCATTTGATGGTGGTGGTGATTGTTGGGAATGTTAGTTTCTTGAAAAAATGCACTCAAAGCAGTCTGCAAAAAACAACAACAATTAGTTAATTCCAGCAGTCAGACAGAGCAAAGGGGGAAACGCAGACACACAGGACAGGGCAGAGGTTCTCAAACACCTCAGGGGGTCACGAGGTTATTACATGGGGGGGTCACAAGCTGTCAACCGCCACCCCAAACCCTGCTTTGTCTCCAGCATTTATAATGGTGTTAAATATACAAAAGTGTTTTTAATTTATGGGGGAGGGGTCGCACTCAGACTTGCTATGTGAAAGGGGTCACCAGTAAAAAAAAGTTTTGAGAGCCACTGGGATAGGGGGGCTAGTGCTAGTGAAGACCTGGGAAATGTTTTGTTTTATAAAGAAGAAGTGATTGGATCTTGTTTTTCCTCCCTTGAGTATGTTTCAACTGTAAACAAATAATTTAAGGCAACAAACAAACAAACACGATTGATCTAGCTGTTTGCATTTCACAACACAGACCTGGACTGGCTTTGAAATGCTAATTTTCTCCCCTGCAAAAGGAGGAATGAAGCTACAAAGGAATCCAAAACAAGAACACGGCCCCGAGCCCTTCCCCAACTGGACTGATCTCATGCCTGCCTAACCCAGAAACGCAAAACACTGCCAGGCAGGGAAGAATCCGGCCGACGTACCATCAAAGCACGTCAGTCAAATCTGGCCAAGAGACCCCAGGTCGGTTTCGTTGACACGAGTGACAATAAATCAGGACAGGAAAAGGGGCAGTGTCACGAAGTCTCCCCAGGAATGTACACACCAAAAAAGCCTTCGCCCACAGGGCAGCAAGGAACTGACAAAGCCCCACGTGTAATTATTTCCTTTGATGTGAGCCTTTATATATATATATATATATATAGAAAATACACTTGTCACCCGCTTCCTCCCCGTCTTTATCCACGTGAAGGGAGTTAAAGACGTTATCACCTTACATAACAGCCCCCCCCTTTAAAAAAAAAACAACCGAAAAACGGCGACACCACATTTTACTACACAGGCTTCCTCCGTATTCCGCATCCCCGTGTGGGGCTGGGAAGCGGTTCAGCACACAGTGAATCCTCTCCCCAGCTGGAGCAAGCTTCCCCTATGAATTCTCTCCCCCACCAGAGGAATCGGGGGCGAAGAGAGACCAGACCACGTTTCTATGCTTCGTTCCAAGGCCCAGGAGAGCCACAGATTTGGTTACAGCGCGATATATAAATAGGCACCAGGAGATCTGCAAGCCGGTTTCTCCCCCCTCTCCCCTTGGAAATTACATGAATAAAATGTATTCTCCCCTCCTCCCTTCTACCCACAACAGCAGCAACAGACATTACGTGCGAGGCCTCGTGCGTTGCTGGCCCCCGAAGGCACTTGCTGCAATAGGTAATCGTAATGAAGTCCTAGTAAAATGATTGTTTATGTGCAGCTCCCTAGCTTGCCATTCAGCGGCGGCGCCAGGGCCCCGTGTGGCACGGCCGGCCGTGTCCCAGCTCTGTTGTTATTTAAAGCCGCGTACACACACATTCCACCCCCACAACTGTTTCCAAGGCCAACTGTTTTAGCAAAGGGGAGCGATTAGGTGGAGGAAAGGGGTGAATCCGAGGGTCAGAGGGGGACGGAAGGAGGAAAGGCAGGAGGAGCAGCACGCGAGGCCCCCCACGAACCCCGCTCCCCCGTGGGGTGTCGTCCCCCCCAAGCCACGCACCTCGAACTGCCAGTGAGCCGCCTGCAGCAATTGCTTCGCCTGGTCAGCAGCGCAGCCCGCGGCCAGCACGAACTGGTTGATCATGACCTGGTGCCTCAGCTCCTCCATATTCACCGACATGGCGAGAGAAACGAAACCACAACAACGAGGGAATCGGGGCAGAACACACACACGGTGCCGCTGCGGCGTGCGTGTGTGGGGGGAGAAATCCACAAAGGCCCTTCTCTCCTTCTCCTTCTCCACCCCACACTCGGCTCCCCCTGGCCCCTCGGCTCGGCCAAGCCACCCCTGCTTCCCCCCCCGCCTGCTTCAGTCGGCACCGAGCCGGTTATGTTGTGCTCCCCCCTGCCCCAGTCCCTCAGCTCCTCGGCTGCTTGAGCACCACAAACAACAGCAGCAGGGGAGGAGCATGTGGGGAAAGAGGGTGGGGGGAGTCCGGAGGTGTCTCAACGTTCCGTTCCCGGCGTTCCGAGCCCGCTGATTGGCCACCGCCGTGTTCTTCACATGTATGAACGTTCGATTCGAATCTTCCAGCTCCCCAGGCTGTGGCTGTTTCTCTCGCTCCCTTCCCCCCAGCTCATGCTTCATTGGGGGAGAACGAGCCATCGGGCTCTTTCCCCATTGGATGGCTGCTGTGTTTTGGATAGGGAGAGGCCCATCATTGGCCTCTGTCTTTCCAGGGGCGGGGTGAGGTTGTGCTCTAGTGCGAACTGAGCTGGAAAGCCCGGCCGGCTTGTTGATTGGCTGTCACCCCCTTCTGTTTTTCTCTGGTTGAAAAAAAATGTTTGTAAAGCCAAGTTCATTCAGGAGCTTCATTGAACCAACATGCTCAGCTGGAAAAGCAGGACTCGACTGAGCAACAGCAGAAACAGCTCTGACTCATTTCCTTTGAAAGAACTAGTGATCCTGAGAACCAAACTTATCACAATAGAAAGCACATTTGCAACTTCCGATTCTTGCAGTTTATTTAATCCTGGGGGTTGAGGGTTGCTATTTCTTGTTATTTATTTATTTTTTATTAGTTTTGAGACATGGCAAACAACTGCAGCCAATTCCCCCCCAGAAAAGCACAGTTGTTAAAAGCTGCAATGTAACAATTCTGCACTTCTGTAGCACCTCAACCCATAGTGTCCTTTGGGGGCATGGGAAGGATTCAGAATCAGCCCCTTGGATGGATGTGTGTGAGAATCTCACTTCTAGTACAAAGTTAAATCTGGGGTGCAGGGCCCTGTTATCCCACCAGCTGCATATGTGGAATTCCCACTGACTTCAGCCCATAACTGCCGAGTCAATCAGGTCTCTGTGGCATCAAAGCTGGGCTGTGTTCCTAGCTCTGCTACAGGCTCACGGCATGTCCTTGAGCAAGTGACATTGCTGCTCTGTGTTTCAGTTTACCTATCTGCAAAATGCAGTTAATGATACTTCCTTACAGACTTCAAGTTTTTGAAGAGCGCATTGTTGAGTGCCATAGAATTGATGACAAACCAAATACCAACAGAGGGTCTTCATGAGGCATAAATGAATGAAGCTGCACACCGTCCATGTGGGACAGGTAAGTGGCATAGTTGTTTTACAGATGTGGAACTGAGTGAGGTATAGAGAGGTCAAGTAATGTGAGACCACACACAATGTATTGGGAGCGCTAATATTAGGGCTTAGGAATTCCTGACTTCCAGTCCCTTGCTCAGTCCACTAGCCTCTGTTGCTCTGTTGGCTCTCTTGCTGAATTTGTGTGAGGAGAAATTCATTTTTCTTGAATGAGTTTCCCACCGGGACCATCTTTAGGGCAGGCGATCAGGGCAGTCACCCTGCACAGCAACATCTGAGAGTGCACTTGGGTGTTCTGCTCTCTCTCTCTCTCTCACACACACACATATTTTTTTTTTTTCCCCTCAGCTGCTCAGGAAGCACCAGAAACATTTTCTGCCCTGGGTAGCAAAATGCCTAGGGTTGGTCCTGCTTGTCACAGTCAGGTAAAGGTGACCTGCAGAGGTTTTTTACTTGCCAAAATCTGAATTTAGAGCTCCAATTGGTGTTTTTCCAAGAGCGGACAGTGTCAGGCACTTTAAACAGTGTATGAGAGCCACTCACATGGGCAAACGCTGCTTCCAGTTGCATAGAGCAGCCTGCAGGAGTGGATCCATCCAGACATTTATGCTGGGGCAAGAGTGGGATCCAGGTTGCCAGGAGCCTGTGTGGCTCATTGCAAACTGCCTTAAAGGTGAGATTTGGGGAAAGGGTAAGACAAGGGAGGTCTCAGGGCAGACCTGTAGTTCCACGACTGTGCAGATCCATCATGCTTCCCATATTGGCTACTGCATCTGTGGCCAGCTCCATGATCCCAGGGGTGAGAATTCCTCCTACTCCAGCAGAGATCCTCAGCACATTGCCCAATTACCCAGATTCTGTGGTCGGTGAGAGGCTTTGCTTCCTCCTATGCAGCATTAGGTGTTGGTGAGGTGATTGACTTTTGAAGAAGAAACTGACACATCACCAGCTTCCCTCTTCTCATACTTTTAGGCCCCTGCACTCCACCAATTCAATTTCCCGCAAGGGCCCCTCTGTTTCCTTTTCAGGCAAGCACTTCTGTACTTTCACTCTACACCAGCAACATCCTCCCTGCCATGTTACTGCCCTCCCCTTCAGATCCTGCCTTTAACCCCACCTTTCATTACATTCCTTCAAACACGTACCCCCTAGAGGGAACAGCTAAAAAACGGAGCCACCACAATGCACCATGTGACACCTTAGCACCGACCCAAACTTATTTTATGTACTCTCACCCTTTCCCATGCAAGGGCCCCAGGTTTGTCATTTGATCTTAAAGCCTAACTTTGCAGATGCTGGTCCAGCTTTTCAGGTGGTGTAAATCAATTACATCTACTGAGAATCTGGCCCAGAGTCTGTGTGTTACTGCTGTAAGCAATTAAATCAGTCACAGTATTAAGCACTACACTTGGTAGTAAGTGCGTGGGCCTTACGGTCTGATCCAGCACCAGTGGGAGTCCGACTGACTTCAGTGGCAGCAGCACATGGGCCCTGAGCCTGCCAACTACTCCACAGGAGCAGGACCATTCCTCCCAGCTTCTCTGTGGAGCATCAAGCACACCTGTGGAGCTAACATAGGAAAGTTAAGTAAAAGGAGGATTTGATTGTCAAATACACCATTAGTGACAGGTAACTCTAGCTGGAGTTGACATTTAAAACACTAACATTTTAATAAATTGCTGTTTACCTACAAAATTCCTTTCCCTGAATTTCCATCCTTCCCCTGCATGATTTTGCCAGGATCTTTGGCCCAAATTCTCAAAGGTTCTTAGGCGCCTAAGTGCCATTGAGTTCAATGGTTGTTGAGCACTTAAATACCTTTGAGGATCTGGGCCCTTGTGTTTGTGAAAAGGGCCACGTACCAGCTCGTTGTTATTAATACAAGTGTCAAATCTGCCTGCTTCCAGGCCCAACACTTTCAGAGATGTCACAATCCAATTTGTGATATTATAGATCCGTATCATGGAATCACATCTCAGGAATGGCGAAGCCATTGAGCAGAAAGCTGAAATTTACAAATATCTTCCCTGTCAGCAAGGACAGGCAAGGGAAATAGGCAGAGAGGACAGGGAAGTTTAAAGGACACTGGCTGGGCTTATATGTTTTGCTTTCTTCCCCCCCCCCCCACCCCCACAATGTTGTAATACATTTGACTCAGTGTACTAACCAGTGAGAAATTTGAGACAGAAATCTCTTTCCTGATCCAGTCATTCTTGCCTCCACCTCACACGCATTGATTGGTTGTTGTAGGGTTGCTCATCACGGAGTAGCCTGCCTGCTGCTATTGTTTTAAACTTCTTTAAAGCATATAACTAAACAGAGAAACAAGTGTTGTCCAAAGAACTGCCTGGACTTTGCACACAGACACGGTGAAAACAGTTGATTTAAGATGAAAAGAGCCTGCAGAGACTGAGATATTATGGCTGGTGGGAATTGTCATAATCATGAGGAGGACAATATAAATACACAGACAGCTATGTATGGAGTTTACCATGATGTCATCTAGTGGGTGAATTCCATTGGAATATCAGCTCTTGCTCAGGCTGTGGGAGATGATATTCTTTGGAGCAACATTTTGATCCAAATTATCCAGAATTGGCCTTGCCCTACTTTTGCTTTCTGTAATTCGGTAATCCCAGAAGCATGAAAACCCAAACCAAAGGAACTCCACTGACACTCAAAAAATTGTTTCTATACGATCTGGAGTTTCCCGCTTTGCTAACATTTGCTGTGGTTCGAAATGTGGCCATTTCTTCTACATCGTAAAGGTCAGATTCTTGTGAACAAATAGGCATGATTATTCTCTTTGTACAGTGATTCATCCCCTCCCGCGCCTCCCCTCCAAAATATAATGCCTCCTCCTATTCAGATCAGAAACATGCCTCATACTTTCAGTCCCTGAGGCTCTATCCTCCTGTCCAGCACACAACTCCCATTCATGTTGAATGTGAAGAGAAAAAGCTCACATTCCAAATCAATAAAGACCAGCACCAAGCCTATACACCACTCATGGCCCATTGAGATAACAGGCATGGGTGAGGCATAGGACTTTGAGCTGGCCCTTTGAAGAGGGGTGATTGTAATGCAATGGATTGGTTACATTAGTCATCCAATCTGGGAAAAGAAACCAGACCATGTGGCTGATGTAACACAGCACACACATTGGACCAGTAAAACAAAGACAAGAACGGGGCGGCTCTAGGTATTTTGCCGCCCCAAGCACAGCAGGCAGGATGCCTTCGGCAGCTTGCCTGCGGGAGGTCCCTGGTCCCGCGGATTTGGCGTCACGCCTGCAGGAGGTCCGCCGAAGCCGCGGGACCAGTGGACCCTCCCCAGGCATGCGCTTGGCATGCTGGTGCCTGGAGCCGCCCGTGGACAAGAAGTTATTACTGGTTATATCAATTCCCCCAGATAAACAAAAAGCATTGTGGGGATCTAGAAGGTCTGAGGCATATGGCTCTGCCACGTTGGGATATATAGAGAATAATCTGTCCTTTTTTCCTAGTAATTATCATTGGCCAGATTCTCCACTCACTCACATAAGTGTAAATCAGAAGTAACTCTCCTGCAGTCAGTGACCTTATACTGGTGCCAAACTGGTATAAGTGGGAGAAGAACTAGTTCTCTTGTCTTTATATTGTTAACATGAGCTTGTATATTGTCCAAAAATGTTATTAAAACAAAGATGTTTAAAATAAGTATCTCAAAGCAACAGGAGGCATTTCTGGTCAGGTTGTACATCAATATGTATATTGATTTCTAGCTGCCTAGCTAAGGTTTTGGCTGCTGGGTCAGCCTCCCTGGGATAAAACTGTCTCTCAAAGTCATACATATCTGTAGCAGTTCCATCCAGCTGGCCTGTCTCTGGGACAGATTTATTTGAGTTTCTAAATAATGTAAGGAGGTGTGATCCATTCAAACTACAGAATACCTCTCTTAAAGACATTTTGGCTTCCTTACATGCATTACAAATAACGGTACAATCGTCAATCATTCCTTTTCAGAAGTAGCATAAATTTGTTCAGCCAGTGTAAACTGTCCAAACTCTGAAACCAATGGTTGGACTCGACTCAAACCAGCTCTTTCTGCCTTAGGAAAATCATCTGTCATAACTATATAAGGCAAATGTGGGGAATCACAAAGAAAAGCTTATTTTGGGCTACAGCAAGCATTTGCTTTTTACTCACCATCAAAAATATGCATTTATCTTTCACTAGAGATGGACCCAGGGCATGAAGTTCCAGATCTGGACCAGAACTTTCCTCAAGTTCAGTGGTGTTCAGACCTTGGAGGTTCCAGTTCTGATCCTTTATGGAGAGCGGAATAATCCATGCAGTCTGGATCTGAATTTTCTCAAAGTTTGAGGAGGTTTGTGTGGTGTACTGAGGACTGCGTAGGAAATGCAAGCTATCAGTTTAAGAGTGGGGGGCGGGAAGAGGGAAGAGTTCCTGGTCCTGCTTGCAGGCTAGATGGCTCTGTAGGGAAGCATGTGACCTAGAAGGTGCAGCGGTCAGTCTGCACTTCAGACAGACAGCCTAGAGGAAGGTGGGTTGAGTTGTGCCTCCCTGTTTTAGGGAGCAGCCTGCTTTGTCTGTCTCTGTGGTTTTGGTTCTCATGTGTTATTGTTCTGAATTCTAAGAAATAATGCAGTGTTACATTACGACCTTCCAGCAAGAGTATTTTGTTTTCATCTACCTTCTCTCTGTGTATGCCATGAACATAACAGTTTGCATCTGGGGTTCTGGTTCAGGGGCATCGCTGCTTTTAAACAGTTTGAGTAAGACAAAGGCAATTTAGGCAAAATCTTGCAACACATTTCCTGTAGTAACTTGCAAGTGGAAGGAAAGTTCTCACACCTACAACACAAGTTAAGTGTGGCCAGTTCAAGGCGGATGTGACTTTCCATTGGCTCCTAGATAGATACACCTCTACTGGACACAATAAACCTTAGGAACGGTACTGGATTTCCTGCTTGCTGAAAATCCAATTTGCTGTGCCAACTGGTTTGTAGAAGGATATACAAGGCTGCCTTTAACTGTTGTTTATGAGCTGCCTATTTCTTACCTGTAAACTGAGTTTAAATGCTGTTTTTAAAATGTTGTTTATGATCTACCTGTGTTTTACTTGCAAACCAACAGGTCATCTAGGTAGACAAAAAATATCTGAGGGCCTCTTGAAATACCCCATTCACTACATTAATAAAAGCAGCCAGTGTAGTAGTCTGTCCAAAATGAAACACATTCATATAACCCAGTGGTTTTCAAACTGTGGGTCGCGACCCAGTACCGCATTGCAGAATGTAAGGCACTGGGTCATGGCGGCTCTGGTCAGCACCGCTGACTAGGCCGTTAAAAGTCTCGTTGGTGGTATTGCAAAGCTAAGGCAGGCTAGTCCCTACCTGTTCTGACACTGCGCTGCGCCCCAGAAGTGGCCAGCAGCAGGTCCGGCTCCTAGGCAGGGGGGCCCATGGAGCGCTGCACGCTGCCCCCGCCCTGAGCACCGGCTCTGCACTCCCATTGGCTGGGAGCAACTCTGTTGGGTCACAGGCATCAACAATTTTCTTCAACTGGGTCGCCAGAAAAGAAGTTTGAAAACCACTGATATAACCCCTATTTGGATTAAAAAACTGTTTTCAATTGATTCCTGCTTTTGACTGGGAGTGCAGCACACAGCAGCTTTTGAAAATATTTTAGCCCTGTGCAGCCAAACAATTCACCTATCAGTTATTGGGGCAGGGAATACTTGTCTTTAACAGCTCTGTAGAAGGGGCGGGGCGGGGGGGGGGGGGTCAGCCTTCCCCCAGCCAGCCCACCTGCGCTGCTTAGGGCTCCGGCGGCGATTTAAAAAGGCCCAGCGCTCCAGCAGCAATTTAAAAGGGCTCGGGGCTCCGGCCGCTGATGTGGTAGTGGCGGCAGTGGCCAGGAGCCCCAGGGCCTTTTAAATTGCCCGCCCCAGAGCAGCTGCCTCTTTTGCCCCCGCCCCCCCCCATCGGTGACCCGGGGGGGCAAAAGGGGCAATGATGTTAAAGTGGCAGCACTTTAAGGAGGGTCCCTACTGGCAGGGCCGCTGCCGGGGCCAGCAAAAGGGGCAGCAACATCTGTGTACAGGCCGGTACCAACTTCTTACCAGTACATCGTATCAGCCCAAATTCACCTCTGTTTTGAGCCCACATTGAGTTCCCTGTGCATGCAGCAAACCCTGCAATAGGACCGAGGAGCTGTTCAGAGGTTTTTTTCCTTGTACAGGCAAAACGTTGTCTGGCATGTTGGATGAGGCTCAAGTTGTTGGTATAACTAGTCTCGAGTGCGCACCTGGACAGCATTGTACAGCTAGCCTCCGTTTGCTTGACATTGTGTTAGCCAGAACTGACTAAGCGCTCCAGCATGGGCCCAGTCTTTCTCCCGTTAAAGCAGTGGTTGAAGTCCCAGTGGTTTCACTGGATTCAACATCAGACTCCATACATCCTAGGGTTCACTAGGAAAAGATTCCCCAGCTCCACTACATGGCTTAGTCTGTATGGGGGCTGCTTTTGCCTACCACAAGAGGCTCGTTAATCAATTTTGCTTGCTTACTCGCATTCACCATCTCCATTGTTAGGAGAGTGAGGCCAGCAAAATCATCAGACATTAAGTGTTTTGTAGCTCCACTGTCCAAAAGAATGTGAGCTTCTCAGTCAGATTATTGACCCGTTTATTGATCCCTTAAAATCTCAAATCTTCAGTGGCATGAGCAATATTACCGAGGTCAAAAGTGAGTAAAGTTTCCATGGGCAATTTTGATGGAGTGCATAGACTCTAACCTTGGCATGAGCAGGAGGGGATTGATTAACCAATTGTCCTGAATCCAGGGCATTTATTAAGACAGTCATGCAATACCTGCCACGGTGGTGGACGAAAGACCTTCCAGCTGTAATCAATAAGCAGTGGAAGGGCTGGTAATTAAAAGGTAGAGGGAAGTGTAACTATGGGCAGTTTCAGGCAGAGAGAAGACTGGAACTCCAGTCAGTGTGGAGGATGGGGGTAGACTAATCCCAGTCTATAAACTCTTTGTATGCTTAGTGGGTGTTTCATGTACCACAGGCTGGGTAATAACATGAAAGGGCTCCATGCTTATCAGACTAAACTGGCTCTTTATTAAGAGAACTAGTTACAGCAGTGCTGTAACTACAGCGAATGTTCTGGCCATGTGAAGGCAGACAGAGTTCCTGTGCTTCCTGCAATTGGTGCCCCACAGTCCATGCAGGTGGCTACAATGGGCAAGGAAGGGACCATTCAGGGATCTCTGGCTACTTGCTGTTTAGCACAAGGCCTCTATGTTTAATTGACTGTTGGCTGCTTGGTGAAAAGCCTAGAGGAGACTAGAGTGGCCTCTTACTGTACTTCAAACCTCCCCTCCCCTCTGTGTCGTCACTCCCTAGGCCTGGGCGGTAGCTGTGTGATATGTGGCCCCGTGCAATGCCTGAATCTGGAGTGAGAGCCTCGGCTTCTCTTCCCGCAATGGGAGGTGAGATGTAGTTATGAGCAAAGCCTTAGAAACGAGCGGGATTCTGTGAGAAGAGAGAGGGAGCCGGTGAAGGGACTTAGGTAGGCAGTCCAGGAAGAAGATCAAGTGAGCTGCTCCATATTCAGTCGATGGGAGGGGGAGAGGTGGGAAGCTGGGGGGGAAAGGGGAGTTAGAAAGAGGGCGGTTCTGTTGGTGCAGGTTAAAGAGAACCATGGTTCTTGCAGAGAGACAGGAAAGGATGGGGCAGGTTTTAGAAGTGTTATCAGGCAGAATGTGGCAAGATCCTGGATCGGGAGAAAGAAAGGGAGGAGTCAAAGATAACCCATCATCTGAGTGGTGGGGAAGGGACTGGTGTTGTCCCTGGTGAAAGGGGAGAGTGTAAAGAGGAAAAATGAGACAATCTACTTAATCCAGGACCCGTTTAAGGCTGTGGTGTGACGTTCACAAGGAGGTACATTGAAGAGACAGGAAGAGCTGGGGTGGGGAGAGAGATCCAAGAGGCATGGACATGGGGGTGATGAGAGAGACCATCGGAGGTCATGAGGAGAGAGGTGGGGAAGGAGAGGTCCAAGGACAGATCTGTGGGGAAACATCAACACAGAAGGGGATGGGCAGAGGAGCAAGAGGACTTGCTGAAAGAGCAGTCAGGGTGGTAGGTGGAGGCCCAGGAAAGGACAGAGTCATAGAAACTCAATGGCAATTTCAATCAGCACAAGATAAAAAGGAAGGTCATGGGACAGACTCATAGTAGATAGAGATGGAAAAGAGCCATTCAACTAGATAGCTAAGCCCATCCCCCTTGTGAGAGCAGCAAACAGGCTCCTGACACAGGACATGTCAGATCGTGATCTTAGCCAAAAGGCCATCTGGAAAGCTTTATCTCCTACAGGAGAGCGCTTGGGACAGAGACAATGAAGGGAAGGGTGCTCTGGGATAAACTGTCTGCGAAGGTAGCATATGCCAATCACCACTGAAGGGATAGAGAAGGAGCTGACATTGCATTAGATGTAAGGACAAATTCTGATCATCTTACTTCCTGGAGTAGGCCTGTTGACCTCAGCGGAGGCAGCAGAGTCTACTAGACTTGGGAGAGCTGAACTTCTCCCCAGCTTCGGCCAGTCACTGTCTCTCTGTGCCTTGGTTTCCCCATCAGTAAAATGACGGTAATGATATTTCCCTTCCCTTCCTGATCTTTGTGATCTTTGCATGAAAATAACTAAGTATTAATCCATACGGAAGAATCATTTCATTGTCCAGCATGTCTCTCAAACATCAGAATCCCCTTACATTTAATGTTAGTATTGTTTACATTTAAGGGCCTGATTCTCTTCTGGCTAGTCATTGATGCAATGGGGGAATTTTGTGTGTGTGAGGAGTGCAGGACTGGGTGGGTCCTAGGATGACCAGATGTCCTGATTTTATAGGGACAGTCCTGATATTTTGTGGCTTCGTCTTATATAGGTGCCTATTACCCCCCACTCCCATCCCGACTTTTCACACTTGCTGTCTGGTCACCCTAGTGGGTCCTAGCAGCACATTCTGCATTGCCCCTTGAAACTCCATCCTTAGAAATCGCTAAACGATACCAGCCAAACAGTCATTCAAAAGAACAGCCGAGGGTCCTGTCATGCCACTCACTCCAGTGAGGGGTTCTACTTCATACTGATGGCACGATACAGGCCAGCGTTTCCCTACAGCCTTTATCTGCGACTCCTGGCAGGCCGGATGCTGTGCTGTGGTGCCCTCCCGTGTGTCCACTTCATGAGGCCGGAACGGCAGCTGTATCGTTATTAAGCTGGGTGATGTCAGCAACTAATACTCTGCACTTACTGCTGCTTCTCTGCAGTGAATGCAGCTCAGTGAGGGTCAGATCCGATTTTAAAGCAGGAACTCCAGGCACGGGGGATGCAGTGGAGAGTACAGACATGCTAGCAGGATTACAGTTCTTGGCAATCGCCCCCTTTAATGAATTCTCTGGCTTCCTAAGCTACCAGATGAATAGGCTTAGTGCTTCAGCCCTCGGGTCTTGCACAACAGATGCAGAGTCAGTCTAAACACTGCCTGTCTCTCTTCTATTCTCCCTCCCCCTCCCCTCCCCAAGCTGGAGACGTTGAGCCTTGTACATTGGCCCAGCTATATCTGCCTTGACTTTGTTTTGGCTGTCAGTGTTTCGCCTGACGAGATACAGTATTTAAATTCTGCAAGCAACGCTTTGAAAGGGGAAAAAAAGGAAAAAAAAAAAAAGACCTAGACTCAGATCCTCCCGTAGCAATATTCTTGAACAACATTCCTCCACTACGGCACTGCACCATAAAATACTACGCAGCAGTACGACACCGTAAAACACCAACACTGGGCATAATGACTGGTGTTTTATGGCTCTTTGCGGGCGTAACTTTGAATTATTGTCTGCTGTAAAATGCTGCAGTCTGTTTAATGGGATTCATTCTAATGAAATGTGCTGGCTCTTTCTCCCCTGTGCCCACGTTTATACTTCCCTGGGGTTTTCTCTATACAGAAGTGAACATGGAGATGGATCCTGAGCATTGAAATTCAGACCCACCTCTGGCATTTGCACCTGCTAACGCTGAGCGTTGTGCAGATCCAGCGTACTTAGTGCACCCCAGCTGGGAAATTTGCATCCAGGTTTGAATTCTGACCCTCCTCCCCAAAATTCAGGTAGGTCTGGAGACGGAGTTTTGGATCAGACCATCTCTAGCTGCATGGGCCTGATCCCATAAGCTTCTCTGAGCCCTGCACCTTGCGCTGCACAGCTGGACTTCATTGACTTCAGTGGGGCTTGAAAGGCAGGGATCTGCCTATGCAGAACAAATTGTGTTGAAGTCCCATTGAGTTCATTAGTGGTTTGCAGAATATATAGAGCACATAACTTCTGCTATGTTTTCTATCCCCAGCCACAGACT
Source organism: Mauremys reevesii (assembly GCF_016161935.1). Classification (NCBI taxonomy): domain Eukaryota; kingdom Metazoa; phylum Chordata; order Testudines; family Geoemydidae; genus Mauremys; species Mauremys reevesii. The sequence continues at coordinate 29,506,556 of NC_052637.1, forward strand.
GTATTTCTAGACTGAATGATGTTTACAAAGACTGAGGAATAAACGCAAAGTCCCGGTGAGACAGTGCAGTTTGTTGTGCATCTCTGGCTCCATAACACACTGTCAGTTTAGCCTCACAAAATGTCAGAGGCCTTTGCAGGCAGCAGACTACTAGCAACCTTAAAGGTGTGGTACACAGAAAAGAAACCCGTAAATTATCAATTCGTGCGCCTCCATTTCTTTTGGTGCTGATGTGAATCGCCAATGTTACATTGTCTGTCAATCTTAGTTTTGCTTTTATTCCCTAAAATCTATGAAGTTTTATTCTGGAAAAAACAGATGCAAAATCTGTCTTAAGTTTAACATTTACCTTTAACATGTAATTTGCTCAAACCTAACCTTGGCTGCCAGGTTATAGTTGCTTGGTGACTGCTCAGCCTCAGGACTAGAGCTGGATGAATGGCTGCAAAAGAATTCGAACATACATGTGAAATCTGATTTGTGAATTGATTCATCCGTGCGGTCTCCTTTTCTGCAAACTTTCACAGGCCAGTCTTCTGTTTGCATTAATATTTAAGGGTGAGCTTTTTTGTGGGCATTTGTGCCAGAAATACTTGCCAACCATTTTCTATATAAATGCAATTGCCTGGCGTGTCAAGAGAATAAATGGGATACAAAGACCAATTGTAGTGTTCAGCCACCAGAAATACAGAACACCATGTAACTGAGTGTATCCTCCATCTCTTACAGTTTTTATAAGGGGATCAAGAGAGAGGGTAGCTACCCCATGAAATAATAATATTGGAGCTCAACAGATATGAAAAAAAGGAGGCATGGGGTTGCTGGAAAGTAAAATATAAGCCCTCACCCCTGCTGTAAGGTCTGGGTGGGCAGATTTCCCCGTTGACATCATTGGCACTCCATGCAAGTGCAGGGGGTCTGCTCCCCCAGACCTTCTGCAGGATCAGGACCTAAGAATCAACAGAGATGCAAGAGAGTGTGTCAACATGAGGGAAAGAGGGTGGGTGGAATGGAGAAATTGTTGCTTGTAAAACTAACATGCAAGCTGCAGGGAAAAATAAAGTGAACTAAAATAATATAGAGTGCTCGAAGGGCCAGTCCTGCAATCTGCATGGGAGAAAAACTCTTGTGGCAGTGTCTGATCCCCACACGTGTCTTGCCTCTGCATGAACTGCAGTGTCAGGCATTGAATCAGGGTTGTGAGCACTTGGATGTGACTGCTAGTCTCATTTTTTGGGGGTGTTTTTTTCTTAAAGCTCCAGCTCCTGGAGTCATGTGAACATGTGAGACTCTCAAGTTCCATTAGAAAAGAAGAAAAAGGTAAGTTTCTAACCCCAGAGCTTCAGAAAAAAAGCTAGAAAATGAGTCCTGAGTGTACTACAAAGGTTCAAAAACCAGAAGGCAAATAAAAGGAACCCCAAAGATATTGTTTTTGTAAAATCTCATTATTTTTGAGGGCCTGACTCACGATTTTGCGGTTGGCAATGCTGCGTGTGTTCTTTACAAGAGAATCAAAAGCAATTGTTTGAAGTGAAACACATCCAGCATTTAGTATGTTTAGAACTTTGGGTGTTTACACTAATTTCTTGAGGAAAGAGGAAACAGGAAGTTATAAATGAAAGAAGGGTGGAACCTATGGAGGAGAGAAAAACCATTAGTAGTTTCATTCATCACTGAATATACATCTTAGGGCAACGTGGTCATTCATGTGATTTCATACATGCCTCTCTGATTTAGTATTTGTAGCAACTGTGATATCAACTTAAAGTACATTCATGTGATCCTCCATTAATTTGCATTGCAGGATTGATTAATTTCTAGCATTTTAAAAGAAGTTTCTGTTCTCCAACATTTATATATGAAAATAGGTCAGAACGATGATATTTTAAAAATGGCATTGTATACCCATGGAATCTTGTTCCGGAGCTGATACTCAAGTAGTTTGGGCAAAAGTGTGTTTGTATGTATGGGAACTCCAGGAAGCATTAAGGGAGTATCTGAGGATAAATAATAATAATCTCACATTTATATAATGTCTTTCCGTGGTTTGAGCATTGGCCTGCTAAACCCAGCGTTGTGAGTTCAATCCTTGAGAGGGCCATTTAGGGACCTGTGTCAAAAATCTGTCTGGGGATTGGTCTTTCTTTGAGCAGGGGGTTGGACTAGATGACCTCCTGAGGTCCCTTCCAAACCTGATATTCTATGATTCTATGGAAGTGCTTTACAGCTGCTATATGGAGAGCACCAATGAAATGCAGCCACTTCTGGGGTGGAGCCTGACAATCATTTCACAGTACAATGCAAAACAAGGAAGTAGGTGGGGAAATGAGGTAAAACCTCTACACTTAATAAAAGAGCCACTGGTTTATCACGTCTGTACAGAACAGACAGTGCCTCTGGGTGGGATCTATGAAGGGACTTCGGCATTGCAACACTAAGCGCACGGCAGGGGCGGCTGTAGGATTTCCACCGCCTCAAGCAGGGCGGCACAGCACGGGGGGCGCTCTGGCGGTCGCCGGTCCCGCGGCTCCGGTGGACCTCCTGCACACGTGCCTGCGGAGGGTCCGCTGGTCCCGCGGCTCCGGTGGACCTCCCGCAGGCATGCCTGCGGATGCTCCACCGGAGCTGCGGGACCAGCGGACCTTCCGCAGGCATGCCTGCGGGAGATCCACCGGAGCCACCTGCCGCCCTCCGGCGGGACGCCGCCCCAAGCGCACGCTTGGCGCACTGAGGTCTGGAGCCGGTCCTGGCGCACGGTGCCTAACTTTTAGGGGCGGGAACACATCGTGATCCCCAACGCTGAGCTAGGTGTCTAGGCTCCTTATACAACAAATGAGGAGAAAGGCGCCTTAGAATGGGATCCACAGAAGCCAGCACACTAGGCGAGGAGCCACCTAAGTTCCCAATGGGCGATGCCAATGAGAGCAGTACGTACTAAGCCTTGCCCCTCTCGGAGACAGGCATCTAAACAGAGATGCCTATCCCTGCTAACGATCCACCAATGGGAACTAGCCGCCTGGAGGCAGGCAGCTTGGGGGGAGACCCCTGTTCAAATCCTTTCTACCCCTTTGCCATGAATGAATGCTCTAACCACTGGACTGAACGTTATACCGTGGGGGGCAGCCACTTCTCCTCTGGCAGGATTTTGAAGGGGCCCCGAGCCCATAGGTGACGCCTGAGCATGCCGACTAGATTGGACTCTGCATGCGATTCAGGCAATTGCCTGCCTATCTTCCCCCTGGGGTTAGGCGGAGACAGGTGTCTGGGTGCCTAGAGAGAGGCAGTGCACGGGCCCCCAGGCAGAAATGCAGGTGCTGAGGAACTTTTGCCCTGACTGCTTAGGAGCTGGGTGTTTAGGTGCCTACCGGGTTTGGTGGGAGTCCTCTGGCCAAAACTGGGGCTTAGGCCCCTAAAGCCCAGACTTAGGAGGTGCTGATGTACCTTTGTGGCTCCAGGCCTAGGCTTGAAAGTAGAATCAGCAGGGTACTGGGGCCCTGATCCTGCACCGAGCCCTGCGGGTGGATCCCCAGTGCAGTCCATGGGCAGGGAACAACTGGCTGGGCTGGGGCCCAATGTCTGGTTTTGTGTGTGAAAAAGACACATGTGGCCCATTTAAAGGGAGTTCCAAGACCAGTCTAGTCTGGAAAGGGCCCATCGCCCCGTCTAGCGAGCTCCCAGCCAGGGCAGGGAAGGTGCTGTGAGCAATCGGGGGGCCCCTTTGGTGTCACTGATGGAATCCCTCGGGGTGGGGGTCGGGGGGCGGAGGTCAGACCCGGGTAATAGACTTGTCTAGCGGATCCTTCCAGCCCCTTGCAGAGAGAGAGGGGGGCGGGCAGGGGCCGCAGCCCCACACTGGGGAGAGGCCCCACACCGGCTTCTCCATGCACACAAGGTACCTCCGGCAGGTGGCTTCTGGGTCCAGCTCGCGGCTGCAGGGCCTGCCTCTGAGCAGCTCTCCCCGGGCCACCCCCCGTTCCGCCCCCCGAGCCCAGACCCCGCCCCGCCTGGGGCGTTGCTGCTGCTGCTGCTGCTGCAGCAGCCAGGTGAGCTCGTGCAGCTGCCTGCAGGCGGCTCCTGCCCCCGGGCCCGGCCCGGCCGGTGACAGCTGCCTCCTCCCCGCCTCCATTGGCTGGCGAGCCGCCCTAACGTCAAGGCGGCGCCCAGCCCCCCGTGCAAAGGCTCCGCGCGGCTGCCGGCGCAGGGGGAGAGGATGCTGCTGCGGGCAGGGGCTGCCTCCCGGCTCTCCAGCAGCGGCGGCGGCGGCATCCTCAGCCCTGGCGATGCAGGCACCACCCGCCGCCCCTGGTGAGCCGCAGTGCTCCAGGAGGGGCCCCCGCTAGCCCCTGCCCTGCCCAGCCCAGCCCAGCCCGTGCATTCAGCTCCGGCGAGGAAGGGATGGGCGTGAGGGCAGCTGTTCCTGTCCCCTGCTCAGCAGCAGCAGCAGCAGGAGAGTCAATGCGGCAGCCTCCCCACTGAAGGAGCAGCGGGCAAAGCCAGTGTGGTTAGCTGAGGACAGCGTGAGGCTGCCCCCCTCCTCCTGCTCCTCTCCCGCTTGCATTGCCGGCTCTTGCATTCATCCCGTTAGGAACACCCCCAGCCCAGCCCCTGGATCCCCTCTGCAAGGCTCAGCCATGGGGGCGCTGACCAGCAGGCAGAACGCAGGGGTGGAAGAGGTGGACATCCCTTCTAATTCAGTCTACAGATATCCTCCTAAATCCGGTAAGGCTTAAAGAGCGGGGGACAGATGGGAAGCAATGTGACTGACCTGTGCATGCTCAGGAGCTAACTCCAACCTCAACTAGCGTCGCAATCATTTCATCCCGTGTGGTGAGGGAAAAGGGCTGGTCCGGTCCTTTTGCAGGGTGGGGGGCGATGCAGTAGTTTCTGAAGTTGATCAGTTTTCGTGGAGTTTGTTTCAGGAAGAATGAGCTTCCAGGCAAAGGTTCTCAAAGGTCTGGACTGCCCTAAGTCCTCTTTTCCCTTCCTTGCATGCTGATACTTTGTCAGGCTGCAATATTTTTACATGGGGCCTGAATTATATTGGTGACATTCATAGCACCGTGCTCACTGGTAAAGAAATGACCTTTCTAGTCTATTTGTTTTATTAATTGTATCTAATGTGGATATAGCTATAGGACTAAATCCAGAGACTGAAGTGAGTTTTACTCAGTCCTTGCTGTGGCAAAATTCCCTTTGAAGTCCCTAGTAAAAACTGAATTGGGACCACAGCATCCCACAATGAATTGCTACATACCCATCTTTGTGTGTGCATGCATGGAATACAAATTAACCATAAATGTGGTGGCTTGTGTATGTTCACACAGGTTGGAATGTTTGCCTCGTGTGTTACTTGCATTTTAAAAAATGAAATGCATAAATGCTGGGTTGGGGGCTATACAATTCTGGCCTATTACACAAAGCTGTGTCATCAGCTGTTCTTGCCAGCGTTCTGCATTATTTGTGTGGCACGGAAAAGAACGGGATACGAATATTGCAACGGCGAGGAAAGAACTTTGGGTTCTGATAAGAACTTGAGTAAGTACAGGTTCAGTTCCAGTCTGCCAGCTTAATGATTCTCTTTTAAATAGCAGATTGCATTGATAAATTGTCATTACAAGGTGCAAACAATTGTCTGGCTTTAAAAACTTAGCTGTATCATGTTCCACTTCATTTTTCTTTTGTGTTTTGAAGAATAATTCCCAGGGTGACAATATCACTCAAGGCACTAGGGGCTTGTGCTCTTACAGATACTCACCAGGGCTGCATGTTATTTTTAAAACCATTGTTTAAACTCCCCTCGGGTTCCCTATTGACCAGTCTGAGACCGACCCTTCCTCTGAGGATTTCATGAGTGTGGTTTGCAGTTCTCCTAGCCGGTGAACCTGTGCTTCTGACATGATCATGCAGGCAGGATGCCTGGTCTAGATGAAACCACACAGCATTGAGAGTCAGCAGTTCTGAGTTCTGATCTTGGCTCTTCCTCATGGAAGAGGGAGTGACCTTGAGGAATCACTGACCTCCTTTTTCCCCCTGTATAATGGTAATGCCAATATATATCTTATGAGAGGGTTAATTCAGTAATAAATATAAAAAGTATTGTGATCCTTGGACGGAAGATGTTATGGATGTGCAAAGTATTACATGATGGGGTGCATATTTTAAAGATGTCTTGATCCACCATGCGTTTGTACTTGGTTTGCAAAATGAGCCTTGAGGCACTGAATATTATTAATAGGTTACGGTAAAAGCCAAGGGTCTTCAGTGCTATAAAAAACTATTAGCTAATTACTAGCAAGGACCTTTTTAGAAAGAATTACGCTAACATAGTGTTTCTGTACTGAAAATATGTGCTTGCCTTTGTAATAGCCAGCATAGCTGGAATTGGTCTGCCAAAACATCTGTCTGGTTATTGGCGTTTAACAACTTCATTTCCACTGAACACACTACAAGGTGTATTCTGGTGGGGTCATCATTTTAAACAGGTGATGCCTGCTGGTTTTAGTCTCCTCTTGATGCACACATGGGAGTCGCACATTTTTACAGCAAGGGGAGTTATGCGGAGTCCCTGAGTACTGCAATAGATACTGTGAGCTTGGCATGTGCTGGGACTGCTAGAGATGATTCGCTTTCCACTTTCCCATGAGCCGCTTTAAATGCTGTCATTTTTGTTGTATCCTTTTATTTTGCCTTCCTTAAATGTAACTAAGCTTTGCATCGTGACCTGATGGAAAATCTTTGGGAAATGAGTGACATTTACAGTAGGTATCTAAAGTTCAGAAGGAAAAATGTGAAGAGGAGGAATGATAGCTTTGTAGTTAAGGTATTGGACGAGTACTTGAGAGATGTGGATTTAACTCCCCGTGCTGCCACAGACTCCCTGTGTGACCTTGGGAAAGTCATTTAATCTCTTTGTCACAGATCCCCATCAGGAATGGTGGAAGCTTCCTAAAAGTGTGGGGGGGCACCGGTGCCCAAACCATGACTCCCTGCCCCAGGGACTCTATTCCTGGCTCTGTCATCCCAGGCAAGTCATTTAACCTTTCTGAGCCTCAGTTTCCCTACCTGTGAAATGGGGGTGATAATACTTCCCCCACTTACTTCACCGGGATTTGAGAGGCATAATTCATCAATGTCTGTAAGCTGCTTTGCAGTCCTCAGATGGAAGATGCTGAGGAAGGGCAATGGGTTAGTTTAGTATTACCATGATTTGATGTCCTCAAAATATCAAGGAGTGAATAGACTGAAGGCAGCAGTGCTGGGAGTAGATGTCTTTATCCTGCTCCTCAATAGAGTGACCTCTTCATGAATGAGAAGGACTTACTCATCTTCAGTTCGGTTGCTTGGCTGAGCACCTGCAAAGCTCAGTTCAGCTGCTAGGTGTTTTAGATGATTGGTTGGGTCCAGGTCATCGGTGGAGAAGCCAGGGCTTATAGAGACACTTACAGACGCTGTATCAAATTTGGTACTGGAGCACTCTGTTACCAGGCCAAGTGCAACGTGGTGCAGTAGGGCAGGTTCTAGCACTGTCTGGGTTCCGATAATGTGATTTTTATTAGTGTGTCTGGGGTTCAAAGTTGCGAGGCTGGATCAGGAACTGAAGTAGTAATTCACCAAGTCAGATGTTTACCAGAAGTTGTGTTGGGAGCAAATATCACCATCTGAACCTAAGATGACCGGGGACTAGTGACCAAGAGAGATTACAGTTGTTTTGCTTGTGGTCTTAAGTGGGATTTTCTTTCAATTTTTGCGGGACAGCTGAGTTAGAAGAACAGTTCTGGGTGTGGGTGGGAGAGATGCTTGTGGTGCTGATTTCTACAAGTGTCATGCGTCGCTTGTGTAGTGTGTGAACAGTCTCTGAAATGCAAAAGTTGGGAATGCAAATCTAGAGATGGGTATATTATTAAAAGTAACCTTCTCCAGAGGCGGGGGAACATGATAGCTGTAGCAAAGAGGGTGTGGTGGGGCTCAGCACGTATGCATGGTCCTTGGTTCCCTGCTTCAGAGGTGCGGAGGTTTTGCAGATCCTATTGTTTTCTCATAGATTTAGGGGTTCTGAGCCCAACTGATCAGCATGGGGCTTGTCAGTTGCCCTTTCCCTCACTGCGTAAGTGTCTTATTCTACCCAGCCATAGCTGTTTCTCTGTTGAAAGTCTGAGACGCTGCTTTGGCCAAAGTCATGGTTCTGCTGACTCGGGTGCTTTACTCATGCATGCAAGTCATCAGACACGTGCAGCCATGTTAATGAAATATGGCCATGTCCTCTTGCTTCTCGTTAAGCTGGGTCGGGGCGGTTATGCGAAGAATTGAAATGCACTATTATTCATTGTGTGGAAAAAGGCGACTCCCTTTCTCTGCTCCCAGTTGCATCTAGTTTCCTTTCTACTGGCTGGAAGATGCAAGTAACTCAGCTTGCACCCCAGGTTTAAGGGTGAAATTTACTTCAACTCACTAGTCACACTCTACGCTGGTGAAGCGTGCAGGAAGCCTGGACGGGGTGATGCACCAGGGCTAGATTGTGGTTCTGTAGCTCCTTCTCCGCACTCTGTGGGCTGGAAGAGTGGCTGTAGCTCCTCTTGCATCCCTCACATGAGATGTTTAGAGCCACTGAATAGGGGTAGCTGTGGACACTGTGCCTGTCTCCTCTCATTCACCTCTGCCACATAGATAAACAGGGGGAGCGCCTCCAAAGCATCCATTCATAAATCTCCTGTGCAGCAGCTCTGCTGCCATCTCTTCATGCAGAGCCCCACCATGGGATGTAGCGATGTGGAAGCCAATTTGAAGACTGTATGTACTGGGATAAGTGTATCCAGAACCGTAGTTTACCCAACTGGAAACAAGAGGCAGGTGTTTAACAATGAGGGTTGTGATGAGTTGGCTCACAGAAACCCCCTGGGAGCTGCCACCAGATGTGCCAAGACTACTTCTACCCCTGCCTTCCCTGCCAGCTCGAGGCCCCAGCACCCTGTCTTGCTGAGCAAGACACTCCCGTCTGCTCCAGCAAAGGCCCAGGGTCTGAATTACTTGCCCCAAAGCTGCGGGTTTACCTGAAAGCAGCTCACAGAGATGTTCTTGTCTTTAACACTCAGATGCCCAACTCCCAATGGGGTCTAAACCCAAATGAATCCGTTTAACCCTGTATAAAGCTTATGGAGGGTAAACTCATAAATTGTTCGCCCTCTATAACACTGATAGAGAGAGATGCACAGTTGTTTGCTCCCCCAGGTGTTAATACATACGCCGAGTTAATTAATAAGTAAAAAGTGATTTTATTAAATACAGAAAGGAGGATTTAAGTGGTTCCAAGTAGTAACAGACAGAACAAAGTAAGTCACCAAGCAAAATAAAATAAAACATGCAAAATCTATGTCTAAGCAAACTGAATACAGATAATCTCACCCTCAGAGATGCTTCAGTAAGTTTTTTCCTCAGACTGGACACCTTCCAGGCCTGGGCACAATTCTTTCCCCTGGTACAGCTCTTGTTCCAGCTCAGGTGGTAGCTAGGGGATTCTTCAAGATGGCTCCTCTCCCTCCTTTGTTCTGTTCCACCCCTTTATATATATTTTGCATAAGGCAGGAATCCTTTGTCCCTCTCTGGGTTCCCATCCCCTCCTTCTCAATGGAAAGACACCAGGTTAAAGATGGATTCCAGTTCAGGTGACATGATCACATGTCACTGCAAGACTTCATTGCCCACTTGCCGGCACACACACATACAGGAAGACTTACAAGTAAACCGCAGCCATCTGCAGACAATTGTCCTGGTTAATGGGAGTCAGCAAGATTCCAAGCCACCAGTAATGGCCCACACTTTGCATAATTACAATAGGCCCTCAGAGTTCTATTTCATATTTCTAGTTTCAGATACAAGAGTGGTACATTTATACAACTAGAATGATCACACTGAAGGGTAGGTTTACATTTACCTTCCGGGTTGACGCGGTGAGTTTGACTTCTCGGAGTTCAAACTATCGCGTCTGAACTAGACGCGATAGTTCGAACTCCAGAAGCGCTGCGGTCGACTCCGGTACTCCACCACTGCAAATGGCGGTGGCGGAGTCGACGGGAGAGCTGCGGAGTTCGACCCCGCCGCGTCTGGACGGGTGAGTAGGTCGAACTAGGGTACTTCGAATTCAGCTACGCTATTCACGTAGCTGAATTTGCGTACCCTAGTTCGACCCCCCCCCCTTCTTAGTGTAGACCAGGCCTCAGTAGATTATAAGCTTTGTAGTGAGACCTTTTGCATGAAGCATATTCCAGTTACATTATATTAACTCATTAGCATATTTTTATAAAACCACATAGATTGCAACGTCACAAGGGTAACTAACTGTTGGAACAGATCACCAAGGGTTGTGGCAAATTCCCTATCACCTGGAGTCTTTAAATCAAGTCTGGATGTCTTTCTAATGGATGTGTAGTTCAGCCTCAGGTCGTTTGACTATTAGGGTATGTCTACACCAGGGGTATAACCTATGGCACGCGTGCCGAAGGTGGCACGTGAGCTGATTTTCAGTGGCACTCACACTGCCCGGGTCCTAGCCACTGGTCCGGAGGGCTCTGCATTTTAATTTAATTTTAAAGGAAGCTTCTTAAACATTTTTAAAACCTTATTTACTTTACATACAACAATAGTTTAGTTCTATATTATAGACTTATAAAAAGAGACCTTCTAAAAAGGTTAAAATGTATTACTGGCATGTGAAACCTTAAATTAGAGTGAGTAAATGAAGATTCGGCACAGCACTTCTGAAAGGTTGCCGACCCTTGGTCTACACTGCAGTGAAAGACCCTTGGCTGGCCCGCATCAGTATTGCAGTGTAGATGTGCTCCTGAGGCAGGAATCGCTAGGTGAGACTCTCAGGTCTGTGTTATGTAGGAGCTCAGACTAGATGATCCTAATAAACCCTTCCAGCCTTAAAGTCTGTGAAAGCTGCTACCAGCAGTGCAGAGATCTGAGTTCACATCGGATCTGATAACTGGGCGCTCACTGTCACGCTGGGCCTTATCCATTATGGAATCAGCTTTAGAAACTATTTGTCAAGGAGGCTTGTTTATCTTTACAAGCTGATTTCCCCCACCCAGTGTCCAACCTACTATGGTAAACAAAGGTGGTTTTTATTGAAATGCATAAACTGAATCTTAGGTGCTCTGAGCATACCGGTGGCTCTGACGTGAGGGATCTAATCAACCAGTGACGCCGTGCAAACAAAATACTGGGGTTTGATGCCACGGTTAAGGTGCAGATGTGCTGAGTCATGCTGGCGCGCTGATGGAATTGAGCATTCCATCCAGGTGACAGTCAAAAGAAGAGGAAGTGTCGTGGTATGATCCAGGGGATTAGGTTAGGAGCTGGGGTGCCTGTGCGCTGCTTCTGCCTTTGCCAGTGCCCTTCTGTGTGGCCTTGGCCATGTCATGTAACCTCTCTGTGCCTTTGCTTTGCCTCCCACCCATTGGCTACCTTATCTAGATAGAGGGAAGATCTTCAGGGCAGTAACTGTCTCTCATGCATTGGCACAGCACAATGGGGCCCTGTACTGGGTCGGAGTCCGTAGGTGCTATTGGAATACAAATAATATGAGCAGGTTCCACTGTTTGTATCAGAGGCTGCCATAGGGACTCAAGGACTCCATGGTTTTGGCTTGTGGCTGCCAGTTTGTTTGTTTACAAGAAGACAATCCAGACAGCGTTCTCCTGTTTCAGCTTTGTCCTCCCTGTGCTTTCTCCTGAGGGCTTCTGTCTGGCTTATTGCACTAATCTAAATGAGCCATACTGCTATGGGGGGAGGGAGGGTGGCTTTGAACCACTTCCCACAGTAGGAAATGCAGACGTGCATCAGGCCAGAGGCAGCTGTTGAGACAGAGATGATGCCTCCAAAATCACCTGCATCCACTGCACCTTACAGTGGGGTGCATCAGGTGCTCCTCAGGTTTCTGCCCAGACATGGGGAGGTGGGGGGTAATAGGAGCCTATATAAGAAAAAGACCCAAAAATCAGGACAGTCTCTATAAAATCGGGACATCTGGTCACCCTAGATGGAAGGCTCCTAGTGCATGAACTCCTCCTCCCTCCACCTCTCTTCCTTGCATGCCTGTGCAGGGTTGGGCATGATCTTGCCCTCAGTTTACAGTTAACACACTGCTGACAATCTTCTCTACTGGAAAAGCAGCAGCCATCGGTGCAGGTTGATTACCAACAATGTATGCAGGTGTGTGTGTGCAGGGGCGGGAGGGGCTTGCAGGTGCCTGCAACAGCCTAAATTACTCTGGCTGGGAAATCTCACAGGGACTGAGATTTTTGCAAGCCGTTAACACAGCTGTGGAGAGCAGGTGGCCAGAAGCAGAGGCTTTACTGTACATTTAGAGAAGAATCCCTTATGTGTGTTGTTAGTGACATCTTAGATGATCCAATCCACATTTAAAAAAAAGTAATTGACTTATCCCCATTTATGTTGTTTGCTCCACTTGGATCAGGTTGGATAGTGGCAGTAGCCTGGTCAGTTTCACCTCTTTCTAATCAGTTTCCCTTCAGGGTTGTAATGCACTAGCCCGACCCAGTTGTGTTTGAAGTCCCAATATGATTATTTATGCGACACCAACAGTGTGCTAAGTGCTTCAAGACAAAGTATGAATCGGCCCCCCCAGCACATCCGCCCGTTTTCATTGTTCTTTTGATTTCAAACCCTCTGATCTGCCCTGTAACACTGCCCTGTGGTGCACCTTTCAACTGTAAAGTGGTTTCAGCCTTTTGTTCCTAAGGGATGGGATGTAACTAATGTGTAATCCTGAGTATGAAGTGTAATGAATGGTGTGTATTGCAAGGAATGTGGTATAGCAGATCTGGAGCCGAAATGAAATGCAAAGCTGCAGTCTCAGGTGATTGTCAGCAATAGATTCTAGAAAACCTGCAAAACGGGCTTCAATTGCTTTATGTGCACAGGAGTTCTCAAGGTGAACAGTGCCTATCAGCCCACTGGATGAGGGAGCTGTCTGTGTAGGGTGTCAATTGACTCCTGTTTAAACTGCAGTGTTTTCTATAGAGCTGGATGGGGCATTATCTTTCCCCACCCACCCCCTCCTCCTGAGCAAATTCTTCATGATCAGCAAAATGGAAACAGACCCACAGCGATTAGACAGTTGCAAGAGAGCTTTATTTGTGCACTTCAGTTGATTAGCCCAGCTGCCATTAGCACATTAGCCTTGCATCGCACAGTAACTGGAAAAAGCTGCCTGCTGCTTGTGAGCTCCTTAGCCTTGTGCTTGTCTGTACTCCATGGTGGAGTTCTTTGTCTCGGAGTATACGGTATTGCAGGTGGAACCCTAATTAGATCTCTTCCCGGAACAGGACAAACTCAAGATTCCTTCTCTATAGCAATTCACCTGCTGGGTGTTCGGCACACACACGAAAAGGAGCCCGGTCGCATCAAATATGCATTGTGTACATCTGTGACTTCTCTTACGTGACTACGTTGGCACGGGGGGATGCTGATACACGAGGCTTGTCTTAGTGTACGGGTGACATCGTGATGCCTTGTTCAAACTTCTGTTGCTTTTTTAAAATCGCGCAGTTCGCTTCTGCTGTATTCTTCATTTGTTCCTTGAGGTCTCAGAAGTTTTAAATCTTATTAGAGCCTGGCTCTCCCTCAACAATTTAACCATCCTTGACAGGGTTTTAATTCTCTCGAGGCAGGTGCCGGTTAAAGAATTATAATTAGCCAATAATAGGAAGCTTGTTGCTTGACAGTGGGGACTTCAGACCCCCTCCTCCCCTCTCTTCCCAGCAGTGCCCGGGCAGTGAAAGTGTTTGGCTCAAGGGTTGATCTCTGGGAGAATGTTCAAAGCAAGCTCTTCACCGGAGGTGGGGCAAGGTAGCCTGGTTTGCAAGTTTTCCTGCACCCGGATGTCAGCGTAGAACGAATCTCTGGCCTTGCTGCTCATGGCCTAGGTCCCTGCATGGGTGAGTGACTCAAGGGAGGAAAGGAAAGGAAAGGAAGCAAAGTATTAATACTCCAGACCATGAACTGGTGATGGAGGCAGCAGCATAATGGAAACAACAGTCAGTGTTTTGGGAGTCCGGTGTCATAGTTGACATGTCCCAGCAGCATATAACTACCCTCTGATCCCGTTGGAGCCATTCACTTTGCACTCACTACAGGCTGATCATAGAGACAGCAAACTCCATGCAACAATAGATCTGTTGTTCTCTCCCCGCCCCCCCCTTTTGCACCTAATTGGGAGGGGCGCATTGGACCAGCACAACCCATTTGCTTCCTCCTTCTCCTCTTTCATGTGGATGAGACAGAACTGTCAATTTACCACTTCCCTCTTTAATCTCCTCTGCCATGACTGACGCCGTTGGGCTGGGCCGATGGAAAATTTATAAGGCTTCCTGCTCAATTATTGCTTGAAAAGCAAAGAGTTTTGTAGGTGGGCAGTAGTGGAGTTTTGGTATTGAAAGGAGGGCTCAAGCATAGCTAGCAGCCAAGACATCTTGCTGTTATCCAGGTTACCTGGAGAAAAATCCAAAGGCTCGCACTGCTCCAGAGCTTTCGTTATTTGTGTCCAAATTATCTCATGGTAGCTGGAGTAGAAGATAGACATTTCCCTCCAGTAAGGAGTTGTTTATAGATCTTTTTCCCTCATAACAGAAAAACAAACCAGTCTTGGAAATGCTTGGAAATGATCCTCTTTTAACGATGGTAAAAGGAGGGGTGTTTTCACTCAATTTTGAGCATAATGAAATCTATCTGTCATATACCCACCACTACCACAGCAGATGGTACAGTTATCCTCATCACACCCATATGGAGTAGGTCAATGCTGGTATCTGCATTTTATAGTTGGGAAACTGAGGCACAGCTGATTATAGCTCATCTTAATTAATTAGCCTCTTAGAGTGGGTAGGACAACCCCCACCTTTTCATGTTCTCTGTATGTATATATATCTCCTTGCTATATGTTCCATTCTATGCATCCGATGAAGTGAGCTGTAGCCCACGAAAGCTTATGGTGAAATAAATTTGTTAGTCTCTAAGGTGCCACAAGTCCTCCTGTTCTTTTTGCGGATACAGACTCACATGGCTGCTACTCTGAAATAAGTGCACAAGGTCACACAGGAAATCTGTGGCAGAGATGGGACTTGAACCTGGGTCTCCTGAGTCCCAGGCTAGCACTATAATCACTAGGCAACTCTTCCCCTCAGCCCCTTCTCCTACATCCCCCTTCAACCAATGAGCTGGGGGCAGGCGGGGTAGCAAACCCCAAGGCTCACCTGACTGAGTGGTGTTGCTATTTATTGGTATTGCAGTAGCACCGAGACACGGCAGCTGAGACCAGGGCCTTGATGTGCTAGGTGCTGTACAAGTGCACAGTAAGGGACAGTCCCTGCCCGGCAGAGCTTACAGTCTAACTAGATAAGAGAGACGAAAGGTGTATAACCGCTCTGCCAGGTGGTGTCAGGAGCAGCAAGGGCCTGGTTCACTATCTAGGGGTTCTTCTTCAGATTACAAAACAAAAGCAGCTCAAGCCCCCACCCAGAAACCTGGGAAAACTAAACACCTTCCTTGGGCATCCGTACAAGGCAACATTTCCTCTCTCGCAAGCACTGAGTCTGCGTCTAAAAGGAAGACGGTGTTTATGAAGGGGCGAGGGAATGCAGTGTGAATGTGGGAACATGCAGCCCCAATAGCACACACCATATCCCCATTTCACAGATGAGGAACTGAGGCCCAGGGAGATCATTTGGTTTGCACCAGGTCACACAGGTTATCTGGTGGATCTGGACAGTCCAGAGCTGCTGAGTCCCAGCGGCCACAAGACAACGGAACGGTCCGGACTAATGCGAAAGGTGGAGGGGCTTGGGCCAACAACAGAGGAGGTAGGCGGGACAGTCTCCAAATCCCTCTGATCCCAGGGGAAGGAAAGTCCAAGCCTGCACAGGGAGCTTTTCCAGCATCGTTGCTCCCGTGGGAGAAATGCAGCCGTTGACTCCCCTGCCCACTCCTGTGCCCAGGGCAAATAGGAGCTAGTGCTTGCAGCACTGACTGCCGTGTTGAGCTCCCCTGGGTTCAGATGAGAGCAAGCAGCAGAAAGTGGCTTCCCCCTGATTCCCCTGCCTCTGAGCCCCAGTCCTGCCAAGGGGTTTCCATGGGATTCTGGAGAGATGCTCCCCCATCTACACTAGCTTTTGCTCTCCCTTACCTGCATCGGGGGCCTTGGGCCCTGGCCTTCAACTTCTTTTGACCTTCACCCTGAACTTCAGTCGCTCAGGCAAGCGAGAGGCTGCTGGGCCCTATCTAGAACCAGGCGTTGTCAAGGCGGATGCAGTGCCAGCTTCCTCACGCGGCTCTGTGTGTGCTCTCTATGGAGTGCCATGCACAGGTAAGAGACACCTCCCTTCTGATCTGCAGCACCTGCCCTGCAGAGAGCCCTCTCTCTCCTGTCTGGCTGAATCGTGTGTGGGGAGCGTGCTCACTGAGAAGTAACTGGAGACCATCGTTCTCCCTGTGGTCGAAGTGCTCAGTCCACTGGGGGCCTTTCCACTGGGCGTAGTCGGAAGCGGATCTGGTGCTAGATCAGGATTTGAACCCAGGGCTCCAGGATTGTTGAGCACACACAATAAATGGCGCTGCTGCTTACTGCAGGCTGCCCCCTTTTAAACTTTTTTAGGGGCCTAGGAAACTTCCCTTAGAAGGTTTAATGTGCACTTCTGTGATTTACTCTTCTGCCCAAGTCCCTTAATCTGTCCAAGTGAAGCCATGTGATGTATATCCTCACCTCTCCTCCTCCCCAGACATGTGCCCATATCGGTTTTAGCAAAGGTTGAGGGCAGCTCACTGTTGGGTTCTTTCAGATGGCGGCTTTCTCTCTGTGAAACTATCTTACCTATAAATTATGCACGTGGAAAATGGGGCCAGAAAGCAGCAGGCATCAATAATTGATAGTCGAGCCTTCCTCAACTGTGAGCTACGTCATTGTACCCGCTTAGGTGTCTGGTGGTTTTCTTCTTTTAAATTGCACAGTGTAACTTGTAGCTGCTGCTCGGAATCATGTCAAATGTCACCTCACACTCTCCTACCCCCCAGGAAGGCCCTGATCCACCCTGTATCTGCATGGAGTCCACGGGTGCCAAAGGGTGCAAAGCGCTCAAATGTTAGAATGTTAAAATGAAGGTTAATTAAACACCCGTATTATTATTTGTGATATGGTAGTGCCTAAAGGGGCCAGTTTCAGGTGTGGCCCCCATTGCGTCAACAGTGAGAACCAATCCTTGCACCAAAGTGTTTATAAGTAAGGCTACGTTTTGGTCACAGGGATTTTCAGTAAAAGTCATGGGCAGTAAACAAAAATTCCCGGGCCTGTGACCTGTCCATGACTTTTACAATATATCGCTAAGTAAAACTTGGGCTGGGGGTGCTATGGGGGGCAGTCTGGGGGTGCTGGGGGGGTGGCCCGAGATCCCTGCTGGTCCTGGGGAGGGGTGGGGGGCAGAGGTGGGCAGCGGCCTGTGGCCCAGGGCCCCCATGGGTGCTGGGGGGGAGGAGATTGGCAGGGCTGGCAGGCTCCCGACCCGGCTCCTACCTGCAAGTCCCCTAACCCTAACCTGGCTCCGCAGGTGCAGCTCCCATTGGCCGGGAACCACAGCAGGGGTGGCACTCACGGGCAGCGTGCAGAGCCCCCCCTGCCACCCCTCCTCCTAAGAGCTGTGGGGACATGCCAGTGTAAAGCTGGGAGTTGTAGGCAGTCATTGTTTGAACTGAACAGATATATTGAGACACACAGGGTCTGAGTCTGATCCCACGCCAGTTATTAACTCCATTGGCTGCACCAGAATCGTTCCTGATCTACACCGAGCCAGTGAGAGCAGAAATGGGCCCAGCGTTTTCTGGTGTGTGTCAGTATCTCACTATTCCGGCAGTGTTTACTGGCCCAGCAGCAGAGCTAGACTGACTCAGCTTCTGACCTCCAGCTG
The DNA here is from genome assembly GCF_016161935.1 of Mauremys reevesii. Lineage (NCBI taxonomy): Eukaryota > Metazoa > Chordata > Testudines > Geoemydidae > Mauremys > Mauremys reevesii. Next base: position 29,524,528 of record NC_052637.1, read on the forward strand.
CTCCCTTTCCTGTAGTTCCCGGGGCTTTTGGAGACATCCCTGCATTCTGGCATGACAGTGACTGGGTGATGGGGGTGGGGAAGAGGGGCTGCCGCTGCTGTATTCTCTAACAAGCCTAGAAATTAAATCAAGTCTATTACAAGGATTAATGCCTCTTTCTAATCCCCAACGTTGATCTGCTCTCCCTCCATTTGTGAAACTGAAGAATCATTGGAGAACAATCCCCCCTCTTTTTTATCTCTTGCAAGTCAGAGGCTGGCTATCCATTCCTGCTGGCGTGGCTGGGATTAAGGCCAGCTCCTTAAAAGTTGGTTTGACCTTTTACTGTGAAATCTGTGAATTGTTTAGAGAGCGAAGGGGCAGGTGTCAGAGGCCTGGGAAATGTATGTGATGCATTAACTCATGTTGGGGATCTGCCCTCCCCAGGGGCAAGTAGATAGTGTCCATTACCAGGCAGTGTGCAGGCACTGAAGGAAGAATGTGCTAGACATAGGTCATTATTAGAGGTAAACCTTAATTGTACTTTTCACTAAGGTACCTGTACTGATGAAAACTGACCTCAAGATTTGGCCAACAGGCTACGCCCTTATGCAAGCAGCTTCCCATTGTCTCCATTGGGAATTTGCCCGAGAAACAACTCGGGCTCTTCAATCACTTCTGCGCTCTTGAAAATGTTACCCTCAGTAAAATCCGCGTGAGGATTTCCAAGTCTGACCTGTGGCGAGGTTTTCCTTGATAAAAGAGAGCTACTGTGTAATACAATCACTCTAACCAGGTGCAAAGAGACGCAACTCACTAGACCAAAGAGGCGCTTTAAAATCAGGCTAACGATTGGACCAGAAGCTGCCATAATGCTGCTCTGAGGAAGTAGATGGGACCAGAGGGACCAGGTTTTCCATGAGAGAGCCTTAAGTGTGGAGTTCTCTCTTTCATATGATGTAATAATGACTGCTCCCAGGGCTGAACTGGGTCCCCCTTTCAGAGGGCAAACCCAAGGTCTAAGCAAGTCCCCGTGGGCTAAGTAACACCTATGCCTTGTGCTGGCCTGTGGG